>NC_053165.1:52072660-52725785 GCF_016835505.1 Polypterus senegalus | reverse complement strand
GCTAAACTAAACAAAAGCCCTAATATAACCCGATAGTTTCAGATCAGTTTACCAGACTTTTTTAGTCATTTTTGAAAGCTGTTTAAAGTCATTGGACTTTCAAAAGAAAAATGGAAAAAAAAATCTTTTATTCCTCCAGACACAGGTAATTCTTCAGAAGCCACTTAATGCCACTCCTTAAAAATGTCAGAACTGCTGGAACATTTTAAGGTGACAATAAATGGCTGTCTGAATCATCCACCATTCAAAGAGCGTAACAAAGAAACCTGAATAAAAAAAGATCAAAGAGCACTAGAGGGCATTTTATTATCAAAGCTTCCCTGCTCAGCATTCTTCCAACAAGATCTCTAAGGCACATTGTGCTATAACACATCTTCGTGCCAGTGCAGCAGAATTAGAGCCAACTTCAAATCATATTTTGCTTCCAAGTTCAACTAGTCTCTCTCATGGGAATGGAATGGAAATCTGAGCACCTCTCAGATCAGTTTCATTGGCTACATTTATGGGGGTGGGGTGTTTTGTTTTTAAGTAAAAGCACACATCTCAAAGGGTAAAAATAACTTTCAACAATATCACCTGGCCCAATATTCAGAGGGCTTTCTAGAACTTATTAAACAAGAGTGTGGTGGAAACTGCTGTTGCTTGAATTAAATGGTCAAGCCAGTTACACAACCTTTGATACCAGGTTTTTGGGGGCACTTTGGTTGGAGGCTTTTCTTCTTAGTACTTCCAACTTCTTTACTGGCCATTCTCCACAATGATTAATAAGAGAAACGTTTCCTTAATACAGTGGATTATAATAATAGGGTACTGTTTTTGTCATTTAACTGCTATTTTCATATGTTAACTAGTGGATTATTGTATTATATATATATAATTTTTTTTTACTTTCCCCCTAAAAAGGTCTAAGGTGGCAGCATCATCTTCTTTGCCAAAAAAAACAGGGCTGGGCAGCACCCAGGGTTACAGGATAATGCCAACTAATTATGTAATCTGTGTGACATTCTTACTTTTAATGGATTTCATTTAGTTACCTGGCCTATAAATATTTCCAAGAAATTCATAAATATCCATAATATTTGCCATAGCTTTAAATTCATACTTTCGTTTTGTTGTTGAACTTGAGTGTCAATGTTCTAGTCAAAAAACATCACACAAAATAACTCCAGTACAGCATATAAAGAAAAACGTTTCAGTTTCTAAAAAAGACAGATTGAAAAGATTCATTTTCATAAAAAGTAACATGCTAGACTTTTAATTTCAAACAAGATTAATTGCATGATATTTTTCCATTAAGAAAACAAAGCTCATCATTTCATGATATAGATGCATTTGCCAAAAAGCACATTAGGGAAATTCTATTACAGTATAATACTGCCACCTATAGGTAAAGAGGTAAAATCATGTTAACCACAATACATGGTCTATTGACAAATTCGGGGTAATCTTCACCTCATTGACTACCCGGAGTGCATTCTGTCCAAAATAATCTCTAAAATACAAATGAAAGTGTTAAGTGATAAGTTGCTGCCAAATGACCTTAAAAATAAGCAAATAAAAAGAAACTGTTCAAGGATTACCACAACTATCACTCACCATGATCTTCATAAGGGTCATTTGGGTCATCAGCAATCAGCTCTGCACTGCTAGGGGTTTCATGATCCTCTTTGGTCACAAATATAATCTTATCCTTTCCTAAAGAATGTATGAACACAAAGTTTAGCCATTTCATTCACTATTAAATGAACAGAAGAGAGCCCAAGTTCAGGAAAGGGTTAGATAAGTAGATTCAAGTGAAAACACCAAATATAAAATCCAAGTCATTAAGTCACAATGAAGAGCCCATCCCTCTTATCAATCCACAAATGCAGGAGCTGCTTAGGTGGGACGTTGTATCAATACAGATACTGAGCACACAGACTTGAGTTTTTTTGACCACAGGTCTTGAGATTAATCAAGGATACAAATCAAACATTTAATTTAAATTGGAGAATAAACAGCAGTTGCTTCTTCCTGTGTCTTATTTCTATGCAGTTCTTCAACTGAATGGAACATTATATAAAAAAAAAAAAAAAATGCAAGTTCAGCTCCCAATACAATATAGGAATATAATGCAAATAATAGCAAAATATAACACAGTTGAGGCTGGACACCTTGGTTCACCATTAATTTTTTTTTTTTTTTGTCTCATGGAATTGTGTTTTTTAATTGAATTATATTTTCATTAATCAACATTTATATTATTGTAAAAAAATTGGAAACTACTCAGTACACATTCTGTACTAATTCACAAACATAATCTAGTGCCAGATGAGAATCATATAAAAATTTTTTATTTATAGCTTGATGCTACGAGATGTTGCAAATAAAATGCAACGTGATGCAGAGTAAAATATGTTATTAGACGTTTACACTATTTTACAGCAAATATCAACACAGTTAAACTAGTCTATTTTTTTTTTTAAATCAATTACAAATTTCTAGCAACAAATGAATGTCCGCAGAATACATACAAGCAAGATTATGAGCTTAAAAACATTCAGAAGACTGGCAACATTTAAGTGAAATAATTTAGAACCTATGCCAAAAAAAAAAAAATCCCACAACATATAATTTGCATGATGAAAATAACAGTAAGCTTCCATTTTCCTTCTTTAATTGCAGTTTTTATAAAGTAACATTATAGTATGGCTCATACGTTTAAGCCATAATAGCTATAATAAACACTCCAAACATTTCTTTTCTAATAGATTTTTTTATCTAGTTTTATTTTCGAAAATAAATAAAACAGTGCAAACACAAGCCTAAAGACATGATCATCCAACATTATGACATTTGGAAGACAACTTTTTACGGTATAGGATTGAATCAAAAGAAAAGTTCAAACTACAAACCTGATACATCAACACACCTGAGTAACCTGAGCTATTCGGTTTTTTTTTTTGTTTGTTTGTTTGTTAATAAACTATTACTAAGAAATAGCCTTTACATAGTGGCATAGTTATTAGTACTACTCACAGCTCCAGAATCAGCTGTTTAAATTCTGGTTCCAAAATTTTCAAAAATAAAAGTTCTCAGCAAACTCATTTGTTTTAAGCTTGAGGGGCCCAATAATTTGTCTGATACCAACAAAAAGAACCCACTTAGACCAACTTGTGCTACAGCGCTGTTGCTCTGGGTACCCAACAGGTGGCACGAGCTCCCAGAAGATGTTGCAAGTACTTGCCTTCATCCCCACCCATTGTAAGTCTGATTTTATACATATTGAGAGGCTTTTTACAGGAATGCAGGCATTTTGTTTAAAAAAAAAAAAAAACACGGGGGGGCATCGATTTGTTCTTAACTCAATTTTTCTTTTTGTAAAAACTTGATTGATTTGTATGGAATGCAATAAAATTAATAAAAAAAAAATTAACAAGTTTGTGACAGTAAATAAAGAAATGCAAAATTGCTGGAAGAAATTAACAATAAAGCAGTTAATTTAAAAAAAAAAAAAAAAAACAAGTATGTCCCCACATTGTAGGATAACTGGTTTAAAAATGGGTGCGTCTAGATTGGACTATTGCAATGTCATAAACTGAAAAGAAAAATACAGCCTAATATATATTAAAAATTTCTTTATTCTACTTGTTAATGGCAAGTGAGTTAGAAGATCAAGTTTTGAGATAAGTTGGTCATACTCAGTAATCATGGCGCTGGAGAGTGTCATGAGAATGGGAAAGAAAAAGAATATGGAAGTAATTTTCAGTAGGCACCCGGGGAGTAACCTGTTAAGCGCCACGGTCTCTTCACAGTAGGGCAAGACTGACAACAGGAGAGAAAAGTTTGCAAAGGCTCACCTGACAAGGAGAAAGAGGGAGAAGCTAGTTTAGTATTAAAAGAAGGAATTAAGAGAATGAATGTGCCTGGGGAGCACCTTTTATATGGATAAGCTAAAAAGAAAAAAACAAAAAGAAGTTTCTGCTCCTCTAACATTACTAAATGTATGTTGCTTACCACAAAAATGTGTTTTCTTGTATAATATTCTTAAAAGAAACGAAGTCCAATGGAGCTAGCATCTCCTGCTAGATACTGGGTTACTTGCTCCAGCTTTATCCTAATCTTTGACTGGCAAGTATCCAATATCCTCGGTTTCAACCCTAACCTGGACACAGACTATGACAATGTGGGTACTTAACAGATTCCCACTTACTAGTGTCTCCAATATTACAGACAACTCAAAAAGTGCAAATGCATACCTTTTATTTGGTATGATCAAAATGCTAAAATAAAAAAAAAAATAGTGTGCTTAAATGTATTCTAGTATTTTTAAGCCAGTATTTTTAGTATGTACTCACTTTAGAAGGTATTTCATCCTACGCCATATGGAACGACCGTTAGTGCAGGACTATTCAATTCTTTTACGAAGCCAAAATTAGGTCTCTGATTGGACAGCCATTGTCCTCAAGGTATTTACTGAGACATGATGGTAGCCAGTAGGAATGGAAATTGAGATAAACAATGAGTGTGCAACTAGAAATATCACCTCATGACAGGACAGCTGTGCCCATTATTCCTTATCACCAAAGTAGTGGCCTTTTGATTTTAAAATGAAAACGACTCTGTTAGATTTTGTCAAGTGCCAAAGTTTTAAATTTACAAAGAGAAAGAAAAAAGATTTACAAACAAGTCTTTTGGTCACTTAGGCACATGGCTATCAGGTAATTCATAGTCAAGATAAATTAAAAATTTGACCATAATTTGGCCTGAGCATGCTGGTTCAACAACCTTGTTAAGTGTGCTTTTGCAAAGGTAACACACAAGCAATACTAATTTAATATACTGGGCATAATGTGATCTTGTCAGGTGTATTATAGTGACAGTAAGTTTAATTAGAATGCTTCATGGTGGCCGCTTTCGAGTTGCAGTTCATAGTTATTTATCTAGTTATTTCACTTTAATTAAACATATTTATGATTCTTTAATATATTTACTAAACAAAAAAGCAATTTACGCATCAGTATGAACAGACCTAGAGCAAACCCCACATTCAATGCATCACATTCAATCAGCTCACAGAGCGAATTGCTTGCTAAGAAACAAATACTTGGTGTTCAACCTTTGCTCTCACCTTTCAATCTCCAACACAGGTATATTAACATTTTTCAGTGCAAGTTCACTGCTATCATTTTCAATATGCAAGGTGCTGGCTATCAGCATAAGAATTCAATTCATGGACATGTGATTATCAGCTCAGTTTTTGTTATTTTTATATAATAATACAAAAAAAAAAAATACAAAAATCACACATATTATTTACAAAGAGGAAATAAAATACCTAGAGGCTTCAGGCAGAGTACAAATTATGAAATAACAAATAAGAGAAAAATACAGGAAAGAGAAAGAGGAACCCATAAATGAAAATACCCACACTAGGGGTTTTAAAAAATAGTTCAAGTTCATTACCTAAACCAAGCAATAAACTGCCATTTTTTTTGTCTTCATGGACAGCAGGAAAACAGAACTGCCACAATTCCTTAAGAAAGGCCATAAAAGATTAATTAACTTTGATAAATCTAGCTTTACATAAAGAGTTTTTTTTAACTACTGACTAATCGAGCTCACTGCCTTTCATTACAATACCACAACTAGTATGATCTCAACTGAATTATTTCAATATAAAAATCTTTAGAAACAATAATAGAAGTCATTCCAAAAACTTTAAGCAAATTTGCATTCATAAAACCTCTGATCAGTTGCTTCAATTTCTTCCATCCCAAAATGATACAAAACATTACAGCCCAAATATCCATCTGAAAAATTCTTCAGATGGATAATAACCCCATAACAATTTTGGAATTGGTTTCCTTCACTTTTGGTGTTACTCGAATTTTAATATAATTTGATATTGGCATTTATATGTCGGTTTTTAAAAATATCTGAGAAATTGATTTTTGATTAGACTGAAAACAGAATAACCTACCAATAACAATGTACCCAATGATGGTATTTGGAAGTTTGAGACCACTACATTTGTGCCCATCCATCCACTAACAGCTTGGGAAGACGTTTAACATTTGGGATGCATTATAGGATACCAGTAGTACTAAATGGGACACGGCTTTAATGGCATTGATCAACTGAAATGTTCAAGTTCAAACAGAAATTTTTACAAAACAAAATTTCCTCTCTGATCTAGAATATGCATCACCCAGATCTCGGCTCAACGTTTCTGTAGACCAAATTCCTAAATTTTGCGAGTAACTGTAAGAATGTCGCGAGGAAACGTGACAAGGCGGTAAGCTACGAAACTCCCCCTCTTTCCACATGTCAGTTCACTGATCATCCCCTAACTGCTGGAGTTACCTCCAATAAACCGAGAATATCTCCCTGACAGCCACAGTTTCATCCTGCACTACAAGAATATTTTAAGGCCAATATGGCTTTGATTCGATATAGCGTTTTGTGAAACACACAGCCATAATCACACTGTGCATTCCATGAATGACATTGCCCTAGTCTCCCGCCGGCTTGCACACACCTTCCTGTCGGCAGTACGACATGGCTGCAGATCCCCTCTCCAGGCTCTTCTCTGGAGCAGCTTCGACTCAGCCCTCCTGCACTTCTCTTCGATTGTTTGTTTTTTTTTTGTTTGTTTTTTTTTTTACCTTTTACTGTTTTTTCCTCACCTCACCGCCCCACCAAAGCCGGCTCTTCAGCTCACGCTGTAACCTTTGCTACAGAAACCTTAAACTTTGACCCCACAGCGAAATAAGGACCACGGCTAACTTCAGGTAGCCCGCCATACTGCCTGATTGAAACTGCAGCTCTCACAATTTCAAGTATGCCATTCGTCTGCGGGTCTTGCTGGAACGTGAAAGAGCTGATACGGGAAGTCCGACTTTTACGATAAATTAATAATGTTTAATCCTTCTTTCACTTATGTGCTTTAATCACCTTGTTATTTATACCATATGTTTATATTCACAGCCAGAGGACAATAAATAAATAAGTTCTCACATGCACGATAAAATATGATTACCGTTTGATGCTCTCATAAGGACATTATTTAAAACATCGATGTGGACGTACTATTAAAAAAACAAAATGAAAATGATATTGGACCCTTTTTAAATTTTGTCGCGCGAATAATTGGCGTCGTTTTTGTCCATCTCTGAAAATTGTATTTATGCTTATATATATACACACACATTTACACATACATATTGTGGCGGGCGGCTATTGGCTGTGCCCAGCCAGGACGCCGAGAAGGACCGAGTGAGGGTCCCCCCCCCCAAAAGGGAGAGGAGATCAGCCATGGTTGGTATGGGGGCCACGGGAATGGAGCATGGAAGCTCAACCCTATAGAGGAACGTGGCTACCACCAGGGGGTGCCCACATAGACATAGAATTACTAGACGCCGCATGACCAGCAGCATCGTACGTCAACGTCGCCGCCATATTGCGATTGGCACTGCTGTGGAGTGAAGTAATGAATAATTTGCTGCTTGGGATTGCACGCTCCAAACCAGATCCCGGGGGATTACATTTCATAGGTAACGCTGAACAATTGTTTTAGTTATATTTGGCCATTAACCTCAGGAAGCAGTGGGAGGTAGCCCTTGGACGGGATTTTGAGAAAGCTGTCCTGTGATGTGTGCTGTCCTAGTTTGGTAACAGATGCTGTACCGGCACCATATGATCAAAGCTACCACTTGCTCACATTAAAAAACAAAGGTGGTTTGATGATTCCTTCTGAGGGTACAGTCAAGGTGGTCAAAGTAGCTGAGCGTGTTATCTGACAGTCGACACTTGGGTAAGCTGTCAGTGTATCTTTGATCAATCAGTTTGTTCGGGCTGAGATTGGTTCAGATGATGCATTTTTTTCTCAAAGAGCACATTGAGGAAACACAGTTTGAAATTGACAACCATCATTTCATGCTCGTGTCTTTAGCTGTATCTGTCTTCCACAAACTAAGGCTGCACCATATTGCCAGACTGAATATTCTCAAATTGGAGGATCTGAGTGAGCGAGAGGGAGTGTAAGTCTGGAGGAGATCAGTGAGGTAGGGGGGAGCAAGACTGTGGAGAGCTTTAAATGTTAAGAGCAGTATTTTGTATTGAATTCAGTAGTGAACAGGGAGCCAGTGAAGTTGAGAGAGAGTAGGTGTAATATGTTCAGTGGATTTAGAACAGCAGAATTTTGAATAAAGTGTAAGCGATGGATATGTTTTTGTGGGATGCCAGATAGAATAGCATTACAGTAGTACGTGAGATGATTAGGGCATTATCCAGGACGGAAGAAGTCTGAGAAATGTTACTTATATGGGAGGAATAATAATATTTATTATAAATGGATATAAATAATTGCATTTAAACAGTTTGCCAAAATCTGTTGCAATTTAAATGATACTGTTTTAAACATTATTGTTTTTTCATCAGAAAACCCGGTTTCTACGTCTACCTGTATTAATTTAAATGGCACTTTTGCCACTTGCAATATGGCAGATGCACTGACGTATCGTGTTGACTGGGCAACACAGTGAATGCGGCGTCTATCTATATTTGTCTGTGGGTGCCCAGACGACTAAGGAGCCCTGGACGTCAGCACTTATGCCACACCCGGAGGTAGCTCATCAGGAGGCACCAGGAGCACATCCGGGTGGGAAAAAAAGGGGCCATCTCCCTCCAGTCATTAGCCGGAGTCCGGTGGAAGAGGACGAAGCTCCAAGGCGTGGCAGGCAGGACTTTTAAGAGGCCCAGATTTGAGGGTGTTTGGTGGAAGGACACTGGGTTGTGTGCAGGGCTATACGCACTGTAAATAGTATTGTAAATAAAACGTGTGTGGTGTTTGAACCATTGGTGTCTGCCTGTACTGTATGTACCAGAGCTGATCTTCCACAATATATACACATACACACACATATATATACTACACACAACTTGTAACGTAAGCCATCTAACCCGTTTATTGTGCAGTGCCCACTCTTGCCAAGTTTGTTTCATTTGGCTTTGTGAAAACTGCCCAGTCTTAATTCTCTGCTCTTTCGATGCTCACATTTCTGGACTTTCCTCCATAACTGACCTTATGAATTCAGATGTAACACAATTTTTCTTGTGATTCTAAATTACTGTTGGCTTTCTTTTTTCTGTGTCACTATGTAGTTTCTCTTGTCTCCAGATTAACAAAAAGCCACATGTCCATCACTTTGCTTTATAAATTTGCCTTCCCATTTAACAGTTCTACGACACCTTAAACTCCATATTCTCAAATATCACTCTTGACTATACTTTGTTCTCCTCTCTTGCTAAATGAATCTTAGCCTGGAGAGATCTAAGAATTTTTATTATTAATTGGTTTTCCAATGTTGTCTCTGTCCTGGGAGCTCCAGTTTCTGTATTACACCTTGTCTGAAGAAAGGACCCGAGTTGCCTCGACAACTTTTTTAGTTAGCCAATAAAAGGTGTCATTTTACTTGACTTGTCACTACATTCAAGCTCAGATATTTTCATTTCAGTTGCTGTGCTAACATTCCTTGTACCTTTCTCATTTTTACTTTTCTGAAATAATTTACTGATATTTGTTTTATCCATGGGCGGCACAGTGGGTAGCGCTGCTGCCTTGCAGTTAGGAGACCCAGGTTTGCTTCCTGGGTCCTCCCTGCGTGGAGATTGCATGTTCTCCCCGTGTCTGCGTGGGTTTCCTCCGGGCACTCCAGGTTCCTCCCACAGTCCAAAGACATGCAGGTTAGGTGGATTGGCCATTCTGTATTGACAATAGTGTGTGCTTGGTGTGTGGGGTGTGTGTCCTGCGGTGGGTTGGCACCCTGCCCAGGATTGGTTCATGCCTTGTGCCCCGTGTTGGCTGGGATTGGCTCCAGCAGACCCCCGTGACCCTGTGTTCGGATTCAGCTGGTTGGAAAATGGATGGATGGATGTTTTATCCATTCTTCTTTTCATCACTCTTTTGTTACTCTTCCATACTACTCTCTTAACCAGTGTTGTAACGGACATTGTAGTTCTACCAGAGAAGGGGCTACTATTTACTCCTTCAGTTGTGTGAAGATGAGAGCTCAGATATGAGTAGTAACAGCCTGTCAATGCACCCAATTAACAATGGCTAACCCTGGCCCTGTTTTACTGGTCTTTGAGTGACGGCTCACACTCATCCTCAAGTCCACAATCAACATCTTCTGTGAATGTTCATAATTAACATTGCCAGTGAATTACTGCAGCTATTTTCTCCCAAGACAAGGTAAAATTTCCTCAAGCTCCTAAAACCCCCATCTGTTCTGGCTGCCACATTGCACCACCTCTGTTGAATGGTGACCACTATTAATTAAAAGAAATACTGCATGAAAAAGATTGGAAAGGCTAACCAACAGCATCATAATCATTTGTGTGTTTCTTTATGCTCACAATATAGCAGAATATTTATTAAACATTATACAGTAAAGCAACCAAAAACAGATGCTGCAGTAACCTTACTGCCTCAATTCCCATCTTGGAACAATCGATACTGAAAACAAACACACACACACACGCTTCTTGAGCACATTCTGTTCATTTTCTTTTAAAGGAATCCAAAGAAATCTATGCAAGTAAAAAGAACACAAGTATGGAATACTCTGAAGCTCGGACCTTACCTCCACCCGAGGATTTAGCTTCATATCTTCTTCTTAGTTGGCACTTTCTTTTGCATCTTCTTTGGGTTTTCTTTAGACTTCGCTTCAGGTTCTTGTCCAAAGATTGTTTCAATTTTGTAGACTTAAATTAGTTAATTTGATTACATTTTTGCATGAACAGCAAATCAGAACTATACACTACAAATTAGAAAAAACGCGATTACAAAATGTAACAATCCCATATAGAGCAGGGATCTCAGACTCCAGTCCTGGAGGGCCACAGTAGCTGCAGGTTTTCATTCTAACCCTTTTCTTAATTAGTGGCCTGTTTCTGCTGCTAATTAACATCGTTTGAATTCATTTGTATTGACTTGCTCTTGAAGATTCAGAACCAGTAATTGTTTTTCCCTTAATTAAGAGCCAAACAATGAGATACAAAATGAACCAAAACATGATCAGCAAACTTTGACCATCCTACAATATCTGAAAATAAAAAAGGGTTGAGGTTTCAAGAATGTTGATTTGCTCAGGTCCCCAAAACATTAACAATGGTTTTAAAACAGTAAAGAAAAATATCAGCAATTTTGAAAATATATACCATTACACAATGAGACCAGCAACAAGCCATGCAATTAAAAGAAGTTTTAATTAATACAAAGCCTGGCACCTAATTGAGCAACTGGTTGGAGTGAAATTGGTTGGAGTTTGACCACATGACTTAAATCATCTGTTGGCTCACTCACTTCACATTTCATTTCATTTCTGCTTGGGCGCCCTTTAAGGAACAATTCAGAGGAACAATGAAAAAATTCAGGGGAACAAATCTGAAAACAGAAGAAGTCAATTAAAAGCAGAAACCTGTTACATTATTTAAGAAAACGGAATGAAAACCTGCAGCTACTGCAGCCCTCCAGGACTGGAGCTTGAGATCCCCGATATACAGAAGGGGCATTTTCATGATGCTAACTGATTTTCAAGATACCAAATTACATTAATAAAATTCTTTAACTCAACAAATGAAAACATTAAATCTGAGTAGGTCAAATACAATTACAGCAATCAGCAATTCAAATTATGACTTGTCAAAGAGATCTTCCTAATTTGAACTCTGATTAAAATTGCATCTCACTCCAAATGAAAAGTTCAACAGAAATCAATGCAGTAAAAGAATGAGAGATTTTTAACTTTAACTAGTCTCACTATAGTAAAAATTATCTGTAATTTAGAATTTGCCTAGCCAAATGACTTGGCAGTTCTCCACTCGTTTTTTGATCCTCATTTTGAGGACAGTATTGTCACCTCATTAAATAGCACTTTTCTTTCACTCGTTCAATTTATTCCTACTCAAGTCTAATCAAATCCAAGCAACTCAACCTGAAAAATATAGTGTACATTAATCAGCCAAGGACAAAATACTCCAATGTTTTCTACTGCACTTTATACATCTTCATAAACGATCGATGTCAATCAGTGTATATCTAAATACACATTTCTCATTTTAGTCATTTAAAAAAATAAGATAACAGGGCTGATCAATTTAGTAAAATCCATCAATCAAGAGTCTCAGACGGAACCCTTGCACAGATCCACAACACTTGAATATTGTTAGCAAAACAAACCCCATAGAAAGAACTCAGTCCATCATTGGGTATACCGCTCTTGAAGTCACCTGTTAAACCTTAAAACGCACGTCTGGAAAATGGGAACAAAAAAAAATGCCATTCAAAATCCTACAGGGAGGATACGCATAAAATATTTGAACATAAAATGTATGTAAACTATATTCTTTTAAATAATGACTGTACTGCTGCAGCTGTGTGTAGAATTACAGTAACTTATAAACCCATAATACAAAGTACCTTCTAGAAATAAGGAAACTGAGCACCAGAGCCACAGTAGTAGGAAATACTTGGTGTTCAACTGCCACTAAATGAGTTTTTACGTATTATATTATTGATAGAAATTGAAGTGTTTTGCAAACCTAGGTAGTGCAGTAGTTCAGATTGATTCATTTTACCAAAAACTAATTAAACTACCAACTTATTCCTCATATGTAATGAGAAATGAAGCAAAAGAAAACCCTTTTAGTGGCTGGGAAGATTAAAATGTACACTTATGAAGCATCTCAGACCACCTTCAGGCAGTGTTGGGGGTCTGAGCAGCCTTGAAAGTGTGTACTGTAATCTACTCTGGTAGCAAATAAAATGTGTTCTTTTGCTTCTATTCTTAAGGCATCTACAAATGGCTAAAACTGTACAACAGTCTACTTATATGCAAAGTGAAACAGCTCATAAAAAGGTGGCAGTTCATAATGAAAGGTGTCCAAGAAAAAAAAAAAAAAAATGGATTTGTTAGAAAAGGCCAAAAAAGAAAAAGCAATGACTGATAAGACCACATTCTTTAAGAACTTAATGGAGGAGCAACCATAGATTGAAATCTTCACAATAGACCGTCAAAGGCTACAAGACATGGGCTTAATATTAACTCTTGTTGGGAACGCACTGCATGAGTATTGGAAAGGGACGATTATGTCAAAGGGATTTGTTTGGGAGTTCACCATTACGCATACACTCAATTGAAGGGAAATATGAACACTTGATATTTTAACAATGATTTTTTTTATTTAAAAAAATCCTAATTTCAAAAATGTTTTCAAAATTCTTTATTAAATGTCCATTGTATTTATTTTAACCAAAGAGGAATGCATGGGGTTTTTTATATACAAAAGAAACAATCTATACGTTAACCAGAAGTAAACTGTCGGTTGAACCAAAACAAATGCAGAATAGACGAAAAAAATCTATGGTATCTCTTTATTGCCATCAAGGTTCATGTTCTCTACAAATATTAACCCTGTTTTCTGATGCACACACAGAAGTAAATTATCAATTTTCCACCTTACTCTGCAGCAATAAAGTCTATCAAAATAAAAGGAAGATAACCGTCCAGAATCTGGTTACTATTCTGAACAAAAATGGTAGACAAGCTAGAAATTTTACTTCCATAAGCAACAGAATACTGTCAGTTCTGTGTCTTGCAGGTTATACAGCTAAGATATTGTATGACTGTACCACATCACATGTGAAGAGAGTACTCAGCCAACCTGTGTGCAAATACTGGTTGGTTAGACAATCACCTTTTCCAGTCTTCTTCACTCACAAGAAGCAACTAAGCTCCTCCTTAAAACTATGTCAGAGTACGAGAAGCTTATGGAAAAGTGCCATGTGATTTATCCCTCTGGTGTTCTACACCCGATTAAAAAAAATAAATCAGACCCCTTAACACACCATCATCGGCGCAGACATGGACTGCTCCTGAAAGAAGCTTGAATGAAATGTTTCTGTTAACAGGAATATTTAGCCTTAGGTCAATGTTTGCGTTTTTAAAACTTAATTTCATGGGGAAATATGGAAACATGATATGGCACTCCATATCCAAAAAAAAAAAAAAATCCAACCACACCACAACATGCACTGAACTTGACTGCTTCTGTAGAAAATAAAAAACATCATCATCTTCATAAAAAGCAAAGAGTTCAAATGTTTCCTTCCACTTCAGCATACGGGGCGAAATGTAGAATAAATTCCACACCCAGTTGATGTGCCTGCATACATTTATATATACATATAAATATATATAAAAAAGTCAAGATTTTCACTTTGATGTACCAAGGGGGTAGGGAGGGAAAAGTCCTTACAGTTTTCATAATGTAAGAAATGTCAAAAGACTGATTTTTCTTCTTTTGTGTTAGTTTAGAAAAGGAGGGCACCCATGCTTCCAACTTCACTTTGCTCTTTCACAAAGATCTCAAAATACTGGTAGATGATTGTAACTGCCAATAAGATCCCAGTTCCCGATCCAATTGCACCCAGGAAATCTGCCATGACAGACAACCCACCAATGCAGAGACCACCAAATGCTGCTGCTGTAGGAATGTACCTGAAAGATAAAATTAGCTGTCAGCTTTGCTTTAACAAATTCTCACGTATTCAAAGGCCAGTGGCTACTAAATACGACATAACAACCTACTTTACTTCACGACAAACACACATTCAAACCCAATTAATTTATCAGATTTTAACTGTCTTCAATCTACTTTCTCAAGCAGTAGGAGGTAAACCATTCCTTTTTAGTGAAGGTTACTTCTGTTAACCACTTTCAAGATATAATTGATTAAAATGACTGAAACACAGTAAAGAAAATGAAACTGCAGCTGTGTGTTAATTTAACATCTGGTTACCCTTTAATTAAGTTGTCTTAAAAGAAAAAAAAAAAAAAAAGGGCAATTGATGAATATTAAATGCATGCTGTGCCTCCATAGCAAACGGACTTAAACATACTGCATGTCCATAAAAGAGAACAAGAGGCATTTTACACTCCATTTATATGGAGCTATCTTCAGAATGTTTTGTAAAATTTCTCAATTTGCTTTGGCAGTGTTCACATTTTAATATACATCAGATCAAATATTTCATACCACCTTATGAATCCAGGTAATGTGAAAAAACCTGATAAACCTTCCGGATTCAATAAACATTTGCTTCTCTATTCAAAACCTGCCCAAACACAGGCTTTCTGCAAACAAAGCACGTCAGCCAACACAACCAATTTTACCTCCTCTGACAGATTTGTCCTTTCAGCATGTCAGAATCCCCAGCCTCATCATAGACACCAACATTAAAGCAGTTTAGGTCTCCCCCCAATCAGGGTCTTTCCTTTTGAGCTGCATAAAACTTCCAACCATCTTAATGTTTCAGTTTACAAGAATTTGTAGTTTTCACTTTTCTTGTAACTTTTAGCTTTGCTTTTGATCAACAATGCTTTAGTTATTTTTATTAAAAAACATTACACAAGAGTCACACAGTTATCCAGAGTCAGGCAACTATACACCAAACTTCTGCTTGGGACGGTACAAGCTCATAGTAAACAGCAGTTTTAAATTTTGTCCTGTTGCTTTTTTCACTTAACTGTTTACAAATTATCAAACTGCCATTGTGATAAGTGCTTGCATTACAGTGATCGTCTAGATACAGTATCTACAAAACATTTATAAAAATCTAACTGTCATTTGCTTTAGGGTATTTTACAAATTTCTGAATATCTGAGCAATAAAACAGTACTTTAAGTACAATTACAATTAAAATACTTTTTTTAAAGGCACTAATTAATGTTAAGTCTAAGACATTTAATTTTGCTGTACCCAAACCATTAGGTTAATCTCTATCAAAAAAGCAAATGAATATAATGTTTAGCAACAAAGGGATATCTGAAGTTAGCGCACACAAGTGTGAGGAATATAGCAGTAGAGCCCAGGTTTACACAGTATGTCTGCATATATCGTTAATAACACTAGTGTCTTTTATAAGGTTATGTGAAACAGACTCAAATTAAATACAAAAACTAGCGCCCTTATGTAAGGTGCATTAAACAAGGAAATAAGCTCCCCATAAACCTTAAGCGTACATTGACTGGCTTAGCATACACATGGTTTTCTTAGACTGTTCTTATAGGCAACAATACAATTAGTCTTTCCTTTAATACCAACCTGTTGAGTTCATGGACCATAGATGTTTCTCTGTGGCCTCTCATAACCATCTGCTGTTCCTTTAATTGTTTTGCAACCTGTAGACAGCAAATAAAAAAAGAACTTCACATTGTAATCTAGTATTAAGTCAGGCAATATTTAATAAATCCCAATAAGGCCTATGTTAAACATAACTGGCATATGCAAAAATGAGGACATAACAGACCGCACTGTGTTCAACACCTTTAAAAAGCAATTTATATGTGGAACGTCACAGGTGGATGTTACAGTTCTTGCATTGTCAACTGGCCACTGTGTTTTCAAATTAGGCAGGCTTGATCATTTAGACCCAAGATAAAGACAGCTGTACTTTAAAACGCTTTTTAAAATATCAAACAAAGGCTCTTGGGTATGCCTAACTGTGAGCACATGGTATTACAAAAAACACAGTGCATTCAAGAGAAAGGTTAAGCAATAGCATTGCCCTGTAAACAGATCAGAGTATTTAGAAGGTAAATACCATGTTGTACTTGTAGCCTTTTTGTACTGTATCAAACCACATTTATAAGTTTAAAATTATGAACCCAGTCAGGGGAAGAAATGTGGTCCAGGTGTATATTCTAGGGCTGGTGAGTCCTGAACTGAAAGTTTTCTATAGGTCCCCAAAAAAATACAAAAATCTCATCTCCAACCAAACCTTCACAGAACTGGTTTTTCAAAATTTCATTTTGAATTTTTTTTTTAAAGTATATAGACCAATTATGGAAAAATCAATAAAGAAAACAAACATGTACACAACCTTCGGTATATCACCATTTACAAATATGTTTGTTTATACTGCAGAACAGAGCTTTAATATTCCAAATATTGAACTGCACACTTTTCAATTCATTACAAATGGTAAGCAAAGAATCCGAAATATTTTCAAGCATTGTTAAAGCAATATATTAAACAATGAAGCCTAATGAATGTAGTCAAACACTCCATTCCCAGTATTTCTGAAATAACAAAATGTGTTTTAATGAGCGGTATGTTTAGAGGAGAAAAACTGGGCTAAATACTAAGCAGATGCTCCTATTAAATCAACAGCAGCAAGAGTCTGCATTTCGAAAAAGACAAGAAACTGCTTTAAGTTAATGCACTGAACCAAAATCTGATCAGCAATGCATTCCTCAAATTCTGCACGTGTTAAAAAGGCATTAAAAGAAATTCACTTTGACTAGATTATGGTGAAAGCTCAGTAATCAAGAGAATACTTCTACAAGATTAAAGGTGAACACCTGAACATAGACAAAAATATCCAAACAAATGTAATTTCTCCAAATACTTATATTCTGTATACATCCCTTACAGTTTGACTGACTCTGCTACTGAAACATTTCAAGTTTAATTTCAGCAATATAGGTCAGGGAAGTTAAGACTTCATTTTGCATCATTACTAGAGGATGAATCATCAATATTTTAAGATTTTTCCATACATTGGATAATCCTCCAAATTTCACTTTCAATTTCCTTATTCCACACCTCTTTGATGCACTGTCTTAGCAGCTCAATTAGAAATCATTCTACCATTGAGCTGCTAGAGACTGACATTTTCACCTACTCCTTCCCAAAGTTGCATGCTCATAATGTACATATTCCCAGTGGGGGCTGATCAGTCTCGTGACCTCAGAATCCCTGCAGCGCCCCCCCCAGTCCTCCTGGCGCTGGATCTTACTTTATTCTTTGTTACTCAGTATTGCCTAATCTAATTTTTAGATTTTTTCTTCATCTTGTAAAGCACTTTGAGCTACATCATTTGCATTAAAGATGTGTTATATAAAAGTTGAACAGCAGCCACTTAAATAATGGGGCTGCTAGCAGTACCATACATATTCAAATTGATTAAATCACATAAATCACTCTCCTTGTATTAAATAAGACAAGACTTGAAGGCAATGTTTTATAAAGCATTAAATACATGAATACACTTTATGATGCTTTTAAGCCAACTCCCAAATCCACACTTACATCTTTAGCTGAAGAGCCAGACACCTCAATCCAAGTCTTGGAAAAAAAGGCACAAGACCCCAACATGAAGACAATATATATGAGAGCATGAACTGGATCCTCTAGAACAGATGTGAAAGATTCAGGCGGTGACAAGTAATAGCACAGACCACCAACTGGGTAGGCCCGGGCTGGTCCACCAGCAGAAGTGTCCTAATTAAGACAAAAATGAAATGTAGAATTTAAACAATATGCTGCAACACAGTTGCATAACAAAATATGACCCATATTTTTCTAAAGAAATATGAATTTATTGAACACAGTTCACACTGAAAAGGATGCAAAGTCTTGGAAACCGAACACTTATTACTACCTCACAATACTAGTATGTCAGTACCACTGTGCCATTCATGCTAACATCCAGATACACTAAAGTTTTGCTTTTTAGGGAACGGTTTTAATACACATTTTTTGAGTATCAATGAAAACAACATCACTGCTTTAAGAATGGACATTAATTTTACTAAGTAGTCCATGATAACACAAGACAAACATCTAGGCAAAACAATTCTTTATTCCTGATCATACTTACAGACCATGTTCCCAGTAGATTCACCAAGAAGTTTCCACTGAAGCGAGTGGACAACATCTGAGAGATGACATACAAGTTGGAAACCAGGGCAGACTGAAGGATGATTGGAATGTTTGAGGTATAAAACAGCTTGATGGGATAAGTGTTGTACTGACCCCTGTATCGGGCTGATTTAATTGGAAGATCAACCCTGAATCCCTAAATAAGACAATAAATAAATATTACATCACACAAATATATACATTTATCATGAAAGTATCAGTCATGTGTGAGAAAACAGTAACCCCTGCAGGGAAATGCTGCCTTGCAGGAACAATTCCCCCCATCTAACCTAAAAACAAGATAGGTGATCTGACTTAAATATAAATAGGTAATATGAACCGAGTCACAAAATTAAAGATATTCATAAAGAATATCTGAGTGGAGAAAAGATACTTTGATGGTCATATGTTTTTGTCAACAATCATGAATTTCTGCAGATAGTTAGGATTATAACTACTTTGGAAATCTATATATAAATAAAGTTGACCATGCCAATAAAAAAAAAAAGTACAGAGCCATAAAGCTTTGATAGTACAAACAATTACAGCTCATAAGAAAACTATTTTTATAGTCTTCACAGTGGAGTGCCTCTCTCTCAAGCAGATGTTTTTCAAAATAAACTGGAAGGCTAGTTCAGGTAAATTCAAATGCTAAGTTTAATCAAAATCAAAAAAAGATGCAAAACCCTTTTGAAACCAATGCCAATGACTGCACTATAGTATATTAACACTCAAATACTGTACAAAGTATTTTCCCAATATGGCACCCCCTTCCTTCCGCAGTTTCATACTAAGTGTATAAGATGTAAGTAGCTTCATAGTACATAGAGTAACTAGTAACTTACCTGGAAGTAAATAACCACAGCAAACACAAACACAGTAGCAATCAAATTCATGAGGTTAGGAAGGTTCTGACGATAAAAGGCTTCTCTAAGGGCACGGACTTTGTCTGTACGGGTTGCCAGGAGGTGGAACAGGGCGATTATAGCTCCCTCAAACTCCGTGCCTGAAGGCGGGAGACAGAAAAAAATACCGCACATCATCCACATGATCTCCCTCCTAATACTACAGCAAAACTAGAAACAATGTTAAGAATTTGGGGATTACCAAGGTTAAAAAAGGAAAAGCTTAACAAAAATTTACATTCATAACTGACTCTCAAAACCAGCAGTGGAATAACAAAGAAAATTAATTCAAACTAACAATGCCCTGACAAGATTTACAAAGCTCTACAGAACGATGAGGATGGGTGACAGGTTACATTACAAAGGAAAATTCAATGTCCATTGGAAAATTAAACAATGCCAGGGGTCTCCTCCTAACTGTCACACTGGTCAACTCCTTCCCTTTTAACTTTATTGAATACATTTGTCACCAACGCTTTCCAAGTCACAACTACATCACTTACAAAGAAAGACAAATACTAACTGCGAACAACTGCATCCCACTTCACCATCCTCCTAACCCAAAAAGATATTACTGACATACCTCTACCAGTGTTCACAGTGGTTGGGCTGAAAGCTTTCCAAACGATGGTCTCGCAGATATTGGTTGCAATGAACAATGAAATACCAGAGCCCAAACCATAGCCCTTCTGAAGCAGTTCATCCAGAAGCAAGACAATCAGACCAGCAACAAAAAGCTAGAATAATAATTTAGAAATTGTACATGTTAGAGCAATGTCTGCCATCTTTACAAAAAGAATACAAATATTAGCTGCAATATTTATCACCAACTTAAAGTACTCATCTTTCTATTAAGTATAAAACAGATCATTCTCAGGCAAAAATATAGGGCCATCAATGCAATAATAATGCAGTAGTTTATTCAGAATAAAGCAAAAATAAGCAACAAGACACAGTAGTCTGTTTCAACATAATTACAAAAATATAGAACATAAGAATTTATAAAGGATCATCTGGTCTTCCACAAGACACACAGGAAGATGTGAAATATAGTTTTAAGGTAACCACTAAATATTTCAACAAAAACAAATGTGACCTTACCTGGATGATTATAAGCAAGCAAATGCCAGCTCCCATTTCAGATGGATCTCCATACATTCCGGTCATGACGTACACAATAGCCTGGCCAATTGTAATGATCATTCCAAATACTAAAGAACAAACAGATCAACAGTAAAACTACAGGCAACACTGGAATAACACATTTGCTAATATAATTTTACAATAGAATAGTCAAGGTAAGGATAATGAACTCTAGGGTAGATTTCCACGATCTACACTTAGCATTTCCCAAGATGCCAGGTATTAAAAGCATGGCTGAGATTTACAGAGTTAATGGTCAAAGCTGAATATTCTGCTTGTACAACTATAAATATTAACTAGTTTGAGTAAAAAAAATGTATCCATTGTTCTCTATTTAAAGGTAACTAATTAAGTTCTCATGTACCTTTTTCAAATAGAATTGTTCACATGTACAGACTATCTAGTTATCGTCATAGAATCAAAGAGTGTAGGAGTACAACTACAGAAAAGAGTTTAAAAGAAATTCTAAAATTGTTCCAAACTGACAGCCTAATACCAAACAAAAGAAAATGTACTCACATTTCTGGGCTCCATTGAAAAGGGCTCTGTCTTTTGGAGTATCACCAACTTCAATGATTTTAGCCCCAGCCAGTAGCTGCATGATGAGGCCAGAGGTCACAATTGGTGAAATACCAAGCTCCATGAGGGTACCTAACCAACAAGATGCATTAAATATTTAAGGATGGTCATAAGAAAGATGCATCTCTAACTAAAATACTCAACATAATGATTTCCTGTTTAAAACATGCTCACTTTACCAAACACTGTGAAGTGAAAACAAACTACTTTAATTTTAATATCAGAATACATTTCACATAAATCATGTCTTAATCATACATAAACCAATAGAGAAAAAGTATAATTGTTTAATATTACAGTAAGATATGCCTAATAGTATCTTAGCAGTACTGGAATGTGATTGCATTTCCGTAACATTCAAAAGTAATATCTCAAAGGCAGGTAAACGGTCATAAATAACCTGACAGATGTGACAAGATAGTACCTCTATTTGATGCCAGAATAACTCTCATCCAGTAGAAGGGGTCAGCTGAATCTGATGACATAATCCCAAACAAAGGAATCTAGAAATGCAAGTTAATAAAAGATTTTAGAAAAAGTTGGTGCCAGTTATTCGATATCAAATTACAAGAGCCAGCACTAATAAATTAAATACAGATGCGAATCACCTCTGTCTTCAAGAATTGTTTTTCCTGGTTTGAAAAATGAACTACACTGGTTTACATGCAGAAACAAGGCATTAGTATTCCATCCCATTACTTAACCACACTGATGCATGATCGATACAGATGGAACTTTGTTCCCAAGGGAAAATCTGGCTTTTTACAAAAGCTCTTTAAATAAATGCATAAATAGGTATAGGTGTGTGTGTGTATATATATATATATATATATATATATATATATATATATATTATATATATATATACATACATATACATACACACACACACACAGGTCTGAACAGACACCAGAATAACTACAAAGCAAGAATATTAAAAAGAAAGAAAAGTTCTGACTTGGCTGTCACAGTGAGGCATTACACAGATGTATTGCTGTCGTTATAAAGGAACCCAAGTAGCATTTAACATACTTCTGCTAAATAATTTGTTGGATAAAAGTACTCCGCATCAGAGGCAGGATGTGCAGTATTGCTTAAAATGGTGCTCAGCTTTTTGTTTTTTTAATTCTCTCCTTTACTACTACCTCCAGGTGAAAATTTACAAGACATCAAAGGAGATTTCTTGCATTTTCTAGTAACTGTTGAACTGAAAGGGTGGAACAGAAAGTTCTTATAAACAGCAAATAGCAACTTTTTTCAGCACCATATTCAAAAGGCCATTTAAAGCCAACTATCTAAAAATCATATAATGAAATAGCCATGGTGCAAAAGACTACTAGAAACAAAACCAGAAACCCAGTGTTTTCTTAGTTAAGACATTTAAGTTTTTCTTTAGTTTAGCCATTTTTTTAATTTTTGTTCTTTGTTTTTATAGTTTTACAGCAATTAATGATTCTTTATATTACACACCAAAAATGTCCATGTGAACATAATTTTAAAAGTGGAAAAAAGGGTCTAAGCATTTGTGAAAATGAGGCTTAGTAGGAGAAAAAAAAAAAAAGCAGGGGAAAAAAAAATTGGTTACATACACTTTTATCTATACAGAGATAATCTCAAATAAAGCATAGACCTGACTGTAGATGAATACTAAACAAAATTACACACGAGTGACTTTTGGGCCAAATTCTCCATACCCCCATCCCAAAAAAAACGCACAACTCACCTGGCAACATACTAAGAAAATGAACAAGGTTATAGCGGTCCATAGTACTTTTTCTCGGAATTGAATCTTTAAAACAAAAACAAAACAAAGTCAGTAACATCATTATAGACTATTCAACAGCTGCAAAACACACTTGAAATTGTGAGTTATGTATTAAATTAAGTATTCTTAAACTATCTTAGCTTCCAGGCTTATAACCAATTTTAGATCACACTTAATAGGTTTCCACTGATATTGACAGTTCTGTTATGCCTGAAAGGAAAACCAATACCTAAAGTAAGCAACATCAATATCTAGCTGCATTTTTTTTCATTGTAGTTCCAATTCTCACCTAAAGGAAGCATTACAATATTTTTTGTTTTAAATACCAGCAAACATGGGCAAAAGCAAAAAACACTTCTGCTTTTTGGCATTTTACCACTTACAAAAAAAAAAAAACTCTAGGTATGGTTCTGTTAATATCTTTTATGAGAAAATAACTAGAGATCAATTTAATTACGACTAAATAACTGACTCAGTGACATGGTATAAATTGGGCTTGGGAAATAACACTCATTGAGCAGAATACTATCATGCTCATGCGGTGTCCACCACAGGAGAACTCTCTCAAGACCTTTAGACATACTGTATCTATAAAACACCCCTGAAATCAAACAATGATTTTAGGATAGCCTTTGTATCTTTAAATAAAAGTGAGCTATTGCACATGGTTTCCAGGCATAATTCAAGTAATCCATGTATCCTTGTAGATAACATCCACAATGGCTACCGAGTCACCTTTAGCAGTTACTATGTCAACATATTTCCATTTAAGATTTAAAATTCCAAGCACACAATTTCAGTAATATTTCTACTATTTTCATAAAGCGCCAGAAATATGGGTTTGCTCCGACTACAACCTGTTAACCAAAAGCCAATTCAAACAAATCACTGCTTTTAACTTGTTTACAGTTCAAAGGCTTCATGCATTATGACTTAACCTATGCGTCAGTATTAACTTAAAATGTAATCCAATTAAAAGCAAAAAAGAATGCTACTTACTTTTCTTTCTGGTTTCTGAATTTCTGGTAAAACCGCACAAAACGGCTTTATTACTTCTAAGAACTTAACTATAAAAGAAGAAAAAAAAAACAAAAAACATTAAGGACGAAATCCCAGGGTCTCCTGTGACACAGCCTGCCCCGAAGTGTAAAGCAGACGTGGCACTCAAGTCTTCACTGGAACCTCACTATTCCAACTACTAGCTAGCCCTGCCATATGCATCTCCTCTTTAAAGAATCGCTTACAAAAACTGGTCTAAAATGAGCTGATGCGTTTGTTGTTTGAATGTCGTGCTTTCGGTCTCGAAATATGTGAAAATACCCAAGTATGCAATACCTGACTTCTAACACATAAACGCACATTCAAAAACAGTAAGCCTTTTAAAGTTATTACCGCTTGATTAAGTCATTCGTAAAATTTCCTGTCCTGTCATTAACCAAATAACGCCAAATACCCCACCTAAATCTTTAGGTTTTAAAATCACTGTATGCAAAGTGACCATATCCAGATCGACAGGAATGATTACGTCATCATTATAGGAAAGGGGTAATGATAATTAACTTTACATACTAAATCCTGCTTTTTCTTTCATCACGACCATTTGGGCTAATAAATACCACAATTGCTCTCATTAACCACCATTACGGGGGTTTTATGCAAGTCACTACTTTTGCAAAACATCACTGTCACCAGCACTACACTGCACTGCGCTTTCCAATACAACCTATACGATATGAATCGGCAAATACCTAAGAAAATTAAGGATAACCCACGCGCCACTACCTAGTGACTGTGACCAAGGTTAAACCCGACAGTTTGATCCGTCATACAAGCGGACTACAGCGCTGAAAAAAATATACAAAGTGTGACATTTAAAACGTTATTTCAGTACTCGAACATTCGTTACTATTTTTCCCCCCAACATAAAAATGGCCTCCGTCCTCATTCAAACACAACAGGCCGCATCACCAGCTTGCGATAAAAAATCATGCCGTTGATACTTACTCCCCATGGCGGCCTAGCTATAGGTCACTGGTCCCGAAACGTTTCAGAAGGCACCTCTCGCCTCCGGCTTGGACTCGATGTGCTGAGCTGACCGGCAGCTACTTGAGAAGAGAACACCGATAAAGACACGTCAACACTACTCAAGGTTCAGCCTCTGGATAAACCACGTCAGTGCGGGGCGGACTTGCTTCCGATACGTCTCTGTGCACCGCCCATTGGTCTTCCGTATCCGGTGCGTGCATGTGCGTGCGCTCGCGCGCTTTACTACGTGCACGATCTTTATGACAGACGTTTTCGTGCGATAGTGAAAGCACGCGCAAATCGTATTGCAGGAGCAAATTGTTCCCGCAAGATAGTTTCCCCCCTATTTATTTTTAAACAAGTGTTTATCGAGTTCTAATATAACAAAATGTCTTTATTTAAGAATTACACTAACTATTTTCAGATGAAACCGAATATTTAGGTTAATCTATTCAGTAAGCAACCATCCTTAAATTTTCTTAACCTGCTTATCAGTAGCCGAGGGACACATATACTCAATGATGTTGTTTAAATTAGGAGTCAGTTAAAAACGTATTTTTGATAGAATGTAACAAAACATGTTTTTTTTTTTCAGAAAATACCTTTCCTATTTATAGATGAAACAGCATTGTTAGGTTAACACCTTCAGTACTCAACAGTAAACAGTTAATAAGAAAGGATATGACACCTTTCAAGAATCATTACCATCAACAGTAGGGGACACTAATGGCAAATTCAGAGATCTTGAGGGACCATCCGAAAACACAAGGCACATAACAAAGACATTGATCCATAGACAAAATGAAATACAGTACGAAGAAAAATACTAATAAATATAAATAAAACTAATAGAAATGAACAAAGATTTGAATCCCAGTGGCTGAAACATAAAATACATATGTTATTTAACATGAAGGTTTTCTTCACCCAGCAATTTCATGGTAACAACTTGGAAACTGTATAAAATTTTGAGATCCTCCGAATGAGTAGGTCATTACAAGTTGTGCTTGGAAGAAGTCACCGCTGTATTTCACAAGGTTCACTAGCAAATGCAATCAGGCCAGATTCTAGATTAAGAGTGACAGCTAGATACATACAGTGTGGGAAATAAGAATTCAACACATAAAAATGTATCTCATTAAACATATTTTCAATGCAGCTTATGCACATTCAATTTAGACCAGACATTGATATTAACTCAATAAAATGCAACAACCAAAGAAATCTTAACATTCTAATCCTTTAAAAAAGTTATACACAATTAAGTGGAATGACACAAGAAACTATTGAACATAGTAAGAAAAAGAATTAAACCTGATGATTCCATTGATGAGTTCTCCTACCTGTGCTAATAAGAATCAGCTGGGTTACTACATTTTGTTAGGTGAGAACTTTTTCTCTTCAACAAAGTGTGGGTTACCCTCCTCTGAAGGCAAATTAACAAATCATTTGTTTCCAAGCTGTCAGACAAGAAACATCTTGTGATGGGTGGAGACAAAGAGCTCTCCCACGACATTTCCGAGAAGATTGTGAAGCCACATAGCAATGGCACTGGTTACTGATGGATTTCTCTACTGCTAAATGTTCCTATAAGCACCAATAGGGTCATTATTCACAAGAGGATAGAACGTCACACCACCATCAACTGGTCATGCACAGGAGCTCCTCATATCATTTCCAACCCGGGAAGTCAGAAGGTTAGTCTGAAGAGTAGTCCACAAGCTCAGGACTGCTTGAAAGGAATAGGCAATGCTCTCCATGGCTATACTCTCCGTGCATGACGATCTCAGTACAGTCCCTTTCTGAAGAAAGAGTATGTTGACGCTCATTTGAAGTTTGCTACACAACATTTGGAGAAGCCTGTAGATTAATAGGAAAATGTAGTATCATCAAACAAAACAAAAATCAAACTTTTCAGCCAGAATACAATGAGCCATACAGTATTAGGAGGAGGAATATTTGGGTTCAAATATACTCCATTGTTCTCTGAATGGAATTTGCAGCAATGCCTGCAGAGCTTTTGCTCTGGGTACTCCAGTTTTCTCCTCACATTCCCAAACACATGCAGGCTCAGTTAATTGGTGATTCTTATTGGGTTATGTAGGTGTGTGTGTGTGTAAGCTGGTCTGTGAATGAACCAACACTCTATCCAGGGGTGACTCCTGCCTCTTGGCCTGTGCTGCCAGAGTAGGCCCTATCCACCACATCCCTGAAATGGATTAGGTGTGTTTCAGAATGTTATTTTAAGGCCTTTATTTTTATCTCATGGAAGGAGCATTGCCTTTATACTGTATTTTCTATGTTATAGCAGCAGTTAACAGTAGATAACAACAGGTTTCTGTTGGGGTGGATGTTCCTTTCCCTAATATTGACCTTTCCAATATCTCTTAAAACATTAGAAGCCTAATAGATGTTACTAGAAACTACACTTTTCCTCCTTTCAAACATGAAAATATGTATGACATATTCTCACTTAGTTGCAAAAGTTTGAAAGGGATATAAAAGACATCTCACCAACCCCCACCCCCAAGTCAAGATCCACCCTCCCAGTTCCAGTCAGACTGTACCAAGAGGTTGGAAGAGACATTTTCACAATACATACACTAGACAAAAAAAAATGGTACAGTTGACTGTGTATGCAGCGATAAAAGCATTTCTTCCTTTAGCTACTTCTAGTTCACTGGCTGTCACTTTCCTTCAGTCGCAAAGCAGTATGTCATTATACTGAGTAAAAATGGGCCATATTTAACAGGAGTAGGAAAAAATGGAAAAGAACTGCTGTGTCTCGCTCCCAAAACATTTACACTTTTTCACCAAATTGAACTGTAACTATACTCCATTATTAATCTGATTTTTTTTATTCCTGCTTCTACACTTGCTCTATTTATTAGCAGTTATCCAGGGGTATGAAACATAGTAAAGCCAAATGTAAGCTGAGTGACAAGTGGTATACAATGGCCATTTTTCTAGCATGTTTATCAGTACCTTGCTAATGGTCTTTTTCTACATTGCCTGCAATTTGCATTGAACAGGCTCATATATGATTGGGAATAAATTTTGGAACAAAACACAGCAAACAATCTTCCTGTACAAAATGTCAATCTGCACATTTTGGTGGAGATACATTTAATGGTGTGATATGAATAACAGACAGTCCCACACAGAAACACACATTCAACTTTATATACTGAATTATGTTTAGGGAAAGTATCGTGACTTTCATATTTTTAACAGGTTTACACATTTTACTTATTCTTGAACATGATTTGAAAACTTTTAAAGTAATGTGTTTCTGTTGTACAAGAATATGTCAGGATGTG
The DNA here is from genome assembly GCF_016835505.1 of Polypterus senegalus. Lineage (NCBI taxonomy): Eukaryota > Metazoa > Chordata > Cladistia > Polypteriformes > Polypteridae > Polypterus > Polypterus senegalus. The sequence goes on along the minus strand of NC_053165.1, from coordinate 52,697,298 downwards.
AGTCAGTGAACACAATAATTCAAAAGATTACTCAGTCTTAATGAAACTTGCTGTCAGAGGTGGACTTAGTGGATAGGAGGCCCCTGGGCTTGATTCATTGCTTGGGCCCCACCTAGTTGAACTGAAGGAACCACAGAAAAAGCTAGCATGCAATGTCAAAGCTTAGGAGTAGCCAAAACATAAATAGTCAATACATTTAATGTATATCATGGTCGTGTAAGAAATTTCAAGGTACCACAGCAAAATGCAGAGGTTGTCCCTGTTTAATTCCAGTTTTTAACCAAAGCAAAAATAATGAAAATGGACTGCTATACACACCAATATAAAGGCTCAAAAGCAAGAAAACCATCAGGTTTAAGTAAAATTGGAAGGGAGCTCCATCCTATGGTGTATTCAGTTCAGAACTGACCACCTCCTTCCAGAGGCTGTGGGGCAGAGGGGCAGAGTCAGTTGCCTTCTCATGGCATCATCTCTGTGCTGTGGAGGGAATAAAAGAAGAGAAGGTCAGCACCAGTGCCCCCTATCAACCTGAGGTGGAAGACAATACCCCAGATGAGCCCAAAGAGTGGTCCACAGAAGCAAATGCATGATGACTATATATACGCATGAGTGAATCAATGGCATTTTCATGGTTTTTATAATACCTGTAATTTCACCCCAGTATGCCGGTTGGCATTTTTGATCTGAAGACCATCGACAGCAAGAGGTCTGACATCACTTCCTGCTCTTCTTTGGAAATTCTGCCTCTTCCAGCCCAGGACTCGCACATGAACCAACTACACTGGAAAGAGTCAGTCACCCTGTCTGCCCTAAGACACTTCACCAGTATGCAACATCATGTTTTCTTTATTTCTGTTGACATTCAACCCTGCCAATTAAATGGGGTTTACCTCTGGTGCCCCAGCCTTTTATAATTGTGTTTTGTCTTCATTAATATTTATATCCTGTATGTTTGTGTATATATGTATATTTAGTATATAGCCACACACGTGGGATTGAGGAACAGTTTATAGGCATGACTATGTGTGATTATCCACCAGACCAAGGGTTGGCGCTGTTAGCTAACACTTTCTCTCTTTCCTCCTCTGCAGACTATCTGAAGGAAGTCCCACCTGATGTCCTAACTGTCACTTCCAGTCCTGGCTCTCCTATCCTCATTTCCTGTCCTGACCATCTTGTCTGTTATTCAGTTCTGTATTGAGCTTGGTCTAAAAAGAGATTATTTTTGTACTCTCATTGATAGATTTTCAAGTATAAGGGTGTGGCTACCCAAAAGCTTTTTTTTGTCTTTGTGACGTCTTCAATATATATATATATATATATATATATATATATACTCTAGTGAAAAGTCGAGCAAAATGACCCCTTTTATTGGCTAACTAAAAAGATTACAATATGCAAGCTTTCGAAGCAACTCAGGCAAGATGTAATATATACTATATATATATATTGTATATATATATATATATATATATACTGTAATATGTACTATATACGCTATATAAAGTCTTAACCACTATGCCACACTGCTTTCCTTGTTTTCTAGAATGAGCAGGATCCAATTGGAGCACAGCAATATAAATGAAAGGAACTAATAGTATTATTAAGCAGCAAGAACTGCAGTTTACCAAAAACAAGTGTCCATATATTACTGAGCACACAATGCAGAATTGCACTGTAAAAAGAAATGTCAAGACACTACCTGGAAGCTGCTGAAGTTGTATATTTCTCACTGTTTTTCTTTTTTTTCTGAACTTAATTACCTGTTCATGTTTTTATTTATTTAAAGAGCATCTGCAAAAAGTTATGTCTATCTATCAATCTATCTATCTATCTATCTATCTACGCCAGAAGAGGTCGTCCATCTGGATCTAAGCATATTTGGATGGGAGGCCATCTAGGAAAAGCTTGGGTTGCTTCTGGAAGAGGTGTCAGTGAAGCCAGCAGGGGTCACTTACCCTGTGATCTGAATAATCATCCCCTGCGTTGAATTGATTATCTCTCTGTCACCACTTCACCACCTAACAACTAATGGGTGGTGAGCATACTACTACAAAATGGCTATAACATTAGTGGCTCCCAATGAAAAAAAAAAAAAGGTGCTTTGAGCAGTGATAAAAGCGCTATATGAATGTAAATAATAACAATAATAATAATATTAATTATTATTATTATTATTATTTGTTAAAGGAAGAGAGAGCTGTGATATCATACAAATGTCCAAAGAGAAAAATAATTCTCATAAATAAATGTGTAAAATTAGCAAAATAAACGCCTAGTTTTTAAATGAACTACAAACAGCTTCTTCTGTGTCATATGTTTAGTCTATATTGTTTCCCATGGTTAATGTCACCTTAAAAGCAATTCTATCATTACACTTATTGCATTTATCAATAAATTGGATTATTTACACCTTGATATAAGTGTAACATCCAGGAAATCTAAGAAAGGTAATACAAATAGTGTGTGAGCCTTATTGAAATATCTTGTTGTAAATCAAAACTGACATTTAATTAACATCAACCCATTGTTGATTTATTCATCATTCCACACCATGCTTGTCTGATTACCTTGTCTACAATTGTTCTCATTAAATATGATCACTTGTGAGCTGATTCTGGGAGCAAATGGCTCAAAACATTCATTGAATCCAGGTTATATGAATTTGCTGCACTGTTGAGAGTAAATCCTCCATCAAAGGCAGCACAGCAGTTAGAAACCACTAGAGGGTAGTAGTTGCACTTATATAAACTGATGACAGTGCTATAGCAGTTGCACCTATCTAAAAAAAGACGACTACTTTAAATTCAAATTTGCTAGCAGAGATTAGATTAGATAGGAGATTACAGATCTTTATTGTAGCATACACTGCAAGAGCATAGTGAAATTCTTGTGCCACACCATCTACAGGCAACAAGACAATAAGCTGATGATATATAAATAAATACAATAAATAAGAGCAGAAGAATGGCTTAATGTATAACATAGTGCAAAACAGGCCTGCATGGAAATATAGATTGGATTAGAAAGTAGAAAACACTGCTATATCATTATTTTTAAGATAATAAAATTCTGTCCATTAATATAAAAAAATAAATCTTGAGTTCATTTTTAATTACACAGTGTAATTGCAGAAGGTACTGTACATTAAGCAAATATCTTTTAGTAAATGAGTGAAATAAACTTGTGGGGCATAGCAGTATGTGAGATCATCTCACCACCAGGCAAAATCATGCCCAAGCATGTGTTTTTATAATCATAAAAGTGACCATGAAAGACACTTTAGCCTCCTAAGGCCATTAATCAGGAATGGTCGGAAAACATCCTCCGAGAGCAACTTCTCCCAACCATCCAAGAACAGTTTGGTGACCAACAATGCCTTTTCCAGCATGATGGAGCACCGTGCCATAAGGTAAAAGTGAGAACTAAGTGGTTTGGGGAACAAAACATCAAAATTTTGGGTCCATGGCCAGGAAACTCCCCAGACCTTAATCCCATTGAGAATTTATGGTCAATCCTCAAGAAGTGGGTGGGCAAACAAAAACGTACAAATTCTGACAAACTCCAAGCATTGATTATGGAAGAATGGGCTGCCATCAGTCAGGGTTTGGCCCAGAAGCTGATTGACAGCATCCCAGGGTGAATTGCAGAGGTCTTGATAAAGAGGGGGCCAACACTTCAAATATTGACTCTTTGCATAAACGTAATGTAACTAGCAATAAAAGACTTTGAAAATTATAAAAAGTTTGTAATTATACTCATTATGCAATAGGAATATCTGACAAAAAAATTTAAAAACACTGAAGCCGCAAACTTTGTGAAAACCAATACGTGTCATTTTCAAAACTTTTTGACCACAACTGTATATGATCAACATTTAATTAAAGTCTTTTACTTAGTCAGGTTTATGCAGGAAAACATTACATTTTCCTTCCCAGCTGCATCCAATAACAGGCAGAAATACAACACATAGAGATAAACAGGTTAAAAGTTACACGAAAGTTCTGAAACATTTAAATTATTAAAAAAAAAGAAAAGAAAAAACAAAACAAAATATTTTCATCTAACAATTTGACAATAGTTCCACAATGCTTATAGAAAATTTTTATTATCTTCAATATTCTTTATTAAAAAGCCATACGATACCAGGGAGAAAGGCATTTCTGTAGCAGTTTGTGTGGGTTTTTAAAGTGAGTTTCCTCCCTGACTTGCTGAAGTTAAGTTCTGAGCATAATGGGTGTCTGTAATGCACTGAAAGGATTTCCAGTTTCTTCAGCATTGCCCTCTGACACCCAAAATCTTATTCAAATCATCTGCGTTAGTTTCAATCTTTTGAAATCATGCTTGGTAACCTGCTGGAGCTTTTTTGTAAATTTGGATTTGTCAGATCAGTAAAACGTGTAGCAGGGTCACATAACAGGTTTTATTTTTGTGTAAGTATGCCCTGTTTAAGGACAGCATGGTGGCGCAGTTAGGAGACCTGGGTTTGCTTCCCGGGTCCTCCCTGCGTGGAGTTTGCATGTTCTCCCTGTGTCTGCATGAGTTTCCTCCGGGTACTCCGGTTTCCTCCCACAGTCCAAAGACATACAGGTTAGGTGCATTGGCTGTTCTAAATTTTACCTAGTGTGTGCCTGGTGTGTGTGTGTGTGTGTGTATGTGTGTGTGCACGCCCTGCGGTGGGCTGGCACCCTGCCTGGGGTTTGTTTCCTGCCTTGCGCACTGTGTTGGCTGGGATTGGCTCTAGCAGACCCCTGTGACCTTGTAGTTAGGCTATAGCGGGTTGGATAATGGATGGATGGATGTTGTGTTCCATTGTCTAGGCAGCCCTTTCCTGTCACTAGGGGGTGTGTGGCCTAGAGTCATGACCCGTGGGTAACTGCAGTGATGGGATTAAAAGGTTGTATAGTTCACTGTGTTTTTACCTGAGCTTTGGGACAAACCTTCCTTTGTGCCTTTATAAAGAATATCTCTGGTTTTGTGACTTTGGCTACATTCAAAGATTCTGATCTTTCCCTTTTCGTTTTGGTTTTGATGATTCATTGTTTTTAACCTTCCAGTTCTGATAATTTTTTCTGTCCTTCATTTATTCTTTCAGTTGCCATTTTAAAAACAAGTTGATCTGCTGAAACAACAGCTGCCATTTGGGGATCCAGCATACAAGGAACATGAAAGAACTGCAAGACACAGATGCTAAATAACTTAACTAACTTGAATAAAAGTAACATATAATGCATAACTAGATAAATGATAAAAGAACAGAACAATATAATAAAAAACTGGAAAACAATAAATGAAAGTGAAAAAAAGAAGCGCTATCACTGTACCACGTCACACACAAGCAGAAAAGATACACCAAAAGAATAATATTTCACAAGCAGTTTATATGAGTTCAAAGTTAATTAAATACACAGACCACAGCAATGCACTAAATATTTATTGAACTTCATTACTCTCTCCCATGAAGATACTTTAAAATGTAATTACTTCATCACTATAGAGGAAAGACGGGTCAAGACTGAAGGTATGTAAGGTGTTTGCACAACTGCAATGTCTGCAATCTGATACAGTACTTCCTCAATAATTTACACAATTCACAGGCAATACTCTTCGTGTCAACAGTTTATGGTAACCACTGCAATTTCATGCAAGAATTTCCGGCTCCAGCAGGAAAATATAAAAGGTTTTAAAAAAGCCAGCAGAAGTAAGCAGTTGCTACAGGGCTCGGGGGTCACTTGTGCTTCACTTGACTACTCTGTTCACGTACATCATGGAAAACAGCAAACCACTGGGTAAGTAAAGAACGTTTTGTTCTATTATGTTAAAAAGATCTTCAAAGTATTTTTTCCTTTCAGGAGTTATAATGTGTTGCTACTACTACTACTACTACTACTACTCCCGTAAATGCCAAAAGGGACTCTGCTTTGTTGGGCCCTTGAGGAAGACCGTTAACCTGCAATTGCTGAGTGCTTTGAGTAGTGAGAAAAGCGCTATATAAATGCAAATAATTATTATTATTATTATTACTACTACTACCAATTATAATAATAATAATAATAATACTACATTTTATTTGTATAGCATCTTTCCCATGCTCAAGGCACTATAATTTTTATTATTTTATATATATCACATTTCCTAAGCTCAAAGTGTTTCACAAAAATTTGAAAGGTAATATAGCAATAGAAGCACAGAAAAAGTGGAATAACATTGGATAGAAGGCAATATTAAAAGGATTAAATCTCAATAAAACAAACACATGGAAAACACAAAATTCTGGGGCAGAAAAAGAAACAACAGGAATGATATACTGTAAAAATGGTACATAAATAACATTATGCGTGATACCATTAGACGCACTTGGACTGAGAGAGCAAACTGAGAGGAAAGGTAAATCAATAGATTTTATGTTGTGTTCAATGAGAAATGATTGCTGACAATGCTTAAGCATGTTTCTAATGTGAGCTACCTGCCAATCCTGGAGGGTAGCACAGGCACAAGGGAAGGTCTGTAAAATTTGGAGAATCTTAGGGAGGAACGTATGATATTATTTATCTTAATTTTCAAAAGACTTTGGTTAAGATGCCACATGAAAGATTAGTGATCAAACTAAAAGAAGTGACCACACAGGGTTCAATCTGCAGGTGGGTATAACACACACAATTTTTTTAATACATATAAACAATCTGGACAACAGGCAATAAGCTGGATGGAAGGGCAGATGATACAGAATGATATATGCTGTTACAGAAGACTTGGATAGCATACAGGCTTGGGTGGATTTGTATCATGAAATTCAGTGTAAATAAATGTTAAGTATTGCACGTAGGAAGTAAAAATGTTGGATCAGAGCACATAATGGAAGGTCTGATGCTCAAGAGTACCCAAAGGAATGAAAAATCAAAAAGAGCTCTCCTTAATATCTTTAAGGTTTCTCCTCAACAACGACATCAGAAAGAAATAACATGGAGACATTGTCTTTTGTTTCCTACTTCTCAAATTTTCTCTTGAGAAAAAATAAATAAATACCCAGGTATTCTCTCAAAGGTCTCCTCTTGAGTTTCAGTAGGGAGCTCAACAAAGTCACTCAATGAGCTCAGATCTTCCTAGTAGTGTCTTTTTTCCAGTTTAAAAGCATTTTCATTACATGCTTAATAATATATGGTGAAATGTTTAGAAGGTAGTAATAAAACACTTTTCTATAACTGTAATCTTTGATTCAGAATAATACTATTAGTTGCTCTAATTTAAATCGTTGTGCTCCACTTAGACCCTACTCATCATAGAAGAGAAGGCAGGCAGTGTGACATAGTGGTTAAGGCTTTGGATTTCAAATCCTGAGCTCATGATTTCAAGTCCCAAGGTGTGACCATAAGCAAGTCACTTTGCCAGCCTGTGCTATAATTGGAAAAACAAAAGAAATTAAATCAATCATGTCGTCAATGCTGTAACTCACCTTGGATAAAGGCATTGGACCAATAATAAGTAAAAAATGTGAAGTCTTGAAGGAGATCTCACAAAACGTGATATGCATTCTCAAACCAAATTCTCTATTTTGACACCTTTCACCTCAATTGTGTCTTGTGTCTCCTTTTTGATTAAAACCTTTTCTGCTAAGGAGTTTTAGGCAAAACATCTGTGATAAAGATGATTGTTAAATGAAACATAAATGAGAATCTCTGTGAAGTCTCATGAGCCATCAAAGATCAACCTTTGAAATGTAAACTTTTTCTTATGAGAAGGATTTAGGATTTATAGTGGTCTCATTACTGTGTACATCCAGACAGTGGACAGAAGCAATCAAGACAGCGAATAGGATGTTAGGTTAAATATCATGATGTGAACCGTTGTAAGTCCAAGGAGGATATGCTTAAGTTTTATAACATACTAGTGTGGCTGTGTTCATTTTGGTCTCCGTATTACAAAAAATAATTAGCAAACAGTAGACAAGGTCCAAAGGACATATCGACTAGGCTGACTCCAAAATTAGAGGTATGAGCTATGAGAAGAGATTGAAGCAGTTGAACCCTCTCAGTTTAAGCAAATGGAGACAAAGAGGCAATATAATTGAAGTGTTAAAAATTATGAAAAAAAAATGAAATTCAGGAAGAACAGAGTTCTAAACACTAAACAGAGTTGTAAACTTATTAAAAGCATATTTTGCACATAAAATAATAAAAGAACCAAGTAGTGTGATGAAGAGCAAGACTTAAGGGACCTTAATATCTTGACTTGATGTTATTTTGGACAACCTTTGGATGGACAAGCTTATTGGGCAGAACGTTCAGGTTTTGTCACAATTTTTCTAATATTCTAGTAACTTTTAGTTACAAAATGGATAATCTGTAAAGAGGAGGGTGAACGGATTAGTATTTAAGATGGAATGGTGGAAACAATGTTAAAACAGGTCAATGATTTGAAGAACACTAGGTTCAAGCATATTACATAGGCTAGAAAGGAAGGATGGTGTGGATAAGGAGGTTTGAAGGACTTAACATTGAAGCACAAAGGTCAGCAATTTAGTTTGGCAAAAACTGTTATTCTTTTTTATAACAATTTGTCTGGAGATTTGATAAACTGCTTTGGACTTCTCTAGCACCTTCAACACCATCCAACCTCTGCTCCTTAGAGACAAGCTGACTGAGATGGGAGTAGACTCACACCTGGTGGCATGGATCGTGGACTCTCTTACAGACAGACCTCAATATGTGCGTCTTGGGAACTGCAGGTCTGACATTGTGTTCAGCAATACAGGGGCGCCGCAGGGGACTGTACTTTCTCCGGTCCTGTTCAATCTATATACATCAGACTTCCAATATGACTCGGAGTCCTGCCACGTGCAAAAGTTCGCTGATGACACTGCTATTGTGGGCTGCATCAGGAGTGGGCAGGAGGAGGAGTACAGAAAGTTAATCAAAGACTTTGTTAAATGGTGCAACTCAAACCACTTACACCTTAACACCAGCAAGACCAAGGAGCTGGTGGTGGATTTTAGGAGGCCTAGGCCCCTCATGGACCCTGTGATCATCAGAGGTGACTGTGCAGAGGGTACAGACCTATAAATATCTGGGAGTGCAGCTGGATGACAAATTGGACTGGACTGCCAATACTGAGGCTCTATGTAAGAAAGGTCAGAGCAGACTATACTTTCTGAAAAGGTTGGCATCCTTTAACATCTGCAGTAAGATGCTGCAGATGCTCTACCAGACGGTTGTGGCGAGTGCCCTCTTCTACGCGGTGGTGTGCTGGGGTGGCAGCATAAAGATGAAAGACGCCTCATGCCTGGACAAACTTGTTAAGAAGGCAGGCTCTATTGTAGGATTAAAGTTGGACAGTTTAACATCTGTGGCAGAGAGACGGGCACTAAGCAAACTCCTGTCAATCATGAAGAATCCACTGCATCCACTTAACAGTGTCATCTCCAGACAGAGGAGTAGCTTCAGTGACAGACTTTTGTCACTGTCCTGCTCCACTGACAGACTAAAGAGATCGTTCCTCCCCCACACTATGCGACTCTTCAATTCCACCCGGGGGAGTAAATGCTATCATTAATTTTATTTTAATTTTTTTCTTTTTTTTTCATTTTTATTACTATTTAATTTAATATTGTTTCTTTGTATCAGTATACTGCTGCTGGATTATGTGAATTTCCCCTTGGGATTAATAAAGTATCTATCTATCTATCTATCTAAAGAAGTTAATAAACATGGGAAAGTAAAGTTGACCGCATATTCATTATCTCAGCTTTGCCAGGAATAGAATTTGCATGGACTGTTTTATGGTCTATTAAGCGAGTGTAGTTCCCTGTTTATTATCTGGGTTTTTTTCAAGCAGGGCTTTAATTCTTTACTGCACTTGCTTGTAAATGGTGATTCTTGTTAATGCATAACTTGAGACAGGTGCCTTCAGAGCAGTGACAATTGAGAGTTGTGAAAACGTGTCGTAAATACTACAGAAAAAAAATGACTTTAACTAGAAGAGAGAATGAAATTGAGGTACCTTTATGGTATCAATCTATTTAGAGATACATATCTTCTTCTTCTTTTGGCTGCTCCCGTTAGGGGTTGCCACAGCGGATCATCTTCTTCCATATCTTTCTGTCCTCTACATCTTGTTCTGTTACACCCATCACCTGCATGTCCTTTCTCACCACATCCATAAACCTTCACTTAGGCCTTCCTCTTTTCCTCTTCCCTGGCAGCTCTATCCTTAGCATCCTTCTCCCAATATACCCAGCATCTCTCCTCTGCTCATGTCCAAACCAACGTAATCTCGCATCTATGAATTGATCTCCCAACCATCCAACTGGAGCTGACCCTCTAATGTCCTCATTTCTAATCCTATCCATCCTGGTCACACCCAATGCAAATCCTAGCATCTTTTACTCTGCCACCTCCAGCTTTGTCTCTTGCTTTCTGGTTAGTGCCAACATCTCCAACCAGTATAACATGGCTGGTCCCACATATAAAAGAACAAAACAGTGTCAATGAAATATGATATTTATGGAAGGCCAGCTTGGACTTTCTCTTAGCAATACTACAGATCTACTTGTAACTACCAGACAGTCTGTCATCTTTTGTAAAAATAATCGTGTAATGCTTCTAGTTTTCCAGTCTAAGATGGAGACTCTTTTATCGACATCCAATATACATTGCCTATTATAAGTGTTCACCTCCTTGAAAGACAATTATACGAAACTGAATCCTAATGGATTTAATTTAGCCTTTTTGATGCTGATCAACCAAAAAAGACTTTTTAAAATTAAAGTGAAAACAGATCTCTGCAAAGAGGTCTAAATTTATTACAAATATACTGTAAAACACTAAATAACTGGTTGTATCCATATTCAATTCTGCTCCCTTATTAAAACTGTCTACACTCTCTATTAAATCAGCAACAAACCTTTCTTTCCTTAATTCCACAATGGTCCTATGATGTTACTCTACTGGCTTCTCCTTACTCTTGGCAAAATATTTGTAAGAATGTCAAATATTTTTTCAAAATCCCTATTAGTTCAACCACAAGATAATTCCTAGACTTTACCTTACTGTCCATATGTTTTTTCCTATGAGTCTCTCTCCTGATCCATTTTGCCATTTATATTCCCTTCTGTATGTTTTTGCACTGCCCTGCTATCTTCTCTTCCTTTCCCTTTCCATTTGTAAGCATGAGTTCTATTCCTCAAACTCTCTTTCTGTTAGACTTTTCAGAGTTTTCTCTCACGGCTCACCACTGTGAACTGCACTTTCTTAACACTATAGCCAATAAATTAACTGCTTGCCTCTCAATGGATATCCTGTAAGCTCTTTTCTTTTGACAGTCGGTCAATCTTACTTTTTTCAATTAAATTCTTTTGGAACATTCTACCTCTCAAATTAATGGAGCATTCTTAGAATATATTGAGAATTAGATTAGTCCACTTCATTCTCATCATTGGAAATCCTATTATTTGGGGCCCAATCACATCACCGTTTTAGCACACATAGGTTTGTTTGGCAGTACATTTGATGCTTTAAATAATAATAATAATTTATTCATAGGTGCCTTTCAAGGCACACAAGGACACCTTACAGAGAACATTAATAACATTTGTTAAGTATTTATATTCCTCTTCTTAATCTATGCATTTGATTGCTTTTTGACCTTGTTCCTACGCCTTATCTGGGGGGAGTGTGGTAAGATGGGATGGTCTGGCACTGCTGCTCTCTGTGCCAAACAGTTTTTTCTCAGTTTCAACTGATCCTTTATGTGTGTGTGTGTTACTAGAATCAATAAAATAAATGATCACAAAAAACACAGTTCTTTTCTCATCACTTTCCCTCTGTTTAGTTTCTTAAGCGCATCATTTATTAAAGGAGCATACACCTTATTTCTACTGACAGCTGTGTTTACTTTTCCGAAAGTTAGTCAATTGTGACTGTAAGTTCTTTTCATTTCCTTAAAATAAATCTCTTTACTAACATACTGCAATTTGCATCAAACTGGACTGTGTGTACCCTAACACGCATACAAACACATTCTCACTCAAGCTCCTCATAGTCTCTGTATGAATGTCTGATGAATTATGTAAATGTCTGTATTAATACACAGTATACCACTACTCTCGCCACCATTTCCATTCCCGGATGCTATCCAGGGGTGCTGCCCTCTTGTGCGCCAGGAAAGATATGGCCCCTCTCCCAGTCCTTCCCTTCTCGAGGTGACTTGTTGAGGCAAGTTCCCTGGTCATCTGCCACAATAAACATTTCAATAAACTTAAAAAGCAAATACAAATACACATAATTTTAGGTACAAATTACACAATTAAAAGGCATAAAAAATAAATTAAAATATGAAAACAATAATTACAATACCTAAATACTGTATAATAAAATGTAAATTGCACTTACTGTATCTTAGTGTGGAGTGGTGCTATTCAGTGTATCGCTTTCATGCTTTGCGATAAGTTCCTTTTTCACCTCAATTGTTGATACTATAACCTTGCTCTTTGGCTTCATTGCTTCCATACTCAAGCAAATAAATAAACAAAAAAAAGCACTGAAAACACATTAGTGTAATGCAAGAGTTGCTTTCACAGTGAGAGCGTGAGACGATTTGGACACACAACAGATGATGTTTATGTTCGCTGTGTAAGCTGCATCTGTGGCTGCAGTTTTTTTACTGTTCGCACAGTTCAAATGTAGCAGCATCGTTCAAACTAATTTCTCACTAATTTAATATTTGACCTCTGAGATGTTTCAAGTTAGAGTTGTTTGAAGTATGAGGCACCACTGTATATTCGTATATATAAAAAGGAAAGTTTACTCACTCACTCATCAACAAAAATATTATTTTCTATTTAGTCAAAAAGCTGAAATTTGTCAGGAATGTATATCTAGGGCAGTAGGTAACCTCTAAGAAAGGATATTTCGATACATCGATATTTAAGAGTAAACCCACCATCCCTACAATACCCGAAAATCTCAAATATGCTTTGACTGGTTTGATTGAAATTTAGTGATGTTACTGAAAAAAGAAAATTAGCCAACCTATGTATTTATTTTTTTTGTTGATACATATTTTATTTCTTAATATCTCCTATATTATAAAATGCAAAGGTCTGTTTGTCTGTCTGGTTCTTCCGAACACTCTGATTGCTTAGTTTGGTTATGGTGATGTAATCAAAAGAGTAAGTGTGAGTGTGAGACACAGGAAAAGGACTAAGGGCATAGAAGACATGCTGAGAGTCACCTTTGAAAATGGCAAGTATAAAAGCAGACACGGGTCAAGTAATTTGCCTTGAAATGACAGAGTCTGAAAAAGTGGGCTTTACAGGAACACATTCAGAAAGTGGGAGTACCTGTCAAGAGCGGTTCTGATACACAAGGATACTGAGAAAAGAAGCTGCAGTAAGAGATATCAACTATTTTAACCTTTATTCTATTACTTACAAAAGACTATGTGCTGTGCTAAGAGAGGCCTTTATGCAGGCGCACGATGGAGCAGATGTGATTGACAGGCCTAGTCAACAGTATCAATAACCAATAGAGTCGGCAAACAACTGAAGAAAGAGCAATGTCTAGGACAGGAGAAAAGACATATGACCCCATTTGGCATGTACAGTGAGGTGTGCAATGGAAGGAGAAAGTTTATCGAAGCTCAATGAAGATGCAAAGCTCAGTGGTTATTAATAAATTAATAAATATAAAGCTTCACTGAGTGTGCCAGGTGTTGTGGCTGTGAGAACAGATGTTACTTCACTAGAATCAAAAAGTGAGGGAGAGGGAAATAGAAGCAGAAGTGATGTCCTCTGAGACAAGACAAGCTTAGATGAACTGTGTCAGTTTAAATTGAACAGGACCCCTACGAGCTACTCCACTGTAATAAACATTTGCATTTGCAGACTTTAAAAGGGAACCCCAAACTTCCAAAATACAATATTTGGCATTTACTTGTGCGTTTGTGGAAATTGAATGGGGAATTAACACCCACCCACTTACTTTCTAAAATTATTTACATATACATTTGCATCTGGAAACTTTACAGGGGGAACACATATTACAGATAAAAAACACATGAAGAAATACACTGTACTTGAGTGAAGGATGCAAACAAATGAAAATCACAAACATTTCATAAATATAATAATATTTACTTAAATTTCACATTTTTCCTACGTATTACCCATTTCAACTGCAAACAATACACCTTCCTGTAAAACTGTGTTTTACAATGATGAGATAATTTTTGCTTAGGGGTAAATTGACCTACTAATATTATTATTAATTTCATTTGACTGACAATTTTATACATAGTGACTTACAATATTTGAGGTGTAATTGGTTACATTTCTTTTGTTTTCCCAATTGGAGCATAAGCAATTAGCTGCTACACCAACACTGCCTGCCAAAAACATTAGTCCTTAGTAAAAAAACAAAAAATTCAGGGATCCTCAGAGGGTGCCAGCCAGAAGATGCAGATCATTTCAGTGTAGTTTAAAGGCCACATGAGATTAACATGCGGATAATAGGAGCACCAGAATTTGTGTCACACCATTGGAAGGCTGGGCGGCATGTTGGTATCAATCACAGACACTGAATTGCTGGCATGAGTGTGCATTTAAAATTCTCTTGTAATAGAAGATGTAATGGGGATACAGAATTGCACTTTTTTAGTTTATTAAACAAGACTAGTAATATTCAATTTGAGTGTTTTATTTATATAAGTGATATATTTTAACCTGTTTGAATAATAAAAGGTGTCCATCATTCGTGAATATTGCAGCTAGATGACAAATTGGACTGGACTGCCAATACTGATGCTCTATGTAAGAAAGGTCAGAGCAGACTATACTTTCTGAGAAGGTTGGCATCCTTCAACATCTGCAGTAAGATGCTGCAGATGTTCTACCAGATGGTTGTGGCGAGTGCCCTCTTCTACGCGGTGGTGTGCTGGGGTGGCAGCATAAAGATGAAAGAAGCCTAAAGCCTGGACAAACTTGTTAAGAAGGCAGGCTCTATTGTAGGATTAAAGTTGGACAGTTTAACATCTGTGGCAGAGTGACGGGCATTAAGCAAACTCCTGTCAATCATGAATAATCCACTGAACAGTGTCATCTCCAGGCAGAGGAGTAGCTTCAGTGACAGACTTTTGTCACTGTCCTGCTCCACTGACAGACTGAGGAGGTCGTTCCTCCCCCACACTATGTGACTGTTCAATTCCACCCGGGGGAGTAAATGCTAACATTAATTTTATTTTAATTTTTTTCATTTTTATTACTATTTAATTTAATATTGTTTCTTTGTATCAGTATACTGCTGCTGGATTATGTGAATTTCCCCTTGGGATTAATAAAGTATCTATCTATCTATCTATCTAAAACATAGCATTCTTTTGCAGATGACATTTAATAATGCATATAACTGCATGTTTGTTAGCTGCAAGTATCAAGACCTTTCTTTGCAATAAATCAGTGTTCCGTTTTTTTTTTTTAAACAACCAGTATTAGATGTTTCAAATCCTACACAATACTTAAGAGGTTTAGTTTATCAGAATGCGGGGAAAATTCTCAAAACTGGTAGAAATTGGCTTGTTGATTGGGGGATTTTGACAGAAGCAAACGTGAGGCAGATGAAAATGGAGGAATGACAACACAACATTACTATTAGAGGGGAGGGGTGTATAAAGTCCTGAGGCTGCACCGGAACATCATGCCACAAAAGTGCTGAGGTACCTAAAATGCACCCCGATGAAGGAGGAGACAATGTCATGGTGGTGCAATCTTTTAGAGAATGCCTCAGTTGGATTAAATCTTTAAATTGCAAGGACATCTCAATCTCCTGGTTATACTAGCTTTCACAGACACTGATTTAAATCATTTAGGTTGTATCTTTTATTCTGCTTTTAAATTTTAGTATTAAAAGCCTGGTTCCTCTGCCAATAAAAATTCAGTAAACAATGATTAAAGTTTGAATATTTCCTCACTGAAACTTGCCTTGTTTATTGATATAATCTGCCCTAGTGTGCTTGTCTGAGTGCTTCTTATTTGTTTAGCTCTTTCAAAGGTTGGTGTATGTCTAGCATGTTTGCTCAGGGATGAGCTGTGCTTGTTCTGTTAGAATTATACAGCCCTTTAGGGCGTGACATTGAGAGTGATGAGAGGATATTGGTGTCTCCCTGGATCCTGCTAAGGTATTGAAGCTGAGGTATTGCTCTGTTTGATTTGTGCAGCTCTTCCAAAGGTAGTAACTTGGAAACAGACTGCCATATGAATCCCAGCAGGAGATGGTCTTCTGGCCTTTACTAAGGTATTCCAAAGCATAGTCCTTCCAGAGGAAGTGCCCAGTGATAGCAATAGGCCATTGGCTCTTGCTTAGATATTCTGATGTTGCTTTGTATTTGCATTTTGATCTGTAACCCAACCAACAGTGATGACAGGTCTTTTGCCACCATTGTGTTTGAAGCATGAGTGATGAAAGTTGGGTAGGTGAAATCAAGGCTAATAATATAGGTATTTCAGTATTAACTTATCCACCAATTTAAAAAGAAACGGTTAAAGTGCCTTTCGTGAATACTATTACACCACAAAACAGAAGGGCATCCTGTTAGGGATTTAATAATAATTAGGTTCATTCATATAGTGCTTTTCTAACCTACTTAAAGCTCTTCACATAAACAGTGTGGAGCCACTTCAAGCACTGTATGATACAGTGGCAGCCATTTGTGCACCAGTATGCTTTCAATACATTAGCTGTTAGGTGGTGAAGGGGTGAGACACATAGTTACCCAGTAAGGGATAGGAGATGATTAGGTGTCCAGAATGATCAGGCTATTCTGAGCAATTTAGCAAGAACATCAGAAAACATCCGACTCTTTTTAAAAGACCACAGAGAATCAGGACCTCACGTTCACATTTCTATATCACAGTTTCTGTGATGAGGCATTGGGATCCACACTCAGACTACAGGGTGGGAAACTTCTCTTAGCCTTTCCAATACCTCTTCCAGCAGCAACCCCAGTTTTTCTTAAATGGTTTCCCATCCAAGTACTGGCCCGGTCCAAACATGTTCAGCTTCAGGTGGATTACCTGATTTGGTTTGCTTCTTCATTTCCTTTCCTCCCTTGCTTTCCTATATTGGACTCTTTTTCCCTGCCAGCCTTAATCAGGGAACACTAGGGTATACAAAATGGAAGAATTGAGTAATATATCCAGGTAACTGGCTTAATATTACAAAAATAAATCACAGGATAATATGCTCCCTGTCATTATACTGCACGTACATGTTTGTGTGTATGTAGGTATCTTTTTGCTTCACTTCTCGGTACGTGTGTGTATGCATATAGATTTTAGTATGTATAGGTATAATGTACTTTACATAGTAAAAATGTGCCTTACATGTCTCTCCACACCCGAAATAATCCCAAGGTGTCAAAATATTTAAAAAATGTATTCATTTAAAAAACATACTCGCAAGTCAGATTAATAGTAAATGAATCTGAATATCAGAAACAGTAAATTAAAAGTTAAAAGTATCTGCTGACCACCTTCAAATTGTCCTCTATCTGCTGTTCTGTCTCACTTAATCTTGGCCTTTCCTTCTGCCAATGAGCCTTTGCTCCAACCCTTCCTGATGCTAGATCTGGGACCTCCATAAACTATTCCTGGAGGGCCAAATTCATGAAAATATATGCAATAACGTATAGCTAAAGGTTATTGTGGCAGCTTCATATTGTTTAATAATTGTTGTGTATTAGTTTTTTTATTGCAACTACTGTTGCAATGGTTACTGTTGAATAATAGCAGTACAATTAAGTAAGTCACCACAACCTTCTCCAAGGAAGCAGTTTCTGAAAATGAGATAACGTAAGATTAAGTAGGTCAACCTGTGGTAGTCTGATATTATTCACTATTCAATTTGAGTAGTAACAGCAGTGGGCGGAAATAAGGGACCTGGTGGTGGGACAGCGAAACAAAGGCACTGATCTAAGTGTGCATTGGACAGTCAACTCCTGGTTTTGATAATATTCGTTGAAGAAAATCCTAATCCACAAGTATGGGTGAAGGGAAATTTTATGAGGGGCAGCACTGTAATGATTTGTATGCAGACACACTAATGTCTTTTGTTGTTCTTCATATGAAAATGCTTTTGATATTGCTGACATCTTCAGTTGAAGAGATGGTTCTTTTAAGTATGAATGCTTTTACCTTTAGCATTCCACTGGCTGTTTGTAGAAATGGGGAATGACTGTCACATAAATAATGTTCCAAGCACTTTTATTTAAACTAAAATATAGTTAAATAGATCAACAATGGCAAAAACTCTTATGAATGACGTGAACAAGCATTTACATTGCAGTCCCGCCTCCCATGGTTTACATTTATATTTATGTCCAGAATTGGAGTATCTCAGGATTATTTAGCACAACTGCATGTGTACAATTTGTATTCTCTTCCTGAAAACGTGTTTTTCATTAATTTTTAGTCTTTACTTTTACATGTCTGTCAGTGATCTTTGATGTATTAATATAACATGAAGTGCAGTGTTAGCCAATGAATAAGCTAATAAACTACTACTGGACTGGACTTGTAACCAGTGCATGAATTCTTCAAATTAAACGCTCAGGTTGTGTTGGGGCATTCAGAACATCATTTTCCTGAAGTGTTTTATTTAACAACTAGCCAGAGTAGCTGTTGCAGACAAGGTAATAGGATAATTAAAAAATATTTGCCAACTCTTGCCCTAGCTGTCCCTTCAGTGCCATTCCTTGATATTTGTGTGTGTGTGAATTTCTTTTCACTAGTGCTCCCTGTCTCGAGTGTGTTCTTGTAAGGCCTGTATCTCATCCTCTTTCATTATATGTGTGGCACCTTTCTTGGCTCCTGTCTTGTTTTACACTGGCTGGCTTTGAAAGCAACCCTCTCGCTGTGGTTCATACGCCTTTACTCCTCGACATGTGTCTCACACATGCATTTCCTCTTTCATTACGTCCCCAAAACCACACTGAACAGTCAGATTGCTCTGAGGAACTGGATACACATGCCTCAGTGTTTTATTATATAGTAGATATCTTAATGGAAATACATGTGTTTTACATGTTGTGAGCATACAACATGATAATTGGACATGTAGATTGTATGAGGTGAGTAACGTGAGATTTTTTTCATGAATGTTTTTGATAATTGTTCACTGTTGTCCAGTGTTGGTCACCACAGACACTTATCCTATTTGAAACTTTGTTACATCTGTTTGCATGAAAAACATGATATTAAATGTTTTTCTTAACCATTACTACAAAGTTCATAGGATAGGTAACATCAAAAGTATCATTTTTGGGGTTAAATATTCCTTTAAAGCCTTAATTCCAGAGTGCCTTCACAATGTTAATATGTATTGGCCATTAGTGACTCTTGTTCTCTTACACTGATGTACCCAAGATGTCTTCTTTTGCTATTGTGACATAACAGAGTGAGTTTTACAATTCATTGGTTTTCTGTGCGGCTTTCTGATGTCCTTTTCCACATGAGTGGTGTAATTACTGTTGACAATTACTTGTCAGCAAGACCTCCAATGTCTTCATGAATAAGTAAAATTGTGAAGGATTAAGCAAATGGAAGTCTGTTTGTGTATACATACTTAATCATCAACTTGAATTTTTAAATGTTTTGTAGGGTATGACTTATGTACAAAATGTGCAATATTGGCTAAAGAGTACAAGCCAATGTCGTACTTTTAAATCTCATCTGCTGATGGATTTGCAAAGGAAATATGGCAGTAGACCTCATCCTTTGGTCTATTATTTTTGGAACTTGGATAATACTTGCTAATAATTGAATGAGAAAACATTTGTTCACTTAATTGCCTAAAACCTTTTTTTTAGTTACACTTGATAGTAAACAGAAATACAAAGGTATATATTTGTGTCACATTCCAAAATGAGTGAAGTATTTCAATATGTCATCATAGTAGAAAGCCAAAAATGAACTGCTACAGCATGTGTCAATTCAAAAGAAACCATCTGAAGCAGAGGTACATCTATAAAGAACAAATATTTAAAGACAAATACAGAGCCCTGAGTATACATGATCAATTATTGCCCCCCTTCATATTTCTGTCTGTACTAAAATGCAAGCAAATAAGTGCCACAGTTGTAAGTGTACTGAATCACAGCTCCAGAGTCATGTTTGTAAAACCCAACCCTAGTTACTCTCTGACTAAAGTTGGTGCATTGTTGCCATGTTCATTTTTTCAACATACTGTGGTTTTCCTTACATATCTCCAGTGTCATGCCTGTTAGGTTATTCATGATTAAAAATTCGCTCAGTACATGTGAGATAAGATAATGTAAGACAAAGTTATAATGTGGCTGGGTGAATAAGTGTGCCTTGCAATGGACTAACACCACTTCCATGGCTGGTTGTCGCCATGTGCCCAATAAGACTCCAGCTCCTCACAGCCTGTCATGGATATGACAGACTCAGAAAAAGGGAAAATCCATAAATTTGCAAAGGACTTGAATCCCGTTCAGAGTTGGCTCCTGCCACATGCCCCATGGTTATAGGATAGGCTCTACATTCCTAACCCAGTAATGTAGCTGATGATCAAAATACATATAGTGTAAGGCAGTGGTTCGCAATGGGGGCGCAAAGTAACAAAAAGGGGGGCGCGGAGATGTGAAAAAAAGAAAACAAGAATTGAGAACATGAAAAATACATCTATTGAAACCAAAACAAATTAATTTGAACTACATTCTGATACTAGAAAAATAAATGTAGAGTTAAATAAATGTCGATAAAAGTTAAGTAGTTATAATAAAATATGCATCTATGATATATCATTAATTAAAAAAGAACAAATTGGTATTAGTGGGCTCCTTTCAAAAAAACATTAGGGGGGCGAGATTAAAACTGTTATTAAAACTCGGGTCGCAAATACTTAAATGTTGAGAAACGCTGGTGTGAGGGATGCTTGCAGATGGCATGACTAACCATAAAATTGTCCTCAGTTTCCTTTTTAATTGACACAAGATTGTGTACTTTGCATTCATCAAGCAGAGAAACAATTTCACATGAAAATTCTTGAAAGTCCATACATTTAAAAGTTCTCTGACAAAATGTGTGTACTAATCTGGTCCAATGCTGTGGATGTCTGACACCTTTTGACCGGAGCATATTTTCAGCTCTACCATTCAAATAATAAATACAGTAACTACACAACATGTTTTGCTCCAAATCCAGTATACTGTATTTTGCAAAAAGCAAATTACACTGAGTTATCGGACAGTCCATAGATCTACTCATTTTCTGACCCCAGTTCAAGCTCACAGCCTTTACCAGTAGCATCAACAGATAGGATCCATCTAAACTCAGACAGTGTATTATTCCAACACGAAAGCAACAGGTGAAAGGCAAGTACAACTTTTGCATGGAATGCCTGCCACCAGCACACACAAAGCCACACTTGCTCATTTCTGAACTATTTAGCCTAACTGCTTGCCTCTTGTCAATGAGACTGAAGTAGAGACCTCATAATAAGGCCACTTGAAGAGAAGGATTACATGCAAGCTCCTTTGAGCAGGTACCCTAAACAAAAATCAAACTGGGATTAATAAAGCAGCAGCTGTCACTTTCACCTCCTTATTTAAATGTTCTACAGTACAAACTGTAGAGAATTTGATTTCATTTTTAAGTGTGTTACTCTTTCACAAGGCATGTTGTGTAATTCCTCAATGTTACAACAGTTACAACAGGAAAAAGAAGAGAACTAATGATGGGAAATGTGCTTTACGTTTGCAGGAAGTGTTGGTCTTGACACTCAGCCCAGCGCACCAGAAGCACCATCTGCTGAGCCTTCCCGGCCCTTCTCCATATATGAAACTTTTCTGACAGAAGAAGGTAAGAAAACTTTTAATTAAAGGGGTATTTAAGCGGGCACTTAATATTGCAGGTGTTCATAAAACAGTATCATATTTTCTCAAGAGATAGCTGCTGACTGCTATAAGGGTACCAAACAGGATTTTGTGTGCACTGGAATTAATTTATTTTATGCAGATCTGATTATTTTTATGAAGTAGCATTCATTAATCAATCACAATGGAGAGTGGCTATGTGGTACATGTTGATTAGCACTTATAAGTACAAATTTCATTGTACTCTGTAAAGGTGATAATAATAACAATAACAAACAAATTACCAGGACAAGATAATATTGATCTTGCAGTGCTTAAGAAGGTTAATGAGTACATGTATAAAATCTTTAATGCAAATTTTTTAAGAAGTATCTGTACACTAGAGAAATTCAGAATTACTGGAAATATCAAATATTATCCCATTATATACAAAGGGTAATCAGGCAGATCCAAGGAACTATACCCCAGTAAGCTTACCATGTATCATCACAGTATTAAGGATAAGATTGAGCAGCACATGGCAAGTACAGTAGTTTTTCTGAACATTCAGAATGGGTTCATATGAGGGATATCATGTTTTACAAACATGCTAGAATTCAAAAAGGAAGCAACAAAACAATATGAGCAAAGAGGTGCATATGATATTATTTATCTTGACTTTAAGAAAGCATTTGATAAAGTGCCACATGAGAGGTTGGGCATCAAACTCAAAGAAGAAATGGGAGTTCAGGGTGTGGTGTGTAGATGGGTGCAGAATTGGCTCAAACACAAAAAGAAGAGGGTGATGGTGCAAAGAACCTTATCAGAATCAGATGAAGTTAAGAGTGGTTGTCCACAGCGGTCAGTGCTAGGCCCGCTGCTATTTTTAATAGTATATTAGTGAAACAGGACAGTTATTTGGGTCCTGCCTGGCTCCCCACTCCTGATGTCACGCTTCCTGCTCCCCTCAGCCCACAGCCTCTGTCTTGGAATAACTCGAGTATATTGCTCCTGCAAGCAAACTATGATTCTTAGCGCGACAAGAGAATTCGCAAAATCAACCGGAATGTTCAAGCAAATGTTGGAAAAAAAACAAAAAAAACAATCTAAATCCATTAAGTATTTCTCTCGTTCACTAGCTAAGCGGAAATAAGGTACTTCCCAAGGCTGGTGCTTGAGTGAGGAGACCACCAAATCCCTTTGGCCCACTGGGTCTCTCACGGATTCACATAAATAAATCACTATCACAAGTGAACTATGATATATAGTGTGATGAAAGAAGGTGCAAAATCAACCGGAATGTTCAAGCAAATTATAGAAAAAAAACCCAATCTAAATCTGTTAAGTACTTCTCTCGTGAAAAGCAAACAGACATACAGACAGACGCTGGATTTTATATAGAGAGAGATTTAAATAGAAATATTAGTAACAAGCTGGTTAAATTTGCAGATAATACTGAGATAGAAGGATTGGCAGATAAGAGAGAATCTGTTGAATCATTACAGAGGGACTTGAACAGCATACAGGCTTGGGCAGATTTGTGTCAGATGAAATTTAGCGTCAGTAAACATAAAGCATTACATGTAGAAAGTAAAACTGTTAGGTCTGAATACACAAAGGGAGGTCTGAAACTTGAAATTACACCTTATGAGAAGAATTTAGGAGTCATAGTAGACTCAACACTATCAACTGTCAGACAGCATTCAGAAGCCATTAAGAAGGCAAACAGAATGTCAGGGTATATAGCACCCTGATGTGTGGAGTACAAGTCACAGGAGGTCTGCTCAAAGGACATAGCAGCAATAGAAAAGGTCCAGAGAAGAGCAACTAGGCTGATTGAGGGCTACAGGGCATGAGTTATGAGGAAAGATTAAAAGAGCTGAGCCTTTACAGTTAAAGTGAAAGAAGATTAAGAGATTTGACTGAAGTGTTTAAAATTTTGAAGGGAATTAGTACAATGGATGAAGACTGTTACTTTAAAATGAGTTCAACGAGAACACGGAGGCACAGTAGGAAACTTAAGGATAAATTTCACACACACTTTAGGAAGTTTTTCTGCACACAGAAAACCACAGAGACTTGGAATAAACTACAAAGTAGTGTAGTACACAGTGGGACTATAGGGTCCTTTAAAACTTAACTTGATGTTATTTTGGAGGAATTGAGGGGACAGGACTGGAGAGCTTTGTTGGGTTAAATTGCCTGTTCTCATCTAAATCTTTCAAAAGCTCTAATGATCTTTAAACCTAAAGAAATATTGGAAGTATATGATTTGATCCAATCTTCACATTTTGGAAATTAAACCATGGACAAACTTGTTTTTATATCATTAATATTTTAAATGACTCAGGAAATTGACACAGGAGTAAAAGAACGATCTAGAAGAAAATAGCCCTCTTAAAAGCCAATCTCTCTCTTAACCACATGGGAATGAAACCCCTTCAAACAATAACTTAGCAAAATAAATTATGAAAATTTCACAGAACTGCTGTTATATCTCACCCTTCTACCTGACCTGGCTTAGTCCCAGACAATTACATAGGAAGTGTAGCCCTCCAGGTGTTTTCTTAAAAGGAATACGTCTGGTAAACCATTAGTCACCACCAATGGATCTGTGCCAGATATGCAGTCTCAGTCTTTAAGTAATTTTCTGTTTATGAGCTGCCACAAAAGACTTTAAAGAAGTGTGTGGAATTTCAGTAACAATTTAAATTTAGAAAGCTCACTTTATTAAAAATTGCTTGCGCATCAAATTTATATATGCATTTAGTATCTGGTTCTTATTTTCTTAATTGAACAGGACAGCAAGTGTTGCAAATAACAGATGAGATCTAGCTAAAATTAGCTAAGTATATGCTGGGCTAAGATTTCAAAAGCAATGCAGACCTTCTTTAATATTTCAAAGAAACCCAACCATCAACCTGCCCAGTTCTTTAATTCATAATCATTCAGACAAGGAGTATTATTGGGAAAGTGGTGCCATCACAGAAGTACTGTATTTTTGAGTTTCTCCACCACAACAAAAATACTCTCATCCATCATCATGTGATTAGATCATGATACAATGAGCAGGGGTCTGTTATCTAAATTTCTGCCAATGGTTCAATATTTCAAAAATGACTTAATGTTATCAGTGCAGTACCTTACATAAAGAAAATAAATTGTAATTGTGAGGGACGTGCAGCCTCTTTACATGAGCATTGTAGTATCTTAAAATCACCTCATTCTTTCTTTAGGAAATTGTTCTTCTATTTTGATAATGAAGCCCTAAATTAGACTCTATAATGTTTCACTGCTCATTAGCTTTTCTTTTTATATTGTGGAAAGATACACCTTGACACAGAAAAAGATCTGGGGCTGCCTCACATATACCTGGAGTGTGGCTACAACATAGGCAAAACAAAAAAGATAAATGTGAGCTTGTTACAAATGTGAGTCCAAAACAGAACTGATTGACAGAAGGAATATGGAGGCTTTTAAAGTCAGGCAAGGGAAATGTCATCTGGAGAGGAACCAGAGATGACGTCAACGAGATCAGGCGGAATTTCCTGTGTTTGGTCTGCAGAGACAAAAGAGAAAGGATTAGCGCACTCTGCCATTCCCTGGTGTGGCATGGAATCACCTCCTATCAAGCCCTTTATCTGCCTCCCATGTACACATGTGACAATATATACACCACTCAAAAAAATGAAAGGAACATTTAATCATCACAGTCTAACACCAAGTTAATGAAGGTTCAGGGATATCAATCTGTCCAGTTTGGAAGCATAAGCAATTGTGAATCAACCTCACCTGCTTTGGTGCAAATGATATTATAAATTACACATATAATTATTTTAAATAGAATTATTACTTACAATAAGTAGTCACTTGGTGTTTTTTTCCTGTTATTATCCTCTGAAGGTGTTTCATGGTGGATGTCCAGTAACATAGTCTTATTCCACTTTCCACTATAACGTCTCTCCAGTGGTGGAGCATCTTCAAATTCTCAGAGACCACTCGCATGTTCTCTTTTCTTACCTGGTAAAGAAAATGGATAAATCACCCCAATTTTAAACATTTCCATGAAAAGAAACATCTAAACAACAACTTTCTTTTGTTTGAAGTATAAAATGGCATATATTATACCATCTAAATATAAATTAATGGCTATTTCCAAGGAATATGGAGAGAGAAAATAAACACTGACTGAGTGCAAAAATGTGTAGCATATATTTTCAATGAGCCCACTATCTTGAGAAAAGTTTGTGGGAGAGAAATTCCATCAAGCAAACCTAAATCTATAAAGTACACCAATATTTTCTGAGCAGGAAGATTTTGGTGCAGAAAGTGTAATTAGAAAATTACCTGGGTCCTAATAAAGTGGCATAATAGTTAAAAAGGACAGTTTAATAATTCACTCATACTAATGTGTGTGGAAATCTTCAACCAAAATTTATGTCTGACTTCACCCTAATCCTTTGCCATTTTAGGTATCCTACCACAATCCCCACCAGAAGACAAAAGCCTACAGGAAATAACCCCAAATGGTACAAATTCTCCTATAATCAGGTGTGTCAATTTTACACACAGGTATAACTCTAACATTTTTCCCAGCCAGACCAATGCATCTGACATGCTGTTGTGTGTTTTGTTTCTGCAAGTCTGCCCACCATTGATGATGACTGTGCCCGGGAGGCCCTAATACAGTTTGCTACTCAGAAATGCTGCTATGGTGCCACTCCAGCTAAGAATCTGGTCTTGATGGAAATCAAGCCTTATGCAACATTTAAAGTAAGCAATTTAAAAGGGTAAAAATTATTACATGAGACTGAGATACCCCTCATGTGCTGAGACCTGTGCCTATATTGTACCTCAGTGATAGTTACGGTGGTTTGATTTCTCTGTTATAGGAAGTGAAACAAGAGTTTGTGGAGGACACAGCTGCTTTGAGAAATGTTAACTCTGTTGGTGATATTTAAAGTGAACCTCAACGGAGAGAATTCATTAGAGATTTGGATTGAGAGAATAAAATAACATCTGGGGGATGGCACTCTAGCCACCGTAAAAACTCTCACACTGTTTCAGTAAGGTGCTGAGGTGTCACCCCCTGCACTCGGGTCCCAATCCAGGTGGTTCATTGCGTGGTGGGTGCGGCAAACGTGCTATCAGCGCATGCTACCAACCTCTCTCTGCAGGGAAGGCACTTTGCTAAACCTTCATACAAATGGCTCCAGATTATGGAATATGCACATTTTCCTTGTG
Source organism: Polypterus senegalus (assembly GCF_016835505.1). Classification (NCBI taxonomy): domain Eukaryota; kingdom Metazoa; phylum Chordata; class Cladistia; order Polypteriformes; family Polypteridae; genus Polypterus; species Polypterus senegalus. The sequence goes on along the minus strand of NC_053165.1, from coordinate 52,670,193 downwards.
TGTGAATGGGGTTTTGCTCTAAACAAATTGCTTGATGTGTGTGGAGAGCGAGTGTGTCATGAGTCTGCTTTATGACGGACTGACGCTCTGCTCACAGTTTGTTCCTGTCTTGCACCCAATGCTATAAGAATAGTCACCAGTTTGACCCAAAAACTGGATTATTAAATTCATTAAAATCGATGGATGCAGAAATGCAATTTGTGAGCTACAGGGGTATGCATCAACGGCTTATGAACGTGAATTTTTTTTTTTTCATAAACTATTATATCGATAAAAATGATATAGTAAAACATTTACTTTTGTTGCAATTTGGGTGGATGTGGAGCTTTATTCTTTAAACAATTATTATTATTTTTTTTTTATTCAATGAGTAGTTCCCCAAATGCTCCCACTAGGGGTTGCCACAGCGGATCATCTAATTCCATATCTTTCTGTCTTCTACATCTTGTTCTGTTACACTCATCACCGCATGTCCTCTCTTGCGAAATCCATAACCCTTCTCTTAGGCCTTCCTCTTTTCCTCTTGCCTGACAGCTCTGTCCTTAGCATCCTTCTCCCAATATACTCTGTAACTCTCCTCTGCACATGTCCAAACCATCGCAATCTCACCTCTCTGCCTAAAATATATTGAGGGCAGAACATTCCCAAAATATGTAACTTATCAATGTGGACACTGGATGACATCTCCCTATTTATACTTGACACGTCTACTCCTCCATTTTCTAAACACCCTTTTTCTATTATGGGCACTAAGACAGCATCATTGGTTTCAAAGCAAGAACAATTCTGGACAGGATTCCAGTCTCTGACAAGGCACATGCAAGAACATAGCCACACTTGCACACAAACACACTGTCAAACTTTTACATATTAATTTAACTGGTAAATCTATCTTTGGGATGCGGGGGAAAAAAAAAACTGGAGTACACTGGAGAAAAATTGCAGACATCTGAACATCTGAAACTTTTAGGCAGCAGTACAAACTATTGTGTCATCAATACAGTTCAAATAAGAAAACATAAACTTAACCATCTATAATTTTTATTTCTTCAGTATCGTCTAGAAACATTTACTGAAGACAGAGGAGTGAAGTGGGTTAATGAACCGTTTCATGGTAAGAGATTTCTGCTCATACCCTGGCTGCATTGGCCTCCAGTTGGACAAAATAATACAGCAGTTGTATCAATTTCAGGTCAGGATGTGGATGGCCCTGAACGTGGACCAGCCCCTTCAGCTTGGGAAATAGCGGTGGAGGGTCCACCTCTCTTTGTGGACTGTATAGTTGATGTCCCAGTGCCTCACACAGCTTATGTAAAGGTGAGAGATCCAGCCTAAATAGTTTAGGCAGATGTTCAAAAGGCTCTTAATGTGTTGCTGACTGATGTCAGGCAAATAAAATAAGTAGCAGAACTATAGCCAGAGATTTTTTCCCCCAAGGGCCTCCTTGAGATAATTTTCTTCTTGTGAAAAAAATGTAATAATAAAGCAAATTTAACTAAGATGAAGTCCTGCCATATATCTAAACATGTACAACCCAATGGTTTGATGCCATTCCCCATCTTCCTAGAATCTACCTAAAGTGTCCAAGCTTTGCTGCCAGATTTGTTACTCATAAATGTCATTATTTTACATTCAACTAGTGTCAAAAAATATCCATAACATATACTGTATTGCCTATGCAGTGATACACAAGTTTTTTTTAGCAGAAAAGCTACCCACTTACATGTAGCTGGTTTGCAGTTCCTATCTGGTTAACTAATACAGGAGGCAAATGTGATCAGAAGCCCTTTTTCTCCATAACCTTCTAATATGAAAATATATGGAAAAGCTGTTTTTAAGTATACCAGCAGTATCCAAAAGCAGGAAACCAATAACAGAATAGCATGCTTATACTTATACTTTGTAAGTGAATAGTCCGAGTTACCTTTACCAGGCTTAGGTTATTCTCTTTCAGGTGTGTTCTACCTGTAGTGGGCTTTGCACGGTCATATGTTACGTCTGCGGTGGACTTGGACGGGTATGTTTAATATTTTAACACTGAGCTTCAAAATACCATTTAGATAGATAGATAGATAGATAGATAGATAGATAGATAGATAGATAGATAGATAGATAGATAGATAGATAGATAGACAGATAGATAGATACTGTATTAATCCCAAGGGGAAATTTATTTTTATATACTACTCTTCACTGAGTGCAGGCAACAAGTTCAAAGGTAAAAGGCAAACAGAAACTTTACAAAGTACTAATTACATAACACGTACATATTAAAGACACAGATTTGAAGGATGAGAGAAACTTCTCCAGCCTAACAGATGGCAGCAGAGAGACCCCATTAGGAGTATGTGGGAAACTGCTGTCCACGAAAAGGGAAAAGGCAGGTGAATAACTTCCTTGGAGGCCTATACCTTAAAAGCTTTGTTAAGGTTTATAGACATAAACAAACCATGAACATTACATTAGAGGGAACTATAATAACCTGGCTCTGTGGCTTTAATAAACTGCTCTTTACACCAAAAAATAATTCCATGGCTTGGCCAGGAAGTGAAACTGCAATGTGCTTTCAAGGCCTTTGTTTATTTATGTATAATCTGGAAATAAAAAAAAGTCAGGCTTCTGACAGAATGTGTATCATGTCACCTTTTAAGCCAAGTAGTAGTGCTTTAATCAGCAATGATTTTTAATACTATATATTTCTATACTATATAGTAGATAAACAAGTTAAGGTACTGAATGATAATTAATAGCAGTCCTTTATTTGTGTCATATGCTAGAGGATACATTTTTTTCATGTTCTGCATAAACACATATAATAGTCTTATCTGTAACATAATAAACATGCCATGAACTAATTCTTACCTGCACAGTGCCACCATACAGGTCTTGGATGCACAAGGGATTCAAGTTTTTAGGACTTGTATGGACAACATTGATTGATATCTACATACCCAGCTTCCTAAATAGACAAAGAAAGATTTCAAAAGTCATAATTTCTGAAATGTCTTTATAATGTTGTGTTGTTTTCCTAGAGGACATGTATTTCGTGTGGTGGAACAGGACGCCAGATGAACAACACCTTTTGTTATTCTTGTAGTGGTATGGGACGGTCCAGGTAAAGATTGTAAATCTGTGTTATTAATAAAGAAGCATACTAACAAATCAAAAACTAATATATGGATCAAATGCTTTTCTGATACTCCATCAACCCATTTTAAAATATGCTTAACCCAATTATCTGGTCACATTGAGCTTATTCTGGCATCACCAAGCAGAGAGTAAAGCATCCATCTAGATTGAGCATGGTGAATCCCACACTCTCACACTAACTTATGCCAGTCCAAGTGATAATTGCCAAACAACTTTACATGGGAATCTTTAAGAGTTCAAGATAAAACTGAGTAAGAAACAAAAAAAATGGTAGGATAAGGGGAAAATGTGCAAATTCACACAGCCAGGTAGGACTGGAATTCAAACCTAGCCTTTTGAAGCTGTGAGGCAGCACAGTCAACCTCTCCAGCACTTTGTAACCCAACTTACTGTAGTCTTATGAAAATATGACATTATATCTTCCTTCTTGTTAATCAGCATGAATATATAAATGTGTACAGTTAAGATTTTTATCCAAGTTGGGAAGAAGGAACTATACCCTCCATATCAAAATGAGAACATTACAGTATTTACAGAGTGAGGGATACCATGTTCAGCCTGAGATTACTTAGTACAATGACATAAACAATATGGTAAACCACGGACAAGTATCCTGTCCAGAGATAACCCCTGTCTTGTGCTCAATGATGCAGAAGGCTCTTGACACCACAATCCTGAACTGGATAAGCAAAACCAGAAATTGGATGGATGGAGCAATGAATGGAAAACCATGTGGAAACGTTAGTAGCAAAGTGTAAAAATGAATTAGGTTTCTGTATATTATTATGTATGATGAGGAGAGAACAAATGTCTGTGGCCACCACCTGCCATTCCCATTTTGGGGGATGTCAAGCTGTTGCCTCTCCAGTGTACCTGTTGTCACTTTCATTTGTACCAAAACGGGTGAAGCTGACTCACAATCTCTTATGCTTCCTAACTGGACAGACTGATATCACTGAAGCCTAACTGACTTGTTGTTATACTGTAATGATTAATTCTTGTTTTATTTTTATTTTTTATATGTACAGTACCAACTAAAAGTCTGAACACACAGAGAAATATTCACATTTTTCATGGAAATTGATGCTTTTTTATTAAGATACCATTAAATCTGTTTAAAAATACAGCCAAACATTACTAATGTTGCTAATAGTGATTGCTGCTTATTTATTATTCACATATGAATTCAAAGCCCCATCTTCAGCAGCTATTCCTTCAGCGACCTAATGGTGAACTCATTTGTCTCTTATCCTGAGTCAGTCATATTAAATGCTAATTGGTTACTGAAGAAACCTTTGTAATTGCATCAGCACCGCTGAAACTTTTTATTCAGTTCAAAAGGTTTGCAAGGCATTGGCATTCCTAAACTTCCATTCCGTTACCAAAAATGGCCAAAATGATACAAGTTTCTCAATAAACATGTCAATGTATAGTTTTTTGTTTTGTTTTGTTTCTTGCTAAGAAAATGAAGATATCATACAAAGTTGTCTATTGCTGTATTGAGAGAGAAAAGAAAACTGAATCTAATCAAGATAGTGTCATCTGCAGCAGAGAAACGAAACCTCCGGGATGCTGACCATAATACCCTTTTCCAGTTGTTTTCCATCCTGTGTCTCAGTTATTTTGCCCATTTTAACATTTTCTTTTTAAGATTACATCTTGCCTAAGGAAGGGGCCTGAGTTGCCTCAAAAGCTTGCATATTGTAATCTTTTAAGTTAGCCAATAAAAGATGTCATTTTGCTTGGCTTTTCTTTACATTCATAATGGCTAACATGGTACAACACCCTAGCACTACAAGAAGCAGTGAGCAGACAGTAGTCAATACCTAAAATGGAAACTCGAATTAAATGGCAATGACGGTATAAAACTGTATCTAAATAACAAGCTTGATTTTGGTGTCCCAAGACAGGCATATAAGAGGCAAAGGTTGTATATAAAGTTTAGCAATTATCCCAGCATGGCCCCCTCTTTGTGTTTAGACTGTTTGGCTTCACTGGGTTTTACTTAAGAGTGCTCAAGAGTAAGTTTTGGTATTTTCCAAATCAAAGTTATTTCTTCACAATCATGGTATGTACAGTATTAATTTGCCACGTGAAATTGAGTTCTAAACAGATCCATTTTTTTATATTGTAAATTTGAGCAATGTGTGGCTGGTTGTTGTGTTTTAAAATGGAGGTGATGGGGCCAGGGTCCAAAAAAAATCCTTAAAACATACTGAATACATTTATTTTCCGTGTTACAGAGTGTTGATTGGCATTGTGAGATTGCACACATACCGGTATTGCAAAAGAGTATATCCATGTAACTTTAGGATGGAAAGAAAGTATACAGCAAAATATTTTTGTGAGATTGAGTCATTTTAAAAGTTGGCTAGCTGATGCTTTATCTCACTGATCATCCACCTCTACTGCAGTCTTTCAACTCCAAGGGTCCCGCCTCACTTCAGAAAGACATCTCCAAGTGCTGTTACTGACATTGTCCAGTGTTAATGCCCAGATGTGAATTCCTATCGCTGTTCTCTAAACATTATGAATAATAAATCACCATATATTATAGTATTCACTAAATGTCTACCAGGAACAAATAATGAAACTTACTAATTACATTTACTCAAAAAAGTTGTCCTCACTCCTTATCCTCAACAACAGTGCTTTATAGTGTGCTATAAAATTTGGTACAGTAATTGATTTGTGGAACTTCAATCCATTTCATCGTGGTTTGACTCTATTGCTTAATCTGTCTTTTTCATTTTCTTAATTTATATATACACAACATGCCACAGAAAGTGTGTAATGCAGAGTGCTGATTGGCCCTTGAGCTTAGTATAGATGTGCATGTGGCCTGGACCCTTTGAAAAATCTAGAGCTTTTATAAAAATTGCAATTCAGTGTAATCATTTCAGTTCAGATTTCTTGAGAGGTTTGCCTCGTCCATTGTGAGAGATGGATGCCTAGAGGGAACTGCATTAGTAGTGGCGATACTTTACCTTTTTTTGTTTTTTTTTTTTACTGTCATTCTAAAGTATCCAGTATTTACTCAACCCGAGTGGATTTAACTACATTATATGGAAGTATATTTAAGCATGTGCAGCAAACATAGGGCACAGAAAGAAAAGGAAAAGCAAAAGGTAAAGGAAAGGGATAATGCATCTTAAGCTTCATCAAAGTCTAAACTGGCCTCAAGTTCACAGTAAGGCCTTCCAAAGACTGGCCTGGAACAGGTAGGCGAAGGAACAGGTCTGCCAGGACTTGACAGAACATCAGCTCCAGTTCAGTTTAGACTTCTTGTTATATATACAAAGTACAATGAAGCTCTTGTGTGCATACTTCAATAATATACACCATGCTGCCACTCAGTGTGAATTTCGCTCCATAGGCTATGTAAAATAACACATAATGCAATGAGCTAAAATTAGGCACGGTTTATGAAATAAACATTACATAATGTGAGAGTGCATGTGTTGTTAAACCATTGTGTCTATATGTGATTCAGTATAAGCGGCAACATTGCCTACAAAAACGTAAAAATGTATATGATTTAAGTACAAATGGCAAAAGAAAATAATGTGCCCAAGTATGCATGCACTGGCAGCAATGGCACAGATTTTGAATCATGGCAGTTGCACACTCAAATTTGATGATTTCAAGGCATACAGACAACTTTGTCACCATATCAGGCACTGGGCACTCTTTTGTGCAGAGCAGCATTTGTTACAAGCTATGGTAGAAAATATCCTTTGAAGAAACATTACTGCAGAGAAAAAAGTTGGATTTTTATGAAAAAAGCTACATAAATCTACCAAATTGGTGGCGCACCTGTTGAAAATGTGAAAACTCAACCTGCAATAGCCAGTGCCATTAAACAAGCAAACAGGAAACATATCCTTACTTCAAGAACAAAAGTACCAAGAATCTGCAATAAAATTCATTACTTCCAGTTTACTTTTGTTGTCACAAGCATGCCTCAGAAATGAAGAAGCACATTTTAAAATTGAAACCTTTGATGCTTCGAAGAGAATGTATTCAGTGAGTTTTGAAGGCTTTTGTTTTCATGTTTGGAGTCCTGTCACATCACCTTTATTTTTAAAAAAAGCTAAAAAAGTTAGTTTTTTTTTTCAAAATTAAATAAAAAGCTTAACTTAAAATTGCTTTCTAATGTGGAAAATTAATATATACAGTACCATGATTATGAATAAATAACTGGCTGAAAAAAATACAGAACTTATCCTTAAAAACCTTAATGCAATAAGACATGTAACAGTTGCAATGATGTCTACCATTTACAGTTTTCCCCAAAATCATGAGGTGTCATTGCTGTTTACTTACATGACATTTTATGTAAGCACTTCATCTTATGCTCTCCCTTACTAAATTAACAGATTTCCAAGGCAGGTGTCAATGGCTGAGTTTTAACTGATTTATGTCATTTTTCTTACATTAGCTGTTACTCTTGCTTTGGACGGGGTCGCATTACTTGCTCTGATTGTGCTGGCAATGGAAAGCAGATACGCTATGTGATGCTGACTGTAACCTGGTAAATATCACAAACTGAACTGACTCTATCAGGAAACGTTAAGTGTTTTCTCATTTAATTAAAAGATTGATAATATATCCAGTGTTAATTTGCTTGACTAGAAACAATACTTGGTACAGTGGCATTTGTTTTTACTTGTAGAAACTCTGTTTTGAGTTGTTGCCTGTCTGTCTTCTACATGGGCTGTGCACTATATAGTTTAAAGACAGTCCTTCACCGTCCATTCTCCAAATTTAAAAATTGCATTGGTAACATAAAACACTCTCACTTGGGTTTCAGGAAAAATAATATCACTGAATATATTCAAGATCGCCAGACAGGATTCCCTTTGAAAAAGTTCAGTAAAGTCAACGGCGACAACATTTTTTGTGATCAAAGTGTAATGGTAAGGCATCCAGTATCCACCCTTTTCTCTTGCAAGCAAGTATTTTAAAAATGCTGATTGAATTTTAAAATTCATATATGATACACTGTAAACTGGGATTATATACCCATGTTTGTCAATTGAAGTGCACTCTGCAGTAGCCATCTTAGGGCACTATGGCTATTCCTTTGGGCTCTGTGCTAGGATAGACACTCCAATGTACCACATATGTGACAAGTATTAAAATTCTGTGGTCACATTTAATTAAAAAAAATGGCGGTTGAACTCACCCATATATTACGTCTTACTCTAGCCCTGTTCAGGTATGGGATTCTGTACGGTTGTTGATAGGGTGCTTCAAAAAGAATTTTTGTGAAGAAATCCATTTGTGTCAGAGAATCATCTCTCTTTGACAGTAGCATTGAGTTCAACACCGACTTCATTTTTGTTCTATGTTTAGAGTTCTGGCTGGAAAAGATAAATAAACCTCACTAATTACATTCCTCTCAGGTATATCCAATTGTGGGATTCCCAGAAGAAGATATCAGTGAAGCATCTCGAGTGACTACTCAAAAGCACCTGGAGATGTTTTCAAGCACAATGCGCATCCACCAGCAGGTAAGCTTTTCTCGCAGGAAACATTTTGTGTAACGCTGGAGCTGAGGTGTCAGCTATCTCAGATTTTAAGCTCAGAATGTACATCTGTTGTTTGCAGCGTCAGACAATTGAACGGATTCCACTATATCATGTTATCTACGATTGGAAAGGAAAACAGCACAGTTACTACATTTATGGCACAGAGAAGAAGGTCTACGCCCCAGGATATCCAGCACGTTGCTGCTGGTTGTGCAGCATCTTATAGCAAAAAAGCAAATGTGAAACGGCCATGTTGATACAAAAACCAAGAAAGCTGCATCCTGTTAAGGCCAGCCTTTCCATTTAGCAAAGAACAAGTGATCGTTTAGGAGTACCATCTCACAGACTGCTGTCTATCCTCTATCTTCTAGCCCAAAAATTCCTAATCCTGTTCCTGACACTCCATATTAACTGAGCTTCTAACAGCTACATAATGCTCATCCATGATTAAAGAACATTTCGCTGAATTACTATTGCAATGTAAGAAACAACTGCCATGGCTATTTCATCAGCAGCACAGCCGTAGATGATGTTATGTCTATGTCACTCACTAAAATCGTGTATATTTTTGGGCAAGAAACTGTTGTGATAAAATGGAAGACAGAACAAGAAGTCTTTACGCAAAAGCTTTGTAACAATTGCCCTTTACATGTTTCTGTCATGGAAAAGGATAATGGAAGTATGTTACAGGAAACAATGACTGGGTTCTGTTAAGAAAAGCACTGCAGAATAATTAAAGTGCAATTTTGAAAAAAATGAACAAAGTGCTCTATTTTGTATAAATATTCTGATTGTATTCTTCATGCAACTGTAAAATAAACACATTTGTATCAGTAAACTATCTTCTATATGTTTCTGCCTGTCTAACCCTTCCATTATTAACCCAATAGATGGCTCTGGCCATTTTGTCTCTTTTAAAGATTAACATTGTAGATGCCAAGGTGAATGGACTGGCTTCCCGACTGGGATGGAGAGTGACCCTTTACCTGGCTGGCAGACCATATTAGAAGGAGCTGCAACCCGGCCAGGATGGTTAACAATCTTTATTTCAGTCAGGGTAGAAGCACAATGGATGAACATGGCAAATATGAATGCCAGAAGCAGTTCATTCCTCCTCATGATAATTGGCAGTGTTCCTCCAGGCTGGTCCCAGCTAGGACTCCCACAGGGCTGCATGGGAGTTGGAGTGTAGAAGAGCAGCCCTGTCAGAATCCTTGCATACCACTAGAGGGTGCTGCTGGGGAAGGAATGCCCTTGTCTCTGTATAACCCAGAAGTGCTCTGCATTCTAGGGTCCACCTCAGGGAGTCAGAGTTGGGAGGCAGTGGGCAAAACTCCCTTGTAGGGTGGATGGAGTGAGAGAAAGAGAGAGAAAGCATTTACTTTGGGTGTTATTGTGGTATTGTAGTTGTGTTCACCATTGGAAGGTGTTGGAGAAAATAAAAATCCTTTATATGTTTGATATTGTGTTTGTGGTTTGAGTCTCACTGTTGCTTTCCCGTACTGGTTACACATAAAATAAACATGTTATAAATGTTATACTCGTATTTAAATTTTACAAATGTACTTGTAGTTGTTGGTTGTGTAACAGCGGTATATTGCATTTTAGCATCAGACTGATGTGGATACAGGAAACTGGTCACAATACATTTAGTAACTGGGTTTACTAAGGCATGACAGAATTGGACTGCCCTCCTGTGTTTGTAGGCAGCCTTGGGTTCATAATCATACAATTCTTGCAGTTAATGTATCACAGCATTTCATTAGAAGAATTTACTTTGCTTTAGCTCTACTGCTAAAGAAACATCTACAAGCATGGATTTTAATTGAATAAGACAAGAATTTTTGGTGGACTAAAGGTACCCATCAATTTTTAATTTGTCTTCCTGCCATTTCTTTTATCGTTCATTAGAAAAACAAATACAGCTGCATATGACATTGAGGTACCTGGTGAGATATTGGTTACTGTTTTATTTGACCCAAATGCTTCACTGTCAGAGGCCTGTTAACAAAGAAACACATTAAAGCCAAAATATTAGGAATTTCTGAAAAATTGGATTCCAAGGTGAGACAAGTAATTATAATTCATTGAGAGCTTCATTTTACAGCACAGACTGAACTGAAAAGAAGACACTGAAATGAATGAATGGAAACCTGCAGATGCCTTGGCACTCCAGGACCATGGTTGCCCACCCCTATACAAGGCCTACCTTTCATTTCAGTCCCATTGATCCTATATTAGTTCTGTTATTTTATGTTGTAAAACACAACAGGAGACAGGAAAAGAGCTATGGATCTCTTAATATACTGGGTAAAAATTAAACAGCATAAGAATGATTACCTTGCAATTAGTGTATTAAGAGATGGTTCAGAGCTCCTCAAAAAAAAGTATTGTTAGTTTTAGGTGGGTGGGTTCAGCACTATGGCTTTTTAATTGATATCAGCAGACTTTATGGTGTATGATTTATTAAAAGTAAATAGCCAGGGTATGTCTGAAAAGATGATAGTAAACACGTATATTACTCAAAACTCTTTTGGAATATTTAGGATGTTTATGGATTGATCCAAAGATAGTTTGACAGGAAATACAGCATCAGCTTTCTGTGCCCCCAAATTACAAGTGTATATAAAGAAGACTGTCTGATTATGTGTCAGTATTTACAACTGAGCTCATAAACATTATTCTACAATGAAATGAAAAACTTTGTCCAAACAAGTTACTTACAGTATCTGTTCTTATTCCTTTGGTGTCTTACATAATATTAAAACTGGTACTTCTTCATCAAGGCCAGACTTTCTTTTGGAAGTGACATAAACATTGTATCAGTTGCAGAATATGGGTTTGGGCTCATGAATGGGTCAAAGGAAATTAAATAATTGATGATTTGGCTAAAACAAAATGACACATAACAATCCTTTTATTGATTCACAGGTGACATTTAGTAAATCAGAAAGTAATATTCCAGTGAAACTAAAAATTGATGAGATGTGTCAAAAATTGTGTGATGCTGATGGTAAGGGAAGACTATGTAAAGAATACAAAACAAAGTTGGATCCAGGGACAAAAAGGGCAAAACGAGAAGGGAAGAAATTATATTACATCGTACACTATTCAAGACAGGACAGCATCAATCTGGAGTATGTAGATCTTGTAATCAATTAGATACAGTTGAGTATATTGTAACGATATGGGAAAGAAATTGCCACTGAGCCAGTGTGTTCTATAAAACTTTTAAAAAAGGGGCTACACAGAGGAGACACAACAGCCACTCTTACTAAGCAACATCTGGAGTGCTGGGGAGGAGGGACTTTGAAAAGGTGGTTCAATATGAGAGTGTGTTTAACTCAAGTTATGTGGGATGGTTTTTGTTCAGTGCTTGTTTGTTTGTCCTGACTACGTTGTTTTTGGTCTGTTAAGTTGGAAGAAAAGAAATAAAACCATTGTTTGTTGTTTTTGTTTTTTTTGGACAATTACCACCACTTGCTTGTGAGATGTATTTGCCCACCTGGAAAGGAATACTACAATATTTTATTAGGGTGTATGACATATAAATTACAATTTCAATATTTTAAATCCCTGGGAATGGATACTTTGACATTGGAATAATTATATAGATATAGAGACTAGTTAAAATTCATTCATAGGTCCATATTCTGTTATTTTAAAAACTATAGGTTTATTACAGACCATTTAAATAGGAAAATACAAATCATGTTATTCAGGTATGCATGATCAGTTTTTTTAACCCACTTTTAGCATCACACTCCAGTCCAGTTGGTGGCGGTAATGCACTTTAAGTTGGTTTGACAGCCCTCATTAAACAAAAGAAAATAGAAGTTGAAGCAGAGTTCCGTGCAGGACTGGGAGTATTGTAATTACGTCCTAACGAATGGGCTTATGCAGTATTTAATATGAGGTGGCTACAGGTGCTGCTGTTGCGTGAAAGGCTGATCAGACAAGGATGCTCGGTGATAACGCACTCTCGGGTACGTAGAATCGCACGCTGCACTGGAGGATAGGAATTGTGTTGTGGGGGGTGAGGTGCACCATGCGTGTTTCTTTTGGAACTCGTGTGTGTGTGTAAGGTTTGCTTTCTCTTGCGCTGTTTCATGTTTTACTTCTGTTAGCCGTGTCTTCTCTCTTTAAGCTTTGCTTGTGTTATGTATGAAATAGTATGTATCTTACGATTAAAATTTATTTGTGAATTAATTCACGCTAGCATTTTTATTGTTCGTTATGAAATATTTTTCACGATTATTAAATTGATAGCAACTGGGGGAAAAAATCAAGTTTATGCGCTGAAGAACACGTTTTAGATAGCCGAGGGTATAACAGTGGGCAAGCTGCGCTAATGGCATATACTGATGCGCTTCAGTTATAACAGCTGAGTAGACTAATGTAAAATGTTTAATTTTATGTATGACGTTGCGTATTTTCTTTCCAGTAGCCACAGTAAGAACGTAACACCAATTTAGTTTATCTAAAATCACATGTCAATTATGTCAACTCTTGTACATTATTAGTTATTAATGTTTATTTTGTAATGTTTGCTTAACATTGACTGCCATGAGAGGACGCCCCACCTGTGCGCATGGCGTATTCACCAGCTGTTTAGGACGTTTGGCCGGCGGTCTCACAGTCCAGCTGTTGGTGTGTTGCGACGTGTGTGTGTGTTATAAAAGACCCTAAGACAAGTGAATTTACACAAAACTTGAAAAAAAAACGTCAACTGCTGCCGAGTAATTATACGAGTCGTTTTATGCGAATTATACTTGTACCTGTATGCACATTTGTGTATTTTAACCTTTTTATTGTTTTTTAACGTGCCCTGTTAATCCTCGACCCATTAACCTATGATTGAGTTTCCCCAGTTAACGACATTAGACCCTTAACGTGACATCCACAGCACACAAAATGCTCAGTATTTCAGGTAGTTAAGTCGGTCCTGAGCCGGGTCACATCAGACCTCATGCGAACCGCACCGAGATCACTCTTTCCAAATGGTCGCGGTAAGGTTGTTTTCGTCCGCGCCAGAGTACGATTGGTGGTGTGTTCACATCTACCTAAACGAATCGGACTTTCAGGGATTCGCTCCAGAGTTTGAAGAAAGAAAATATATATGTGTGTAAACTAGAAAACGTCTTTAGAAACTATACTGGGGGTCTGGTGTTAGTTGTTGAGTCACACAGCCCAACTTCCACTAGGATTTCACCTCTGGCAACAGATATTCATGTTATTGAAAAGAAGCAGGTATCCACCAATGTGACGATTTATGCCTTACACCATGGATAGGCAGTTCTTGGCATGGAGGCCAGTTTAGGATTTCTTAATTTGGAAGCAAAAACGGGCAGATTTAAAATGAAAGGATTTTTTTTTTTTTGTCCTTTTTTGGTAACGGACCATTTGTCAGGAAGATTGTAGTTTGTGGAGCTTAAGGACTTTGTGTCTCTTGTGAGAGCCACACTGAGAACCACAAGGTACAGCCCCGTCTCATTTTGTCTTCACTTTGCATACCTCAATCTATAAATATAACACACCAGGTCATGTTCTTGCAGAAATCCTCTGATGCAAATAATACATGACAGTTGGAGAACTTTGTTTCTGGGTGCAGCATGAACTGTCTGCAACTTAACATCAGAAAAACCATTGTACTGGTGGTTGACCTTTACCCTAGTAAAGGGCCTCTATGCCCAGTCACTATTCAGGGAGTGAATGTGAATCTGGAGGTGCTGCACTTCTTCTAGTATTTATGGGTCCACATCAATGACAGGCTGGACTGGTCTTAACATACAGAAATTATATAACAACTAGCCATTTGCGCCCAACTACGTTGCGTGTGTTAAAGTTGTGTGTGAAGGGCTCCCTGTTTAAACGCGGCTGCCAGTTGTGAACTGGGCCCTTCGTCGCACAGCATTATGATTTTTTATAAGGGAAACAAAATTACAAAAGAAAACCCTTGGATATTGATTCGATAGGAACGGCCTACTCAGAATCACTGTCCGAATAGTAATTATGTGGTGGTGTAGGAGCATTTCTGCTTCTGTGCGTTCACAGTCCATCTCGTTTTCACGATGCTGTCATTTCCTCTCACGATCTCTTCTCAACCTTTCTCCAGTCTCGCAGGTTGCTTTGTGGCAATCCAAAGAGTAAGGCAATGGTTATAAAAGGGGGACACACAGGTATCCAGGCTCTTTAAAGCATAAATAAGGATCACTTCACTGACATGTGAGCAAGCCACGGTATAACTGTGAGACGTGCAGCACTCACCGGCTACAACGTAACAATAATAATTTCCGGAACGTGCTGTTACGTTGTCATTCATTTTACCCACTGTCTTTTTTTCATTCATATGTTACATAGGCACGTACCTTTTATCTTCGGCAATCTCCTTTTCTAACCAGGCCTCAGGAGCTACCCAGCGTAACACTGTCCACCAGCCCTTTCATTATTCCGGCACATTGTTGACATCCGTGAGTAAGAACAACGTACTAAACTGGAAGGTGGTCTACACATGCGTGGAATTCGCGGACAAACAAAGATCAAGATCTAAATGAAAATCTCTTTAGTTAATTTAAAGCACAACAATTTGTTTAGTTTGAATGTCTGTGTTTTGAGGTGTGACTTGAGTACTACAGTCTTCAGTAGTATAAGCTTGGAGGAGATTCTTAATGTAATGCCTATGTTTTAGCTGTCTCTCTACTGCCATCTAGTGCTTCTTCTTCTAATTCATTCGCGGACAAACAAAGATCAATATCCAAATGAAGATTATATATAGAGATGTCACATCACACAGCTTGTAAGCGAGTCACATTTGCTGATCTCATCACTGGACAATGACTGTAAAAAAATCATTGGGAATGTAAAATTTAGCAGTTGCATAAGCCCTCCTCCAGTCTTCCTAGGCGTCCCGGCCGGGTCGCCACCCCAGCCATCTCCGACAATATATATATATATAAAATATATACACACACAACTCGTTCCTAGTGGTATGGCGGTGATCAAAAGAATCAGGAACACTAACAGAAGATTAAACTTGCTTCTGTTTAATATTTAATACTTAAAATAATATAATAGTCAAAACGGAGCTGTACTTAACCAAAGCATGATGCAGTTGGGGTTTCCTGCGATAGCCACTGGTCCAGTCTTTAAGAGTGTGGGAAAGCATTGTCTTAGGCACAAGCAGGAGTGATGTCTTCCACCTGTCCATAGGTAAACTCTGGAGTTCCATGCAGTTGTTCGATTTTTATACCTTCTCTCTGAACATGCAACCTTCAAACATACAGTAGGTACAATTGATTTGCTGACAAGCATTATTACTGCAGCAGTTGCTTGCTTGGAAAACCTTAAAATAGCTGTTGACCCTGGCCATAATATTGATCATGACCAACCATGGCGCATCAGCACTAGAGCTCCATGTAACACTCGAATCATCTTGTCTTCCTGTCATATTCACCCTGTCATTTAGATTTTTATTCTAAGTAAAATTGTTTGAATAACACAGATCACAGTGGCACACTAAAAATATTTGCCTACAACTTTATATTTGTGTGTCAAAAATAATGTAAATCATTAATAAATAAAAAAAGGTTACTAGATGAAAATTAGTTGAAAAATCAGTTGAACTGTAACATTTTGGAGGTTGCAAACGTTTGCTTGTTCATATCTGTAGGACTACTGTAACCAGAGATCACCTTAACCCAAAACCCAGTTGAATATACTGTACATAAATGAGTATGAACATACATTTAACTTTATTGAAAAAGGTGCAATTTATTTTTGCAGCAAATAAACAGTTCAAAAAGTGCACTTTCCAAAAATGTGAAAACAAATAGTTCTTAAAAAGTGCTCAATAAATACCTGCACACACCCAAATTTTCTTTCTATATGGATACTTCACATCCAAAGCGCAATCTATTTCAACAAGCTTTCTTTTAATTCAGCCTTTTGCTTTACTCTTTCTCACTGAAGCTCAGAGGGTCATTAAGCCTCCTGTATGAACATAATTCCAGACTGTCTCATCCAGCCAAACCAGTTTACGTCCATAAGCAAACCCTGAATGACCTCTGATTCTCATTGGATAAGCATCACCATGCACCCCTCCATGTGCACATGAGAGGATGCAGGCATATATGAGAGAGAGAGAAGGGATGATGCTACTGATATCACATCCAAAACTAAGGGAAGGGAGTTGTGTCCTCACAATGCTCATATATAATATGTATTTTCATTCCAGTTACTGTCTTAATTAGTAACAAATCACTGCTGCTAATGGAATATTTTTGCATAAATTTGAATTGAACTGCTTTATAAGTGTCATAACCCTTAATTGTTTGTTTTCTCCTTAATCAACAGCTGAGCAATAAAGGTATATAGTGGGGTGAATTATTGTGATGCCTTGATTAATAACCCAATGAACCATGTTAATAAAGTTAAGAGTTCTCTCATTTGTATTTTGTTTTAATTAAATGAGCAGTTTGTACATTTTGTTCAATTTGAAATCTGCTTTCTGCTGTCAGTCTGTAAACGTCCGAAAAACACCCTAGAGTACCCAACAATTTATGCTTAACTTTCATTTTAAGTCTACAAATCTTGCAAAAAAAACTACAATGAAAAATAAGTGGTCTAGATTAACAATTAAATAAATTGGAATGAAGTATAACATCCATCCATCCATCAGGCCGTCCAGTTTCCTATCCATCTACTGTAGTTCAGAGTTGCAGGAAGCCATCGACTATGCTGCAGCATTATGTGCAAGGCAGCAACTGAGCAGGGTTACAGTCGATTGCAGTGGATACTCATGCACATACTTGTTTTTATTTATGCTGGACCAATCGGGTCATCAAATGAATCTATGCAGCACGTGTTGGAGTATTGGAGAAAAGCCCATCTAGACACCTGGAGAATTAAAATACACTACACAGGGCTGGCTGGCATTAAAGCTAGGGACCCTGGAGATGCGAGGAAGCAGCACTAATAAAAATGGCATCCAAGAGAGAGAAAGAAGGAAGTGATTCTGTTAACTAATGGGAGCAGATCACATTTGCTTATGTTTTTGAAATAGTATAATCAACACTGTGTATGCCTAAACCCATAAAGCAAAGTGGAGCTAGCCATCTGCTTTAACAAAGATATTATGTATTACATATCAGGAGCTCTAATTAATGTTATTTTGAGTGAAAACCAATTTCCACACTGGTATTCCTGGTCCTTTTATATAACACTCCTTTGAGAATCGTATGTTATAGCTAAAAAAGGCAATCACGACCCTCAATTCTTGGTTTGCAATGTGTGGCCAGCTGTTGTGTTCAAAGGGATTTGTGTGTCATTTTTAAATACTGACTTAATTGTGTATTTTTTGTCCTGCTTGTACCGGTTTGTGAAATATACTTTTCTTCCTTTGTGCTAATTTGTTTCATACAATGCCAGCCCTCCTTGTAAACTCTTATTTTAACAAAAGAGAAGACAGACATTTTAATTTGCAATTTAAGAGATCAAAGCTGTTTTTTCTTCTGTATTCTTCAATCACAATTTACCTAAACTTTCTTGTAACATAATACAAAAAAACTTTAAACTCTCACCATTTCTTCTTTACAGCTGCAGTCATCAGGTGCTGGGTCTGCTCCCAATACATCTTTTGTAACTCCGGCACCACCTCCCGGGCCGTTACAAGTGAACAGCTGCATACAGTTTTGGAAGCAGGTATTTTCTCAGCATAAGATTCCTGAACCAGAGGCTTCCAGCGAGTACATTGTAGCACACGTTCTAGGTGCTAAAACTGTAAGTGTACACCATTTTAAAAGTGCTTGTTAATAATAAAATGTTTTTAGACCCAAGAGGCTATCAAAAGTATAGAACCTTACCTGAACTTTATATCCTTATTCCCATAATCCAAACACATGTTGTAAAGCAACTGTGAGTGCTCGGTTATGGAATTAATTATCTTGTCCAAGTGGCTGTTGAAATAAAGAAAATGTAGACACAGCCACCCAGATTATCACGGACATGTGGGGAAATTTTGGAAATATATATATATATTTTTTTTTTTTACCTGTTTTAGCACCCCTTTACAGATTAACACGGAAGCAGCACAAAGTTTCACCCGTGGCTTAAAGCGCAGGGCTGCCCGGGGGCCCACGGGTGCTCTGACAGCAAGCCGTGGGGCTCGAACTAGCCGACGGCGAGGCACGCGTCACAAACGCACTCGGTTTCGGAGGGCATGCTTCGGTATCCGCTGCAGGAGAGAAGGCGAAAGTGCTATATTTAAAAGTAGAGGAACAGGTCAGAAGAATAGGGAGCTCAGTTTCAGAGTAGCCGGCAAAGGGAATTCACACCTATGGCAAAAAAGGAAAAGGAAAGCGCGTGGAAATATACAATAGTCACCAAACAGAGACTGAACAGGTAACCATCCCATCACCAAGACTGACGGGTACTAACTGGCTGCACAATACGGACATGTCAATACAGTATCGAACGTTTGAAACGCCGCTTCGAGGTCTGTTTCAAATGCGCCCGTCACGTGATTTTGAGGCACGCTGACGCCATGACGTCACTGACATCTGCGCAGTCAGAACTCGATTTGGTTCAAAGCGTAAAAGCAGTGATTTCTAGGTTTTCTGATGCAAGTTCACGTAGGGGGTACTCTTGTATGGAGCATGATAAAAAAAAATGACTTTTCAAAAACAGTTATGTCGTACTTTTTCTGTAAGTTAACAAATACGCTTAAGAGACATTATGAAAGATTCACACAGGACACCTCGTTCAATGGAGTGAAATCTTGTTCACCTAGGATCTGCAACAAATGGATGAGCATATTTGGAAGTACGTATTGTAATAATATGGCGTGTCTTCTACCCCATCTCGATTATATCGAAGAGGCAAAGAAACAGGTTCTCGTTAAGAGTTTACAAAGCCGACGTGGCCATCTTAACAGTATATGCACAAGACACTCCTCATTAAACGTTTTTAGTATTCAGTGATCCCCAGATCCGTAGCTGATATGAATTGTTGATTTCCAAAAAGCGAGTGCTGCGTAACTAATTACAACTGCCTTCAAAACAGAAACAGTGCAATCGACAGCGTCTTCTGCAATTTCGAGAAAGTATCGGGACTTCTGCGTTAATGAGACAAAAAAGTTGAAAAGAGATTTTACGAATTCATCCAGAGGTGTACATAAAGATCACTCAAGTACTGACAAGAAGGAACAGCTGGATAAGCACATCTGGAGCCAAGCTTTCAAAAAAGCACCTGACTTTGTCAGCAACATCCATCTCTTGTCAGTAAATAAGAAGTCTCACGAACTGCAGCATTGCAGAATAAATCATTGATGTAAATAGAATTATTGAAAGACTAAGATTTTGTCGTTTCTGTATTCTTAAATCATCTTCCAGTTACGCAATTCCCTGCAGTCACTGACACGTTTGACGTTCCCTGCTCCTTACCTGTCGTGTTACCCAAAAGCATCAACACTGAGTTTCATTCAAGGCTCTACCGTTCTTCCTTTCATAAACATAAAATAAGACAAACATTTCTTCTACATACGGGTTCAATAATATTAATAATAATAGTAACATAGCAATAATGAGAAAAAGCACAGGATGGTAATACAGTATTTATGAGAAGAGCCTGGGCATCAGGGTGAGGAGGTAGGCAATGAATCCTGACAATGTACACCTTCGGAAGTGGAATAAATCCACTGCATACTGAAGCAAAACATTGCCAAACGTAAAAATACAAAGGAGAAATTTTAAGACAAAAAGTGAGTTTTGTTAATTATAAACAACTCACTATGCCTACTGTATGTGTTGTGATTTTTTCATTTATCCTCACAAAACGTTATATATCTACACAGGAAATGAATATGGGTAATATATTTATAATAATTCTGATTAAATTAAAACACTGTCGAAATATATTAACGAACAAACTGAGATAATTGGCCTTTAGGAAATATCAAAAAAAAGCTTGTGACCTGTCATTTAGGACATAATGCACTCTCTGTACTGAGACGAAGTCATGGGAAAAAAACCGCACAGTCCATACAAACTCGCAGCCTCCTTGATTTCTGATCTTATGATTAATTGTCAATAGCATATAAATTAAGTAATTCTAGAAAGATGACAAGTCTGCTACAGTCAGTTCAACAAACGCTCCCTTTAAAATGTTTGCGTAGAATCTCAGTGAAGCGGGACTCATGAGTAGTAACGAATAATACGCGACACTGAATAATTATAATTCGTGAGGCTTCACTCCGCCTGTCACTGAGTGCAGGAACGTTTAAATAGGATGGACTGCACCCGAGAATGTGTTGACATACGCTGCACATCCCGACATGAAGGTTTATTGGACGTCCGCGAGTGACGTGAATGAGGACTGGACGGACAAAAGGGTTTGCGGTGTTAAACCACGGTCTGAACGCCAGGGGTCGTCATTTACCAGATCTTCTGGCTTAAGTCTAGTTCTGTGCTACTGACTGCTTAGTTTACTAGCAGAGATACGCACCGACCTTTATGCATATAGCAGGTACTAAGTTTCTCATTCATTTTTCAGTCTTTCCTTCGTGAACTGTCTTGTAGCTGGACGAAGGACGAGGAACAGTTTTTTTTTTTTTTACTTTTGTTTTGGAAGCCACTGTAAATATTAAAAGTAGCACCTGCACTAATTTTCTTTTGTTTTGGTAGTGTCTTTGCATTGGACTTTGTAAATATTTTTGTAAGACATTTATTTGTAAAATAGTTTGGACATTGCTGGAATAAAACAATCCTGTTTTTGAATAGTATTTTTTTTTTCCGTCTGAGTCTCTCATACTCCATCCCCTGGTTTGCTTGGTCTCGTCTACTGACACCCCTAGTCAGGAATTGTACAACAGTGTCCTTACCCAGGGTGTCGCAGGCAGGCTCTAGCTGACTACAGGCCTGACTAGTAGGAAGAATGAATGGATCAAATTCTGTCCCAGTGGTTCTGGGTAGCATTCAAATGTTTTTCCTCCATCTCACATTACCCTGATTTTTTTCCTTTCACAAGATATGCATACTATGTTGTCGGCACTAAATTGGTCCATTTTGACCAAACGAGTGAGGGTTTGTGTGTGAGCAGTGACTGTGATGGCATGGTGCCTTGTCCAAGACTGGTTCCCCTTTTGCCTGATGCTGACTAGGATAAGTACTTATCTCCTAACCCTTCATAACCTTTACCTTTGGATTTCACTTATGTGTGTAAAGAATGTATAGGTAGAATTACTGAGGCCTGTGTGGTGGTGTACTTAGTTACTCTTTGCATGTTTCAAGAACATACCCTTTTTATTTTTTTTTTACCTGAAATAAAGTTTTTAGATTCAATAGTAACACTTCATTATTTTACGATGACAATCGTACGCAAACAAGAGTCTCCCATTATGATTTTTTTTCTTGTAGATCCAGAGTCTTGAAAACAAACAACTCTCTGACTTGCTGACGACATCACAAATGCAGTATGTGTGGGAATTATGTACCCGTCGGCTTCAGAGGTATTACAAGTAGAATTTTTTCCTCTGTCTCATGTCTCAGTCTTTGTTATCTACACCCATTTCCTTTACTGTTTGATAACAATGGCTACACTCATCTCCTTGATAGGTTAAACATTAAAATCTTTGTCCATGCTACTTCCAAGTTTTTATTTTTTTAACAGAGTTCTTCAATTTATTACTGAGTAAACACCAGACC
This sequence comes from Polypterus senegalus, assembly GCF_016835505.1. Classification (NCBI taxonomy): domain Eukaryota; kingdom Metazoa; phylum Chordata; class Cladistia; order Polypteriformes; family Polypteridae; genus Polypterus; species Polypterus senegalus. The sequence goes on along the minus strand of NC_053165.1, from coordinate 52,647,812 downwards.
ATCTTATTTTACTATAGTTTACACCTTTATGGATTTGAGCATAATGACTTTGCCTATATATGAAATCACTGTGTACCTCCCAGTGGTGTATTGTTTTTGGAATAATGCAGATAACTGATTTTTTTTTTTTGTTTGTTCTCCTCCAGTGTTAAATAACCATATTGTATCTCACATTTTATTTTATTAAGAATTTACATCAGGAACACATTCTTTATATCTAACCAATTAAATTGTTTTCCATTTTAATGTTTATTTTTCTTGTTTTGTGCCTTTACATATCTAAAGGATGTAAGATTGTACTTTAATCTTACCATGTTATATTTGTAAACCTGTGTAAGTACATTCAATGAGACACACCATGCAATAAGTGACATTTAAACTGAAAAGTAATAACAACAGATTGCCTGATCCCAAACCATTTGTCTGCACATAAAGTAAAACACAGACCCAAGTAGCAGGCCACTATGCCAAAAGGCATACCATCTACTTCTGTAGCAAAGTTTTAGTCAATTAGTGACAGAATTTGTGGCTCATACTTTGATGTTCTAGTGCTTTTTGTCATTAGCTCAGTATTGACAAACTTCACATTCTAACATTTTTTCACCATAAATTAATGTTTATGCTAGTTCCAATTTCTTAGCTAAGATCCAATAGTTCAACAATGCTTTTTCTGATCATTTTAATAGCTTATCCTTTACCCAGCTTTTATTATTAAAAATCTTGCCTTGTAGTTTTCATTTCAAGCTCTGCCCATAAAACTGCAGTTTGCTTGTAGAAATTAGTCTCCTATTATAAATCCAAATTAGGTACTTTAAAGAACACTGCACCAACAAAATGTAAAACTAAGTGGTAATTGTAGACTGACAGCACATTAATGTAGCGATTAGGGCTGCTGCCTCACAAATCCAACAACCAGTGTTTAAAACCTCCATTTATTTGTCATATACAGTGTATGCAGTTTTCACAGCCTCCCAGTGTTCAGGTTGCTTTTTTCCTCAAGGTACGCACAACACTCAAAAGTCCTGCATTTCAGGTCCACTTACAGTTATAAACTGTCAACATGTGAAAACAGATGGATCCTGTGATGCACTAGCACCCTATTTTGATTATGATGCTGCTGGGATATGCTCCGGCCCAAGCACGACCCTCATTTGGATTTAATTTGTTTGCGAATGTTATATTACCATTCATATTCATGTAATAAACCAAATTTCTGAATCATAGTGCCAAAGTACAAATTAGAATGAATTTGCCTGTGTATGATCTAACCTTGTGGTAATGCTTATACAGAAGATATTGTCTGCAAAGTTATCTTCTGTTGTGCTGTAATAATTTTAGGATCTGAGGCGAAAGTGTGGATTTTTCCTATTAGGAAATTAACTTTAAACAAGGTGTTCTTTTAGATTAACAATCTGCTAAAGACATACAAGTTTGATTTTTGGAATTTAAGAACCTAACTTTTGCTTAATTTCAGAATGCACACTTAAATAAGTTACTTATATTGACTTGGTTAAAAACAGCCAGCATTGGATTATTTTTTTTTTCTGCTTGTATTAAAATAAAGATCTCTTTATGGGAATCTAATTTTTAGAGATTCAGTAATCTTAATTGCCTTTTGCTGGGGATGCTCTGATCAGGTTTTGTTTTTAGGGCCAATACTGATCACTGATTTCATGTTACTGAATTTGCCTATTCTGACAAAGATTTTTTTTTTCTTTCTTTCTTTATCTATTTAAAAAACTATAGGCCACAGGTGTTACTTGTTCAATTTTATTAACAAAATATAAATACTGAAATAAATACAATTTCCACACTTATTTTTTTATATAATAAAACATGTACATAAAATATTTATCCATAATTCATGTAGCATAAAAATGCTTCTCCTGAGTATTTCTTCTGTACTTTATATAAAACAAAAGTTAATTACAAAAGTAGTTTTCACCATTTGTCTAACAAAAATTATACATAGGTTTATTTATCTTCATGTATATGTAGGTGAGATCTTGCTACGTACAATAACATTTACTTTATAACATTGTTATTTACCTGCTTCATAATAGCGAGCTGTGGCCATTCATCTAAACCACTTAAAAAAATTAAGGAAGCCCCTAATCATCCCAGTTTAACACCAAGTCAGTTAAGCTTCAGTAATATCAGTCTGTCCAGTTTGGAAGCTCAAGCGATTGTGAGTCAGCTTCACCTGCTTTGGTGCAAAAGTAAGTGACAACAGGTACACTGAAGAGACAACAGCATGACGACCCCCAAAAAGGAAATGTTTTTTCAGGTGGTGGCCACAGAAATTTTGTTCTCTCCTTATCCTCCCTGGCTGACTCTTCTCTAGTTTTGCGTTTTGTTAGTGTTGTTGTCATTACTGGTAGCACGAGGCAGTACCTGTAGCAGATTCAGGTTGCGCAGGTAATCCAGCTCCTCCAGGATGGATGTAGCAAAAAGGTTTTCTGTGTCTCCCAGCACTGTCTCAGGAGCATGGAGAAGATGATAGGAGTCAGCCCGTTATAAGAGGAGAGCTGTACAGGGCCGTAGAAGGGCATCAACCCAGTAGAAGGACCAGTACCTGTTCCTTTGTTCAAGGAGGAACAGAACGAGCACTGCCAGAGCCCTACAAAAGTAACTCCATCTGCCTACTGGTGTGCATGTTTCTGACTCCATGATGGTGGCATGAGGGCCTGACATCCTCTAGTGTGACCTGTGCTCACAGCCCATCACTGTGCAGCTCAATTGGCTTTTCCCAGACAATATCAGAGTTGGCAGCTCCACCATTGGTGCCCCATTCTCTTCACAGATGAGAGCAGTACACACTGAGCACATGTGACAGACATGAAAAAGTCTGGAGACGCCGTGGTGAACGTTACGCAGCCTGCAACATAATCCAGCATGACCGGTTTGGCAGTGGGTCAGTGATGGTCTGGGGAGACATATCCTTGGAGTGTCACACAGACCTCCATGTGCTAGGCAACAGTACTCTGGCTGCTATTAGGTACTGGGATGAAATTCTCAGAGCCACCGTCAGACCTTACGCTAGTGCTGTGGGCCCAGCCTTATATGGCCAGAGTGTGTAGGCAGTTCCTGGATGATGAAGGCATTGATGCCATTGACTGTCCTGCACATTCCTCAGACCTGAATCCAATTGAGAACCTTTGGGACATTATGTATCGGTGACCCCCCAACGCCACCAAGTAGCACTACAGAATGTCCAGGAGACTCACTGACACCCTGATCCTGATCTAGGAGGAGATCCCCCAGGACACCATCTGCCGTCTCATCAGGAGCATACTCAAATGTTGTCAGGAGAGCATACAGGCACGCGGGGGCCATACATCTACTGAGTCAGATTAGGAGTTGCTGCGATGAAGTTCACACCAGCTGGATCAGCCTGTGATTTTAATTTTTTACTTTGATTTTTGGTGTGATGTTGAATTCAGCTCTCAGTGGTTTTGGTTTTCATTGACCATTGTTACATCATTGTGTTCTCAACAAATTACATAGTATTACTCAGTATTACAAGATTTTCTATGCATGCTAGGCTTGAATTTAACTATACTCTTCTTTTTTGCTGGATATTAATATTTTTTTGCCACTGTAATGGTTTCCTTTACTAAAGGTTCCATGATCTTAATACTTTTTCCTCCTTGGTTCAGATGTTTTTGGGATTTTGTTTTTCTTTTATCCCTTTTCCCTCAGATATTCCTAAGGTGGATTCATCTAGCTGGTTAGTCTTATCATTCTAGAATTAAGTGATGGGCCTACCAGTGTATATGCCCAAAAGCTGTGAAACTTTGCTGAGTTTCAATTGTTTTGACAAATGGACAAAGTCACATGATCACTTGATTGTAGCCAAAAAGAGAGAGAGAGATGCTATGGATATTACTTCTTACTTCATGCTTAATTTTAGCCTGTCTTAATGATGTATTGACTATGGTTATACTTTGATTTTTATTTTATTAAGCTTCCGTTAGCAATATTTAATAATGTCTGGTGCTGACATTTAATGAAACAGACAAGTTGATCATATCTGAGACTGATACGAGATCAGGTTATTTAATTCAAAATTGAGACTATTAAAATATTTTTGTTCTTGTAGAATGCCAGTTCAGTACGTGATTGGGGAGTGGGATTTTCGACATCTGACACTGAAGATGAAGCCCCCTGTTTTTATTCCTAGGCCAGAGACTGAGGTAATGTGATTGGCAGTGTATACCTTCTGATGTTCTTTTTCATGCATTTTTTGCTTTATGTAAAAAAATACATGCTGCAGTTTTCCGGTTTTCTTTTGTAATGTATTTTAAGAATATGTGGTCATTTTTACTCAATAATTCTTATTTTTCTTGAACTAAGAGCTACACATAAATAACATCAAGTAATCTTTATTTAACACAGCAGCATTCCTCATCTCAACATAAATTTTAAAGCTAACATTGTTATGCTACAATATGAGGGGGCCCAAATTTAAAAGTTTGCTCTCTTCAGATATTTATATTGTAATCCTCACAAAATGTAATTGAAAATAAAGGTACTTTTAATTGACGAATAAAGAGGAGTGATATTCAGAGTTTTACTTCAGTATTTAAAGTATAAATAGAACTAAAACTGTATAAGCTGGGCACGTGGTATTTGCAGGCATGTTGGGAAAAAATAAACACATTTACATTTTGAAGATAAGATTTCATAAGAAGAATGTCTGTCATTGCTTAAGTAACACACGGATATGGAGTTTGGTCATTGCTGTGTAAGATCATCTTAATCCCCCATTGTAGTATTTCATATAAATATAGGTTTACCTTTATTTTTATCGCAACAGATTATCACATTTTTGCTTTGCTTGACTATTTTTTTTCCAGATATTTATAGTCTCTCAAAATGATTGCCATAAATTCACATTTCAGTCTTTCTTTTTTTGCATACATCTGTATGCTGAACAACTTTATTTTGATCTGATTCATTTTACAACAGTAACACACCTCTTATTTTTCCATGACTTGAGAATTGTGGCCCACATGCTGTAATGTGAAGACGTTGATACTCTAGAGTAAATGTATTCCTTTATCACACCACAGGCATTTAAATTCTTGTTCAAGCTTCTATTTATATTCCAACCTACTTATTTCATTATCGGGTCACAGGGTGCAAAAAGCTATATATAAAATTAGCTTTGGTGGCAAAGCAGGAATGATCTGGGAATTGAGGGTGAGCCCATCACAAGTCAAACACAAGCACACACTTGTTTATAGAAGAGCATTTTTGAGTCTCCAGTCGACTTAGCAATGCCCATATTTTTGTTGTGGGAGGCAACAAGAGTGCCCTGTGAAAACTCACGCAAGCACATAGAAAATGTGCAGGCAATATATGGGCTGAGTGGGCGAGTCAGAATTTGAACTGCAGATTGCTGTAACACTAAGGCAGCAAAGTAACCGTTGCAACATAGAGACACTCCGTGTAAAAGAAAAGGTGCCTAAAATCTTAAATAATAATAAAAAAAAGATGTTTCACTTCACAAGTATGGAGGAATATTTCGGACAAAATTAAATAAGTAAATAAATGCGTAAATAAATAAAAGTACTGTGAAATGTGAGCATAAATAAATAAATGTGTCATGAAATGAGAGCCTACATAAATAAATATGTCATGAAATGAGAGCATAAATAAATAAATGTGTCACAAAATATGTTTTTTGTTGCTTATTTATTTATTTCATTTTGTCCGTAACATTCCTGCGAACCATCATGAAATACGACTTGAAATAAAACTGTCACTGTCACTCGTCAAAGTTGAGAGGGTGGGCTCTAACACACCCTCTTAGTTACTGATTGGTGAATCGAAGCACAAGAATTGATTAGAAAAATGCTTACTACTGCCGATGAAATGGATTCTGCCGAAGATATTACCTATGAGAGTGAATTGAATATTTATCAGAAGAAATTACAATGTTGGCAGCCCTTTTAGACTCCGATATAGATTAAACTATTTTTGAAATTATCGAAGAACAGGTGGAACGGACTCTACTACACTCCAGTTCAGGTGACATAGTTCCCTGCTCTGGCCGTCCATCCTTTGACATTTCAGCAGAGTCAATAGAATACTCTACAGCTCTGATCAGTGGCAAAGTTGTTTGAAAAAGTAGCTGCGAATATGCACCTGACTTTATACTCGTAAAACAAGGGTCAAATACTCAGTTCAAAATATTAGTTGGAGTTGCTTTGGGCATTCCATGTCAAAGTACCTAAACTAATACAGCCGTTGCAGCTTACCGTATATCAAACTGGCTCATTCGCCTTGTGATCGTCTTCTCCGATACACCATATAGATCTACAATCTGTCGTACTTTTAAACCGCATAACAGAAGGTGTTCTATTGACTCAGCTGGAATGTCAAAGGATGGACGTCCAGAGCAGGGAACTGCGTCACCTGAACTGGAGTGTAGTAGAGTCCGGTCCACCTGTACTTCGATAATTTGAAAAATAGTTTCATCTGCATCAGAGTCTAAAAGGGCCGCCAACATTGTAATTTCTTCCGATAAATCTTCAATTCTCTCTCTGAAATACGTAATATCTTCGGCAGAATCCATTTCATCGGCAGTAGTAAGCATTTTTCTAATTAATTCTTGTGTTTTGATTCACCAATCAGTAACTAGAGGGCGTGTTAGAGCCCACCCTCTCAACTTTGACGAGTGAAAGTGACAGTTTTTATTTCAAGTCGTATTTCATGACGGTTTGCAGGAATGTTACGGACAAAATGAAATAAATAAGCAACAAAAACATATTTCGTGACACATTTATTTATTTATGCAGTCATTTCATGACATATTTATTTATTTAGGCTCTCATTTCATGACACATTTATTTATGCCCACATTTCACAGTACTTTTATTTATTTATTTAATTTTGTCCGAAATATTCCTCCATACACAACAGTATTCACAGGTCCTGCTGCATGTGTGATGTGTTTTTTAGTTAGTGAGATGACTGGCACTGCATGGAGTCAACAAGAGAAGTATATGGTGGAGTGTAGCCACTTAGGTTCGCTCTTATGGAGTCATTTAAATGTTCATCGGTCAGTTTTGTTCTGAACTTTGATTTCATGATATTCATGTCAGAAAAGGCATATTCACAGAGGTATGTAGACCCAAAGCAGACATTTTCAAAGCTGCTTGGTGAAGATTCTTATAGTTATCTGGCTCTACTAAGCTCCAGAAATGCTGAGACTTCAACTGCACATTATTTTGAAGGTTTACTAATATATAATATATAAAATCCAATGTCTGTCTGTATGTCTTTTCACGAGAGAACTACTTAATGGATTTAGAACGGGTTTTTTTCTATAATTTGCTTGAACATTCCGGTTGATTTTTCAACTTTTCTCATCGTGCTAAGAATCAGAGTTCGTTTGCGGTACCGATTTATTTGCGTAAATCCAAGAAACTCGCAATGGGCCGAGGGGAGGGACCTTCCTCACTCACTTGCCAGCTTCGGGGCATGTACCTTAACTCCGCTTAGCTAGCAGATGAGAAAACAATTGAATTCAACTCTTTTTGATATTTAAAATGAAGTGTTACTTAGGTCTTGATGAGTTTGAGTCTGGATATTCTCTTTAAGTGTACGCCACATTGAAAAGATAGATTGCAATTCAGATTTTGGATCATGATTTTGTGTTAAAAGGATCGTAATATGATTTTTTTTCAAAGATCACCCACCCTTAATTTGACTAATCAAGTTTTCAAATTTATGTAGGATTCATTAACCCTTTGGTGAGCTACTTGGAAAGGGGCTGTGAGCTATCAGTAGCCTGTGAGCGACATGTTGGAGACCCCTGCTCTAAACGAAAGGCCTACACTTCTAAGTGTAATAATGATCCCTCTCATTTCATTTGTTAATTGCCGTTTTCTTGCCATTACCACTGGAATTTACAACTTTCTACAGTGTAATATTGCCCAAGTAGTACTTCAGAGGGTGTACTAACACAGTCTGTTCCAACTCTACTTTAAGACAAAGGTTTTTAAGCAATCAACAAAAGTTGGGACACCCGTGCAAATTGTTTGCTTCCGTTTCCAAGGCTTCATTTACTTCAGTTGCTGCAGATGAACTGTAGGTTGTTCCCTGCTGAAGAAGGCTCATTTGTAATATTATGAATTTCCTTTTTTTCAGTTTTTGCGAACCTAAACTTTAAATTTAAACCTCTGTTTTATGTTGGGGCGGCACAGTGTCGCAGAGGTAGTTTAGCTTCCCAGGCCCTCCCTGCGTGCAGTTTGCATGTTCTCCCCGTGTCTGCGTGGGTTTCCTCCGGGTACTCCGGTTTCCTCCCAAAGTCCAAAGATATGCAGGTTAGGTGCATTGGCGATTCTAAATTGTCCCTAGTGTGTGTTTGGTGTGTGTGTGTCTGCCCTGCGGTGGGCTGGCGCCCTGCCCAGGGTTTGTTTCCTGCCTTGCGCCCTGTGTTGGCTGGGATTGGTTCCAGCAGACCCCCGTGACCTTGTAGTTAGGATATAGTGGGTTGGATAATGGATGGATGGATGTTTTATGTCAGGTGTACCTTACCTCTTAGGTCATTCACTGCATTTCTACTGATTAAATTTGAAGAAAACTGAGGTCTTCTAAACCAATAGTGTATATTTGTGAACTATGTTTATGAATATTTATAACAATTTAACCTTGTGCACTCTACAGAAATGATTAAACTGTAGAAGGGTGGCATAGTGGCTCAGTGGTTAGTGCTGCCTTACTTTGCCTAAGAATTATATATTTTTTTTTTTTTTTTTGGTGGAGTTTGGAGTACTTTTCATATCTGAATGCCGTTTCTCCTGCCTGGTGTTAAGGTTTGCTCCTGTATTTCAAAGATATGCAGGTGAGGTTAATATGTCACTGTAAACCAGGTAATTGTGAGTGTAGGTGTGTATGTTTTTCATGTGTCCTGGATTAGTGTACTTGAAGGACTGGTTCTGCTTTCTAACAAAAACTTCTGCAATAGGAAGTTTAGATATTTGTTGATGCTGGTGTGTCTCAAGCAAGCAAAGGAGACTTTGAAATTAGGTCAGTAGGGGTTAGGGATGATGTATTTAGTGTATCTGATTGTAAGACACTTGACAAAGCATCTATTTCAGTAATGTTTTTTATACAAAAAAGTACAGAGAGCGCAACATAAGTAGAAATAACACAGGTTGTTTACAAATTCACAGGAGTATTTTTTAAGTTTTGATTTATTTAGTATTATGCAACTAATTTTTGCATACATTTACAGTATGTTGCTTGAAGGTGCCCTCATGGTAGTCATCTACACCCAGAAAAACACCAAGTAGGAGTAGAGCAGAAAACAGAAATTCTACAGACTTCTGTGCATTTTTGTAGATGTTAATCCTCTATATGCTTGCTGGACTGACTCGTCCACTAGAGCACCTGCCATGTGGGTGCCATTTTCATCCCTACCACCTTCATCATCACTTCCCCTACCTCTTCATATCTTAAATCATTCTTGAGGCAGATTGAAGACTTAAGTGCCAGCTTAAGTGAAAAATTAAAGAAAACTTACTAAGTAATTGCAACACAAACGCTGACTTAATCAGTTTTAACGCAAAAAGAAAAGAAGAAGAATGCCGCTTGGGTGTAGAAAAGAAGAGCTGCTCAGGAAGCAGCAAGCGCATCAACCTCTGAGCAAACAAATGCTAAACATACAGACAAAGAGGATGAAAACTAGGAATGCTCAAATCAAGTGCACCACTACTGATATTTTAGAATTTGTACTAATTATTGTGATCAACATAAACACCTAAAATTGGCATTTTTTTAAAACTCTGTACTCATTTGTAATTTTTTGAAAGTAAAATCAAGTTGACATTGTTGTGCTTTGGGGATTTTAAGGTTTAAAGATGCAAAGTTCCAGAAAAAATGGTAACTTTTAGTGGGTTTGTATGTGTTTGGTTTTTCTAGCTATTTTGTATTTTCCACATATACATTTTATTAGCCTTTATTCTAAGTTATACTATATCAGAAATAATTGCAAAATTCTGTAGAAATAGGTGCATTGGTTTTCGCGTGCTGCTTTAACAAACAAACAGACAGACAAAAAAATTCAGTTTTATACAGTAATACAGATACACTGGACAACAGAATGTGAAGCAATTGAGGGGGCAAAATAGCTTAACCCAAAAAATTAAAGGCAACTGTTCAAATGAAACGCATCTTTTCTTTATGGTATGTTAAAGTTGTTTTATTTGCATAAAAATATTTGTCTTACCTGTAGTGAATTCAAATCCTGTAAAACGCCAGAAGTGACTCTACTCTGTTGGGCCCTTGACCTTCAATTGCTTCCTTCTGGGTATGACGTTAACCTGCATCCAGCCCTGCAAGTGGGCCCTCCAATTTACAGGCAAAACTTGGGGGTTGGTGGCAGGATTGGCACTCCAGCCACTGTAAAAATAAAAAAATAAAAATAAAAATAAATAAGTAATATAAAAAACCACCTCCTACTCTTCCAGTGTGGTGCTGAGGTGTCACCCGCTGCACTCGGGTCCCAATCCAGGTGGGTCGTCGTGTGGTGGGCACAGCAATACGCTATCAGTGCATACTTCCAACCTTAGAGAATTATTTTTCATATTTAGAAAGAGTGCGCTGGTCTGACTACCATTCTGTCACAGTGCTTACACATACTGTATGCTGCCTACAGTAGGGGGAGACATCTGCCTGACATGTAATACAATAAAATGTGAAGACAAAGTGGCAATGATTTTTAGTTCACATATTTTTGCTACTCTGGATATTTACTGAATGGTTTATCCTGTTAAGATATTTAAATGAGATTTTTGGATGACTGTTTAATGTTCTTTTCACAGCAAGCATTTTTAAGTTATTTTGGAGTTGTTAAGGATCACATGTGTATCCATAACTTATTTTGTCTTCTGCCTAAATTTGGCACAGATTGTGCATTCCGCTTCATCAATCTTTATCATGGGTCGGTTTTATTGGGCAGCTGTATTTTTAGTGATGTTGTTACATTTTGCTACTAGAAAAAGGACCATCTGTTGTCCAGAAGAGGGCAGACTTCACTTCCAGAAACCCCTGCCTGTATTATTGTTGTTCCCAAAAGTCTCACATTTTCAGACAAGGTCAGTAGTGTAGCTCTGTAAACTTTTGTCTGAAATGATTAAAAGTAGACATGTGGAAAAGAGATGATATATAATTATGCATCCCAGTGCATTTTCCTGTTTTTATTTAGTTCATGTTTGTACCATTTAGTGGCTGCTTGTTCCACAGTTTCTCAGTACTGTCATTCCTATTGTTTTTCAGATTAACTCTTAAGTATTATCTTAACTTTTTCAGCATCCCCCAGGTCTACCATCCTCTTAGCTTTATACTTCCCCTTTATTAGTGAATACGACCCTTTAACACTTCTTGAGATCTTCTGCTGAGTTTAAAACTGCAGAGGATCAGATTACAATTTATTGAATATGAAAATGTACCCCGAGTGCCAGTTTTTGCCCATGTCATTGGCTGTCAGCTTGCAGTTGAAGGATGGCCTTTTGTTAGAATGTTCTTTTGAATGCTGCCCCATTCTCAATGTTTTCCCCGACACCTCTCTGTGTGATGCAGTTTTGCTGGAGCTTTTAGCATCCACTGCCATGCCATAGTCAGAGCCACTTTAGTGAAAGACAACCTTTTTCGAGTTGCAGCGAACTAAGTCCAAAACTATTCGAAAGACAGAAGCGCATTTCCTTGTCGATCATTTGAAGTCTCTCACGTTTCTTAGACTTAATTTCCGTAAGTGTTCCATTATGTTTTTCCAACGTAAACATTTTTTTTTTTAAACATTATCTTTTTAATCAACCAAAAGTTCAAAAACACAAGCAATTTTAAATATTTTACAAAAGTTTTTGCGGCGCCCCTAGAATATTCCATGGCGCACCGGTTGCCCGACAGTGTTTTAGATATACCCATTCACCATGAAAATTGCACCCAAATACACAAACTATTTGGCAGCTTAAAACAACATCATGTGCACTACAGATATGATGCTGTCAGTCACTGAGCCGTAAGTTAACTTGGGAAGGACAGATGTATGTAACGGTGACCAGTCACTACAGAAACTGAAGCAACAGTTAAACTGCACATTGATGATACACAGAAGCAAATGAAACTATCAATTTATGGTGAATTAGAAATAGAGATTTATATAATGCATATGAAATTAGTGTGCGAAGCCTAGGGAAATAAAAAGCATCTTGAATTTTTTTGGTGTTGTTTTCGAGTTTAATGATCACATAAATCAATAGTATTGCAGGAAGTAGAGTGGATGATGAGCCTTGCTGAACAGAGTTCTTGGAAACTTTGTAGTTGGTAAGACAGTGGCTTTAAACTGTTCCATTGGTTTATATATAGTTGTGCAGAGTTTGTTTTGCTTTATTAATCCCGGGCAAAAGACAGGCAGTTAACAATACTGAAATATCTGGTTTGTTCTTAACTAGGCTTTGATTTGACCTAAGTGTTGGGGGAAATTCAAAATTCGAGAGCTCAGATTCTAAAACCTTTGCATTCCTGGCAGTATATATATATAATTCACTAAGGCAAGACACCCATGGAAAACATGCCGGAAGGGGCGTGTATTCACTAAGCTGCCAACAAGTAAGACACCTATGGTGCACGCAGGGCGGAGCCACGCCCACCAACTCCAAGACCATTGGATACGACGACAACTCGCAGAGCCACGCCCACCAACTCCAAGACCATTGGATACGACGACAACTCGCAGAGCCATGCCCACGAATTCGGACGCGACGACACAGAAAAAACAGCGTCATTTATATATTCGTCAGTTGTGGAGGCCTCATGTACTTCCGAGCCACTTTGACTGTTAATAGAGGCATGTTTCTCGCAGAAGTGAATCGCCATATGCAGCGTGTGAAACGGTTTGCGAGGGGTATCCAATGGAATCCTTAAAACAATCCTTTACAACTGAGGTTAAAACACAATTAAGTAAGCAGTATTTAAAAACCAACTTTTCGGTTACAACGCGACCTCGTGCACCATAGCAAACTGTTTTACACGCTACATACAGCAATTCGCATCCGCAACAAACATGCGTCTTCTTCACTCACGGACAATTATATGTTGCTCTCTCCAGAGTTCCATCTTTTCATTCACTTTCTGTTGTATCCTCAAACCCTCCCTTTTTAGACAACTGTGTCTTTCCAGAAGTGTTCAACCATCAATAAATAATTATGCGGCGTTTGTTATGCTGTGGGTTCGCTATTGTGTTGTATTTTGCTCTCTCCAGAGTTCCATCTTTTCATTTGCTTACTGTTGTATTCTTACACCAACCCGTTTTAGACAATCGTGTTTTTCCAGAAGTGTTTAGCATTCAATAAATAATTATGCATGACATTGAGCGTGTGTATACCCAGCGCGGAGAGCCGTGGGTAAACCGTTGAACCCCATTCGGGCTGCAAACCGGGGAATTCCCACTAAGTGCGACTCATACGCTACCACTGGTTGCATCCCTACCCTTTGCGCACACCCCCCTCCAACCTCGCTAATACCGTGGTCGGGTGTCTTGGTGGATTATATATAGAAAAGCAGCCAAAACCGCACAGAGCAATGAAAAGTCTACGTCAAGCAGACTAGCATGAGGGACGGAGCTGAATGGATGTCGTCCTCCTCTCCTCTTGTTCCAGACTCCGCGCCGTGCACCCCCATCCCTCCGTCTTGCAGGAGAAGGCGCGAGGACGGTCCGCCAGTTTTCAGTCACAGACGATTGTGTGTTGGTTCGTTCCGTGCATTCTTACAATGTTGCTTTTCTTGCTGATTTATTACATTACCAATTTTTCAAATGTTAATTTTCTCCCTGTGCTTAAAAATCATTAAAAAACCGGCCTGTTTATGCGGCATATGGTACGCCGCGGGTTGGCTAGTTCTGTATAATGCTCAGCAACATAAGTGGAAAACATACAAACAAAAATTTAGCTTTCGAGTAAGAAATTTCATTAATTGAGGTAAGTAATTTAGAAAACTTTTAATACGAGTAGTTGTCGACTTGCGACCTATGCGTCTTATTTGACTTAGAAACGCTACCCCGGCTCATGGGTAAATGACAGTTTTCACCACTCCAGCTCTGTATGCCATGACTCATTCACCTCGATCTCTGTTTATTACCGTCAGTGATTTCCACTACATTCAGTTACATTTGCCTTACAATTACAGGAAAAAAGACAATTGAACTCAACACAAAAATGAAGGTGATCAAGCAGTATGAGGGAGGAAAAAAAGCAAATGCAATCACGTGTGACTTTAATTTATCCCATAGTTACTGGTATTCACCGCACACTTTGAACTGCTTCTCTCTGGCTTTGAATCTGGTTAACTTCCGAAGCTGCTTTGTTGTGACTCACAATCTGCTGCTTTGTGTTAACTGCCACAAAGGGGTAATGAAACCACACTGAACTCCTTTATCTGTTATTATTTATTACTAAAAGCTGAAATGTTAAAACAGAAAACATACGAGTACTCGGACTCTGCTAGTATAATTTCTCCTCTTACAGGTAACACAATGAACACTGGTGATGTAACATAACACACACGAAGAAAGGACACTTGAAACTGTTCATGGTAACAGTAATAATAAAACAAAATAAAAAAAAAAAAGACAAAAAAATTATAGAAAATATACACAATGTGCTACAAATAATTATAAAAAAGGATATAAAATGAACAATGTGACTTAAGGGACTTCTTATAGGGTACTGTACATACGGTCAGCTTTAAATACATATACCGGACCATCTTGCGTCCAGATTGACTTAAGACCAGTCCATTAGAACCGAACCTAGTCGTAAGTCGATGACCACCTGTATTTGTAAAGAGACAAGAGTTTATACAGTACAATTAGAACAATCTGGACGAGAACAGGCCATTCAGCCCAACAAAGCTTGCCAGTCCTATCCACTTAATTCTTCTAAAGAAACATCAAGTCTAGTTTGGAAAGTTCCTAAAGTCTTACTGTCTACAATGCTACTTGGTAGCTTATTCCAAGTGTCTATGGTTCTCTGTATAAAGTTTACCCTTAACAAGTTTCCAACTGCGTACCCGTGTTCTTGATTAACTCATTTTAAAATAACAGTTTTGATTCACTGGACTAATTCCCTTCATAATTTTAAACACTTCAATCATGTCTCCTCCTAATCCCCTTTTGCTTAAACTAAAAAGGTTCAGCTCTTTTAATATTTCCTCATAACTCAGCCCTTATAGCTCTGGAATCAGCCGATTTGCTGTACGTTTTCTAGTGCTGCTATGTCCTTTTTGTAGCCTGGAGACCAAAACTGCACACAGTACTCCAGATGAGGCCTCACTAGTGTGTTATAAAGCTTGAGCAGAACTCCTTGGACTTGAACCCCACACATCAGGGCGCTATATAACCTGACATTCTGTTTGCCTTCTTAATGGTTTCTGAACACTGTCTGGAACTTGATAGGGTAGATTCCACTGCGATTCCTAAATCGTTCTCCTAAGGTATACTCTCTATCTTAAGACCTCCTACTGTGTATTCAGACCTAACATTTTTACTTCCTATTTGCAGTTCTTTACATTAACTGACATTAAATTTTATCTGCCACAAATCTGCCCAAACCTGTACGCTGTCCAAGTCCTTCTGTAATGATATAACGGATGCCAGATTATCTGCCAATCCACCTATCTTGGTATCATCTGCAAACTTAACCAGCTTGTTACTTATTTATTAATTATTTATATATATTAAAAATAGCAGCAGCCCAAGCATTGACCCTGGTGGAACACCAATGTTAACGTCAGCCAACTCTGATAAGGTTAATCACAACATAACCCTCTGCTTCCTGTGTCAGAGCCAATTTTGTACCCATCTACACCCTGAACTCCCACTTCTTTTAGTTTGAAGCCCATTCTCTCATGTGGCACTTTATCAAATACTTTCTGAAAGTCAAGATAAGTAATATCATATGCTCCACATTGATCATATCCTTTTGTTGCCTCCTCATAGAATTCTAGCATGTTAGTAAAACACGACCCCCCTCTTCTGAACACATGCTGACTGCTCAGAAAAACTGCCGTACTTGCCATGTGTTGCTCAATCTTATCCTTAATAATTCCTTGTGATGCACGTTAAGCTTACTGGTTGCTTGGATCTGCCCGGTCACCCTTTTTTATATAACAGGATAATATTTGCCATTTTCCAGTCCTTCAGAATCTCCACCAGTGTGTAGTGACTTCCTAAAAATATGTGTCAAGGATTTATCTATGTACTTGCTAGCCTCCTTCACAACTCGAGGGTAAATATGATCTGGTCCTGGTGATTTGTTTGATTTCAGCCCTTTAAATCTGAGCAGCTCTTCTCCCTCTACAATTTCTAAATCCCTCAGTACCTCCTTAGTAGTCCCTGTGGCTGCTGGGAGGTTATCCACTTCCTCACTTGTGAAGACCTCAGAAAAAGGCAAGTTTAGAGCATCTGCTATTTCACTGTCTGTGTCTTTAAATTCCCCTTTACTATTCCTAATGCACTTCACCTCCTCCTTGACTGTTCTTTTACTTCTAAAATACTAAAAGAATCGCTTTGAGTCATCTTTTACCTTATCTGCTGTATTCCTCTCCAACTGTCTTTTAGCCGCCCTAATATCCTATTTAATGGTTGCCCTCATGTTCTTCTATGCCCTACAATTCTCTTTGGAGTTATTAGTCGTTACACCTTATCCATCTGTTTTTTCTTTTGCAGCTTATTTTTTAACTCTTTATTAACCCACTGTGGAGTTTTTTAAAATGTCCTATTAATTCCAAATGTAGGTATGTACCTGCCCTGCATTACATGTAAAACGGTTTTAAACCTGTTCCACTGCTCCTTGACTATCTCCACACTTAAAAGCTTATCCCAGTCTGTCCTCCTTAGACTTTGATACATCTGTTCAAAATTTGCTCTACCAAAATTAAACAATTTTAGTCGTTGCATTCACACTCTTACAAAATTCCTGTTGGACATTGTGCTTATCATATTGAGATTGTAATACATCAGCATCTGAAATCCACAATAACATTATTATTGTTCTGCTGTACTCAAAGGACTACTTTATGTTCAGACTTGTTATTTGAAGCACTAAGTGGAAAGTAAAGGGGAAATTAAGTTGTTCAAACTTTTGCTTGTTAAGGCTTGTGTGCAATGTGCTCTAGTAAGTAATGCACATAATTAGAATATTCTTAGCAGTCAAAACTACTAAATAGCTTAGGTCACTGCAGTGTGCAGTAACAAAGTGCCAAATAAAGATCTGCATGTAATCCTCTCTATGGAACATCTTGTCTGAACAATGTTCAAGATGCAAAGTGATTTTACAAACAGGAAGTGAGCAATTGAGGAGGGGCAGGAGGTTGTGGCTTTTCACTTTTTCAAAATTCTTGGTACAGTATATGCCACCTTTCAGCCGCTCAACAGAAATTCTAAGCAGTGGAGGCTTTCACAGTGTTCATTTCTCAGAAGTACAGTACCGTGTACAGCATACAGAATGTGTCCTGCCTGCACTGAAGAAGATGAGCTGCATGTGTTCTAGCACTCCTGTCCAAGTTTGCTAAAGCTGATGTGCAGCAGAGTGCAAATGAAGCTATGTCCTTCTGTAAAAGCAATCACGGTGAAAGATGACACACAAGTTACAGTAACCGGGTGGAACATTTTAAAAAGCTGCCTTGATTTCTCTGTGCCCCCTTTTTGATCTAAACAAACATACAAGTTTGGTTACTATTCTTTGGGATTCTCTACTCTGTAAATAAAAGGTTGAATAAACAAAGTAAGTAAATTGCAGGTAATAACATTATTGCCAGATGAATCTATCACCGAGAGTCTGAAGAAATTTTCCATATATGGTGTATTTAAAATCTACCACCTTCTCTCAAAATTACAAAGATATTAAAAAGTCAAATCAGTAAAAAAATCAGTACTCTGTACATTCTTCTAAACTGTGTAAGCTCGTGTCCCTTCAGGACCTTAGTTAGAGCCTGGAAATCTGGACACTGTCTGCTTTGAAAATCATCCTTTTCTCAAATTGGCTCAGTCTCCTTTAAGCTAGGAGGAGGTCTATTAATGACCAAACATTTTCAAAATTTGTGATTAAGGTTTGAACTAAAAATGATAATGACACTGTGTTTGTTGTTTGATATTAAAGCATTACAGTATTAAATGGGTTGCTGTCCTTCTTTGGATGCATCCTCTGAAGTCCTTAGATTTTTTTGCAGACAGCAGCAGATTTTCCTCGTAGACTTTTTTTTTTTTTTTTTTGGATTTTGCCTGCTGTTTTTACCAGACTGGTAAACATCCCCATAACATGATTGCTCTGACACCAAGGGTTACAGTAGGGGAGGTCAAAATAACACAAGGCATTTCCTTGTGCTAGTCATTGCATAAAGCTGCAAATAAATAGGTCTGTTCTGGTTTCATCAAACCAAGGCAACTTTTCCAATTCTGTCTCTGAGTCAATGGTATGTTATTATGCAAACCCTAGTCGAGCCTTTTCAGTAGTGCGTTTGAAGCAAAGATTTGTGCAGCACTATGGGTGATACACGGACAGTTCTTTAACCATTTTGAACTTTTTAAGTGTACAATCCATTTTGATTTGTCATAGGAATGAAATATTGTAGCCTCACTGTTGTGTCATACTTTCTTAATATGTTTATTGTAAACTGTATGTGCTTTGGGGCCTTTCGAATACCTTTTATATCACACTAGCTGTGTAAGCCCGTGCTGTAAAAAGCCTGGGCTCCTGGAAACCATTGAAATCATCAGGAAAAAAAATGAAATGCAGAGTCGGCGCTTTCATTTTGTGGGTGTGCTCACCCCACTTGTCTATCAGCGGCTAAGCGAGTTTCTCTCTCCTCTGAGGTTTCATTTTGCCGATGTGCTCACCCCACTTGTCTATCAGCAGCTAAGCAGGTTTCTCTCTCCTCTGAGGTTTCATTTTGTCGATGTGCTCACCCCACTTGTCTATCAGCAGCTAAGCGGGTTTCTCTCTCCTCGGAGGTTTCATTTTGCCGATGTGCTCACCCCACTTGTCTATCAGCAGCTAAGCGGGTTTCTCTCTCCTCGGAGGTTTCATTTTGCCGATGTGCTCACCCCACTTGTCTATCAGCAGCTAAGCGGGTTTCTCTCTCCTCTGAGGTTTCATTTTGTCGATGTGCCTGCCTCGCTTGTGTTTTAGCGGCTAATTAAGTTTGTCTTTCACTTTGGTGATGGAGTCGCTTTCTTTCAGCTTCATGCTGCAGCCTTGCTCTTCCTTCTTCTTCCAGCTCATTAACTTGGGGTCACCTTGCCGGCAGACAGACACAAACACTTCCACGCATAGACGTTTATATATTATACACGGTTAGCACTGCAGTGTGCACCAGAGTCCTGGCTTTAAATCCCAGTCATCTCCTTTTCTCAAGGTGTTTTTTTTTTTTCTTTGAATGTTTGTATATCTCAGAGACATTCATATTACGCTAACTAGTGACTTAGAATCGGCACTGTGTAAGTGAGTGTGGTAAGTTATTAAGTATGCACTGCAATGGATTCCTTGAGCCACATACAGTAATTTCCTCTTCTGAGCTAAATTAAACTTGTTTCAAAATGGGTAGATCAGTTGAATTTGAACACCTTTTTCTGACAAATGCCTTTTATTTGTCTCACCCTATGTTTGAAAATTCTTTTCTTTCATCTTGATGTAATTTTTATCATAAGCTGTACTAAACAAAAATGTGACTTACTTTAGTTGCACTTAAGTGAGTTAAAATCATAATTATCTGACTTCCGAATATCATTGATTTTAACCACACGCTGTTTACCATTTTTCTGCCAAGGGGATAATGACTTGATTTTATCGTACCATTAGACTTTTTACGGCATTGATCAATACAAAAAAAACTCTTGTTTTGAGTAGGTTACAGTTGTTTATCAGTATTGAAGACTTGGGACAGTGTACAGTGGTTGGCTCTGCTACCTCAAAGTTCTTTTTAAAAAATGGACCGATCACTGCCTTTGATATATTTGTACATTTTGGCTGTGTAGGTTGTAGTCTGTGTTACAAATAAATACAGATTATCTTAAATTATTACATTGAATGATGTGAATCAGTGTGGGTGTGCATGTAAGTGTATGCCCTGATATGTACCGGCTCCCCATCAAGATTGAATTGCTGACTTGTGCCAAATAATATTGTGTTCTGTCTCCTCCCAACTCCCATATTGGATTAAATGGACTCAGTATATGATGGACGTACATTGTGACAAATTATGAGGAGATGTGTACTATGTATTACATTGCATATTTCTTAAAAAATCGATTGAATTAGAAAGGCCAGCCTATGTATGGCCGCCATATTCAGCCCTGAAGTTTCTGTTTAACATAATAGTCCCTTTAATCACAAATTACTTTTTTTTTTTTGGCTTGAGGCTTTCCAGCAGCTGATCCAAAAATTTAATTCCAGACAAATCCTCCTGTTTAAACTTTTTTTTTTTTTTTATTGTGCTTTCTTCCGACTTGGCTTTGCTTAGTTCCCTGAAGGCCTATTATTAAATTAACAATATATTCCATTATGGAATTTAAATGTGAAACTAGAAAAGATTTGTTTTTAAACATAGAACCTAGGTATCACTATGGTAAATATTGTCTTAGGCTACAGTGCTGAACAATTAAACAGAATTATCCATCCATCCATCCATTATCCAACCCGCTATATCCTAACTACAGGGTCATGGGGGTCTGCTGGAGCCAATCCCAGCCAACACAGGGTTCAAGGCAGGAAACAAACCCCAGGCAGGGCGCCAGCCCACCGCAGAAAACAGAATTATATTAGATTCTACATGTTTGACAAGGAGAAGAAGAAAAAAAATTCACAGATGAACATAGTCTTAAATTGGGACATACAGTATATGTAGGCAACTGTGGATGTTTGGTCATTGGCAGCTATGACAATTTTCAGAAATGCAGACAAGCAGGGAAATGTTCAATATTCTTTTTCCTGCTTTGCTTGCTCACAAAGATGGTGGTGTGCTACTCTGGAAAAGGGATGCAGGATAGGTGAAACAGAAACTGATAGACAACCTTGGCTATTCCACTCATCTCCATCATACATTTATTTAAGGTTGTGAGGGTCGGGCTATTAGTCTCCTTGAAGTATATCAAATAGTCATATTAGATGTACTATTTACTGCAGATCTTGCTTCGTTTCTGCCTGTAAATCTTCCCAGGTTCATCTGAGGATGATGGGCTCATATGGAATATCGTGAGACTGAACTCCTAACGTGATCTTATTTAGCGGACCCCATGCTGATACAGAGGCATTTGAGATTATTAGTAATCTATGAAGAGCCACCTAGGCTGCATGTCACAGCGTTACTAGGTCCCTGCCTTCACCAAAGGATGCAGAGCGAGGTAATTGACATGCTTGAGCTTCAGGAATAAAAGAGATGCTATACAAGTTTTTCGGACAGAGTGCGTACCACCACTTTAGTTATATTTGAAGGAAATTCGTTTAGTACTTGCTGGGGCTTGAAAAATGTAAGCCAGACCACTTTGTGGTAACCCTTGAACTCTAGGGACTGATTATAAACGTTCATCAGAGTAATTTTAATATTAAAATCAAATTATTTATATACATGATTTTAGCTTTTTGGAGTAAGAATGGAAGGGTTGCGTTGCCTGTAACAACACGTTTATTTTAACAGGTTTGGTATTTTATCTCTCTTCCCTTTCTTTTGTGTGTTTGTGTGCTCTAGAAGCACAATCATTTGCAGATGTAAGAAACCTCTTTATTTAATATGGTCTGACCTATTTTTCTTCACAATTTGCTAGTCGTTCTGATGCCCTGAGATAAATGTACCATCTTTATCTGATAGATGAGAAAAGGGCAAAGAGCCATGCAAATGAGGCACAGTAGAACCAAACAATTGAGAGACAATACTGCTTATTGCAAATAAGAACCTTGATCTAAGATTGCTTGTCAGCAGTTTATGCGGACAGGAACTGAGTGTCTCATCTGTTGTTTTCTTTTTTCTATTTATTTGAAGTTTAAACATTCAATTGTAAAATAATCACACAAACCTTAAAAGGGAAAAACCGAAAAGTAGAAAAAAAACTTGCTTTAAATGTACTCTCCGGACAAATACATTCAATTCTGAGACGAGGTGCCATGGTATCATTGTGAGAAACACTGTTGAAAGAAATTGTGGTTTACACCATTTTTTTTTTGTGCTGCTCAAAATCTACTTTGTGCCTCATTCTTTTGTAAAAACCATCATAATCTAAAGGGTTCTGTTGGGATGGTTTATTACATTAAAATAAATAAAGTCAAAAGAGGAAGATGAGGCTGTCTGCTAGATAGAGCTGAAATCAAATTCCTTGTCCGAAGCCGTAACACCTGAGTTGGTCTCTACTACTTAGTCCTTAAATGATAGCTACTAACAGTTTTCATGGGATGTTTTCACAGATATAATTATAGCTTATTTTGTTTCAGGAACTTGTGGTACTTGTTGAAGAAGATCTCCTCTCCCAGGACAAAGCTGACATTAGTGCCGGCCCACATCGAGACATTACTTTCCTAGAGGTGGGCTGTGGCTCAGGTGCAATTTGTCTCAGTTTGCTTCATCTTCTGCCACGGGTGAGGATTACAGCTGTCAAGAGTGTCTTAATCTCCTTGTTTTTCACTGCTTTTTTTTTTTTTTTTTTGAACAACTTGATTACTCATTTTTTTATGTTGTAATAAAAAAAACATAATTTGTACAGTCAAGTTTACTGGGTAGGTGGCACCTTATTTCCATTTGGACTGAATCAGTTAGTGTTGATATTTTATACGTCATCCAAGGTGTGGATACCCACCTTGTTTTTCACACAGAGTGGATTTGACATTTTATTACCGTATATACTCGCGTATAAGTCGGGTCTTGAAACCCGAAAACTCGATAAAATCAGACCCCAACTTATATACGCCTGTTCAAAAATATGACACTTACATTTTTTTTTTTTTTTTTAATACATCTTCTTGGTTCCTTGAGTCTCACACCAGTTTCTCAGACAGATCAATCTTTATTACAGCAGCGCAGATAACAATTTCTTTAGCCACTTCAATGACTTTTAATTTAAAACCAGCTTCATATTTTCTTCTGATCGAATGCTCCATCGTAGATAAGGGATGCTCTTACGATAAAGGTATATGAGGGTGTGAGATGCAAAAAGCACAAAACCGTGCAAACATTGCTTCAGTATAGTTCGGGTATTACCGTGTGTCACGTAGGAACAATACATCAAAACAAAAAGGCTGTGTGCTCCGGTTATTCTCTCAGGTGGCCATTAGCATATCATAATCTCTTGGACTAATAGCATGAGTTTTCCACATTTGACTTATACAACCAACATTATAAAATATGGTAAAATCAAGCCCCGATTTATCTGCGGGAGAACTTAAATGTAAGTATATACGGCAATTTTACCTGAAGCATGACCATATGTTGTTCTCATGCTGGTCTGCGCTTGAACTGGGTGGCTAGTTTCCTCTCAATAGTTTTGAAGAACAGGAAATATGTTATTGGGATAATTAAATTTTGGTCTTTTGGAACGCGGAGGTTTATACTATAAAAATGGTTTACAGGAGTAGCAAATTCCACAAAATATTTCCCTAGGTAGGCCATTGGCTGGTAGAAAAACTGTAAGATAATCTTATGAGGTAAAACCTTTAAGCCCATCTTGTATGCTGGCAGATAATTACATAAATGTTGTAACTGTTATCCATTCTTTATAAAATACTAGCGGAATACCCACGCTTGGCAGCGGAGAAGTAAAAAGAAAAGGAAACATTTTAATAATAACGTAACATGATTGACAATGTAATTGTTTTGTGATTGTCATGAGTGTTGCTGGCATATATACATATATACACACACACATATACTATGGGGTGCCAAACAGGCAAATAAATTGATTTTGTGAATATATAAATTCGGCGTCAGAATATATAAAGTCAAAACTTTAATATATAAAGTCATTCCCGAATATATAAAGTCAAAAATTGAATATATAAAGTCAGCGTCGGAATATATAAAGTCGGCGCTGGAATATATAAAGTCAGCGTCTGAATTTATAAACTCACTCCTGAATATATAAAGTGAAAGTCAAAATCTATTGATTGAAACGACTCTGAACTGAACTAAGTTAACAAAAACGTATTCAGAAAAATAAATTAAAAAAACACTGTTCAGTTAATGTTTTGAAAATGATGCATGTGCCCTGCCCAGGATTGGTTCCTGCCTTGTGCCCTGTGTTGGCTGGGATTGGCTCCAGCAGACCCCCGTGACCCTGTGGTCAGATTCAACGGGTTGGGAAATGGATGGATATTCTGACACTGACTTTATATATTTAAGTTTTGACTTTATAGATTCCAGCGCTGACTTTATATATTCCAGCGCTTACTTTATATATTCCGAAATATTGCAACGCCGTCTTTATATACTCCGGATTTGACTTTATATATTTGGGAATGACTTTAGGCTATATATTCAAGTTTTGACTTTATATATTCAGAAACAAGTATTGACTTTATATATACCGACGCTGACTTTATATATTAAAGTTTTGACTGTATTTATTCCGACAGTGACTTTATATATTCAAGTTTTGACTTTATATATTCGCGAATGACTTTATATATACAAGTTCTGACTTTATATAGTTAAATGTAGTCATCATTGCATAAGTTTTTCTTTACCATAGAAATTTAAAGACTAAATTCAACTTCCATTCCTACCAAAGATATTTCTGGGGACTAAATAGAAGCTACTTATATCCAAATTCGAGCTATTGAGCTGTCGCCTGCCTGCCTCAATAAATCACCCTCGCTTCGCTCTTACTTTTTTACCGTTCATTTAATCATGGCTAGTGGCGGAAAAATTATAAAATGGAAGGAGGATTACACGGAGGATGGCTTTACCAAAACAATTATTGATGGCGAATCGATTAATCATAAAGCTTGAATTAGTGATCTGTTTTTCTGTGTTAACCTCATATTTTTTCATACTTCTTCTCAAACCAAGGGGGTGTGAGGGTAAAATGAATCGGGAAGTGCTGATCAATGTAATCGGTGTACCAGGAAATCATGCATTGACAGAAGTTCCCCTTTGCTTGTGATTAAATGCGTGATTTTTAATGCGTTATGGAGCACATGCATCGAAGCTTCTCGGCTGTGCTTGTGCTAATAAAAGGAAACATTTTAAAAATAGCCGCGGAGCGCAGCTCAGAGCGAAATGAGGTGATTGGGAGGGGAGATGATGACGTGACTCCCCCACCTGCCTTAACTGTCAATCCCTCACAAACACAGTCTCTCGGAATTTGCATAAGCACAGCCCTTCACCTGCAATTTTAACTTAGTTACAAAGTGATCAAAACTCTCGTTTATATCCTGCGTCCTCTCATTAAACTTGTATCCCGCATTACCTGAGGGCATGACGAACGCCAGCGGCAGCCTGTCTATGAACTTAATTTAAAGTTTAGGTTTACACCGTGCTTTGTTTCCGAAGTAGCAGCACTCATGAATATGGTTGTATGTGTGACTCGCTCGCTTCTTATTGTTTCGCTGCCTTCTCAATTGTATAATGCATGTTTTCTTCAGCGCTTTTTGGAGCTCTTCCTGGCTTTCTACGTAATGCGTTGACAGTCAGTTCACGTGATTACGTGGGAGGCGTGATGATGTCACACGAAACTCTGCCCCCCACGGCCTTCGAGCTCAACTCCATTACAGTATATGTAGAAAAATAGCTTCCAGTTATGACCATTACGCGTAGAATTACGAAATGAAACCTGCCCAACTTTTGTAAGTAAGCTGTAAGGAATGAGCCTGCCAAATTTCAGCCTTCTACTTACACGGGAAGTTGGAGAATTAGTGATAAGTGAGTCAGTCAGTGAGTGAGTGAGTCAGTGAGGGCTTTGCCTTTTATTAGTATAGATTACAATTTTACAGTTGTGTGTTAAATGCCTCTCCATTTTTTTTCTGAACAATTAAAAAGTTATTTCAGCCAGGAGTTTGCCCATTCTGCATTATCCACCTTTTGTTTTTACTTACAAGTGCAACTCTGCAGCTAATTACAGTGAGTTGTATTTTTAAGCATTAATGCAGGCTTCCAGTGAATTATGATTAATCTGTACAATGTCATTTCCTCTCCCAGGCCTACTTGCTATCTATTTGAATGCAAATGGCAATGTTAAGTCTTGCTGTTCTGTTTTTTGTACAAGCAGCCAGTTCATGCTGCACTGTACCCATAATAACTTTGGTTTCTCACTTGTGCTTGAACTTTCCGAGTCAAACTGCTTCCTATTCATTTTGGATGGCTAAGCAAATTCTGTTTACATCTCTTGTTTGTCCCCCCACACCCCACCCTCTGGGCCTGTTCATATAATTCTAACAATTTTGACAGACAAAGTCCCTACCTCTGGAATTCATCTTTAAGAAGTGTGAATAGTTCTCTTTTCATATGTTGTCATTATAGGTTTAAGTGGTCATTATTATCACAGTGAAATTCTTACTTACTTGTGCTATTCAACATGCAACACATTAGCACTCTCTGTTTCCATAATTAGTAAATGTAATTATGTTACCTTGAAACCTTTTAAATGAAGCATTAAAAACTAATGAATTTGAGAAGTTTTGATGCATCAACCAGAGGCATTATCCTCACCATACTGTCAGTTATTTTATAGATTCAGGCCTCTGAAGTTCTGTGCACTTTTTTCCTCTCACATTTTCAGGCAGTAATTTCATTTGTGCATCTCCTGTCACGATTTTTTTTACTCTGTTCTTGCTCTAAAATGATTGGTAATCAGTTTGAAATGAAGATCTTCATGTCTGTTATCAGGTCTGGGTGTTTGGTTTGTATCTCGGAAGACTTGTGCTTATAATAGGATGGTGTCTTTTTCCCAGCTCTTAAATTAGCCTGAGGTGATAATAGCACTCTTTACTTCTAATTGTCATCCTCAACTTTTTCCTTCTTCAGATCCATGCCATCGCAGTTGACAAAAGTGCAGAGGCTATCAATCTGACTAGAGAGAATGCAGACAGGTAACTCTCTTTCCATTTGGTGCTAAGAGCAATGCATAGAACTCTTCATGTGCATCTGATCAGAAACACTCTGTCTTGTAGACTAGGACTGTGTGATCGCTTGAATCTGCTCCAGATGGACATACTGTTGGGTAAGAATCTCTCTTTTGTCTGCTTTCTTACATCATGTACTGATTAAGGTTTTTAGGGACTTTTTCAGTGCTCTTCACTTATTAAATCTATTTTAAAATTTACTTAAATTGGCTCAAGATCATGTTTAGCACATCAGATGAAATGGAAAGAAACAACCCAGCTGGCTTTTGATTTCTAGGAAATGCCTTCTTCATTTTTGTAAGTGGGAATACAGTGTTCTCGAAAGGAATGCTTCTATTCCAGAAAGCAGTTTTTGTGAGCTGCAACTAAAACATTCATTTAATCTTTAGGGTTTTCTCAGAGTCTGCCAGTTTTAGTCCTGCTGTGTTTGCCTTTTGAAGAGGGGCTGAATTTTATTATGTATGGCAAACAATTTAGCAAAGCCAGGGAATTAAACAAAACATTCATCATTCTTAGAAATAAAACGAAAACATCTATGCGTTGTCGTAAAGCCACACCTAATTTTAACTCTTAAAAAGAACAAAGTAAGGAGGCGCAGAACACGACAAATGAGAATGAAAGTATGTAATCCAGGTAAAGTTTCATCCTAACACTGAAGGAGCTTTGGCTAGAGTTAATCACTATGTTTTGATATCCACTAATGAAAGAATAGTTAGTGTCCCGACCTTAAACACTACCTTTCATACCATATGATTTTAATGATCCGTTTGGTCAATTAGTTTGTGCTAGCAGACTTTATTCTTAGTAATGCACTTACAAGAATGTTCTGCAGTATGCATTAGATGTAATACCTGACAGTGACCCTGAAATCTCAGTTTAAATATAGAGTTCTGTAGAAGACATATTTGGGACTGGTGTTTTTTGCATGCACATCTTCATTTGATTAGACAGTTCCAAGAAATGTTTGTTTTACTTTGTAGTCTGACGTTCATTTTTACATATTTGTAAAGCCCAAAGATACTTCTGCATCTTTGAGTAACATAAACCTAGCATTGTTAAGCCTAGTTAACCCAGCTCAAAATGTAGCCAATTTATGCTCATGCAGGGCTATTTTAGAATTCTCAAGTAATGTTATACACAGGACTTTGAGAAGAGAGAGAATTTGAACCCAGCAGGCTAGATCTGTAAAGCTGTGCTGCCCGTATGACCTTAAGGGGTTGATTCGCAAGTATTGAACAGTAGATGATTGAAAAGTTAACTTGTACTGAAAGACAAAATAAAGTTTTTATTAGACATAGAGAAAAGTCTAAATTCATGTATTTGCATCAAGCAGAACTGAGGTTTCTTGCATTATTTTTAGACAGTTGCGTGTTCCCTCTCCACATGACATTAATGTAATGTGCAGAGGCAAGATTATTTCACTTCAGTTCTTAAAGTCTCTTCATTGCTTGCCAGTTACATTTGGCATCAATTTCAGTTTCATTTTCTCCATTCTATTCACCTCTCTGGACCCACTCCAGTTTGCTTACCATCCAAATCACTCCACTGATGATACCCTCTCTTATACCTTGCACGCTGTACTGTCTCACCTGAACACCAGGGATACGTATCTCAGAATGCTATTTGTTGATTTCAGCTCAGCGTTCAACACAGTCATTCCCCAGCAGTTGGTGAGAAATCTCTCTCTGCTGGGCCTTGTCACTCCTCTGTGTAATTGGATTTTGGACTTTTTGATAGAGAGGCCACAGTCAGTGAACACTGGCAGCAGAATATCTAATTTTATCAGGCTGAGGACAGGTGCCCCCCAAGGCTGTGTGCAGAGTCCACTATTGTTCACACTGCTCACCCACGACTGCAAGTCTGAGTCCAACGTCATTGTGAAGTTCATGGATAATACCAATATAGTGGGCCTCGTCAGCAACGATGATGACACATCCTTCAGAGCGGAGGTTGGATTTCTGGTGACATGGTGTGGCGAAAATCTCAACATGTTGATACGACAAAAGAGATGCTTGTCAATTTCAGAAGAATATCAGCTGACTGTTCACCTGGATTACATACTTTCATTCTCATTTGTCGTGTTCTGCGTCTCTTTACTTTGTACTTTTTAGAGTTAAAATTAGCTGTGGCTTTATTGCAATGCATAGATGTTGTCAGTTTATTTCTAAGAATGATGCATGTTTTATTTAATCATCAATGACTCTGCCGTGGAGAGAGTCAGTAACAACACGTTTCTTGGGGTGTATATTTCTGATGATATCTCCTAGACAATCAACACCAACTTTGTTGTCAAGAAGGCACAACAATGCCTCTTTTTTTTCTCTGGAGACTGAAGCAAATCTGCTTGCTACAACCCATTCTTACCACCTTTTGCAGAAGAACTGTGGAGAGAGTTCTGACAAACTGTATCACAGTGTGGTTTGGGAACAGCAAAGTCCATGAGTGCAAGACTCTAACTCATCACACGCATTGTTTGACCTCCTGACGTCCGGTAGAAGATGTCACAGCATTAGAGCCAGAACAGCCCGGCCCTATAACAGTTTCTTTACCCAAGCTGTCAGAATTCTGAACTCCTACATGTCACCTAGTACCATATCCCTATAGCACCCCCCCAATTAGGTACTGTCACTTTGCACTCTGCACTTTAATATGTATTGAGAACCACCGGGATGCGTACAGCCGTCCTAACCCGACACAGACAGGTAGACACAAGTTGTCAGACAGCATACATGGTTTATTTACAGTAGGGGAGTATTTTCTCTCTCCTCACTACACAGTATGTAAGCATCACATTATAATACATTACAACCTCAGTCCTTCTACTCTCCTTCTCTCTTCCGTCCTTCCATCTCTACTCCCTCTCTGGCAAGCTTCGTCCACCTCCACCCGACTCTGGCTCCCTGAATGGAGTGAGGTGACTCCTTTTGTTCAGGTCCTGGAAGTATTCCAGGTGGCTCATTAGTATTATCTGGAATCACTCCCAGGTGTGGTAGACGTCCACTATAAAGCCCCGCAGCTCCCCCTGGCGGCCCTCATGGAGCCCATGAGGGCAGCACCAAACTCCAACTCCCAGCACACCCTATGGGAATATGTGGTGCACACACACACCCAGGAGGTGCCCTCTAGTGTCCCAGGGAAGGTATTGCCTCAATGATGCTCTCTCCCCCAGTTCTTCCATTACATTGGCGTCCTGGCCAGGTAGTGAATGTGGTTGCTCGTCACAGTATATTGAGCATTGTTCAAGCTTTATAGTCCTGCAACACTTGTCTTGTTGTATTGTACTGTTGCTCTGGTTTTGGTAATGTTATGGTGTATGTACAGTATATTGTGTTGCCTATGCACCAGGGACTGTAAGGAATTAAATTTCATTCAGTCATATACTATATTATGTATGTGGATGAATGACAATAAAGTTGAGTTGAAGTTAAGTTGATTTATAAATTTGTGAAAAACTTAGGTCCTCTTCGCTTTTCTAAAGAAATACTATAGGTGGAGTATTTTATAGTACTATAAAAATGGGATTAATACCTTGTAACTCTCAGGCAGATGTAAAAGGTGGCCATCTCATGACACTATTTCAAAATTAGGTGAAAAAAATGTTGGTTTTTAGATGATTTTAGATGGTAAACCTTTAGGGCGTTTAATAAAAGAACTGGAAAAAGAAATATTTGTTAGAAACTAGTAAGTTCAAAGCCATTAAATTAATCCTAAACCAAAACTCCAGATCCTTAACGTAAACCAGAAAATCATAGTCAACGGACAGACACACGAAGGCATAACCCTAACTGGCTGATTCACAAAAGTCACAAACCAGAGTTTTACGAGTTATCCATAATCTTGGACAACCAGGAAGTGCATAATCCCCACCTTTGTACCATCGCAATGCTCACGTCCCACACCATGCACTTCTAGTTGTCCCTGCATAGTCATGCTAAATATAGCACCCATGGAAAACACAATGGCATTACAGGAGAAAGCAATTAATTTTAACACCGGTAAACTAACTCAAAACAAAAAAAAAACAATGTTAGAAGTGAATTGTCATATGAAAACTCGACTTCTCCTTTATGAATTATGTCTAAAACGTTAAGAAAACTCAAAAAACAGGGCAGCTAATCACACCAATCTACTGGTTTTCATTATTTTTTTTATTACTGTACTTTTCACTACAGAATGGGAAACTGGCTCACAGCTGAACAGTTATGCAATGCCAATACTGAACCGACCTGTACTGTTTCGTTGCCTGTCACTGCCTCATCGCTCAGCCAGTTATACTTTGTATTATTGTTAGTCTTATCAGGCATTACTCTTTTAATGATTGTTGTTGCATAGTCGTTACTACTTGTTACTCTCCTGCGTCCAAGGCTATATGTTTATAGCATTCTGTTTGAATGTGTGCGTGACTGTTTAAACAGCTTGATAGTTTTGTTTTTGATGGTTAGTTAAGCTCATTGACTTATGTGGTAAAAGGAAAAACACTCATTTTAATTGGTTGTTGTTAACTGTGAAATGTCTAAATCTGACTTAAATCACTTAACCTAACAGTGTTCCAGTAGTTTGGTTCGTAAAATGAATACTGCATGCACTCTATAAGTTAACTGTTTTGTTATACTGTAATGTTCACCCTGAAAGGGAATATTAAAATAAAGATTTTTATAAGTTCTCAGGTTAAAAAAGAAAAACTTTGGCATGGGAAAGAACACAGTGTTTTATAGTAGATTAGTCCAATGTGCTCCATCTTTCAGGATTTTACTATTGGTTTATTGTTTGACAGATTCACATCAGTTGGTCCGTGAGTGTGGAGCGGTGGATTTTATTATCAGCAATCCACCGTATGTATTCTCAGAAGATATGAATGAACTTGAACCAGAGATTCTCCAGTAAGGACAAATCCTTGTTCTTTTATTAAGTGGACATTTTATCTAACAATCTTTGTCGAGATATGGTTACACATTTTGTTTGAAAGCTCACTGCTGAAATTGGTGTCTGCTAATTACCTAAGTGGCAGATGCAAAAAAAAATTATTAACACGTTTTAGCCAATGTAATAACTTTTTTTGTCTTTTCATTTGGTTGTGTTGTTACGTCTCCTACCAAAAACAAAACAAAATTTGAATCATGCTCTGGTTGTTTGCATCGGATTATATACTGTACATCCTTAGGATAGTGCTGTTTTTTTCTTATTGTAATTATTTTGTCTATTTTTTATTTACTGCCAGTGTGCATTTAAGTTACAGTATATGAGCCATTGGTCCTTGTTTCCTTGTAAGAATGCTGATGTGAGCGAGTTTGTCCCCCCCAGAGTGATGACATTATAAAATATGAAACTGAATCACACCAGAGCTTTTCCACACAATGTAAATTTTACTGCACATAATCCCCAAATTTTTCCTAGCTGGCACAAAGTGGACATGCTGTTTACCACCTCCAACTCCAGCTATTGTTATGAAGAAGCATTCAGAACTGACCATAGCAAAGTAATATGAATTAGATGAATGCACCACGCTTCCTTTATCTCTGAAGGGCACATAAGAAACGTTCTGAACCAGGCCATGCAACAAAAGACTGTATACATCTTCTGTGTAACAAGTGCTTGCAAACACACACACACACACACACACAGTAAGGCCCTCAGGAAACAACAGCTGCCCGTTGTGGGACCCTTACAATGATTGTCTCTTACAGGTATGAAGATTTGCAGGCATTAGATGGAGGTGAGCACGGTTTAGAAGTCATCCAACAGATCCTCTCCATTGGAAAGCAAATACTGAAGAAAAATGGGTAATGGGAATAACCTTGTAACTATTTTCCAGCAAGAATGTAAGGTAACTGTTTCCACTAAACACATCACTAAGGTTATCAGTCTTAAGAATGATAACATTATTCGTGATTGTTTCCCATTATGTAGTTTTAATATAAATTAGATTTTGTGTAAACTATAAGATTTTTTTTAACTACAGTTTGTATGAGGTGTTTTTAAAACAATGAACATTTCCATCAACAGACAGCAGCTTATAAACAATTTACAATTCAAGAAAATGTGCTGGAAATGGGAAGGGAGGTGCACACTACTTCCTTCAAAAAAGAATGGACAGTACAACCTCCTGTTTGCCATGTGTTCCAGAAGAGCATTAGGTAGGGACAACAGCTCAATTGTGAACAGGACTCCCCGCGGACACTGTTGGACAGGGGTCTCATCAGTGGGCAAAATGTCCTGGCATTCTGATTTAAAAGCAGCAGATGAGGCAAGGCAGGAAAAGCCAGAAGAGAATACACTCTTGGCTGCTTCTAGATGGCACAAGGTTCCCGAAGAAAATGGGCCAATGATGCCCCTGTACTAGAGAGATGGCAGTTTGGAGACTGTCTGAAAGATATATCTCTTTAAGGACTAGTAAAGGTAAGGGCCACCAAAGGAGGTTCTGGCTGGAGAAAATGCGAGATGGACCCTGCCCCCAAATGTCATCCCATGATGAACTTTAAAGCTGCCTCCCAGCCATCATAAGGACAGTTTGTGCGGAAGGGTCTGCTGGTTAGCATCTGGAGGAAAAGTGAAAGAGAGTGCTGGGAGGTGCTTTCATATTGTAATATGGTAGATGTTGTAATGGAGCCATTTAAGCAGAGCTAGTAAGGCAGGTATCCAGTGTTTCATTTGCTTATTTTTCTGAGGAGTGTGGACAATCCTGACTGAATAGAGTTTATATTCTGTGTGTATATATGTGTGTGAATGTATTTAAAGATCAAATATATAATTGAAGATTGCCCACTCCTCATTTCAGAATAACCAGAAATCTAAAAGTAGAATGTATTCTTCATATGAAATATTCACATACAGTATGCTTTGCATGTAATGTTAGAATTTTGAAATACAGTTATTTGATGTTCCAGGGTCTTAATATTTACACATTTCTCTCCTTCTGTACAAATCACTTGTACAGTGTCAAGTTTAGGACATCCTTCTCCTTCCAACAAAATGGCATCTTTTTAGTTGTTGGGGGCAAAACTCCATCCTCCATCTTACCTCTACAAAAACACATTTGTCGTCTGACAAAACCTTGCTGCTTCTTGTGCTGAAACTCCATCCTCCCATTTACCTCTTTCAGTGCAGTGTCTGTTCTTCTACAAAAGCATTCCTTGCCCTCCCACCACATGCATTTCACTATCTGACAGAAAGCTGACCTCTGTCAAAGCCTCTGCCTCGGACACAAAAACAAGAAAGATGCAAGCTGGATGCCACAAATGTAAAGTTTTGTAGCATTTTGTGAAGGGTGCAGTTTATGATTGTATTTACTCTATTAGACACTACATATCTGCTTACAGTGTGTTCTTGCTTAGCTCCATTTTGGAACTTGTTTGAGATGTACATTCTGTAATGAAATATGGGAACAGTCTTTGTAAATTATAAAACGGTAGAAAAACGTGTAAGCATCTTTTAAAGGAGCAATGTACTAATCCAATTTTGAATGTAGAAATGTAGAAAAGGAAAAATAAATGAAACCTAAACAGTCAAGGAAGTAAACTTCATTTTACAGTTTGACTCTTTTAGAACTTGCAAAAAGCAGATTATAAAAATGCAGATTACAAACAAACATCAGAGTGAGCAAAATGCCATAAAGCCACAAGGAAGCTTCAATGTGCTGAAGAGTTTTAAAGAAAACAGTTTCCAGGAGAATGAACGTGATTGGCTGGCTAAAATATACTTCTGCCCACGTAATGGAATGAAATAATGATTGGCAGATGCCGATCTCCTATCCAGTGATTGGCCGGTGATTAAACGGCTTTGTGAAAATGATTGATGGCTCTTTCAAAGACCTACTTTACCTGGCTTACTCTCAGATGAACAGTCCTCCCTTGTCCACACATTCAGCATTTCACAATCTGTGCCTTATTTCTTACTTTTTTTAACAAGTAGATGCTTAGCAATATTTGTATTTTTTTAAACATCTGGTTTTGTAATAGCATCTTTCAAAATAAATGGTCATTATGTAAAACTTTTCAGTTATTTTAAATTATACTAGGGGGCTCTGCCCCCTGCTCGCTTCGCTCGCCCACCCCCGGGCTAAATGCACGCTAAGGAGAAGCGGTCAGATCATCTGCTGGCTTGCTGCTGCTGGCGAGCTGCGTGTTCTGCTTGTTGCTTGTCATTGTTTTAAGAGCTGGGAGCACATGAAGTGTGTCTGCCAAATGCATTTTAACAACTGCTAGGTTAGATGTCCACGAACTTGTTTTAAACTCACTGCCTTGTCTCGCGGGACGTTGAAATGTCTCTCGCGGGACGTCAAATTGTCTTCCAAGAAGATCACGTCTCGTCTCCCTAGTCTTCCTCCCAAGATTTTTTTTTTTTAAAATAGAGAGACGATGCATGTAAATATTGTGAAGAGTGCTATAAAAATGTGCGTATTTAGATTTCATAGCCATTTTGTGTTTGTCTCCGTAATGAAAACACTGGACTGAAATCTGAAACAGTTGCTTTCGCATTTATTTGTTTTTCAGTTGCTGTGCTTGATCATTTATCTTTTTATATTAATTTTGTTATATATAACTTTTATATTTAGCTTTTAATTTGTTTACTGATAAAAGCAAATCTTCAAGTGGGTTAAGAGATTTATGAAATGCTTTAAGGATAAGGCTTGAGAGTGAGGAAGAAAGGGTGTTTGAGGCAGTTATTAAAATCATGAATAGTTCCTCGTACAAGAGGAGCACTGTTTGTTCTTCACAACTTGGTGTTCTCATTCCCATTAGAATATGTTTCATAAATAGGAACACTTTATCCAGAGCCACATAACTACCAGAAATATTCAGACCTGAGAAAAACAAGCAGGTGACTATGGAAACTATCCCAGCTACATCATTTTTTTTTTTATAGATGACTTAAATGCTTTATTAATTAATTTGCTAATCTTCTTTTGCATTTGTCAGTCATGTTTTTCTGTATTAAAGCAAGATGTAACCATGTCTGCTCTTGAATAAAGGCAAATATTTCAATTCACCAACCAGGGCCAAACTGCAACAGGAAGCAGTTCATCCGTATTCTAGCCAGACAGTTGGGTAAACCTTCTTGCTGCAGGTTTTCACTCCAGCCAATTGCAATCAGTAATGATCAGTTATTGCCTTTAATGAACATTTGTTTTAAATGGGTCATCTTTTTTTGCTCTATGAATACACCTAAATGGGTGATTTTCTTTTAGTAGGAGAAACAGAGATAGGGAGAATGTTTTTTTTTGTTTGTTTTAAAAAGCCACTGAAATTTAAGCTGGTATTTACTAGTGATCACACTAATAGGTCCAACACTGAAGTAGCTTCAGCCTTCAGTGCTCTTTGCCTCGGAATCCACTTCTTTTGTTAATTGTCTCCACAGAGAAATGTAAAATAAAAGAAACATTACTCCTTAAAACGATGCCAAAACCTGAATATTTCCTAATTTCTTATGAATGTAAATCTCAAACTGCTGCTCTTTACTAAATGTTTATCTCTCTATTATAAAAAGAAATCCTGAAATGCAAAAGCAAGGCTACGATACGTGATCTTCTCTTGGAAGACATTTAAAAGACCCACGAGACAAAAGACACTTGCCACGGAGCATCTTGCGGGGACCGTAAACATGAGACTTGGTGCCAAGAAACTGTCCCAGGGCTGTCTAGCGGGGATGTGGAACATGAGATTCTTGAAAGACATGCCCTACTTACAACAGATATCATATAAGAGCTCATCCATCAAAAAACAGTCAGTCGTGTAAAAGCACGTAGTGCACACACATCCTATGCTCTCAACACATATAAAGTGTATAAGACAATAAGGAGAACAGACATCCAAAGGCATTGGAGAGAAAAAAAGGCAGATAAGAGATTATGAAACTAGCAAAATTCGAAAGTATTGCAGCGCCCCAGCCAGGTTGCGGCCTTTTTGGTTTTAAGTGACTGTTCCGTCCGATTGAGGGAGGGCAGAGTACAGCATGGAAGACTGATAGCGGGGTATTGATTGATGCGGTAAGGCAGGGCGAGATGCAGGGGATGAGGGATTGGAGAGGGTGCTAGAAGGTTGTGTTTGGGGTTACGAAGTCAGCGATTTTTTCAAGTAAAACTTTTGTGACACTTTATCATGTCAGTCGCTACAGTATCAAAGAAAAGATAGAAAAGATCGCATTACCGCAAAACATCCATCCATCAATTTTCCAACCCGTTAAATCCGAACACAGGGTCACGGGGGGTCTGCTGGAGCCAATCCCAGCTAACACAGGGCACAAGGCAGGAACCAATCCTGGGCAGGGCGCCAACCCACCGCAATTACCGCAAAACAAAAGGTGATTAACCATCAGAACCAGGTGTAATTGAAAAAAGAGCAGGACATATCGAGGTCAGAAATAAAAGGCAAAGAGTAGAGTCTTTTCGCATTCGCATCATTCTTATGCACAAAAGGTGGATTTACACAATAATAGACCATACGCTATGAGAATCTGTGGTCCCACAACAGTTAAAGCAACGACAAGTTGAATTTCAAAGAATACACAATTCGGTCAGGTGTATATTTATGATCACGGAGAAGCGCTGCAAATTTTAACAGGCAATGTATATATTCCGTGAATAACATTACACATCAAAGGAGATTGTGATATGCCAGTCGTATTAAAATGTTTACAGTTTACTGTGAGAATAGCTTTTGCTATGACAATCAATAAATCACAGGGACAAACATTAGAAAAAGTCGGATTATTTATTAGAGAAACAAACAATATTCACTCACGGGCAGTTATACGTTGCATTGTCACAATGTGCCTCCAAAAAATATTGTTTTAATGAAGCTTTAAAGTAAAAGTGCAAATAATGAAATTGAAACAATTCCAAAGAAAAAAAATAAATAAAAATTGTATATCCGATTAACCAAGCACAGGGGTTGGAGAGCGAAGTGAGCAGGGGGCAAAGCCCCCTAGTATATATAAAAGTCAATGTGTGTATGTATGTTCCAGCATCACTTCCAAATGGCTGGAGCGATTTTAATGAAACTTGGTGCACATGTTTCTCATTGGTCAACTAAAATTACTGTAGGGCGATTTCAACCCAAACCTACCCCCTTCTGGGTAGGGTGGGGGATAACCTTGCGGTCTTGTATGCATAGTATCATCCACTTGACATTTGGAATGACCACCAGAGGGCGAACTGGAGGTTGTTGCTTTTGAAATTAAATAGAGCTGCTGGCTTGGCATCCCAACTATTTTTGGGATTCATATCTTATATATAAAGCAGACTGTAACAATCTTGTGGTTTTGAATGTATGTTATCATCCAGTTGACGCTCGGAACATTCTGGTGTTCTGGTAGTTTCTCAAACTATTTATTTCCTCCCTGGCAATGTCGGGTATTTCAGCTAGTACAGAATAAGAGAAGGAAAAAAAAATATCAGTTAATTAAATACTGAGATCACTTAGAGGTAAAATGACTTGCTGATTGTGAACCTGGTAGGAGCAATAACCTGGAAACCACTGGAGTGGGGGGGTTTGGGGGTTACAGACATGCATTATATCAATTGATCAACCAAGGTGTGAGATCATCTAGCTGCTTTCCAAAATGGGTAAGAGAGGTAAAAAGTATAGTGGATAGACGAAAGGTTGGAAGTTTGGAGCATCTCATACTACATGTTTGTTTATCAGCAATGAGAAAAATAATGTGAAGGAGTAGTCAAGAGATGATAAGCATTTGGGATCCCATGGAACGCCCTGTTTAATGTCCAGATGGTAAAAATGAAAAACAAATTTTAAATGGTACAACAGTAGCAGTAAAGAAAAAAGTCGTGTTTTATCCAGGCTGTCTTGAGATCTAACCCCTTGTGTAGCTTGTATCACTCTGAACCCCGACTTCCAGTCTTTTTCGTGTTATGTAACTCGAGTAGCAGAAGAGAAGTTACTCTACTTCCAGCTGTTGCTCCCCCAGTCTAAAGGTGGAAACAGATAAGTGGTTATATCTCGTGTCACCCTCTTAACCCCCCGAGCTTCCCATGTGTGTAACCACAAGACCCCATGACTGAGAGTGGCAAGATAGTATAATGATGCAAGAATATGCTCTTCTGCCTACCTGCTCCATAATCCTGGTTTCAAATCCCTGCCGGGAATTCCCAGTGTGGAATTTGCACATAGTTTATATGACTTTTCAATGCCTTGATTTCAGTTAAACTCATTGTCTAACCGTAATCATATAATAGGATTATACTTGACAGTTTTTTGGCTTTCCACACGCACTTTTTCTATTTGTTTACTTCTAATGATAGAATTGGTTTGACACTTTGAGTGAAACCAGTGATAAAAGAATGATACAAAAGTGAAAAAGAGAGAGAGAGAGAGAGATTACTTTTTTTTAACTTAAATTTCAGCTTGAATATGTTTTGTCAGAGAGGCCCATATTTCATTAATCTGAGCTCGGTATAGAGTGAAGACAAATGTATGAGAATATACTTGGATTTCTTTGGCTTTGAATCCTAAAATCCAAAAGTCAACTAGCTTCAGTGATACAGACACTCATTTCCAGATATGCCATAAGCTTTCCTGAGTAGGGCAAAGGTCTTGAATTCCATTTGCCTCATGATCAGCTTGCTGTTAAATGCTAGTGTAGTGGAGCCAGATCTTGGCTTCCTATCTAATTATTTCTAGATAAAACTTTGAATTTCACTATTCCTGCTACGTCATACATTTCTTAACTCATCCTAATCCTAGATATGGATATGTACATAATGTATATTGCCTCAGTTTCCAAATCTCTACACCCCAATCGTTGTGCTCCTCGGTCCCAGTTAATTAGTCTTTCTTTTTCATAGAAAGCAATGTTACAACAAGCAATAGCAGGGTCTAAACCATTACACTGAATAGCCAGAGAAAAGGAATAAATGCCAGCTTTGCAGCAGAGCCAGAGAGAGAGAGAGAGAGAGCTTATACCAAAGTATCTTTTACTCTACACACCCACACACGCGTCAGACTGTCACAATGCCTGTCTCATATTCTATTCTGCAATCAGACAAAAGTATTCTGTGGGTGGATTTATGTTCATCTTGGGTAACACCACATGTTAGATATAAGGAGAGCAACATCAGAAAAAAAAATTCTGAAGAGCGCAACATCAGCATTGCACCAATCGCTCTTCTCATGTAAGTGAATCGCACTTTCCAGGTGCAACTACCAGTTGTAGAGCAAATAATTTAAATCAGTTATTTTACATCTATTGAGCTACAAGAAACAGAAATGTCCTTGGATAAAAAAAAAAATATGATAGTTATTGTTGACAGTCATTATAACTTGGTCTGTAACTTAACCCATCCTCCCATTATCTGTTCAAGTTTTGTTTTGGCCTGAAAAGCTTGAAATCTCCTGATATTGTGGGGCAAGAACTTGCAGGATACCCCATGGCCTGGTCATGGCCACAGCTATAACAGAACAAGAACCAGGAGCTCGGCATCAAAGGCTTTTAGAGCTTTAGAGATAACTCTAATCTTTTATAGATCAGACAAAGAAGAACGCTTATAAATTTGAAGCTCTGGCAAAAACTAGCAAAATTATAAATCCTTTCCAAAGTTTAGAATATCGTCCTTCAGAGTATGTGAAAAGCTTGAAGTTGTCCTCCGTGGCAGGTGTACAACACTGAAAATTTGCAGATGGTAGAGCAAAACAGTTAATATGAAGTCTGACATCTCCAGCATTACCCGCTGTGAGGAATAAAAAAAAAAAACCATATTTATAAGAACATAAGTTCTATTTTCTTTACTTCAAATGAGGTGCTTCCATAAGTAAAGGTAAATGAAGATGAATTCAAGAAGCTCATTTAAATGTTAATCCACACGCGTGCAACTTGTGGCTGTAAGCACTCATTTAAAATGGCGCTGCGTCAGTGATATGCTGCCTAAAGGTGACAGAGTGCTGCCCTGATCTCTGCCCTTACCCATGAATAAGACCCACCAGTGCTGAGTTACTACACCTCAGGTAGTTGTAGAACCCCTCAGCTTGTACAGTGGTGGCTCTAATCTCCACTGCATCCCAATTAGCAGCACACTTTTTCACCATGTGCCAGAGATGATGGCCTGATGAGCAGAGAGGACAACATTATTTGCAAACATTAGAAGTGTATTTTTCAGATTCCCACAATGGATACTGTCCACACCTTAGCTGTACCTTGATAGCATGATGAGAGAAGTTGTAAAATCAACAGGAATGTTCAAGCAAATTATAGAAAATAAAACCATCTAAATCCGGTAAGTAGTTCTCTCATTCACTAGCTAAGCAGATGTAAGATATGCCCCAAGGCTGGTGCATGAGTAAGGAGGTCCCGCCTCCTTCCCCTCGGCCCACTGCGTCTCTCTCGGAGTCGTGCTAAATCAGTACTGCAAGCGAACTATGATACTTAGCGAGATGAGAGAAGTCGCAAAATCAACCGGAATGTTCAAGCAAATTATAGAAAAAAAAAACGATCTAAATCTGTTTAGTAGTTCTCTCGTTCGCTATCTTAGCGGAGATAAGGTACACAACCCGAGGCTGGCATGTGAGTGAGGAGAACCCCGCTGCGTCTCTATAGGAGTCGCGCAAATAAATTGCTACTGCAAGTGAACTATGATACATAACGCAATGAGAGTTGCAAAATCTATTGCAATGTTCTAGGAAATTATAGATAAAAAAAACAGTCACAATCCGTTAAGTAGTTCTCTCGTCCATTAGCTAAGTGGATGTAAGATACGCCACAAGGCTGGTGTGTAAGTGAGGAGGGCCCTGCCTCCCTTCCCTCGGCCTGCTGCAGGTCTCTCGGATTCCCACAAATAAAACGGTACTGCAAGTGAACTATGATACTTTAGCGCAATGAAAGAAGCCACAAAATCAATTGGAATGTTCAAGCAAATTAGAGAAAAAGACCCGATCTCGAACAGAGGCTGGTGCTTGTGTGACTAGTGCCCCGTCTGGCTCCCTACTCCTGAGGTCCCACTTCACCCTCTCCTCGGCCTGCAGCTACTCTCTCCGATTTGCGCAAATAAATCAATACCACAAGTGCAGTGAGAGAAGTCGCAAATCAACCAGAATGTTCAAGGAAATTCTAGAAAAAACCCAATCTAAATCCGTTAAGTAGTTCTCTCGTGAAAAGCATACAGACAGAGAGATGTTCGATTTTATATATGGAGAGATTTAATGTAAAAACCCACTGTTTTCCTTTTTGAGTTTTATTTTTGTCATATTTAATACCTGACATTTTATAATATTTGTTTGTTTCTTCTTTTTCTAGAGGTGTTTTTTTTTGTGGTTGGCAATATGCTGTTTTCTTTCTTGCTGATGCAGCATCCCAAATGTTAACATACTTACTTGTAGGAGGAACTTGCTGCCTTATGGAATATAACCAAGCATGTGTTACCTGTGTATGCTAGCAGACTGTTACTGAGGACTAAGTTGATACCAGTGTTGAGGTATTTGTACTTGTGTGTGTGTGTTTAACTGAGAAGATTTAAATTCTGACCCAATCGCAGGATGTGTGATTTTAGAAATATTTTGCAGTTCGACATCTTAAAGAGAATCGCTCAAACGTTGCCTTTCCTTCCAGACAGGATGCTCAGCTCCGTCCCTTCTTATATCTGCATCTGGGGTGAGCATACATATCAGTGCTGAAAATTACAGGATAGTCTGGTTATTGCAAAACTTAATTGGAGCAAGGACTTTCAGAAAATGAGCAGATGGTTATACATACCATACGTAATAGTTGCACTCATCTGTGAAAGTTATGCAGATCTACTTACTTTTAAGAATTATTTGAAGCAATAATAATCAAAAATGTTTAAAAAGGTGTCCAGCTTCCAAGT
This sequence comes from Polypterus senegalus, assembly GCF_016835505.1. Classification (NCBI taxonomy): domain Eukaryota; kingdom Metazoa; phylum Chordata; class Cladistia; order Polypteriformes; family Polypteridae; genus Polypterus; species Polypterus senegalus. The sequence goes on along the minus strand of NC_053165.1, from coordinate 52,604,897 downwards.
AGCAAATGTTTTAGTGTGGCTATGTATCTTTAAAAAAAAAAAAACCTACCCATCTTCTTTGTCTTTGTGATTCTGCTCAACACATGCAGTCCAGTCTTCTTGGAATACACTGAGCAGATATTTAAAAAAAAAACACTTTTGTTTCTGCTCTTCTTCTGAGAAGAACCAAATTTAGTCTGTATCAGCAATAGCAAAGGTCAGGAAGGCTGTTTAGTATTTCTTTAATCTGTTAACAATTAAAGGCACCACAAGAATATATTGGTTCTCTGTGTGTGTGTGTATATTATGTGTATTATATATATATATATATATATATATATATATATATATAAATACAGTAAGAGAATAGAACATTTACAGGTGCAAATTTAAACACATTAAAAATTATTTTAAAATCTTATGCTCTTAAGGGGTTTTTGGCATTACCGCACCTAATTACATACACAAAAATGAACGGCTGTTATTCTTTTTATGACTAAAGAGTAGCGAATATAACACTTTAAATTGCGAAAGGAAAGTCTTTATATGTTTTACACCAATATCAGTTAAATAAAACACAAACAAATTAGGCATTTTAGGAATTTCTCTCCGCAAAACTGGATTTTACAGTACATAACCAACCCTGCAATCAGTTTTTCTTTTGTGCCCTTATCTGTCTGCTCTTATTGTACCATGTTTAAATTGCAAATCCCATAGCATTGCAAAGTTTGACTGCATACGTTTCTCATGTTCAGAAATATTTAGGGGTCCTTTGTTGTCTGGACACTCTCTCAAAACATTTCTTTTGACAAAGAAAATATATGCGCGCACACACTCTCTTTACATGTCACTCTGAAGCAACAAGTAAACAATTTGTAACTCTGTATGTATAATTCTGTATTCACCCAAACTTTTACTTTCAAAATCATTTGTCACACCATCGTTTTTCAAACAATTTCTTTTTACCACTAGACATGGCGAGACCTTACCTTTTGCACAATAGATTGCTGTTTTTTGTGCTGCAGTTCACACATCTCCTGCCTTCTGTGGCAGTTGCTCCAAAGAGTTTTGTGTGTTTTTTATTTTGTTGGTGCTTTTTTCTTACATTTCCCATCTGGAATAAACTAAGTAGATACATACAGTTTCATTCCAACACTGGGTGCAACTCCTTTCCACTGGAAACAGCCCTGGGCAGGGCACACACATGAACCTTAACCAATTTAGAAAAAAACGGCATACAGTGGCATGGAAAAGTGACATTCCATCGAAGTTGGGGGTGGTTGAGGGGGTTTCCCCACATGAAACTGCAAGCAGTGGCATGACATGATTCAGTGACATTTGATTGAGGGTTGCTGGGGGTGATTAAGGCTTTGGGGTTCCCCACATGAGACTGAGTGGCGGTACGGCACAATACAAATACATCCCATCGAACAGCGGTCCCCCCATAAACATTCGCACAGCCAATGACATTTGTTTTAAAGGGGGTGGGGTTAAAGTGTTGAAGTTGAAACTGGAAGAGCATTGCTAAGAAAACCGAAACAGGGAGAATTTGCAGCAGATAGCACCCGCAATATGATATGTGAGCCCATGGCTCTTGAGCTGTAAAACTACATGCCACGTTACAGTGCTTCAAAGTTGTACTAAGCAGTACTCGCAAATCAAGCATAGCATCAAGTCCTTCAGAAAATGCATCAAAACTGTGACTCAGGGTGGTCTTAATCCATACCGCTAGCATTCTGTAACTTTTCTAGGACATCCTCAACCGTGTGTTTTTTCCTTTTGATGAGCAACAAGAAATTGCGCATCAATCAAGCAATCTGTGCGCACTCTCAGAGAAGCTTGTGTGTAACGATGCACAAAGATGTGTACAGGTTAGCTATTGGATACTCAATATTTCCTGTCTTTTAAGCCCAGTTATGATGTGTGGTACAAATGACCAATCAATGACAAATTGGTCGGAAAGTCGGCTATTCAGTGAGTCTTTCACTACATGTGGCTCGACATTGGTCAGTTTCACCCTGCCCTTCACTCGCAACGCCAAGGTTTTCAGGAAAGCATTCCCAATGTGAATCCAAAAAAGTAACCTTTGACACTCATGTTGCAACCAAATTCCCTAAACTAAACTAATACATATTTCACATTTTTGTTATTATTTGAATCTTCATTGTTCCCTAAAAACTTAGAAATTACTTCTTTGAATTATTATACCCAAGCCTCTTGTTTTAGATCATTCATTTCACCATAACATTTTGCATCAGAAATCAGTTTTCCAATATTTCAGACCCTTTTTCAATTTTAAATTTTAAACTTTTGGTCCAAATACATAAAACAGGCTCTATCTTTGGACGGGGCTTTGACAAACTGCTTCATTAAGCCAAGCTTAATATGAAGCAGAGGGAGCAGCACGTTATCTGGATCATCCAAGCTTGGTCTGATGGTGTTTCTGGCACCAAGTCGTAGCTTTTTTTATTCTTTTTCTTTCTAGCTGGCCATTCCTTCTGAAGCCAATGTAAATTCTTGACTCTGCCTCACTCACATAGGACACCTTGGAATGGTGTTATGTCCTGACTGCTGACCCAGTAACGTCGACCACAGAACTTTCAGGCCCCCACATATGATCCAGCGGTGCTCCTTGTACTTCATTTTCTCGAGGTTTTCTTTTAAACATACTAGGGGGCTTTTCCCCCAGCTCGCCGGGCCGGTTCTTCCACTCGCGTGTGGGGATGCAGATGTACAATTTAAACAGATTGTTTGTTTATTTCTTGGGAATTGTGACATATGCAAAATAGAACAAACTATTTTGCATGACTGCGAGTAATTTAACTGTATTAAAAAATAGTAAAACGTAATAATTTGAAAGTATATTATGTGTCATGTTGCGTTTTACGAATTCGTTCTGTTAGGCTCTGAAATTAACACGCAGATATTTTTTAAACTTACACACTGCCCGTGAGAGAATTTTGTTTATTTCTTTCTGATAAATAAACCGACTTTTTTGAATGTTTTTTGGCTATGAGATTTGTTAATTGTCTTTGCAAAAGCAATTCTAAAGGGAAGCGGTTAACGTTTTAATACGAGTGGCATATCAAGATCTCCTTTGTTGTCCAGTTACCTTTCTTGGATACATCCTTCTTTCAAGAGTAATTAGGCCGGTGGAATATTGTATGGTGTTAACGGTTGTAAATATTCTTCAGGATATTGTAAGTTGATGTTTTCATCTTCCGCACGATCACCACCAACTGTTTCAGCATAGTCTACTGATATGTATTTAACCAATTTGCTGTGTAACCAATTGACAATTTTTGCATTGATTTATTTGACTTCATCGTTTCTCGTTGCTAGGATTGCCCGCGTACTCATTTCTTCTGTTGATATCCCTTCGGGATGAAATGCATCGATAACATTTGGACATGATACGTCTTCTTTAATTGGGAACTTAAAGTGAGGAAAATGTAAAAATTTATAAGAGCTGAGAGAGCAGGAAATGTGCCTGACAAAAGCATTCACACGAATGAGATGTGAGTGGACTGTGTGCGTGTTGGAATATGTTTGAGAGGAGGGCGTGACTTGAAAAAAATCTCATGGCCAAAGTCTTGTCTCGCGGGACTTTAAAAAAATCTCCTTAAAATGTCTCGTCTCAGGATTTTTTTTTTTTGTATAATAGAGATATTTTAATATTGAAAAATAATAAATTCAAACAAAGTATCAATAAAACATCAATATTTGTTGCCAAAAACAAAATGTAATAGTAAAATAAAAAATGTTTTGTGAAAAAACGTTATTGATGAAGAAAAATGGCTTTCATTTTTGAATTCAGTGGCCAGAAATATATTTTTTAAAAAATCACATGAAATAAAATAAATTGTTCAAAGTATACGTGTGATATTTCACCATGAAAGACAAGTTTCAAACTTTGATCTAAACATATACAAATTTAAAAAATGCCTTGTTCTGATTCTTGTGTAGTATAGTTTTTCTATTCTAAACTTTATATAAGTGACTAAGCAGCTTTCGGCAGGTAAAACATGAAATTGTACTTCCTGGTGATGTTAGATCTAGTTTTGAATAAAAAAAAAAAGTACTTGGCAACCAGGCCCTTCATTTCTACTAAAGCTGTACCATTAATATTGCTGCAGAAATCCCCTCTTCAGCTTACTGTGTTTGTGGACTCCGTTGTTTTTTTATCTAGTGTTGAGAAATCCCCATTGTGGTTTTTAGATTTGTTCTATTTAAGTAATTGCTTTTTACCACTGTGGCATATGACAGTACTGGACAAATATTCCGTTTCCTTTTTTGTTTTTTTTTAAATTGATATGAGCGATGTGTAAGTGAAAAGCCTTGTGTGTCCAACGTCTTCCTGTATTTGGTGTAGCTATGATGTAACTGGGTGGACTTCCCCTATTGTTTCCATCAGCCCCCCGCCTGGCCACGATTTGACTGGAAGGAGTCCTTTTGCCATCGGTTTCATTTTGTTGCTGGCTCAGCCAAGATGTAATTAGGACACCTTTTCCCTTGTTGTAACCTCCTCTAGCTCGTTTGTCCCATAATGATACTGCTTAGAGGCATTTCCATTATAGTTTCCTCCAAGGTCTGGCCTGAGCTTGATCTAATCAACAAGACTTTCCCCTCCTTTGACTGACCTAGATATAAAAGGAGGGCCTCTCTCTGTTTTCTGTTGTAGTTGACCAAGGAAAAACTTGGGTTGAAGAATTTGCCTCCTGATGCTGACTCAGCAAGGATGTTATGTGATACACACAGTGCAGGCCAAAAGTTTGGACACACCTCCTCATTCAATGTGTTTCCTTTATTTTCATGACCATTTACATTGGTAGATTCTCACTGAAGGCATCAAAACTATGAATGAACACATGTGGAGTTATGTACTTAACAAAAAAAGGTGAAATAACTGAAAACATGTTTTATATTCTAGTTTCTTCAAAATGGCCACCCTTTGCTCTGATTACTGCTTTGCACACTCTTGGCATTCTCTCGATGAGCTTCAACAGGTAGTCACCTGAAATGGTTTTCACTTCACAGGTGTGCCTTATCAGGGTTATTTAGTGGAATTTCTTGCTTTATCAATGGGGTTGGGACCAGCAGTTGTGTTGTGCAGAAGTCAGGTTAGTAGGACGATCATTTATTTTTCAACAGGACAATGACCTCAAACACACTTCCAGGCTGTGTAAGGGCTATTTGACCAAGAAGGAGAGTGATGGAGTGCTGTAAATGGTCATGAAAATAAAGAAAACACACTGAATGAGGAGGTGTGTCCAAACTTTTCACCTGTACTGTATATATCCACAGGTATACTTGTGGACCGTTTTGGCACACTTGTTTCCACCTGTAGCTGACACCGCTGTGATGTAACTGAAAGTCTGCTTTTCATTTTCTCCTCCCTCCTGTGACAGACTGAGATGTCTTTCTGTTTCCCACTTCACTTAACCAGGATATGCGAGATGGAGATCTTTCCCCTTTGGCCTACCATCTATGCTTTTGGTTGGCTTCTCCCTTCTGTTTCTATATATGTCTGTGAGGGGTTTTAAGTAATCAAGAGAAGTTGGGACACCTGTGCAAATTGTTTGCTTTAACTTTGAAAACTAAATTTACTTTATTTGCTAGAGAACAACTGTTGGTTGTAACCTATTAGTTGTTTCCTGAAGAAGGCCCGTTTATAATATTCTGAAATTTCCTTTTTTTCAGTTTTTGCAACCTAAACTTTAAATTTAAACCTGTAGCAGTTTACAGCTTACCATTTCACCATGTTAGGTCATTCATTGCAGTCCAACTGATTTAAATTTGATGAAAAACTGAGGTGTTCTAAAACTTTTAACTGGAAATGTATGTGTAGTATATATCTGTGTGTGTGTGTGAGACATGGCCAAAATGTACTTGGGTTCCAGGGTCATCAGTCTTACTTTTAAAGATTAAATGGTGTTACTTAATTAAGCGTGTTATCTCTCTCGACTTTTCTCTAGAAAAATATTTTTGGAAGTTGAGCCCAGACATCCTGCAGTGCTACAGATGTTGATAAGTCAGGGATGTTACTCTGGAATTGTATACAAGGACACAAAAAGAGACTTTTGTGAAAGGTAATGTGTTGAGTTTAACCAAAAACAAAGATGTTGGCCATTTTCTTGCCTGTTTTTGTTTTAGTGACACTGTAATTGTTACTGTAATTCTCATGTCTTACTGTTTCTCTTTTTATTCTGCCCTTTTCCTCTATCTGTTCATGGAAATATCTCAGTTTTTATTGTTTGAACACCACTATTTACTGTAGTTTTTGATATAGAAAAGCTGTGCTCCCTGATATGTATTTTTCTAGTCCTATACAGTAATTGCAACTTTAGTTGTTTATGATGGTTGTTTTACCCCATCTAAATGTTTTGGTAACATTTAATTGGAAATTTTCTTTCTAGCTGTTGCATCTCATTTGCTAAACCAGAATTTGATATTAAACAGAATGTGCACACATTTTTCTATTACTCGTTTCTTCTTGTTCATGTACATTAAAATGGTTCTGCAGTGTCCCACAGAAGCTTTTCATTTTGTGTTTACAAGTAATTTTTTTCCATTCATTTGTTTTATATAGAAAGAACATTACATTAATAGGATGGTACATTAGCCTTGTGGTTAAAAATGCAGACTCACAGCTTCAGATTAGTTCAGATCACTAAATGAGTGCAATTGTATGGAGTTTACACATTTTCTCCACGTCTCTGTGGATTTTTAAAGTTCCAGTTTATTCACATTTTATATATACATATATATGGTACATCCGGAAAGTATTCACAGCGCATCATTTTTTCCACATTTTGTTATGTTACAGCCTTATTCCAAAATGGATTAATTTCATTTTTTTCCTCAGAATTCTACACACAACACCCCATAATGACAACGTAAAAAAAGTTTACTTGAGGTTTTTGCAAATGTATTAAAAATAAAAAACTGAGAAATCACATGTGCATAAGTATTCACAGCCTTTGCTCAATACTTTGTCGATGCACCTTTGGCAACAATTACAGCCTCAAGTCTTTTTGAATATGATGCCACAAGCTTGGCACACCTATCCTTGGCCAGTTTCACCCATTCCTCTTTGCAGCACCTCTCAAGCTCCATCAGGTTGGATGGGAAGCGTCGGTGCACAGCCATTTTAAGATCTCTCCAGAGATGTTCAATCGGATTCAAGTCTGGGCTCTGGCTGGGCCACTCAAGGACATTCACAGAGTTGTCCTGAAGCCACTCCTTTGATATCTTGGCTGTGTGCTTAGGGTCGTTGTCCTGCTGAAAGATGAATCGTCGCCCCAGTCTGAGGTTAAGAGCGCTCTGGAGCAGGTTTTCATCCAGGATGTCTCTGTACATTGCTGCAGTCATCTTTCCCTTTATCCCGACTAGTCTCCCAGTTCCTGCCGCTGAAAAACATTCCCACAGCATGATGCTGCCACCACCATGCTTCACTGTAGGGATGGTATTGGCCTTGTGATGAGCAGTGCCTGGTTTCCTCCAAAAGTGATGCCTGGCATTCACACCAAAGAGTTCAATCTTTGTCTTATCAGACCAGAGAATTTTGTTTCTCTTGGTCTGCGAGTCCTTCAGGTGCCTTTTGGCAAACTCCAGGCGGGCTACCATGTGCCTTTTACTAAGGAGTGGCTTTCGTCTGGACACTCTACCATACAGGCCTGATTGGTGGATTGCTGCAGAGATGGTTGTCCTTCTGGAAGGTCTCTTCTCTCCACAGAGGACCTCTGGAGCTCTAACAGAGTGACCATCGGGTTCTTGGTCACCTCCCTGACTAAGGCCCTTCTCCCCTGATCGCTCAGATTAGATGGCTGGCCAGCTCTAGGAAAAGTCCTGGTGGTTTCGAACTTCTTCCACTTACGGATGATGGAGGCCACTGTGCTCATTGGGACCTTCAAGGCAGCAAAAATTTTTCTGTAACCATTCCCAGATTTGTGCCTCGAGACAATCCTGTCTCGGAAGTCTACAGACAATTCCTTTGACTTCATGCTATATATTTATATGCCATTCGTAGTCTGAATCACAGTCTGATTGTATGGGTGGTTACCTACCAGGTAACGCTTGTGGTTGGTCTGCAAGTTGGCAAACATCCATCACGGTGCCCTCTTTCAGTTGCGAGAAGCAGATCATAGAATGTTGAATAGTTTATTGTCAAATAATGCAAAGAGTACGCGACACGTGTCATCCAAGGTTCGATCCCTGAGAGGGGGTGCAGTGAGTGTGTACACCTTATGAGCCCAGAATTAGGGCGAAACACATATCACTTACTCTTTGCATTATTTGACAGTAAACTATTCAACATATACATATATATACACTAGTTGTCCCCTGTGGCTCCGCCCACATAGTAGTGAAACAGGACAGTGAGGAGGGCTCTGCCCAGCTCCCCACTCCTGACGTCATGCTTCCTCCTCCCGTTGGCCCGCAGACTCTGTATCAGATCAGCATGAATATATCGCTCCTGCAAGCAAGCTATGATTCTTAGTACAATGAGAGAAGTCGCAAAATCAACCAGAATGTTCAAGCAACTTATAGAAAAAATCCTGATCTAAATACGTTAAGTAGTTCTCTCGTTTGCTAGCTAAGCGTAGGTAAGGTAGATCCCGAAGCCCCGCTGTGTCTCTCTCTCGGATTGGCGTAAATAATTCGGTACTTCAAGCGAACTATGAGACTTAGCATGATAAGAGAGGTTGCATGTTAAAGCAAGTTATAGAAAAAAAAACCTGATCTAAATCCATTAAGTAGTACTCTTGTTCAGTAGTTAAGTGGATGTAAAGTACCCCGCCAAACTGTTTCTCTGGGCCAATCCTCCAGCTACCTCACTGCTTGTTTCTGGTCTGTTGAAGAGGCCAGAGTCCCTGGGAGGACATCCACACTCAGATAAGGATACCAAGCAGATTGCACACAGAAAGTACCTTAAGTGGGCAGTCAAGCCAAGTTCAAAGAGCTGGGAGATGATAACACTAATGGTTGCCACGCTACCCAGATTGTTATCATCACTGTTTCAGATATCAATTTCTGTGATCTGCCTTTAAGCAGCATGTCCCTAATTCTTGTCAGTCCTTGTTTTATGCAAAGCATAATTCTTAGAATCCTTGTGATTTTCCACTAAATCCAGGCCACACCTTTTGATTAACTGAATTTGCTATCATAACGGGAAGCGAATTTGCAGGCAAATAAAGCAGCAGGTTAATCGCTGCCTCTTCTGTGCCAGTTCTTGGAAAAGGCTTTGGGCTTTGTTATTCTATACAGATTATTAACCCGATGAGAGGTCAGAGTACACCCACTGCCTAACTGCTATTTTATATTATCTTTTAACTTTCTTATGCCCACTGAGCTCTGCAAAAGAGGAGACTGCAGCTGAACCACAACTCTTTTGAACTAACCTCACTGCATGAATAATACACTTATGCTCTCCACTACCTTTAGTACAATTCCGCAGTTAGGTGCTAATGTATTCTTTCCTTTGTTTGCTTTCTCTGTCTTTCCCGTACTTATATATTTTATTGACTGTTTTCTACAGACCCAGATTCTGCATTTTGCAGAAAACCTTTGAAGAAGTGTGAATGCCTCTCCATTCTTGAAGAAAGCTGATCTCACCTTCAACCTAAGGAGTGCATCTTACATCTTTGTTCATTGTTTGTTATTCATAATGAAACTCTGGTCTGTGTTAGAAAAAGAATTACAGTGTACTGCCTGTCTGCTATAATACTTCCATTCAAATCAGGGAGTTGATCCTGTTTTACCAAGAAATATCCACCTACTGTACATTGTTCACTAAGAATGTCTTTGGAAAAGTAAATGCAGAACTTGACTGTGAAATACAGACAGCTCAGACTAATGGCAGAATTCATCGAGAACTGCCTAGCTATGTTTTCATTTGCTCCTATATTTCCACCAATTTTACTCAGGGCCATGTCTCAGTGTGCTGGTCACATTGTACTTTGCTTATGGTTTCCTTTCTCCTCTTCTTCTTCTTTTTTTTTCTCCTTACTCGATCCTTAAGACGCAGTATGGCTCGCTGCATCTCTGTCAGATTAGCACAAATAAATCGCAAAATCAACCAGAATGTTTAAGCAAATTCTAGAAGAAAAACAGCTCTAAATCTATTAAGTAGTTCTCTTTTGTTCGCTAGCTAAGCGGATGAAACATAAGCCCCGAGGCAGATGCGTGAGTGAGGAGGGCCCTGTCCCCTCCCCTTGTCCCTCTGCATACCCTCACAGACTCGCACAGATAAATTGGTGCCGCATGCGAGCGATGATACTTAGCGCAATGAGAGAAGTCACAAATTGAACCGGAATGTTCAAGAAAATTATAGAAAAAACCCAATATAAATCTGTTAAGTAGTTCTCTCATTAGCTAGCTAAGCGAATGTAACATAAACCCCGAGGCAGATGCATGAGTGAGGGGGGTCCTTTCCCTTCCCCTTGGCAATCTCCATACCTTCACAGAGTCGCACAAATAAATCGGTGTCGCATGTGAACGATGATACTTAGCACAATGAGAGAAGTCACGAATTCAACCGGAATGTTCAAGCAAATTATAGAAAAAAACCTGATCTAAATCTGTTAAGTAGTTCTCTTGTTCGGTAGTTAAGTGGATGTAAGGTATGCCCCGAGGCTGGAGCATGACTGAGTGAGTAAAAAGCGGACAGACAGACAGACGTTGGATTTTACATATATAGAGAGATTTGACTGAAAATTGGAAATGTGATTGTTTCTAAAAATTGTTTTATTCATTGCAGACACTTACTAGTAGCCACTACAAGAAGAGGAGGAAGAGGGTACAATATGATGCGTATTGTTAATGATACTCTAATATAAGTCAAAATAGTAAAGCGATTCCAGGCCCTTGAGTCTCATCCTTGTCTGACTGACACCCACTCTAGGAAAGGCTAACAACTCTAAGGTTCTTCATCGTGTTCGCTGGAGAGTGGTGACATTTTGAATGTTGGTCGGCAATACAAGTATGAATTTGATGGTACTCTGCACAAATTATCATAAAGTTAATACTACAAATAATAACTAAGACTTAATATACATCTAGATACCATTGACCATATGGTTACTTGCATTGGGTACAATGACATTCTTACTTGCAACTCATTACATCTTTCTATAGCACCATGAATGGTCCTTTTCCATTAGCATCATTTCAGGTTTTTCTCCTGTATTTCCCCATCACCATTATTGTTTCAGCAGCAAGAAACTGCCTACTCTCCCATCCCTCTCCCTATACGGGGAGGCCAGCCTTGTGCCCAGGGTCCTCATGCCAGAAGCTGGAGCCCATCTACTTAAGCAATCAGCCCAGTGGCCAGTTGGCCTTTCTTTAGCTTCTTACTTAGCAGCAGGCTCTCTCTAAACCTCTTTTATTTCTCCTATTTTTCCTGGTCCTTTATCTCCCAGTTACCCATCTTATCTAGGATGGTAGCAGCAGGATGTGAGCTCAGAAATTTTGCATTAGACAGCAGCCTACTTTACCACTGCTACAGAGGAGACCTCCTATTCCTTCACCGGACTAGACTCTGATCAGGAGTCCCTAGCTCCAAAGCCATCTATTTTAGGTGGTTTAGTTCATATTTTTGAGGTATTTTTAGTGTGAGTAGAAATGTAATGGCAATATTAAATCATTCCAGTCTAAAGCAAATGTGTGAGTGTAAGTATTCCCCACCCATGATCTTTTGAAAACATTGTAACGTGCACATATAAAATGAGACAAAACCATGAATGAGTGACAGCTGCTTGCCTTTGAACTTGGGGTGGGGAGAGAACAGACAAAAATGTTCTTTAAGCCATAACAGCAAGATATTAACCACATGTAGGTTTTGAATGTGAGTCTGGCTGAATCTGCTGACAGTTTACATCTTACCTTTGCCAATAATGTAGCCCTGAGTAACTTTAGGACTAAACTGTTTAAGACCTGCTTTTACAGGGAAGAAATTGTGAACAATTAAAGTGGGTATTAACTGTTGTGGTGGGTGCATAGGTGAAGTGATAAAATGTGAGGGACACCCCCCTCCCCATCCTCACCCCTTGTAAGAGGTGAGGAAGATCATGTAGGGATCCCTGTAATGAATTTAATAACTTGACACACTGTCTCAGTTTCAAGGAGACATATATTGAAATGCCTGACCTTTAAGCCCCACACAGATCACAAAGTGGAAGGAGTCGCAGTGGTTGCTGGCGGTTGTACATTCCCAGAAGGGAATTCAAGGGAGTCTAGGCAATTAAAAGGCTGCCAGGGACCCTGACTCAAGACCCTCGGATGCAGGATCACCAGGGAATGCAAGGTGAACCTGTAAGCGGGTAATTCTCGTGGCCTGGATGTTATTCTGGATCTTGGCCAGAAGTGAATCTTGAAGAGGGCACAAAAGTTGATAACTGCCCGATGGAGGATGCAGGATGGTAAAGGCCAGAGTTGAGTTGGTGCTCAGGCAGATGTGGAGCAGGAGGTGGAATAAAGGAGGATCCGTTTATTTTGGACTGCCAAGTGCAGTGAGGACAAATAGGTACGCAATTAATTGTATGTTGTTTCATTTGTTCTGTTTCTTTATAGAATGTTAAAAAAAATGTACATTTGTATTTTTTGTTTATAGTTTTCACGGTGCTCGTGACAATATAACAACTTCAATAAAGAGCCAAAGTTTGAGACGTAAATAAAGATAAACGCACCAGACTGAGACTTTCTGCATGTCGATTCTGTTGAAACCAAGGGCTGCTACAGTTTGTGTTACATTTTATACGCTCGTAGTAAAGCAGTAATGTTAAGAATGTCTACAAGACGTTGGCTTTACTCAGTCAAAGGGACTGGGGAGCCCGGCTGGTTTACTTGCTCCTACCTCATCATTCTTCTGTTGGTGGTTAACACGTTGCATTTACACTTTGCTTTGTATGATTTCTGCCAAAAAGGTAATACAGGCATATTTCACAGCACCTTACAGTAAGTGGCAATTATTACATTGTACTCAACACAGGAAGGAAGAAGACAGATGAGAAACAAAGAATGAATAGTAATGGCCTGACCAAAGGACTGAATTATTTTTTTTTATCCCCACACTTCCATGTTGCAAAAAGATTGACAATAAGGTATCAGAAGATGGATCCTAAGTTAAAATGCCAGAAAAAAAAGAGAGTTACCAGAAAGTCAAAAAGACATCCAGCAAAGCAAAAAATGTAAGCCAGAAATCAAAAGGGTCACTGAAGTTTTCAGTACCAGCAATTAACAAAGAAACACGCACAACACTCTTAAGGAAAATTTCAATCTTTGGGAAGAAGCAGACTCCACCGAGCTGGTTCATAAAGCATCACATCAGTGACATCATGTGACGTGACCTCCCGGACCAGAGCCCCTAGCAACCAGGAGCTGACCACAAGACTACCAAAATGTTGACACTCATAACAATCAATCAAAATTATTTTGCAGTAAAACAAACAATACTATAATACACCTAATCTTGGAAGTTAAATATGGATAACTCAAATATGCAGAAATGGTATTTGTGCTTCAAAACTCCCAAAAATGTAAGCGCACAATCCAGAATTTTTGGTATAATCTTTTTTTTCTGTTATCTCGGTCATAACGGTAATTGCCAGCCCGACTGCCTTGTATCTAGATATTAGGCATGTACTTAATGTATAACTCGGGTAGCGATGGAGGGAGAAGCACAACCTTCCATGTCACATATTGTGGAAAGTTTGGGTGTTGTGGAGAACTGACTTAAACTTCTTATTTTAGGAACTATTTTAGTGCTGGATGGGCTTCATCTAATATGATCAGACAAATTGGAAAAGGGGGTCTGGACATCTCTGTCAATGAGCAATGGTTTACACAAATTCAATTAGAACTAAAATGTGTAATGCAGACATTGAAAAACACTCTGGACAAACAAACTGTGACTGCCTTTACTTCAGTATCTTGCTCAACTAGAACAATCCAAACTCTCCTGTTCTAAGTCAGTGGGTAACTTATGTTTTATACTATTTGAAACTGGAAAAAATCAAATTCGCACTTAGAGGATCTTTACAAAACTTTTTCAAAACCCAGCAGGTTCTAATCAGTATCATTTTAGAATAAGTACAGTAATCCCTCGCTATATCACGCTTCGACTTTCGCGGCCTCACTCTATCGCGGATTTTAAATGTAAGCATATCTAAATATACAGTACAGGCCAAAAGTTTGGACACACCTCCTCATTCAATGCGTTTTCTTTATTTTCATAACCATTTACAGCACTCCATCACTCTCCTTCTTGGTCAAATAGGCATCAAAACTATGAATGAACACATGTGGAGTTATGTACTTAACAAAAAAAGGTGAATAACTGAAAACATATTTTATATTCTAGTTTCTTCAAAATAGCCACCCTTTGCTCTGATTACTGCTTTGCACACTCTTGGCATTCTCTCGATGAGCTTCAACAGGTAGTCACCTGAAATGGTTTTATTACATAACTCCACATGTGTTCATTCATAGTTTTGATGCCTTCAGTGAGAATCTACCAATGTAAATGGTCATGAAAATAAAGAAAACACATTGAATGAGGAGGTGTGTCCAAACTTTTGGCCTGTACTGTATATTTAGATATGCTTACATTTAAAATCCGCGATAGAGTGAAGCCGCAAAAGTCGAAGCGCGATATAGCGAGGGATTACTGTACTTATTCTAAAATGATACTGATTAGATCCTGCTGGGTTTTGAAAAAGTTTTGTAAAGATCCTCTAAGTGCGAATTTGATTTTTTCCAGTTTCAAATAGTATAAAACATAAGTTACCCACTGACTTAGAACAGGAGAGTTTGGATTGTTCCAGTTGAGCAAGATACTGAAGTAAAGGCAGTCACAGTTTGTTTGTCCAGAGTGTTTTTCAATGTCTGCATTATACATTTTAGTTCTAATTGAATTTGTGTAAACCATTGCTCATTGACAGAGATGTCCAGACCCCCTTTTCCAATTTGTCTGATCATATTAGATGAAGCCCATCCAGCACTAAAATAGTTCCTAAAATAAGAAGTTTAAGTCAGTTCTCCACAACACCCAACTGTACTGTATATCATGGATTTTTTGCTGGTTTGTGGATTTCTGCGGACAATGGGTCTTTTAATTTATGGTACATGCTTCCTCAGTTTGTTTGCCCAGTTGATTTCATACAAGGGACGCTATTGGCGGATGGCTTAGAAGCTACCCAATCAGAGCATGTATTACATATTAACAAACTCCTCAATGATATAAGATATGCTTCCCACGCGGTGCTTGATTGTTTGCTTTTCTCTGTCTCTCTCTGACATTCTCTGCCTGACGGAGGAGGTGTGAATAGAGGGGCTTTTTGCACAGAGGCTTTTTGCTTAGAAGATACGGACGCACCTCAAAAACATGCCGCTTTATCGCGGTGCTTCGGCATACTTAAAAGCCCAAAAGCACGTATTGATTTTTTGATTGTTTGCTTTTCTGTCGTACACGCTCTCTCTCTCTAACATTCTCTGCTCCTGACACGCATTCTTTGAAGAGTTAGCACAGTTTAAACTTTTGACTAAAGGGTGTATTTCATGTCTAGAGGGCTCTAATAATGTTAACAGGGTGGGAGAGTTTATAAGGGCTTAAAATATATAAAAATAACCATACAAACATATGGTTTCTACTTCGCGGATTTTCATCCATCGCGGGGGGGTTCTGGAATGCAACCCCCGTGATCGAGGAGGGATTGCTGTATTTAAATTGAAGAAGTGGATTCCCTCCCTGCTATTTTTTTATTCTGTTTTAATTCATTTATTAATTTATCTATTTACTTATTTTTACTATTATTAAAGTTTCATTCCGCTGTCCTAGCGCACTTTCTCATGGGTGGGTGTTGATTTGTTTCGAACCTAGTTTTGTTAAACTTGACTTGCTTGTATTGAATTTTATTTGATTTTAATAAAATCAATAAAATGCTTAAAATAAAAAAGGAAAAATAAAAGAAATACACTCTGAATTCTTTCGTGTTACTGCCTAGGTAGATAAGTTACGTCATCCTTGTGTCACGCGTGTGCATCTGAGGGACATCTCAAAGACGCATCCCAGGTATGCAGTGCCCCACCGGGGCAGGAGGGGGCGCTTTCAGTAATCGACTTAATCTCTTTCTCCTACTTCAGCCCAGACAAAACACACCCAGAGGGTAACTAACCATGCCCCTTCCTGCGGATCCGGTATAAAGGGCAAGACCACCACACGTCGGCGCCTCATTTAGAACCGAACCTTTGAGAAGGACGGAGATCCCCAGAACATGTTTGACTACTATAATCATAAAGACGATTTTTGTTTATTTCAGCGCCATCAAGTGCCTATTTACTTTCTATGTAACAAGAATTAAAGGAACGACCTGGTTGCACCCTAACAGTTCACAAGGACAAGGAATCTTTCTTCCACACCTCCATACTCTGTTGATGAATCATTCTGAACCTAGAGTGCTGGGGCCTCATGTGTCAACGGTGCATACGCGCAAAAATGTTGCATACGCCCATTCCCACGCACACTTCGAGATGTATAAAAACTAAACTTGCCGTAAAGCCATGCACATTTTCACAGCAGCCCCCTACCTTGCGTACACATGTTTCTGCTCGGTTTTGCTATCGTTTCCATGTTCTGCTTTTCGTTTTCATATTTGCATCCATCAAATACACCAAAATTAAATGCATATCGTTTACAAATTTAATTCACATGATTGTAATCATTCTGTAGCAATATAATGGTGCACAGAATGGCCAAACTATTCCAAATACCTTGGCTGCTTTAGCATTTTTGGAAGGATTAGAGGAGAGCGCGTATTTAGAGATGAGGACGACTGGCTTCTGTGAGCTCTCCTCTTGGTGCTGTGTGGTGAACTGGCACCGGCTTTACAAAAGGCAGACTTTGAGGAATTTCGTTCCACCTGATCCTTTGCAAGTTCTGTCGACCCTCTGGCTTTTAGTCACAGGGACTTTTCAATGTATTGATGGATCAGGTATTTCTCAATCATCACTGAGCTCAGCTGTATAGGACGGTATTATCTGCTTATCATCTACATAGATGAGATTTCCTTACACTGTGGTTGAACTGGCAAACATAAAAGCGCAAGTCACAGCAATGTCTGGTTTTCCAAATGTAATCGGAGCAGTCAGCTGCACACACATTGCTATCGCAATGGCGCTTGACCTGTTACATCAGCCAGGGATGAATCACCAAACGTTCTGTACAGTCGCAGGTGCTTTTTCCAACTTGGAAAGGCAAGTAGTCCTTTTAAGGATAGCGAGTCACCTCAAATAGCCACATAAAGAGAAGAGAATTGATCTGTTGTGTCACTCTGCACCAAAGCTACACTATAAAGGTGCCTTCAGAGAATGAATTTGCTTGTGTAAACAAAGCATTTCCACTCTATTAATGTACTGCTCTATAGTCCACAGAAGGGGTGCAGGCGTGTAGCGTACTTCATCATGTGGCACACAATCGTGGCTTGCCCATACCTGAAGAGATACAGCATGATGAACCCAACTCTGACCCACCAAATGATCAGCCAGATTGGTCAGCGTAATAACTTTGTTTGAACGTAATTAGCAGAATGTAAAAACAGGTAATCAGATCCAGCATTTATTTTTGAACCAACTCATTTAATTTGTAGTCAATGTCACATAGTACAGCCCTTACAGTCATTGGCCACATCTCTTATAGAATCCACTATTGCACTATGTGGCACCAGAACAGTGTCCATCAGCACACAGCCAGATGATCGCCCAGCGATTTCTGAGGCAGAGGTGCACAGCAGCACCACCACTGCATGATTTTGTGTCATTGGCATGTGGGTCAGCATTTGTAATGCTGTCTGAAATAGAAGAAAGAAGGTGGGCTGTAACTCGCCTTTTCATGTTGACTTTGACATCTGATCTCTTTTATTTAGAGCACGTGCGAATTTCTGAACTTGAACTTTTCAGTGTCTCAGCCATGCTGTATCACTCCCATCACTTCTTTTGCCATGGTCTTTTAACAAAGCACTGAATGGAAGGGCCTATTTATTTTGATTTGCATATTCAAATTCTGGGAGGAGTCGGGGTGGGGCTGTAGGCATGTGCATGCGAGTTAAATTTCACGTTCGTTGGGATTTATAAAGGGGAACTGCGTGGAACTTGGCATACACAGTTTTATACATCTGGATTTTTTGTGTGTTTTGTCCATACGCCATGTTTAGTATGAATTCTATGCATGGCGATATATGTGAGGCCCCTGGTGACTGCAACCAGGGGAACTCTGGAAGGAATAAACTTTTATCACCATGTAAGTATGTTTTGCTGTATA
Organism: Polypterus senegalus; assembly: GCF_016835505.1. Lineage (NCBI taxonomy): Eukaryota > Metazoa > Chordata > Cladistia > Polypteriformes > Polypteridae > Polypterus > Polypterus senegalus. The sequence continues at coordinate 52,586,605 of NC_053165.1, read as the reverse complement.
CTGTTAAAGTATTGGCAAAAGTAGACATCCATAAAAGTTGGGGTCCATGTCTTTAAGCAGTTAATTGCGGAGTGCAGTGGGGGGTTGCTTTGCGGCTATTGTCGTTTATTTGTTCCATCTGTCCATTTTTCAAACCCGCCTATCTAGAGTAGGGTCATGGGGAAGCTGGAGGATCTCCTAGCAAGTATCAGATGTAAGGCAGGGACAATCCCTTGGATAAGACATCAGGGTGAACCAGGGCTGTCTTAACACCATTATAGACCCCCGGGCAAAGCAGTACACTGGGGTCCCTACCTCCACAACCACTTAGCAAGTCATAGATATACTGTACATGCATAGATTAGCGTAGGGCCCACGCGCAACTGCCCAGCTTGCCCATGCATTAAGACGGCCCTGGGGTGAACACACTGACAGTAGGTAATGCGAATGAGTGCACCCTGTCAGTTTTCTGTATCATTTGGTCAAGTATAGCACCTTTATCTGGTGCACCATTTGCATGGCAGCCTAATGTTTGCCTCTTCAAATATGTTAAAAAAGTTGACAATTTCCATGGTGTGTACTTACCTTTTCCCACAACTCTCGCTTTCTCTATCTATCTCTCTCTCTATCTTTCCGTTATGAATATGTTCTGCGTTTAGCTTTTTCGTCTGTTATTCTTCATCTTTTTTTTTAATCCTCTATTCCGAGTCTGATGTCAGTTTTGTTATTTAAATATTTCTTGCATCTTGTTTATACGTTTGTGCCGTTTTCGACTTTATTTATTTACTAGTAACTGGGAGCTCGATCGAATGGGGCTACAAATTCTACGTTTGTGAATTCCATACTTTCTTTGCAAAGAATTATTTGTTTTTTTAAGTCCCTGAAATGATTTTGTTATCATGGCACTGATTTGTGCTTAAAATAGACCTTTTTAGCCGATGTAATGAAGAGCTGCCTGTTTAAACGGGGCTACAAGACGTGAACTCAGCTCTTTGGCGCACCTCATTTGATTTTTTCCGGCAAACAAATTTTCAAAACAAACTGTATTTTACGACTCTAATCAGAGTCGGAGTAATAATTATGTTGGGGTGGTCATTTTAGATCTGAGATTGGCTAAAATTTAAACAATGACCGTTGTTAATACCCAGCCGTCATTACTCAGTTTGCCAATAGATGTCAGAAAGACGGATGCCAAAACCGAACTGCACAAAGATAGATTTCGACGTACCAAGCAAATGGCGATACGTTCTAAATTACTTACGGTTCTGGAGATGTCCAAGGGTTTAAGTCAGTTGGCGATGTTAGTCCTGGAAAATACGCCCCACCAAACCAACGTTCGAAAAACCAACCGAACTTATAGTTATCTGCTCGAACCAACACCGACTTACTATACTCACCCGTCCAGCGGCGTCACTGAAGCATTCGTACATTCTTAGCCAATCATGCGATACTGCGTCCGCGTCTGCCACGTTATGTTCTAACTACAGAGGCAGAGTCCCATTGCATGGTTCTAACTTGACGAGAACACTATACATATGGGGTATTGACGCGAACACCATACATACGGGGTATTGACGCAAACACCATACATACGGGGTATTGACGCGAACACCATACATACGGGGTATTGACGCAAACACCATACATACGGGGTATTGACGCGAACACTATACATACGGGGTATTGACACGAACACCATACATACGGGGTATTGACGAGAACACCATACATACGGGGTATTGACGAGAACACCATACATACGGGGTATTGACGCAAACACCATACATACGGATAGTATCAAATTAAATATAAGGATATATTTTTTGGAGATTATTTTGTCTTCCCCGTTGGACTGCATCCTGTATTGTTAATGATGGGTCCTCAGAAGTCATTAACCTTTCGTTTATGACAAGACGGGAGCACTTGCTATCCAAATTTGCCAAGTTAAAATGCCTTTTACTTGATAGTTCTTATACTTCTTAAAGAAAAAAATTCTAGAAGCAATTCCCAGTTTTGACTATTTTTAGTTCATTCATCATAATTTCTCTTCTCTCCCATAATATTCTTGCTAATTTTACTGTCATAATACTGTCTATTGATTTAGCTAATATAGTGCCTTTAATTATCTGTCTAATATAATTTCATTACCTACTGGGTTTCCCAAAAAATGTATACAAACCTTGAATGATTGTAAATAAAAGCCTTATTAAGATAACACTAACTTTTATACGGTAACTCAAATTAAAGGAGACAAATGGAGAAGCAGTTACCACAAGTGTTCAGACTCCTGGCTGCTCTGGTCCTGGCACTGCTCATCACAAATCTTTTCATTTGGTGTTTGGATGCAATCTCTTTCTTTGACTGTTTTCAGCTTATCGATTGTTTGTGATATAAACCTTATCTTTGACATGACGCCCATTTAATGAGGGTCAAGAGGCCTGATGATGAACGTGAGGACTACCTCTTTGCCCAATCCCTTTGTTTGGCAGATTTCCGTTACAATAGTCCACCATATCATGATGCTAGTGGAGAGGCGCTCAATCCTGCTGGAAATAAAAGGGGTCTTCACCCCCAAACTCCTCTCAAATACGAGGCATGAAAGATTCCTGCAGCTTCAAATAAATGGCACCACTTGCACTTGTGTTAACTTAATCCACATTGTGTTTATAATTATTCAGAGTGTGTATACATATTTTGGGACACCCTGTTTCAGTCTGTTGACTCGTCTACTGTGTGTGTGTGTGTGTGTGTGTATATACTGTTGGGGTGTGTAAATGTGTACATAGCGGTGGTCAGCGCAGCAGTAAAAGCTGTCACAGGATATGACAGCAGGAAGCAACGGCCAGAGAATGAACACACTCAGGAGTCCGGAGTGTAAATTAAAATGCCATTGAGGTTCGGAGGGCACTGCCATGGGTTGGTAAAGATGGAGTGAGTTGCCACCTATTAAGAAATGTAATGCAGGGTGATCGTCTAAGACTCTAGAGAAACAGTAGCCCTGAAACTGACAGGGGTGTTTAGTGGATCAAATATCTGAAGAGGGCCAAGTAGTGCAAAGTACCCCCTGCCCAATAAAGGTCTGTAACAAGCCTGCCCTAAGGCTGGTACCATTTTGTCCTTTGAAAGGAGAAATGTGCCATTTATTGCCCTCCAGCCCATCCACTGGCAGCACATGGTCCCCCTCCGTGATGAAACAGTAGGACTCTTTAAGTCCCAGGATGCCTAGGAGACCTGACCTTTTAAAATGTATTGTGGTTTAGTGGTCCCACACCTCTCCTTGGCCTACATCGCTGCTACAAGATCTTCTTGTCCCTTCCAGAATGAGCTCCATTGTCTTATGACTGAGAGACGAGATGATGGGGCTGATTTGGTGCAGTGCCTCATTCCAGATGAACTGACTGTGGTGCCGATGTCACTCTTAAGCTGGCATGCAGCCTGCAGGTTCTCCCCTTATCCATGTACTTTCTGAGTACTACATTTTTTTGTAATATCAAAGTAGTGCAGTTCACGCCAGTTGCTGGGCCTAAACTGACATGGTGTGATAGGGACATGTTGTGAACTGGCATCCTGTCCCTAATGCTTCCTGCACGCTTGTATTGAAATAAGCAGGGTTATATAATGGATGGATGAAGGGCTACAATAATGTGATACATCTGAAGGACTGAGGCTGGCACCAGAACCACTCCTGGGTTGATTATTGGCTCAACTCTCTGCCATCCTCTCCATCCCCTTTACAAACTTCTGCTCTCGGCGTATTCTCCACTTGCACAGTAAAGTGCAGAAGCAGCGTGATGGATTGCTTACCTGTTACTTCTGATGAGAATCTGAAATATGCTCACTCGGGAGCTTCTTCTTGGGTGGTAAGGCGCACAGACACTTCTTCTTAAATAAAAGACTGGCAACAACAGCTGATGGGCACAGCTGCCAACAAAGACTGTCACCAAGTTCGCTTCTGAGGGTGAGAGGTGTCAGGTGCAGCTGTGTCATGTACTTGTGCAGAGGGACTCGGCATTGGGGGGGTCCTAACTGTGGCCTGAACTGCTGCTCTGCAGTCACATCATAACCCACTACTTCCACCATAATGCACTTTCAACTGGTTTGCTTTGCACCAAGTCGTTATGGTGTGCACAGGGACAGATGAAAGGTGGACGCCTGCATTTACACACACATTAGAAACAAGGAGCAGAAGCTGCTTCTGCATCTTTGGTTTAATTTTTTTCATTTTTCGTTATTTTCCTCTTTTGAGAAAACATCAGTTTTGCTTCGGTGGTTTTTTATTTTTTCCATCCACATTTGTAATTTTGACAAGTCCGAAAAAGCCAAATACCCAGCCATGCTGCGTGAAGGCGTTCCCCCCCCCACTTGTTCTGCAAGTCTTCTGCTCCTTTATCTGAAGCGTTGGCCCATTCTCTTAGTTCAGTGTGGGCTTGGGGTGTGGAGAGGGTGGGGGGTGGGGGGTTTCAAAAAAAAGCACTTAATGCAAAGCATTATGGGAGCAAACTTGGAATTTGTTTATGCGTATAAGTGAAGGTGGGGGGACGGAACAGAGGCTTGTTGCCATGGAGACCCAGACATTCTGCGGAGTGCATTGCAAACATGTGGTTTGGCTTGTTTTTGAGGTCAACTGCAGCTCTCCAGGAATTGGGACTATTGTTGTTTTTTTTTTTATTGGTAGTTTTTTGTTTTGGCCCGAGGGATCATTTATTTATGGCACTTTGTGGAAAGTCATTATCTAACAAGCTCAATTATTAAGTACAGTGTGACTTGTCTAGTGTGCCTGTGGCTTGTTATGGGGTGGCTTGCCAAAGCTACTGAGCTGGCATCAGCCAATTTTCAGAAAGCGGCCCCTGTGCCAGCTCCGAGTTTACATTATTGTGTCATTCCAGGTAAATGTGCAGTGGGGCACAAATTCTTCTTCTCCGGAGTCTTCAGGGCACTTGAGCTCAAAGATCTAGAAAGAGAGGAGGATGGAGGGACCGTTCCCCTACAGTCTCTGCCAACTCCACATGAGGGTCTGCTTCCGGTCGATCAGTCCAGCATTTGCAGACCCTCACTCCACTAAACTGAGATTAGGCATTAGTGACTGGAAGGAGAGCACGGACAACGATCCCGTGATGACGGCGAGTCTGATGAATAATAAGGATTGATGTTTTTTTTTTCCTTTTCTTTTTAATTTTTTTCCTTTCAGCCAAAAGACCTACCCCAAGAGATGTAATAGCACAAATATATTATTACGGCACTTGCTGCGCTCGACCGCGAATCTAATCTGAACATGATTCTAATCCGCGTCTGATTTTATAGCCCTCTGAAACTGTAACAAGGGTGTGGATTAGATTTCAAAATGTCAATTTGTACAGATGTTATTCCTTATTCTACATTACTCTGTATTGTTATCTAAACATTGTACTGTGGCCCTGGGAAACATAACCTCATACCACTACCAACTGTACCAAGGTATATGTAACGATGTTATAACAATGAAACTGACTTGACGATTGTGATGCCATGAGCACCATTTCAAAGCAATCTGTCATCCATTTCCTATGCAACTCCATCTAACTCAGACCAGAGGACCATCCATCAGTAATTGGTGCCAACAGTCAATCCAGCTTTAACAATGAGTCGCTCTTTATGTGGTGCAGTGAGCCCGTCCAGTTACTGTGCCCACTCACTCACTCACTCCAGTGCAGGGAGTCATATGTGCAAGCACACTCTAATGGGGAAGAATTTCAGGGGTGTACCGGGGGGGAAGGATTTGGGCCTAACACAGTGACTTACCCGTCTACCTTTTCATTCTCAGCTGAAGAAATCACCTGGCAGAAGAGCAGTGAAAGTCACCTCCAGGACACCTGCATCTAGGCCAACAGCCTTTACAACCAAGAAAAGGAAGTGGGCGCCATCAGAGTGATCAGCATCGGAGAGAGACAAAGAAGATCTCCCAACGTGATTAGCACCATTGGCAGATTTTTTTTTGCAGTTCCCAGCCATCTTCAGCCTTTTGTGGCTAACACTTGGGGGTTTCCATGAAGGAACTGCAACCCTCTGAGAATCCCTCTGTTTGGTTTCTTATTACCAGGGTTACAATTTAATTATTTCACTACTGCAAGGCATAACATTAATAAACTATTTTATGAAGTGCCTTGCACAGTGAGTGTTATTGCAGATCTCATTATAAATTAATCAATCGGTTCTACTTTGTACGTGGTTTATATGTGGCGTTCTATTTTACAGTTTTAATATCCTCCATTGTCAACTGGCCACAGCTCACCAATGATTTAATAGACAGGCATTGCTGGTTTCCATTGCGGTTTAATCAGTTACTACCTTGCATCTTTTATGTGTTCCAGTTCGAGATTTAGGAAGTCAGCGAAGAGCGCTATACAAAAAGACGTTTCTGTTGTTGTTCTGCTCAGAACCTGCCTTCTAATGATTAGTCATCTGTCTGTTTAGTGAACCAACTTGGTCCAGAGCCCCTCATGGACCCCGTGATCATCAGAGGTGACTGTGTGCAGAGAGTGCAGACCTATAAGTACCTGGGAGTGCAACTGGATGATAAATTGGACTGGACTGCCAATAATGATGCTCTGTGCAAGAGAGGACAGAGCCGACTATACTTCCTTAGATGTTTGGCGTCCTTCAACATCTGCAATAAGATGCTGCAGATGTTCTACCAGACGGTTGTGGCGAGTGCCCTGTTCTACACGATGGTGTGCTGGGGTGGCAGCATAAAGAAGGAGGACACCTCACACCTGGACAAACTGGTGAGGAAGGCAGGCTCTATTGTAGGCACGGAGCTGGACAGTTTGACATCCATGGCAGAGCGACGGGCACTGAGCAGGCTCCTGTCAATCATGGGGAATCCACTGAACAGGATCATCTCCAGACAGAGGAGCAGCTTCAGTGACAGACTGCTGTCACCATCCTGCTCCACTGACAGACTGAGGAGATCGTTCCTCCGCCACACTATGTGACTCTTCAGTTCCACCCGGGGGAATTGTGACTATGTGAATATGTGAATTTCCCCTTGGGGATTAATAAAGTATCTATCTATCTAAGTTTAGCATCACAGATAAGATTATTTCTACCTCAATATATAAAAAGTGCTATTTGAATTATCATTATTATTTGTTGTAAGGTGAGCACTAAGGCACAGTGCTTTACAAAATAATCAGTTGGTCCTGATTTAGATCCACATTTCCAAAGTGAGCAGCCTTTTCATACCATATTGTATGTTAGGCATTCATTTCTTCTCCTTTTCACTCCTCTCCCCTCTTCTTTTCTTCTCCCTCCCCTCTCTTATTTTCTTCTCCTCTCCTCCCTCCTCTTCTTCTCTCTTATTTTCTTCTCTTCTACTCTCCTCTCTCCTCTTCCTCTCTTCTCTTCTTCCCTGGCTTTTCTTGGTTTGTGACCCCATTTTGAAATCAAATCTTTTTCACGACCCCAGCTCTTTGAAATATTGACATTCACTTCCCATTCAATACCTTGTTTAATGTTTTTTCTATTTTTAAATATTTTCTCGCTGCCCCATTAGCATATCATGTGACTCCACTTGGGGTCGCGACCCCAAGATTGAGAAGCGCTGCCATAAGCTTTACCAAGTAATCTATCCCTTCACTTCTTGTTTAATCCGTTCTATACAGAGCAGTGTAACATTCTACCTAAAGCCTTCTGCCTGATTATACCAGGGTGGGTTACAGCTCCCCAAGACCCTGAATTAGATAACAGATGTATAGCCCCTTTTATAAGCGCATCAGGTGACACTCAATGGCGTTTGTACAGAAATGCTGGTAACTTTTATCTCCCATCATCCTTATCTCACCCAGATAGCCATGAATGTGTGCGTATAACTACTGATCCCAAGTAAATGTGGCTAGGCGTCTCTGCCCTGCAGTGCCCCCAAATCTTGTACAGCTATTTGCCTTTTTGCTACTTGTCTCTTTAATATGTTTTTATTTTTCACCATTATAAAACCCAGTGAAGCAATGGGTGGGTCTCTGTCTTTTTCGGCTCACATCCTCATGGGCCCTTCGACTTCAGCAGCTGTTGGCACAGTCACTGCTGGTGTAAAGTTCTATTTGCTCATTGCCCACAGATGTCCCAGGACTTTGTGTGCCGCTGCTGCTGCCAACACCCTTTTTTAGAAGTTCGTGCTTAGCAACACAGAAATTCCAGCCAGACCTGGGATGTCTTAGAGATAAAGCTTCATGTGGCCCAGAGCAGAGGCACGAAGAACCCGGCATCTGTATGTTAACCAGTCAGGCTAACACTGCGGTGTTGTGCGGCTATTCAGAGTTGGCACCTCATACCTGCAGTGCATCCAATTCTTCCTTCACTTCTCTAGATTTCACCTCACGTCCTGAGGCTTCATTTTAGCACCTGCCCCCTCCAGGTCATCCTCGGTCTTCAAGGCATTACGTGTCCGGCAGCATGTAGACTGCCACATAACTTGTTTATCATGCATGCTCATCCAGAGGCCTTGCCACCTTCCACGCCATAGTCCGAGACCATTTCAATCAACGGCAGGGCCTCAATGTATTTTGGGAGAATGTTTTTGTGCTCACTTACGGTATGTCAGAGGCGTATGTGTAGTGAAGACCATGTCTTGGCAAGAAAACAGATCGCAGTGTCCCAGCTGGCCTAAGACACTAACCATTGGTAGCGTATCCGATGCACTCAGGGCATCACAGTGACTGGACTGTTTAAGCTGAGAGATGTCTGTTTTGGAGAAGAAGGACGCTGGTCTCACCTGACACCTCAGATTTTAGGCAGCACAACTCCTGGTCCAGGCTTTGGTGTTGTCACATGTGAGCAACGGCAACTCTCTGCTGGCAGGAGTACCTGCGTGTGTCACCACACCACTGAAGATGATTCAAAATGCAGTGGCACATCCAGCCGGGGTGGGCACATGTCACTCCTCTTTCCAGATCATTACTTGGCTCCCTGTATTAAGTTCAAATCTTCGATGCTTCCCTAAAAAGTAGTCAGCACCTATATATTTGGAGACACTTGTGAAGTCCTGTGCTCCTTGTCACCCAGTCAGGTCTTCTGGTGATGCCACCTCTACTTGGTATTAAATCTCAGTCCAGGCTCTTCATTTGCAGCTTGTGGCTGGTGAAACGTGCTGCAGTCTAAAGATGCCATTTACTGGGCAAAATGAAGACCAATCCCTACCAAAAGAACTGGCCCTAGTGCCCCAGCACCCCAAAGTCGTCTCCACCCAAGTGAGTGTTCTGCTTAAACTCAGCAGTGTCTGTTTTGGAAAAAATAGGCCTCTGATCTCACCCGGTGTTGTTAGCCCTGCCACCCTCAGGCAGCATGCCTCACAGTTTCTTAGAATTTCTGCATTTGTGTAGAGGCTGACATGACGGTTATGCTGAGTAAAGCGAGGGAGGAGTTCAGACATCGGCAGATAAATAAATTCCGCTTGTAGACAGCTCTGCATGTGACTCATTACTCCTTAAGCAGGGTGGGCTGGGCCGGTAAAACTGCAACATGCAAGGTGTGCAGCTGCGGCCATCAGGCAGGCCTCGTTGGCACCTTTACTGTGGCTCGAGCCGTATCTCGGGTTCAAGCAGGATTAGTCTGAAAGTCACTCACATACGCTGGGGCTCCTCAGGTTACAAAATCCTTCCAATAAATGCCACTTGAAGTGCCAGGAGGGCTGCATTCATCAATCCTCACAAGTCAACTATGATTCTAATGGCTGAATTCCGAGGCTGAAGACTGCTTTGAAATTTAACTCCACCACAACAACATTACTTAGGGGGGTCTCCAAACAATCTTCACCAATTTTTAAAACCTTAAGTATTGCTATGGGCTTAGGAGGCGACATGTACGGTGGTTTTGAACTTAAGTCTGGGATAATGGTGAGGAGGAGAGAACAGTTAGAGAGGCACAAACTGTGAAATTCATCATCTTAATGCCATTTTACAATCTCAGCTCTCTTGGCCATGACCCAACTGGGGGCTTCACTAGTCAATAATGACTACCATTTGTAAATGCGCAAGCTGAAGGAGACTTTAAAATGACTGGCCTCACGATGCCATCCAGATCTTGTGGCTTACTTAGGAGGGCACCAAAGCAGTTCACTATCCAAGGTGTAATTCCTAAATTCTTTAAATCTCAGTCATCACTACAGACTTAGGTGTTCACAGCATAGGGACTGTTTACCAGCACTAGCGTGAACCACTCTGCCGCTTTGTGATGCCCACAGGCATGGGAACCACCCTCAGTTGGGACATCTAATAGTCAAGCCCGAGATGGACAGAAACAAGTGAGGAGAGAGACAAGATTTTATAGTCAAAAGTGTGCAGAGGTTTATTAAAGTGACACAGCGCACATAACCCTTCAATAAATAATGTTTCTTTTTAAAGTCGTACCCATATAATAGTATCTTCCAAGGAGCTCAAGAAATAAATAAATATTTCTCTATTATATAAAAAAAATCCTGTGACGAGACAAGAATGTTTTTCAAGAGATTTTTTCAAGTGCCACGCGGCCCTCCTCTCAACCATTTTCAACCATGCCCACGGTCCACTCACCTCTTATTCGTGTGAATGCTTTTAACAGACACAGTTCCTACTCTCTCATTACGAAGGGTTATCAACAGGAAAAATGAGTACATGGGTAATCCTAGCAGCGAGAAATGATGAAGGCAAACAAATTAACGCTAAAAATGTTGAACGGTTAAACGGCGAATTGGTGAAACACATATCAAAAGACTATGCTGAAACAGTTGGTGGTGATGGTGTGGAAGATGAGTGATGGGCTATGCAATAGGACAAGATTAGTTGTATTCAAAATTGGTCGAACAATTCTGACATGTAAAATTTTAACAAGCAACAAGAAAGGTAATGTAGAACATCATCCATGGATAACATTAGACACTAAAGGAGATCTCGATATGCCCTTCATGTTAAAACATTTACAATTTTCCGTTAGAATAGCTTTTGCTATGACAATTAACAAATCACAGGGACAAATATTTGAAAAAGTCGGTTTATTTATTAGAGAGAAAGAAACGATATTCACTCACGGCCAGCTATTCATTGCATTGTCACGATGAAAGTCCAAACTCAGAATCAAACTTCAATGCGATATTGACAAAAATTTAATTCAAAAAATAGTTTTTACTGAAGTTTTACAGTAAAAGTGTAAGTTTAAAAAGTATTTGCATGAGAATAATAAAGTGTTCATAACTGGCGATTCCATAGTGCGGAATGTTAGAATTCCAAACGATGTTAAACCAGCAGTTAATGTTAAGTGCCTCGCAGGGGCCAAGATTTCTGACATAGAGGCCGCATTGGACTGTGTCGCCGATGATGAAGTATCTACCTTATGTCGGCACTAATGATATTTATTTACAGCAATCTGAGGTATTTCCCCTTGGGATTAATAAAGTATCTATCTATCTATTAAAGTGGAACTTCATCTCTCTATGCACCAAAGCTAAAAGAAAATGTTGGAATTTAATTGTATCTGGACCCTTACCAAGATTATATAGAGGGGATGTGATTTATAGCAGATTGCATTCCCTTCACTGCTGGCTAGAAACCTGGTGTGCAAATAAAAGCATAGCGTTTGTGAACAATTGGGATGATTTTTGGGAAAGGCCTGGATTTTTCAGAAAAGATGGTCTTCATCCTAACTGGAGGGGATCTTATGTATTATCCCAAAATATGGCAGCAAAACTGCCTGGTTGACTGATTAGAGCACTATCCAGGCTGCAGTCGTGTGATTTTAAATCATAGGCTGTTTATCCCACCTGTTATTTTCCTGAAGCTGTTACCCATAATCCCTGTTGTGGGGCATCCAGTAAACGTAGTCTTGATACAAACCTTAAATTAATTGATAACCAAAAAGTAAGGTGTATAATTAGACCAAGGGATAAAACCAGACCTCCACCAGGGCATCTGTAATAGAAATTTAATTCAAATTAAAACAAAAAATATATCAGCAGTTCAGAAAGAACCATGCAGTTTTAAATGCTGTTTATTGAACATTCGCTCTCTTGGCACTAAAGCTGTTTTGGTAAATGATATATATTAAGTACAAAATCTGATCTGTGTCTTCTCACTGAAACCTGGCTTAGTAAATGTGACACTGTTCCCTAGCTGAGGCGTCACCAGATGAATACTCGTTCCTTCATAAGTCTAGAGATTCTGGTCGAGGAAGAGGCTTTGGAATAATTCATTGTAACAAAATGCAAATCACTTCTAAAAATTTAGGCAACTTTACATCCTTTGAGGCATTCATTTTAAATATTAAAACAGATTCCAACACAATTATAGTGCTAGTCTACAGACCACCAGGGCCATATTCATTGTTCATGACTGAATTTAGCAACCTTCTATCTGATTTGGCTATAAATTATGATCATGTAGTTCTGATGGGGGATTTTAATGTACACATTGATGTGGAAACTGACACTTTTAGCAAATGTTTTACTTATTTGTTAAATTCAGTAGGATTTTGTCAGATTGTCAAAGGTCCAACTCATAATCATAACCACACATTAGATTTAGTTATAACTTACAAAGTTGAAATTTGTCATTTCTTAATTACATTTGATTTAGTCCTGCCCTTGCCAACGTACTCACAGATTAAAACAAAGACAGTGCGACATCTAGATTGTAATTCTGCTTCAAAATTTATAGATACCTTGAGTAAGTCGAGTGTAATTGTGGAAAACCATTTAGATCAGTTAACATCAAATGTAAACGTGGAAAACAATTTAGATCAGCTAACATCACATTATAATGTGACCTTGAGAGATGCTCTGGACACAGTGGCTCCCCTAAAACAAAAGTGATCAAAGCACATAGAAACTCTCCCTGGTTTAATGAAAACACTCGAGCTCTTAAATTAGAGTGTCGAAAACTGGAGCGCAGATGGAGAACAACAAAGCTACATGTCTTTCAAATTGCATGGACAGAGAGTGTTAATAAATATAAAAAAGCCCTCTTTAAAGCTCGCTCAGAATACTATTCTACATTAATAGATAGCAATAATAAAAATCCTTGGGTACTGTTTAGAACAGTGGCTAAATTAACAAATGGGAATTCAGATCAACAGTGCAAAATACCAACAGATATTAGCAGTACAGACTTTATGAACTTCTTCAATGAGAAAATTAAAAATATAAGATCCCAGATCTCAGCATCACAGTACAAACCAAATACTAGCTTAGCAGACCCTGCCACATTGCATTCAGCACTTTAATAATTTTAATCCTGTAACTGAGCAGGAAGTCTTAACTTTAATTACTAAAATGAAGCCCACTACTTGTTCCCTAGATCCAGTGCCAACAAAACTAGTAAAAGTGCAATGGATGTTCTTGCAGCCTATTCTATCATTATCAATAGTTCATTACTGCATGGCACGTACCTGATGCACTAAAAGTGTCAGTCATTAAACCTTTACTTAAAAAGTCAGACCTAGACCCACACATACTAAATAACTATAGGCCTATTTCAAATTTACCATTTCTCTCTAAAATACTAGAAAAGTAGTCGCCAGTCAGCTTCAGTCACACCTTACATTACAATTTATTTGAGAAATTCCAGTCTGGTTTCGACTGGTCATAGTACAGAAACGGCACTAACACGGGTTGTAAATGACATTCTGATATCCTCTGATGAAGGAAACTCCACTGTAATTATGTTGTTGGACTTAAGTGCAGCATTTGACACCATTGACCATTCTATTTTACTGCACAGGCTAGAAAACGATGTTGGGCTTACAGGCCCTGTGCTCGCTTGGTTTAGTTCTTATTTATCAAATCGATTCCAGTATGTACAGAAATGTGCTGACAGTACTCCATCATTATACACAGAAGTTCAATATGGTGTCCGCAGGGCTCAGTACTGGGACCTTTACTGTTTTCACTTTACATGCTTCCACTGGGATCTCTCATTAGGAAACATAATGTTAATTTTCACTGTATGCAGATGACACCCAGTTATACCTTTCATTTAAATCAAATGAAGTTTCTCCGATGTTGTCTTTAATTAGTTGTGTTAGTGAATTAAAGGAATGGATGAATGAGAACTACTTGTCTTTAAATACAGATAAAACAGAGATGTTAATTGTTGGAGGGAATGACGCTGATCACAGCAATATTTTGTCATCATTTAACTCAGTTGGAATCCCAATTAATTTTACTGAATCAGCCCGCAATCTAGGAGTTATCTTTGACTCTAGCATGTCATTTAAAGCATATTACAAAGTTGTCCAAAACATGTTTTTCCATCTTAAAAATGTTAGGAAATTAAGGCTTTCTAAATAAACAGGATTGTGAGAAATTAATTCATGCATTTATCTCTAGTAGGATTGACTACTGCAATGCGGTGTTCACTGGCTGTTCAAACTGTTCTCTATACAGCCTCCAGTTAATCCAAAATGCGCTGCAAGAATTATTACAAGAACAAGAAAATATGAACACATAACTCCAGTTCTTAAATCCTTACACTGGCTCCCAGTTAAGTTTAGGGCAGATTTCAAAATCCGCCTTTTAACATATAAAGCATTAAATGGCCAAGGTCTGGCTTACTTGTCTGAACTTATCATGACTTACAAACCTGAGCGCACATTAAGATCTCAAGATGCCGGTCTGCTTATGATTCCAAGGATTAATAAAATAACAGTGGGAGGTCGAGCTTTTAGTTACAGGGCCCCTAAACTGTGGAATGGTCTTCCTGCTTCCATAAGAGATGCCCCTTCGGTCTCAGCCTTTAAATCCCGGCTGAAGACTCACTACTTCAGTTTAGCATATCCTGACTAGAGCTGCTGATTAACTGTACAGACTGCATCTCTGTTGTTAGTCATTAGCACTAAAACATAAGTAACATGATAATTATATTTGAATACTAACCCTCACCTATTCTGTTTCTTTCTCAGTACTCAAATGTGGCAATTGGTGCCACGGCCCACCTGCCAAGTTGTTTGCCTGCATATGGTAAAGTCATCCCAGATGGAGGAATCATGGGAAAGATGGGTCCTTTCATTGGATTGGGTGGGGTGTTTCACGATGTCCTGGTCATTCTGGCCAACTAATCATTCCCTGTCTTTAACTGGTTAACTGTCTTTCACCCCTTCCTCACCTAACACCTAACGTGTGGTAAGCATACGGGTGCAGAAATGACTGCCATCACATCATCCAGATGGATGCTGCACATTGGTGGTGGTTCAAGTGTTCCCTGCACATGTGAAGCACTTTGAGTGTCTTGGAAAGATGTAAATAAATATAATGTCTTCTTCTTCTTAATTAACCCAAGATGGGCGATCGCACACACTCACGTGTGAACATCTCATCCAGAATAGTCAAGCCACCAGGAAAGTGCACTAAAATGAATAATAAATTAATCCGTTAAAATAACCCCAAACTTGACTTATCACACCACTCTTGTCAAATGGTGATGAGCAAAATGATTCATGCTAAATTGATTTTGCAGACAAACTCAGTGTTTCAACTGTAGCCTGTAGGAGGCATCTCAGAGCCCCATTCCCTATCTACAGGTACACGGCATACAGTCACCAACTTTTTTTTTTTTATTGCAGAAAGTACGTCACACAGACTTCTTGTTCCTCCAAACAATATGCTTTCCTTTCCTTTCCTCACCTTTCTCCACGACTCCTCCACTAAGGGCTGGTGAGCTTTGTCCTTCCTCCACAAAGTGACAACCGGTGGCTCTCTTTATTCTAAACCCAGGAGTACTTTTGGCGGCACAACATTACACTTCTGAGTCAGGTGGAAATATAAATAAGAATACCTGCTCTCAACAGCTCCCTCTGGTGGCAGTCACAGGGCTGCCCAACGTGTCTACAATTCCTAGGGTGCCTCATGGGTGTGCACACAGGCGATCCAACAAAGGGAGGGTACCACCTAGTGCATTGATGGGTATACAGCACCACTTCATCCTTCCATTATTTGAGCCTGGCAAGGGTCCATCTAACTAATTTGGGAAGCCAGTCCATTCCTGCCTTTTACTACAAATTGTACTTTGCTTCCAGGGAAATTCATACCATGCACACAAGAAGAAAGATGTTTAGTTCCTGTCTGGAAGCTTTTTCATGCATTACTTCTGCATGCGTTTGCCTGTCATTTAGTACAAAGGTAAATCAAAAAATAACTGCAATGGATAGATTCGCAATGGCTTATGGGTAGTTTCAACACACGTGGTGCAGCGCTTTGCTGTTAGTCTAGTTGAAGCCAAGATCAAGAGAACATGGATGTTCTCATGCCGGGTTGCACCATTGCTGACCAACGTAGCACAGTGAGACTTCTTTCAGCAATGAGAGTGACTTGTGTTGAAATTGACCGAACAATGTTGGCTCAGTACGGAAATTAAAACAGCAGGCCGCAATGAAACGTTTATGAATGTGTAGACAGAGGGAAAGTGAGTGGAAGCGACGACCATCGACATCATGCACTCAAGACCACAATGACATGGTGAATACCCTCAATGTTGCTGCACATTTGGAGATCAGCTATGGATCTGCACCTGCCATAGTGTATGATGACCTGGCATATCTGAAAGTTTGCCCAAGATGGCTACCTAAACAACTTACTGATCTGCACATGGTGAATTTTAGCAGGTTTCACTCCCTCTGCCCAAAGAAATCTCACTACGGTTCATTGGTCAACAACTGCAGTCCTGCAGTGTAGCCTCCATGTTGATTTTACTTTGGCTTCAGCTAGACTAATAACAGAGCACTGAGCTGTGTGTGTGTTCGAACTACCTTGAAGCCATCATGAACATGTTGAATTGTGTCAGCTTCTATTCATTGTGGTTACTGCATAATTTGGAAATTGGCTTTACTTTCTGATTTGCCCTGAGAATAAAATAAAGATTTTGATTAAAAAAAATGCCGGAAGTATGCATATCCTCAGCTAGGCGAAGGCATTTGCTGTGTAATGATGGCAGAGAGAGCCTGTGAGTTTGGTGTAATTAGTTTTACTGTTGAGTTAACCAAATACTGTGCCCGATGGTGCACTTTAGTGTGTCTTCATATGGAAAATATTCAGCTCTATTATAAAAGAAAATCTTGAGATGAGACTATTACCAAGAGATTTTTTCAAGTCCCACCCTCCTCTCAACCATATTTAACCATGTCCACGGTCCTCTCACCTCTCATTCGTGTGAATGCTTTTGTCAGACACAGTTCCTGCACTCTCAGCTCTTATATATTTTTACGTTTTCCTCACTTTAAGTTCCCAATTAAAAAAGACTTATTATGTCCAAATTTTATTGAAGAATTTCATCCCGAAGGGATATCAACAGAAGAAATGAGTACACGGCCAATCCTAGCGCAGAGAAACGATGAAGTCAAACGAATTAACACGAAAATTGTCGATCTGTTACATGGGAAATTGTTTAAATGCATATCAATAGACTACGCTGTAACAGTTGGTGGTGATGGTGCGGAAGATGAAAACATCAACTTACAATATCCCGTAGAATATCTACAACCGTTAACACCGTCCGGTCTTCCACCGGCCAAATTACTGTTGAGAGAAGGATGTATTGTAATGTTATTGTGTAATTTATGTCTGAGTGATGGGCTATGCAATAGGACAAGATTAGTTGTATTCAAACTTGGTTGAACGATTCTGACATGTAAAATATTAACAGGCGACAAGAAAGGTAATGTAGTATATCCTCCGTGGAAAACAATAGACACCAAAGGAGATCTTCATATGCCATTCGTATTAAAACGTTTACAGTTTCCTGTTAGAATAGCTTTTGCTATAACAATTAACAAATCACAGGGACAAACATTCAAAAAAATCGGTTTATTTATTAGAGAAAAAGAAACGATATTCATTCATGGGCAGTTATACAGTGAGTTGCCATGATGTAACTGCAAAATTCAAAGCGATATTGATGAAAAGTTAATTCCAAATATTGTTTTTACTGACGTTTTACAGTAAAAGTGTAAGTTTAAAAAGTATTTGTGTGTTAATTTCAAAGCCAAACAGAACAAAAACTTATAATACAGCGAATACTTCTAACGCAACATGAAACAGAATTTTCTTTCAATTTGTTATGTTTTACAATAGTTTACTATGGTTAATTACTCGCTGATTTGTAAAATAGTTAGTTCTTTTATGCATATGTAATAATTCCCATGAAAATAATCAGCTTAAATTGTACCTCCGCCTCATATGCGAGTGGCAAAGCTGCAAAGAGGATAGCGTGTAGTGCCCACACGGGGTTGGTGAGCAAAGCGAGCAGGAGGCAGAGCCCCCTAGTTTTTATTAAAAACACACTGCACACCACCACGGTGTAGCGGCTAAAAACCCAGCTAAGATTCACATTGTCGATATGATAATGATTTATTTATTTTTTGGTGGGGATCCCAAGAACACACCTAGCCTTGGCCTGATTCACACACACTCCCTCACAGAGATAAAAAAGTAACCGGTAATAAAACAGAAATTGAAGAATGTATTAAACAATAATAAATGAAATATAACTATACAAACTACAACGATCCCACCCCACTTCCCTTACGGAGATTATACAATAAACACAAATTCAACAATAACAAACCACTAAAACCACACACTATAAAGTCAATGAAAATGGCAACTGATGAAATGAAATAATGGAAGTAGATAGTCCATGGATCAGTTCACTGCATATGAATGTAAAGATCAGTCCTACCGGTATTTCCTGATGAGATGATGACGAGAGAATGGGATCAGGAGCACTCCTTTCTTTGCATGACGACATCAAATTCTCAGACAGTCCTCATGCAGCAGGAAGACACCAGACAGTCCATACACCCAACAGGAGAGGATCCTGGACAAAACAAGAATCAGTAAGTATCAAAACGGGAAGACACACAGAAAGGCAACACCGGGTCCAGACACAAAACACAAAAGACTTCTCCCTCTTCTCTGTATAACTGGCCCGCTTTTAAATGTCATGCCAGCCTTCTTGTCCCCAGCAGCCCCTGCACAATCAGCAGACAACCAATCAGAGCCACTGCCGGGACTGCTGGGAGTTGAAGTTTTTATTCTCCATTAGCACCGCTACAATGGTGTTATGAACAAGAGGCCTAAATAGACTAGATGACAACAGAGGCAGGTAAACCCAGAAGTGTGAATGAGGTGTTAGAGAGATTTGCAAAACTGTATGCAAATCGAAACTTGTTTCTTTCGCTCATCTCTAATCACAAACAAAGCACATTAACATATGAACTCCAGTGTCTGTTCCCACACACATCAAAAAAAGATTGTTGAGGTAGGACACTTTGACATTTAGTGCTCCTTATGTAAGTTAAATGACAGACATGGAGTCCAGCCTGGGCCTTGCAAGATTTCCAAGGCTTGAACACAGACATCCAGCACCAATGCAAATCTCTCCATTGTGTGCCATCGTTTATCTTGCATGTGTCAACACATGTAAATTGGACACCCACTGGGAAAGAAATTCCACACAAACCAGCCTAGCAGCAGCTAAATAAAATATTCAGTGCTTGCAACGAGATGATGCTTGATACTTTGACGATAAGCCTTTGTGTTTTTGAAGTGTCCACTCTTCTAACCATCTCCTCTTTTTGTGTTCACCGCCAGCCAGTTTTGGCTCTTTCAATTCGTTGCATTTAACATGATCAGAATTGGCCATAGCCCCACAGACTCTGGGATCGGTGGCCTATGTTGGACTAACACGTTCCTCAGCCATTAGACATGACTTAAGAGAGTGTGATGGGATGGAATGCTCTATGTTCTGTTATGACAGGAGCGCAATTATAATAGATGAAAATGCCCTTCAAGGGGGAGAAATCATCAAACCTCTGACTTAAATGACAATGACAAAGCCAACAGGGAATCAATAAAGGAATTTATTTCATAAGCTCCATAAAAGAAGAACAAAAACGGCTAAAGGCAAAACTAAGGCAGAAGAGTTTAACTAGAAAGGCAACCCACAGCTAAAAAAATCCAATCTGAGATCGCAATAATCGAAAGCCAAAAATAAGCAAAACTCAGTACCAGACAATTTAATACTCACGAAAAACTGCGTTCTTGGTACAAATAATGAGACCATCTAACATTCAATGTTAGGAGTCAGATGAGGCTGAATAATGACTTGTGTGATAAGAACTGTAATAAATGTAGAGCCATCCACGGCTGCTTGCTCTTCTCATCTCAATCTCTCTCTCGTCTCTCTCTATGTGTGCCGTACAATAAATCTTCATTCTGCTGCCTGTCCTAAGACTCCCAGTGCCTTCTTTGGAGCTGAGGGTGCCAGCGCCAGCTGCTTCAACAAGCCTAGATGTCATGATTTACAGGGGGCTACGCTGGTCTTAGATGAGTAAAAAAACCCATCATCATTACCGGATAAGTGCTTAGTTACTTAAGAGGTGTCTCAATTGGGAGTTAGTACTAATCATGGATAAGAATAAGCTTGAGAGCTCTTTTCCAGGTAATGCGAATGGAAAAAAGACAGTCTTCAGAGGACCTTAACCAGCTGAGTAAGCACCACTTACAGAGACCTCAGACGAGATTTCACTAGCCTGATCATGAGATTATTTCAGATTATAATGACATGGGCACCACAAATGGCCTTCAACATCAGTGCTTGCTAGTTGAAGGCTGAGGGCAGCTCTACTTCTGGGATTCTTAGAAAGTCTCAAATCTCACTAACCTCTTTGGTGGGTGCTGCCGCCAGGCACCCCTAGATAACAAAATGTTCAAAGTAAAGATGAGAATTTGCATCAAAGACTTCAGACATCACAACTCTATAGTCATAGGCTTAGGTGGGGGGAAGAGACTTATTGGCTCCAGGATCAAGCATCCCTTTGGGACATTAAACCCTTACAAAGTCTGAATTACGAGATACCAAAGCTTCCAGGGTGCAGGGCTTAACTTGCTTAATCCATCCAGGCAGCTGACATTCATTGGAAACCAAGCAGGGAAGGCTCCTGCTCTCCTGTTTCACTTTTCTGGGAATGGCTGCCTGCTCTTGTAAATTACAGTATTGTAATAAGGCCCCTTCATTAGATTCAAGTCTTATTCAAATAATTATTTTCTTAACCTGAGGCCACTCCACCTTCCTTTAATTGATTCATTCAATATTTTTGTTAACTAATGATAAATGACTATGAAAGCTGAAATTGCAAAGTGCAGAGCTTTTGAGTAAAAAGACAGCAATTCTCCAAACAAAGGAGGGGGGTCCTTGCTGCTTTCAGTCCACACACCACCAAATCTTCCTCCTGGCCTTTAGACAGACCTTTTAAATTTAGGCCAAAAGTGCAAATTGCCAGTGGTGCCTCGCTTCCAGGTGAAAGCCCTCTGAATTAGCTCACCCTGGCAACAGCGGTGCAGTGCCCGAGCCAGCTGATTGGCTAGCCAGGGCAGTCACTTTTCCGATCGTTATCAGAGTTCTTGGAAAAGGTTTTCTGGGGATATGACCTCAGCGTGGACTGGAAAGGGGATCGAGTTTCCCAGGGCTGCCAGCCAGACTGCCAGGCCTTGCCTGCACCACACGGTACGGATCATTATAGATTTTTTTTTGTTTTAGGTGAGGTTTTCAAAAGAAGTGGCCCTTTGGATAGCCTGTGGAGCCTGCTGCTCTCACAACCACGTTCTGCCATGGACCCTTTTGTGTTGTTTCAGTGCTGTGCTGGAACTGCCACGTCAGATTTAAAATAAAAAAAAAAAAAAAAAAAATGAAAGGCTGATTTTGTAAAGAGGCAGAAGTCGATGAAAAATTTCTCTGGAAGCAAAGCACAGCACCACACCCCGGCTTTAACCCCTTGCTGGGATTTCACTTGCCTGGTTGTTATTTCTGGGTGTCTGATGGTGCATTTGAGTAGCAGGCTGTAATTCTGTGCTCAGGGTCAAGTCCACAGGGCTGGTTTGGGGGTAAAGAAGGGAGCAAGCGATACAGAATTTACCCTTTATCTCGTGTCTCAAGCACTTAATGAATAAAATCAAGTTGCCCAGCCACACTGCCGTCGCCCACTGTTTGAAGAACTTTACCAAACTGTCCAGTTTGTCAGAAATTCTGAATGGACCTTATCATGAAGGTACAGCAACTTAAACAGGAAACAAATCGACTTCACCCCTCCAGCGTGTGATGAATACGTTACATACCTTTATACCACCCTTGGAGGTGAACACAGGACCCAAACGCGCAGAAGGATTCACATTTGAAAAAGTTTGAATCAACCGAACGGGAAAACTCTTTAGACAGAGGGCAGGAGACAAAAGAGGGCACAGGATGCTCTACAGCATTTGGACCCTGCTTTGATTAATGCCTGGGGTCTCCTTGGTGGGATGTTCTCATGGTCATCCTGTGTTTCTGTGGGCTTCCTTCTACAGCCTGATCTGTAGATGGCATGTGTGGCTGTGCGGACACCAGTGTACCCTGCTATTGCAAGCTCGTCTCTGGATTTCCAACAACCGAATCAGGAAGATGGGGACTCAGGAAAAAAAAAAGAAAAATGGACGTTTTAAAGTTTGAATTGTCAGTTATCCCTTTAATCTAAGAGTGGTGCACCATGTGACAGGCTTCCATTGTCTTTGTAACAATCTGAACTTTTAGTACTTCTTGTTTCCTTCTCTCCATTTGTATTGAACCATTCAAAGTGTGATGATGTGTCGCTTTTCAAAAATTCAATCAATTCATTTCTGGTAGACTATCAAAGTTTTCAAAAATTGCTTTCTTAGCTTTACAGCCTGCAATCATTGCAAATTTTCTTTTTATTTTTTGGCACGACCAAAAGTTTTGCGTTTCTATGACACTCCAAAACATAGTGTTATTGAGACTGATGCACAGATATTATACAATTATATAATCATCCACCACCTCCCTACTCTGTAGCATCTTTTATGGAAGACTCAGGAGTATGTACGGTGTCATAGTGTTGGAAGTATGTCCAAGTCAGGCAGAAGCCCTGGAAAACAGGGTGGTTTTTCCCTGGCAGTACCCAAGGGCTCCAGCAGGGCCTTCAATCCAAACTACCAGTCCCAGGCAACCCCTAACTGGGGCCACACATCAGAGGAACGCTGACACCTCACATGTTAAGGGAGAAATTTTCCCTGACATCCAGATTCCCCCAGAACTTCCATTATGGCCTCTCCCCAACTGAAATTGAAAATGGGAATCATCCTGGCTAGACTGCACCTCCATCCACATGCTCCATCAATTATGGCCTCCTGGACAGTTAAGTTATTGCACTCCAGCCCAGATGGGACACCAGTCCTCCGCTACAGTATCTAAAATCTACATACATATACAGAAATATATATATATATATATATATATATATACATACACGTATATACATACATAGATACAGTATTTTGGCCTGCAGGGGGCACTGTAGCTCCCCAAACCCAACAGAGACAAGCTCAGACACGAGTGTAAAAGCACATAAAGAGTTTTTTATTTGTGGGAAACCCTTCTTAGGTAAGCATTTCCCACAATATCAAGCACAGATATAAATCAGAGCCACAACAAAGCACTTTGAAACTCCTGTGTTCTCTCACTCTTTCTCTCTGCTTCCACTCCTCTGCCAGCGAGTGTTGACCTCCACCTCTTGACTCTGGCTTCCCAAATAAAGGCAGCCCCTGTTAGTGTGGCCCGGAAGTAGTTCCAGGTGAGGCTGAAGCCCAACGAAGTAGAGCTCTTCAGAAGTCAACAGGGCTGAGCCACAAAACTCCATCTCCCAGAGTGCCCTGTGGGAATCTGAGGCACTGCTGCGACCCAGGAGTGGCTGCCATCTAGCAATCTGGGAGAGATAATGCCCTATGCATGCTGTCTTCCCTGGTCCTTCCACTATGAAGGGTTTTGGCCACCCCTCACTTATATATATATATATTTATATACACATATATATATATATATATATACACACGGTGTATATATATATATATATATATATGCGCACCCCCTAAGAACTCTCCATCACAACGTGACGGACAGGACCAAAAAATGAAGCTTAATTCTAAGGCCTGTCTGGCACAACAGGCCATCTACTCTGGTGTGGTCCGTTCAGATACAGGAGGTGTGGTGGCACTGAAAATATATCTGTCTGTTGATATGCCTTCTGAACATGACAGTTAGCAGTTCATCGCTCAAATTAACTCTAAAATTTTTCTTTGTGTTATCAAAATAGGCTACCTGGTACTACAAATAAAGCAATAAAGTACGGTACAGAGAGAGCACCTGTGACCATAATGTGTAAAAAATATCATCGGCAGTAGTGATTCACTGTTTCAATATAGTTACCTCAACAAGCAATCGTGCAACCATCGCAGTCGCGCTTGTGGTTATGTTTTTACAGAGCAGGAGGAGAAGTCTCCTTTAGCTGAGTCATACACGTACGAATAATTCTTTCGAAGTGTCGCCTTCAAATGAAAATGACTTTCCATCTCGCTCTTATGTGGAATTTGCAGGTAAGATTTTTTCATATTAAGGTTTCTTTGTTTCTCTGGAAGTTTTGCTGTGTGCAAGACACTTTTTATATCGGTAGTTATGATTACTCAGAGCAATCAGTGGTTGAATAAAGACATGTGATATGAGGTCTTGACCTTGTCTGCTTTTGGAAAAAATTTTTAAAATGAAAGAGTAAATGAAAAACATGTTAGTCTTAATATGTGTAATAATTTAACCAAATGTGACTTTGATGATGTTGCTAATGATCACAATGCATGAAATTCAGATACATTTTTTAAAGCTGATGCTCACGAGGCTTCATCTTCAGCAAAGCTTTGTTTTTGTTCAGATTGTCTGATGATGCCACCTCAGAAAGACCTCTTGTTGAACTTTTGGGTTCTGCTAGTGTTTCAGAGAAAATGCCAGTCTAGTTTAGTCACATTGTTGAAATGAAGCAACAGCTAGGGGTCACTGAGGAAATGCTGAGACACAAACCCCCTCTTCAAGTCTCCACCAGAGGGTGCTGACTATCCCATGATGCAAAACCCCTTAGGACAGGGGTGTTGAACTCCTGTCCTGGTGGGATGCATTGCCTGCAGGTTTTCATTTTAACCATTGTCTTAATTAGTGACCGTTTTTGCCGCTAATTAAATTCTTTTGCCTTAGTTTTTATTAAGTCAACTCAGCCATCTCAGTTGTTCCTTTTTCCTTAATTAGCAGACAAACAATAATGAGACATAAAATAAGCTGCCAAATTATCAGTTCACCTGTGCTCATCTCATATTTATAATTATATATAAAATCCAATGTCTGTCTGTCTTTCTGTCTGCTTGTCGCAAGATAACTACTTAATGGATTTAGATCATTTTTTTCCTATAATTTGCTTACATTTGGGTTGATTTTGCGACTTCTCTCATCGCGGTAAGTATTACAGTTTGCTTGCGGTACCAATTTATTTGCGTTAATCTGAGAGACACGCAAGTGGGCCGAGGGGAGCGGGAGGCGAGACCACAGGAGTAGGAAGTCAGGTGGTCCTTCCTCATTCACTTGCCAGCCTCTGTTCGAGTCACTCTACTTCTTGCCACGTGTTGTTGCGTACCTTGCCTCCGCCGATACCTGTTTGTTCAGCACACATTATCATCTAGAGATTGTTAAGGAGTAACGTTTGACGTTTTTGAGAGAGATCAGAGTTACGTGTGTTTTAAAGGGTAGCTGCTGATTGGCAGAGATGTCACAGTCACGTGCTCTTCTCCACGCGGGAGACGCTCTCCTGTCAGAGCTGAACACGATCAGATACAGGGCCAACATTTGACGATGAAGCGTACCTACCTTCCGCTTGGCCGGAATTACATTTTTTTTTAGATTTTTAAATTTGTCTTGTTTCACTAGTACGTGGGCAGAGCAGAGGGGAACAACTAATCTGAAAATCAAGTAAGGCTGATCTTTCAGGTGACCAAAACATTTTGACGATGTTCTTAGAAAATCAACAGTTTTGGAAATGTCTTCAATGGCAGAATGAGAGCAGCAACAAGCTGTGGAATCACATAACGGGTTTAATTACCAGCAAGAATTGGCTTCTCATTAAGAAACTGGTTGGAGTGAAACTGGCTGGAATCCGAGGTTCCCGTTTAGCTGGCCATCTGTCAGCTTGTTTCACATCTCATTTCTGTTTGGCTGCCATTTAATGAAGAAACGAATCAATTCAACGGAATGAATCCTTTAAAACAGGGCTATTAAAATGAAAGAAAATGGAGTTAAATAGCAGTGAAAACTGATCACTGATTAAGGAAAAGGGTTTGAATAAAAACCTGCAGTCACTGCAGCCCTCCAGGCCTGGAATTTGACTCCTCTGCCTTAGGAGATCTGTGCGGCTAGACATCCTGGCCCATTTACAGGGTGGATCCAGAAAGTCCTCCAAGCCCTTCACTTTCTGCACACTTTATTGCATTGTAAAGTTCATATTAAATGGTTACATTTGTCATTTTCACCCATCAATCTACACTCAGTAACTCACGGTGACAACATAAAAACTTGTTTTCAGAAAGTTTTGCAAAGGATGTGGGCAGTTCATCCCACCCCTCAAGGCAGATCCATCTCCAGCTCCATTTGACTGAATGGAAAGCGTCTGTAAACTGCCATCTTCAGGTCTCTCCATACATGATCTATGGGGCTGAAGTGTGACCTTTGACTAGGCCACTCAAGGACACTCAGAGTCTTGTCCCAAAGCCACTCCAGCATTGTCTTGGCTGTATGCTTTGGGTCATTGTCATGCTGAAAGGTTGCGTGGACTCTGGAGCAGGTTTACTTCAAGGACTTCAATGTATTTGGCTACATTCATCCTTCAGTCAATTCTGACCAATCTCCTTGTCTCTGCTCCCCACCCTGCTTCACTACAGGGACAGTATTAGGAAGGTGATGAACATTGCCTAGTCTTCTTCAGTCATAGTGCTTGGAGATCTACCCAGATAGCTCAATTTTGTCTCATCAGGCCAGAGAATGTTGTTCATTTTGCACTTAAAGTCCTATAGATCCCATTCGGCCAACTCCAAGCATGCTGCCATATGACGTTTACTCAGTAGTAGCTACTCAACCATGAGTGCCTGATCAATGGAGTGCTGTTGACATGGTTGTTCTTCAGACGGGTTACCCATCTCAACAGAGGACTTCTGAAATTCTGTAAGAGTGACTATTGGGGTCTTAGTAATCTCCCTGCCATCGTTCACAGTTTGGCCAGGCAGCCAGATCTAGGCAGAGCTCTTCCATATTAGGAGTAATAATGGAGGCCACTGTGCTCCTTGAAACACTCAAATCTTTAGAAATAGGCCCTGATCTTTGCCTAACCACATTTTGCTCGAGACCTCCTTGGATTTGATGACTTGGTTTTTGCCCCGATGTGCAGTGTGAAAAGTGGGATCTCAAGTACACAGCTGTGTGCTCCATTCTAGGCTGCGTTCAGCCAATTCAGTTAGTCCCAGGTGGGCTCCAATGAAGTTTGAGACACGTCCCAAGGAGAATTAAAGCACACAGGATGCACCTGAACACAATGAGGGTCTGAATATGCTATATAGAAATGAAAAATATTAATACAAATAAAAATTGATAATAGCACTGAATATGGAACTTCTAACCTCGCTTAACATGTCCACACTGTAAACAAATGTCAGTAAAATTAACGGTAAAAATATTGGAAATAGTGAAAGTAAAATACCTTAAAAGTCACCTTATCATCTTCTACTGAAAATTACCTGTTTATCTTAAACAATGTTAAGGGCAAGTTTCGCACAAATACTAGGAAGTTTTTCTTTGCAAAAAGAACGATAGACACTTGGAATAAGCTACCAAGTAGCGTGGTAGACAGTAAGACTTTAGGGACTTCTAAAACTCGACTTGATGTTCTTTTGGAAGAAATAAGTGGACAGGACTGGCGAGCTTTGTTGGGCTGAATGGCCTGTTCTTGTCTAGTTTGTTCTAATGTTCTAATACATTTCATTATTTCTTTACAGCTAAATTCTGTAAAAATCTATATTTTTCTACCTTAAAAATATACTAAACACCGTTTACTGATACATTACAGTTACAATGAAAAAATCACTGTTAATTTTACAATGTAAAACTGTTAAATAGCGAAGGTAAACAATTGTAAAACGGTATAGAGCTGTTTTGGTAACACCAAAGTTACGATATTTGCATAAAGACACGCCCCTTTACCATATTGTTCTGCTGAGCTGCATACATTTGCACAGGAGGGAAAAAAATGTAAGCAGAGTTAGCCGACGTGCTGCTAGAGTATGTGAAATTTCCCCTTGGGATTAATAAAGTATCTATCTATCTATCTATCTATCTTTCCCTGTGTGCTGAAGGTGTTTTGAGGTTATGGAAGCTGATTTTTGGTGGGTTGTATTCAATAAGCTGGCACCCCCGTAGGACACCATACACCACAAAAGCCAACCTTACTCCACCAGACAATGTGCCGTAATTTCCCTGAAAACTGAATTCTTTTCAATATATATAATTAAATGCTATATGCTTGCTATTGGTTGTTGTTATTTTACTGATGCAAACTGTGTACTGGAGTTTGATCCTGACAGTATTTTCTATTGGTTTATTGATTGGCATCTTTATTATAATGCACGGATATCAGGTTATGGTTAAATGTTCACTTCTATTGGAATGTGTTGTAACATTATTTTACTACAACGTTATACTCTAGACCTAAAAATACTTCTTACAGTAGAATTCTGGCAGTCACAGCTGCCGGTACTTTACTGTAAATTTAACATTAGTTTTGTTACAGTGCAGTCCTCCTGGGGTGAGCTTTGTCACTAGTGGAGTGTCTGCATCATCCTCTCAAGCAGAGATTATTTTCTTTGGTGAACACAGCTTAACTTTCTCCAATTCCTTTTTTATACATTTGGAGAGGGGCATAACCTGAAAGGGTGGTCCTCATCCATCATATATGATGTTCTTAAGCCATTGCAATGTATTCTTCATTTATAGGTGCCCTGCCTGGATATGTCTCAGTACATACACTACAAAGAGCCGTCTTAACAACACCATAGGCCCCCGGGCAAAGTAGCGTGCTGGGGCTCCTCTTTTGATCGGAAAACTAGAATTGTACATCAGCATCAGAAGCATTGTGGGCCCCTGTGGCCCCCAGCCAGTACTCACTCGATGGCTCTGAAAACGTGAAGAAAAGAGGACAGCACCTGAGGTATGTGGAGATCTCCACCGTCTCCTTATTGGTGCCCTGTCTGGGAGAAGGAACTTGGACATTTTAACAGGCTAAAGAAAAGAAGAATTCAAAAATCGAATACGTAGTCAGGGTCGAAACCAGTATAGAGTGTAAATCCGTCACCAAAACTTAAAAGAAAATGAAAGAGAAGTGTAAGAAGTCAGATTGGAAGAACTCTAAAATCGAACATGAAGATTTTTAAACCAGCAGAGTCCTGAATCGTGGAAGCTACACAGCAAACGGTACCAGCTTCTAAAACACTTTATGGGTGATATCCCTCGGGTGACCTTCCTGAGGCAGTTAACCACATATGCCCAGCAAATTTCCACACAGCGACACCTTGTGGGCAAATGATGGGTAGGGTGGGCTTGGGAACACCTAATTGAATACCGCACTGGCCCAATGTGTGGGCTGCTACAAGAGGCCGCTTAACAAAGTTTCCCCAGTGGCCCAGGATGAGTTCATCTCTGGCTGTACAAGTTCAGTAGATTAGGGATGGCAAAACCATTACACAATGCACATTTTGAAGTGCGTCCTTTAAAAGTTTCCTTTTCTAGAATGGTATTAATAAATTTTAAAAATCCCCATTTTGTTTGAAGAAAATAAAAAATAACAAGAAGCTCGGTGGGCCCCTTAGCGGTCTCATTTCCTTAAAAATCAGCCAGGAACACGATCATGGCCCTTGTCAAGAACTCATGTGGTTTCCTCTTGAAACCATTATCTGGTATTATCACATTATTATTATTTTCTGTCATTGTCTTGCTATTTTTTCAATGAAAGCCTTTTTTTTTTTTGTGACGATCCATGGACCATTTCTGGTCCTTTAGAATATTTGTTTTCAGTGAATTCTCAGGTTGTTTTCAGATGACATTTCAGTCAAAAAAAATTACATCACCCTCCGACCGATCGAAACGTAATACATGTGAATGCTCGAAACTCCACAGAGGACCTTCACTCCAGATGCTGTAGGTGCCATATTTTTTTGTTGCAATTAATCCTTTGCTACTTACGTGGTTTGTGAACTATGATGTCATCACACTTCCAGTTAGGAGACGCTTGAGGCTGGAATGATCAGGCAAATGAATGGCCAGGAGATGAACTGTTAACTAGAGGGAAAGACAGAAATGGGGTCAGAGGGCAGGCAGGGGGCAAGAAACAGAGACACAGTGAACACAGAGGTGAGACGAGCTATGGCGGGGCGGTTTTATCTAGTGTTATGGGTGCAGGTATTTATAGACTTTAAATAGCTCCGAGGGGCTCTCACCTTGAGGAGTTGAAGGTGGTGCTGGGAGGACCGGTACAGGAATCGGCAGGGTAGCTGTGCGGATGAGCTCATCTGAAGCAGTGCGGGTGAGCGGGGGGCTCGTTTGAGCCTGGATGGGAGAAGACATCCCAGCACGAGGTACCAATCTGCAAAAAAAAGGAGAATATGAAGGAGTTCTGAAGACCACTTGGATGCATAAAGGGCTGGAGAGAGAGAGAGAGAAAAGACATTACTTACCTGAGAGTAATTAGAGTTGTATTGGCCATGGCCATACAATAACATTCAAGCGTGAATTGCAGATTTAAAGGGTTCCTTCCGCATACAGAACAAACTGTGTAAAGGCGGGCTAGACGATTGAAGGGAGTTTGGTGAGGCGTTCATCACGATTAGAGGAAGGGATTCCGCAGACGTATAAAAACCGAGAGCGGTGTTTGTTTTGTCTCCGTTTGTTGTCAGTGCGGAGTGTCATTGGCAGAGTGTGCACCGTGGTACTCTAGATAAGAATAAAGAGGTATAAGTTACTCTTTAATTATCCCCCAGTGCCGGGTTTCCTTTTTTTGGGCCATAGGTTGCCGCAGGTTGATTAAGCAATCGACATCACTCTGATGGTCTTCCTCGACCCTTCTCTCCCCTGCACTGATGGACACATGAGTCTTCACGAGGATGGTCACCCAGTCCCAAGTATCAAGACTTGCTTTGGCCATACAGATGTGAAAAAGAGGCATTGCTGATGTTGATGGTCGCAGGAAGTCTCCCCAACGTGTCCTGCTCAAAATTAGAAGTCAAAAGGACCCAAGACTTGTGGGACAGACCATAGTAACTTCCTAGACTGCTGACTGATTCACACAGACAAGGCTCCCCTCATAATGACTGCCATTTTCCATCATCCAGGTTGACGCTGGCTCAAATAAGTTTTTATTTTTGTGGAAGGACATCTGGTCATCTTCAGCAGTTAAGATGCTGAAGCCCCCTTGTTCTCCCTGAGGTGCTGATGACCTTTAAAATTACAAGAGATGAACAATGGCGCAAATTGGGCAACATTCTCAAAATGCATACTCCTGGAACAGCCGGTGTAATAGTGCAGGACCTCCTTGGCTATGGCAGCGGGCCACTTCTGCTGTTTGTTAGGTCAGTTCAGCTATGTAGAAATACAGCAAAGTTTCTCGTTACTCATTGATTGACTTTTCATGGCAGACACACCGGCCTGGTGCCATCCAAAACAACAGGGCTTGACTACACAACTGCATGGTGTTGTGTCCTTTGTGACGTCACCTCTGCTTCCAATAGGGCACGTTTAGGACCTCATCACTGAAGGAACATCTGCACTGTGCTTAACTGGTGGTGCTATAGGGCATCATTTAGCACCTGCATGACTCCAAACCATGAACCGTAGCCACTTGTGTTTCACTAACCCCCTTGCGTAGCCATGTTCCAGACCAGTATGTCATTTCTTTTCTCTGGTTTTAAAATAATTATGTATTCTTTAATCCAACTTGTATGCATGTGGACCACTGGTTTGGAGCAGGCAGTGATTACAGTGTGTTTCCACACCCACCCGGACTGAGATCCAAGTGCATTGGGTGACACCTGAACAGTGTGACGTTTTTAATGGTGGCTGTAGTGCCAGTCCTGCCACCAACCCCTGTAAGTTGGAGGACCTGCTTGAAGGTCTGGATGCAGATTAACGTCATTCCCAGGATGGAGCAATTGCAGGTTAAGGGCCTTGTTCAAGTGTCCAATGGAGTAGAGTCATTTCTGGCAAACTGGCAACTGGCACAGATTCCTAGCCCCAGAGCCACCACTCCGCCCCATGATAGTTGACCACTGGGTCCAACTATTTTATTTTCATGGGAAATATTAAATGTTAAAAACAGATCAGGCATTAAGGCACAAGTCATTCAGAAAATGGTGCACTCACAAGGCTGAACATAACACAAATGTCTTAGTCTGCGCATCTTCTGTCTTGAAAGGACTGAGAAATGGTTAGCAGTCCAGAGCGTCTGACCCCAGCAATGCGATTAGTGGCTGAGTGGCACAGCGGTTGGGGCTGAGGTCTCACGTGTCCAGGGTCCTGGTCATGAATTGCAGATTCTTATCATCTTTGTGACTGCCTCAGGGCACTCCAGCTTCCTCCTAACTCTTCAAAAAGGTGCAATTCAGATTGATTGGTTACTCTCAACAGGCCCGGAGTGTTAATGGCTGCTTCCTGTGAAACACTGACTTCCTCTGTACTGAGGTGCCCATGACCCTTAACAAGAATTAGCAAGTGCATCGAATGAGTTTTGTAATGCTATGGTGTGCTACCATGAAAATCAGCTGTTTGGAGTTTCGCAGATGCTCCTGGGGTTCAGAGGCCTCTGACAACTCTATAAATGTGGATGTCGACTCAAGCTGCCCGGTCCTGACTCGGCATACCTACAACTTAATGGTTATGTCATTAAAGTACAGTAATTTGATAGCAATATTTAAATCAAATAACCAACCACAAGCATAACCTACCAGGTAACTCCTCTGGTTGGTTGGCCATCAAAGGTGAGTACACCTGATGAGCACCAATAAGGGTGAAGCACATGTTGTGTAATCTTTGTATTTGGCAGGTACTGCATCACATATATATATATATATATATATATATATATATATTGTCACAGGTGGCTGGGGGTGGTACTAAGTCAGGACGCCCAGGAGAACCAGAGGAGGGCTTACGCCTCCCTCAGACCACGTGGGGGCGACCGCTCTGGTGGCTATGGGCACCACGGGTACAGAGCTTTGAAGGTCAGCCCTGTAGGGGCCCGTGGTCACTGCCAGGGGGTGCCCCAATGCCTTTGGAGCCCTGGACCTCAGCACTTCCGCCACACCCGGAAGTGCTATAGGATCGGGACTCCCGGAGTGCTTCCGAATGCACAGCCGGCACTTCTGCCACACTGGGGAGTGCCAGCGGAAGATTGTCGGGAGGCTCCTGGAGCACATCCAGGTGACTATAAAAGGGGCTGCCTCCCTCCATTCGATGGCTGGAGTCGGGTGGAAGAGGGCGGAGCTCGGAGGAGAGGAGAGGAGTGGAGGCGGTCAGAGACAAAGAGAAAAGGCATTATTGTGAAAGGGCCTGGACTTTGGGGTGATTGGTGCTGCGGTACAGGGTTGTGTGTATCATACTTGTATATATTCTTGTAAATAAACGTGTGTTGGGTGACAAACGATGTCTGCCTGTCTGTGTCCGGGCTGCTTACCACTATATATATATTATACATATAAACAAACATATATGAATCTAGTTGTGCAAAAAAAAAATCTAACATTTCGTTGTACAATGTCTCATTGCCACAATGACAAAGATTTTGATTTGATTTGAGTTTTTGGAAATTAAAATAATTTGGAGTCATTTGCATCCAGCTGCTGAGGGACAGAACCCCCAGTGCCATGAACAGTCTGTAAGAAAGAAATGCCAGCAGTGGCGTGAACTGTTTGAAACCCAAGGAAGATGCTTAGCCCCACCAACAAGTGCCCAGCGCTGGCTCGGCCCCCTTCCACTTTGGACACCATAGAACAGGCTGTGACTGGAAAGTTGGCGTCTCAGTTTGAACTGTGCCCTCAATGAGGAGAGAGCCCTACTTTAGGAAGGCTAATTAGAGGCAACCCTACTGGATTGAGAAATGCTGAGCAGTCCAGAGCATCTGACCCCAGCAATGCCAAGAGCACAACTTCTTCTTTTGTTGGTGGCCTGATATTCCTTCTGGCTTTCATATGTCTGTTTGCCCCGTCATTATACAACCACCCGCACACCCACACATATATAACTCACTCAGTCCTCTATCATCTGGCAAATCCTTGCACTTCATTGATTTTATGATGTCAAGTTTTTCAACCTACCTGCATTATGTACGTCTTACTTAAAATTATATGTCGTGTTTACTAAATATACTTATTTTATTAACTTCATGAAATGAATTAATCCACAGGTAATTGACTGCAGTAAGTCTGAAAAACAAAGTGACCTGCACCACAATTCATTGAGCTATTTTTAAAGCTAGCCAGGTACGTTTAATGTAAATAAATTATTTTTTGTTCAGACCAACCAAATATCAAAGAATATGCAATATGCATTTTTTTTTTTTAAACTTAAGACTGTGCAATGGTTTATACATTATTGTGCAAGATAAACATGTTTTATTTTCACTGATTGCACTTAAGAATTCATTGCTGTGTTGCCATGGAAAAGAAGACAAAGATGCTTTTGTGATTTTGTATCAAAAGAATATCATAAATCAGCTTCATGGCATATGGAAAAAAAATCAATTTGCTACCAAGATGTGAGGGTCCCTTTGACACGCGGCGACATGTTGACAACAAAAGGTCTGGTTCTTCATGCAAAATATTACCAAATATAGCAAGGTTGTCTATTTAAACCTTACTAATGTTAAGTTACAGCACCAACGTGTATTTCTAAAGCACATATTCATGCAACGTGTGCAGCCCACAGTGCTTTACAAGATATCAAAGAAAAACCTAAAGCATCTGTGTATTGGAAAAATGGGCAGAGCGTGTTTCGAGTATAACAAGGTGTTAATTTTGAGTGAGAGTGACATAAAAGAGGTGACTAATGACAACAGCCCCGAGGCTGATCATTTCTGTTTCAAAGAAAATAATCTGATGACTTTGTTTCACCGTCAGCTAATTACATCGATATGACATCTAGAACACTTATGTTATTAACACTAGAAACAGCAATGCAATACCAGCAACCATGATGATCTGGAGTTAAATCGACTTAACATTTCATGTACTCAAGTAAACATCCCATTATTTTGTTTTCTTATGTGCATGAGCACCGTGTAGCTCTCCGAGTCCAGACCAAGCAGGGCAGAGCATTACAACGTCAGGATGATTTTGACGAGGACAGACAGCTCAGCCCAACTGACTGAGTTTCAGCAAAAGATGAAATGGATGGCACTTGGCGCTAAATTAATAAAGGATGGACTGGCTGTAGTGCTGCCAGGGTCTTGAACCGCAATAAGTGGGTTTCTACAATGCATGGAATTATGAATAGATTTGTGTTATTTTAGACGTATTACTTTAATAATAAAAACTAGAGGGCTTCACCTCTGCTCGCTTCACTCGCCAACCACCCTGGCCTGCGCTACAAGCCAGCCACTTCACTTCTCTGCCGCTCACGTTATGCGGATTTCACTTTTACCAAACAACAAATCTTTTAGTTCTTGTGGATACGCCTATTCATTGGGAGGAAACGCTATTTTTCCCTGATGGCCACACAAATTAGACGATCTACAAGTCTCCGACTTCAAGTTTAAATCCGAACAAATATATTCGATCTGTTTTCACTGTTCCGTTATTTCACCGAGTAATAATTTCTATTTGTTTGCGCTAATGCGATCTTTACTATCATTTTTTTGAGACTTTCGAATTTTAGTACTTTCATTATCTCTAACCTGCTCTGCATGTGTATCACACCAACGTGAATTCTTTACGACGTTCTACTTTGTCCTCTACTCTTTGTCTTTTATTTCCGGCCCCGGACGTGGTTAAATCTCTTTTCACAAAATCTCATCTCGCGGGCCTTGAAAGTATCTCTCTGAAAAAGTCTCATCTCATTCCAGGATTTTTTATTATAATAGAGAGATAATAATAATAACTTTCATAAGGTCTACGTCCGTGCTGCCAGGAGAGAGGGACAGGTGGTCAAGTTAGGAGTCACCTTGGCTGCAGGAGCCTGAAGCTGAAGAAAGGGAACTGCTACTGAGCGGTTACCAGGGTAGTAGGAATGGCCCTATCGATGGGGTCTCCCACAAGGGCGGAGTGTGAGCGGCAGGAGAGGCGTGTGTGGCTCAACAGGTTGTCCCACAGCCACTGATGGAAGGGCGACAGGAAACTGAGCCAGGACATGAATGTTGACGGGTCTGTCGGTCAACATCTCCCACTCCTGCGAGGTCTGAATGGGATAAATGGGAGGAGGTGCCAGGTTTAGAAAGGCAGTATTCAGGGCTCAAAGTTTTGTGTTTTACCCTCTGGTTTTAATGGATTATTTATTTGTTTTTAAGGATTATTTATTTATTGGAAGATTTGCACTGCACTTTCGGACTTTGTTTTAATAAAAGCACTGAAGCACTTATATACCTACCCCTTGCTAAATGTGCGTTGTGTCCTCATCTTGTGGCTCATCCCTAAAGTATGTTATCGGTGGTAGCGGATCCAAGAGGCTCCTGGGATGCAACCAGTAGCATGGGGCCGACCTGCACCGTCACACCACTACACAAACTGACAGATGACACTGAGGGAACACTCATACAATAAACAGGAACAGACCCCACTCGGCATCCCCTTATACCCAAACCGCCGAACACAAAGAAACTGCCGTTAACAAAGCTATTCTTCTACAATACAC
Source organism: Polypterus senegalus (assembly GCF_016835505.1). Classification (NCBI taxonomy): domain Eukaryota; kingdom Metazoa; phylum Chordata; class Cladistia; order Polypteriformes; family Polypteridae; genus Polypterus; species Polypterus senegalus. The sequence continues at coordinate 52,549,841 of NC_053165.1, read as the reverse complement.
ACGAACACAAAACACTAACAGACGTGCATACTGTAATATGCACATCTGCAGTCACCATAGTCACCCACAGTGGAATGAAAACACAAGACAGGCAAACACAACAACTTCATACCAACCCAGGAAACCCGCCGGGTAACATTAATTAGAAACACAGATTGAGGACGTTAGATGTGATTTAGATCAATGAATGCATTATAAGTATAACACATCAGCAAAACTGCAAAAAAATAAACCTTCGTTAAATATTTAAGAGAATATAAACACACACAAAACACAACAAACATACAGACTCACACGGACTTGTAGTTAAAACACATACAGTTATACAGTTAGCATAACCTCCCTTGAGTTGTACTCCACATTGAGTCCCAGGTCCTTCTCATAACAGGTACTTTCAAGTTTCAGACCCAATTGTGTATTCAAATCTAACATTTCTATTTCATATGCGTAATACTTAACCTTTACTGACATTAAATTTCATCTGCCACAAATCTGTCTAAGCCTGCAAACTACCCAAGTCCCTCTTTAAAGGTTTAGCTGATTCTACATCATCTGCCCTTCCACCCAGTTGTGGTGTCATCTGCATACTTAACCAGCTCCTTGTTGCTTTTAGACTTGTCTAGATTGTTTATGTACATTAAAAACAACACTGACCCCTGAAGGACAGCACTTTTCACATCACCTAATTCTGAGAAAGTCCCCCTCGCTACCAGCCTCTTCTTTTTGTGTCTGAGTCAATTTTGTACCCACCTACAGAGTGAACTTTGAACTCCCACTTCTTTTAGTTTGAGCCCTACCTTCTCATGTGGTACCTTATCAAAAACCATCTGAAAATTAAGATAAATAAGATCATACGCACCACTCTTATTGTACGTTTTTTGTTGCCACCTCATAAACCTCCACAATTTTCCTGTCTGTGCCCATATTGACTATTTGCTAACCCTGCTGTTCTAGATATGAGCTGCTCAGTCATAATAATAATAATAATTACATTTATATGGCCCTTTGCTCACTACTCAAAGTGCTTTAAACGGTGTGGTTAGAGCCACTTCAACCACAACTAATGCACATCAACGCCCTGCATGATGTAATGGCAGCCAGTTTGCACCAGTACACTCACACCACATTAGTTATTGGGTGGCATATGTTAAATAGTTAGCCAATTAGAAACCGGGGATTATTTTGGCAGAATGACTAGGCCATGAAGGACAATTTAGCCTGGACATCAAGATATACCCTACTCTTTCCGAAAGATGCCCAGAGATCTTTTATGACCACAAAAATTCAGGACCCTGGTTTTAATGTCTCACCCAAAAGATGGCACCATTTCTTACAGCACAGAGTCCCCGTTACTGCACTGGAGAATTGGGACCACGGGGTAAGCACCCACTATTGCCTCACCCAGCAGCAATCCAAGCTCTTCCTAGATGGTCTCCCATCCAAATGCTAGCTGGGTCCAAACATGCTCAGCTTCACGTGGATTACCGGTTCTGAAGTGCAGGTGGCATGGCTGCTGGCTCCTTAATAATTTCTTCCATTAATTTACTTGCATTGCACATTAAGCTTGCTGGTCTTTAGTTACTTGGATCAGCCCCGTCACCCTTTTTATACATCCATCCATCCATTATCCAACCTGCTATATCCTAACTATAGGGTCACAGGGGTCTGCTGGAGCCAGTCCCAGCCAACACAGGGCGCAAGGCAGGAAACAAACCCCGGGCAGGGTGCCAGCCCACCGCAGGGCACACACACACACCCAGCACCCACTAGGGACAATTTAGAATCACCAATGCACCTAACCTGCATGTCTTTGGACTGTGGGAGGAAACCCACGCAGACACGGGGAGAACATGCAAACTCCACACAGGGAGGACCCGGGAAGTGAACCCAGGTCTCCACCACATCTCAACCCTGGTATCATCTGCAAACTTAACCAGCTTGTTACTTATATTCCTGTCTAAATCATTTACTGTATATATACATTAAAAATAGCAGTGGCCGTAGCACTGACCCCTTCTGGTCACCACTCTTAACATGGGCCAGTTCTGATGAGGTTCCTCACACCATTACCCTCTGCTTCCTGTGTCTGAGCCAATTCTGCACCCATCTAAAAACATCACCCTGAACTCCCAGTTCTTTTAACTTGATGCCCAACCTCTCATGTGGCACCTTATCAAATGCTTTCTGAAAGTCCAGATAAATAACATCATAAGCTCCACTTTGATCGTATCCTTTTGTTGTCTCCTCATAGAATTCCGGCCTGTTTGTAAAACGCGACCTCCCTCTTCTGAACCCATGCTGACTGTTCCTAATAACTCCTGTCCTTGCCAGATGTTGCTCAATCTTTGTTTGATTTCGTTATTTAATCTGAGCAGCTCTTCTCCCTCTACAATTTCCAAATCCCTCAGTACCTCCTTAGTAGTCCCTGTTACCTCTGGGTGGTGGTTGTCCACTTGCTCACTTGTGAACACCTCAGAAAATGTAAGTTTAGGGCATCCGCTATTTCACTGTCTGTATATTTGAATTCCCCTTTACTATTTCTGATGCACTTGATTCTAAAATACTAAAAGAATCTCTTAGGGTCTTCTTTCGCCTTATCTGCTTTATTCCTCTCCATTTGTCTTTTAGCCTCCCTGATATCCTTTTTAATGGTTGCCCCCATGTTCTCATACGCTCTACGGTTCTCTTTGCAGTCATTAGTCTTATATGCCTTATACAGCAGTTTTTTCCTTTGCAACTTCTTTTTAAATCCTTATTAATCCACCGTGGAGTTTTTATTAGTTTCCTATTAATTCCAAATTTAGGTATGTATCTGTCCTGCATTACATGTAAAACATTTTTAAACCTGTTCCACTGCTCCTCGACTGTCTCCACATTTAAAAGCTTATCCCAGTCTATCCTACTTGGACTTTGTCGCATCTGCTCAAAATTAGCCCTACCAAAGTTCAACTTCACAATTTTAGTCTTTGTCTCTTACAAAATACTGAGAATTGTATTATATTATGGTCACGTGACCCTAGTGGTTCAATCACCTCTACACCCTCAATTCTATCCTGATTATTACAGAATACTAAATCCAGATAGGCTTCACCCCGTGTTGGTGCTTTAACATGCTGTGTTAAAAAACAGTCGCTGATTACCTCTAAAAACTCTTGTGCTCCTCTATCTAGAAGGTTATCCCAGTTAAAAGTTGGATAATTAGTTGCCCGTGACTATAATATCGCCTTTTTGAAATTACTAAAAAGATGTGTGTTGAAATTACTGTCTGAATTGGGTGGTCTATAACACACTCCTAAAATGAGACCTCTTTCCCTAATATTTTCCAGGCGAAGCCACATGTCCTCACTAAGATGGGGCTCATCATCCAACTGAAGATGACTTACATTTAAACCCTGTTTGGCATAAACAGCAACCCACCTCCTTTTCCATTCTGTCTATCATTCCTAATAAATGTGTATCCCTCTATATTACACTCATCCCCATCTTTGTTATTTAGCCAGGTTTCCATTATTGCTATAATATCATAATTATGCTCTGCTACATACAACTGCAACTCACTTACCTTATTTTTGATACTTCTAGCATTAAGGCAAGCTATTTTTAAATGTGCTACTCCTACATTTAAATGTTGGCTTAGAATTTACATTACTACACATTTTTATTTCTACACCGTTGTTTGTTCTTCTACGTATAGATCTAAACCTGGCCTGTCCTAAACTCCTGCCCCACTCTTCCCTAGTTTAAACAATCCTCGACTAGCCTACACATACGCCTCCCCAATACATTGGTGCCCCTCCGGTTCAGATGTAACCCATCACGGCCTAACAGGTCCCATCTGTTCCAAAAGGAGTCCCAATGCCCCATAAACCTGTACCCTTCTACCTTGCACCAAAATATGAGCCACGCGTTAAGCCTTCTAATCTCCTCAATCTTACCTGGACTGGCGTGTGGCACAGGCAGAACTTTAGAGAAGACTAACTTGTCAGTTCTGCTCCTCAGCTTGGCACCTAACTCTTTGAATTTGGATCGCAGAACTGACAGACTACCCTTATGTATGTCATTTGTTCCAACATGGACAATGACAACTGGATTCACCCCGCTCTGGCCAAGAGTCAATCCACCTTTCCAGGGAGGTCTGCCACCTGTGCACCCGGAAGGCACCACACCGTGCGAGACTCTCTGTCTCTGGGGCACACCGGCGCTTCAATCCCCAACTATCACTACCCCTCTCTTTCTGGGTACTGGTTTTGAGGTGACCTGTTGGGGTTCCTCATCCCTGCCTACCACCTCAGAATTATCAGAGACACCGTCTGGTAACGGATTGACACTTCTAATTCTGGGGTTGATGCTCCCGGACAGTGTGCACCCTTTACCTTACGCCTTGTGACCGTGACCCACCTATTCCTACCTGTCTGGTCTGGAATCCCACCAACACCTTAGGAGGTGCACACTATCTCTCTAAAGGACACCTGGGCCAGGTCCGCCATTTCTCTACTACAACGCAGGCCAGTTCAGTGACAGCCCTCATAGACAACTGGCTCCTCCAAACCATCATCTAAAAAGTCCAACAGGGCTTGCATTGCATTGCATTGGCCTCATTATTAAAATTTGATTTGGGATTAGTAAAACTGCCTTTTTTTTCTTAAAATTAAATAATTTAACTTAAATGATAACACTAAGATCTGCTACAGCTATTTTACACCTTTTCCCCTTTAACTCCTGTCCTGTTCTCCCTCTCAGCTGCCTGCTGTTTGTCCTTCTATCTTTAACTTTACTTTTCTCTGTCTCTTCTCTTAACTTTGCGCCCCTCTTACTTAAAAGCTCTCCACTCGCAAAGTTTGTACTCCCCCGTATTAATGAACCCTCACGCTGCTGCCCACTTAACTGTTCTGCCTCTGCACCGTTAAGGACTGTTCAATCTAAAATAAACAAATAAGTAAAACTTGACTGTATTACCTTATCTGCTCCTACAGCCCCTTGTGACCGATCAGCGCCTTAATGATGGCCGCTTACCTGCGCACCGCTGAGCCTTCACCTTCTACTGCTTTAAGTCAGCCGCGGTCTCATTTTCTTTTCTTTTAAACTTAGGAATCCCTGTTACGACGACGCGGTTATTTGCTAACAGATGCGGAGATCAGTTACTGCTGCTTTCTATCCTCCTCCTCGATGCTGTTCAAATACAGAAAACAAGAACAAGAACAAGGAACTTTTCCATGCGCACCTCCAAAACCCCAGCTACTTTTGCTCCTGTTACTGTGGAAAAAAAGCTTTAAAATTCTCGCACGGTTCCTTAGCGGCAACCAAAACCCGAGGTTTAAAGAGCAAAATATACATTTTTAATAACTCTCACAATACAGAAAACACCAAGCAGCCTCTCGCGTTTGCAAACTTCACGTCAGCCTCAGCACGTAAACACCATAAAAAAGCATGCAAATGGAATGTTTTCCAAAGTAAAGTAACGGTTTACTGGACTAATAATGGAGTAACAGTAGCATTCTGTGAAACTGTTTTGATGTTGAGTGTTCAACAAAAGTGATCTGATGTTAGAGCATCAAGCTGGCATGTGAGAGTGGATCATTTATTACCACCATGCAGACCTCAGGACCTACACGGGTTGTTAAAGGCTGCTAACGCTAATCGACTTATGAAGTGCACGGAGGACACGAATGTGAATTCCACCAACACACAGGCGGCTCTCGGGCTTACTGGTTACACTGAGGGAAAGCAGCCGGCAAGCAACTTTGACGTACAAAAAAGAAGAGCAATCAGCTAAGATGAACATCAACTCGGTGGCTAACATTACTGATTTAGTTAATGCTTTACTGCTATCCGCTGTCATAAGAAGGACAAAATGAAGCTTAGATAAACTCATAGACGTGTAGGTGACATATTCACGTGTTCATTTTTTAAGAGTGCTTCATTTTAACCCTGTATTTAATGCACAGTCCAAAGACATGCAGGATAGGTGCATTGGCGATTCTAAATTGTCCCTAGTGTGTGTGTGTGTGCCCAGCGGTGGGCTGGCACCCTGCCCGGGGTTTGTTTCCTGCCTTGCGCTCTGTGTTGGTTGGGATTGGCTCCAGCAGACCCCGTGACCCTGTAGTTAGGATATAGCGTATTGGATAATGGGTGGATGAAGTACGTTTATTAATCATGTTCAGCAGTAGTAGTGGTCGTTTTTATTTTATTATTATCATCCTTATTATTATTAGTAGTAGTATTAACATTGTTGCATTTGTTCTTGTTGCATCACCTCATAAGTTATACCACTGAATATATCGAAGTAACAAAGAGTAACTGCACATTAAAACTGTTAATATTACTACTACTGCTACTACATAGCGCTTCATTTTAAAAGGAAGAAAATTACTTGGTAGTTTATTGTCATTAAACTCCAAATCTATGGCTTGCCTTCCGGACTGCAGCCACACTCCCAGTTGCCAGTTTTCAGACCTCCAGCTCGTCTAGACGTACTTGAGGTCAGCCATGCCTTTACAAGAACGTAAACAGCTCGGCTATCATCAGCAGCAGCAGTAGCTCGCCTCAGACCTCGCACAGAAGCCGTCTGTCGTGTGCTGTGACCTCAGAGATGGCTTTGCCTCCAGAAAATGTAGACGTGTGCTGTTGTGGTATACAGAATCTACCAAACAAAAACCTCAAACGTTGACTTTCAAGTTATTAAAATTTTTTATTTGATGTTACAAATGTGTTCTTCATTGTTTATTTACTAGTTATTTATATATGTATTGCTCAAATTACAGCTGTTACTAATAATAGTGGATTCATAGATAGGCGTGGTGGGTAAGGGGGGCCCAACTTGAAAGTTCCACTTAGGGCCCCTGATTCGCACGAGTCGGTTTTACAGAGCCAGGGCGGAGAGCTCCATTCGAGCTCTTCCAAGAAGTAGAGCGCATGCGTTCGTGAAATCCCCCAAGGTGTACTGTGGAACTGACGCGCACACCTGTCTGCCAAGGGCCGCTCGTGAGTCGTGTGGCTCGGCCCGTTTCTTTTTTCTTCTTTTCTGTGATCGCAGGTGTTTCCTCGTATATCACATTTTTCTTTGTCGATTTTTAAGCGTCTACAGCCCGCTCGCCATTGTTTACCTCCCGGTCCCTTAGACTGTTATCCTTAGTGGCCGGCGTCCATTTCTAGTACAATTACCTTACGATTACCTTACGTGTGCGTGCGCGCCTCTGTGTGTGAGTGTGCGCGCGCGTGCGTCTGGGCTTCCCAGGGGCTGACAGAGAGAGCGAGACGTGAGGAGCGCTGCCGTGTTCGCCGTAGTTCTAGGAAGTGCGACTTGGCTTTAATCACCAGACGGATTCCTGGAATCGCCCTTCTCATCCGCTCTGCTCCGCTCCGCTCGGCTGTTTCTTGGGATTAGCGCCCTCCAGTCAGTCAGTCAGTCACGTGTGCGCCGCGGCGGGGCCTGTCGGGTGCCGTGAGCTTCAGAACAGGAGGAGTTCAAGTGGAGAGGGCCAGGCTGGCCGACTGGCAGAGCCGGAGGGGACAGTGAGGAGTGGAGCCCTTCGGGAGAGTAGACAAAAATAAGCGATCGGAGGTGATAAGCTGGAAACCAGTAATCAAACCGAGCGGAGTATAACTAAATAGGAACCGGGCAGGAGGTAAAAATAATAATAATAACAACAATAAATTAAAACAGTCACTTGAAAAGGACACGATAAAATAAACTGGAAACCAGCTGCAATCAAACAGAGCAGAACCAACCAGGGAGGACAAAATGGGACTTAAAATAAATAAATAAAAATCAGTCATTGCAAAAGGACAGGATGTAATAAGCTGGAAACCAGTAATCAGGCAGAGCAGAGTATTACTAATCTGGAACCAATCAGAAGGGACAAATAGAAATGGTCACAGGAAAAGGACAAGATGTGATAAACTGGAAACCATTCAACAAACAGGTCAGGGTATAACAGACTGGAAATTAGTTATCAAATATATTTATATATATATAGTTTTAGAATGAATCTTCACTGTGGGATATCCTGAAGCACTGGCTTAATGACATTTAGTGGGTAATAACATAATCTGTCCACTGTCTAACAGAAAGCACCTGTTTCCATGCAGTGTCACCAGCCCAGTGCGATACCAGTCACTTGCTAGGTCACTATGGGGCACATTTAGAGTCAACAGTTAACTGACAGAAAGAGAAAAGAGATAGATAGAGAAGAAAATAGAGAAAACCTACAGTACTTCGACACAGGGAGAGTATGCAAACTCCACTCCGGCCTGAAATTCAAATCCAGGCTTTTGGGGCTCTGAAGCAGGACTGCTATCCACTGTGCCACCTGGGAAGCTTTTAGAACTCAATAAAAGTCTAACTGATTGACATCAGCCTCTTCTTCTGCCCTTCTCCTGAGCACCAGTATTGACTTTATGAGATATGTACATATATCAGTGGAATAATGTTATCTGCTCAGGGTGACATTACAATGGTGCCTGTTAACTCAGGATGTTGAGCGAGCTCGAGATAATTGTACTGACTTTATAAAGACATTTTGTTAATTCACTGCTTCAAAATGTTCAGGGGTAGACAGACTGTGTTATTACTTATATTGTTATCAACCCCCTAAATAACCTTTGTGCATTCAGCACTTCAGAATGTTCTAGAATGTTCTGCCAAAAAGGGTTTGTATCTCTCCCTTCTCTTATCACCCAAATTAGCATGGCAGGCTGAATAGCCAGTTTGTTTTAAATAAGTGCATTGTAAGAATGGACCCTGTATCGCGCCTGATCTGACACAGCTTGGACACGGGAGGCATGTGTAAAATAAAACAAGTACTTTTTATTATCTTCGTCTGTGGGCTATGCCTTCCCCGTACCCACAGACACAACACCACTAATACACCGCACTTTCTCTTTGTTGGCACCACCAGTCCTCTCAAGCAACCTTGTCCTCCTCCACCCGATTCTGGCTGCTGAGTGGTGGTCGCTGGCTCTTTTTATAGTTCATCCGGAGGGGCTCCAGGTGCTTGATCACCAAGTTCCGGCTGCACTTTCGGGTGTGATGAATATGCTGCCCACATGGGTTCAGGAGTCCCAAACACAGCACCCCTTTGGTGGCGCCTGCGGGAAACCAACAGGGCTGCACCCAACTCCAATTCCCAGGGAGCCCTGTGGGAAACCGAGACACTGCTTCACCCCAGGGGGGCGGCTATCTAGCGTCCAGGGGGAGGTATTGCACTGTCCAGGGCTGCTCCCCCTGAATATAGTGTGCAGGGGCATCCTGGTTGGGCATGGATGCCAGCCGCCTGCCACAGCATGTAAAAAAAATAAGAGCACTCGAGAGTGAAGAACCAGGCCAGGGCCTTCACTAACATGCTAATAGTTAGGCCTCACCCCAGGCAGCCATACCCCCAAAAGTCAATATGCAAGTGTCAAGTCTGCACAGGCCTAAAGGCTTATTTTAAAAATTCAAAATCCACTACACAAAAATTCCCCTTCTTTTGAGAGAAAACAGTAAGAAGGCCTGAGTTTAATGACAAGTCACAAAGAATCTTTAGAATGAAGGATTTTTTTATATACAATCAAAAAGAGAACAAAAATTGAAAAGGGCAAAATAAGATCAATAAAAATTAACGTAAAAAGGCAATCCAAAGCATTCAAGTCCAAACCTGAAATCTAGAGAGACGAAACCAAAGACAGATAGGTTAAAGAGCATCTTTTTTGAGTAATAAATATTTTTACTAATGAGGATTCTACATTTGCCCTTTTCCTGACTAGCCGGAGTTGCACTTTTGAAGTATTTTGCCATTTTTTGCTCTTAGGAACTCTCAAGTTCACAACAACCCCCGGTGCAGGACTGAGTTGTCCTTTGCACTTGTTACTGATAGATAGGCTCCAAACCCACCCCATTAGTCTAGGCCTGTCATTGTATTAATATTAAGCAGGTTATAAAAATGTATGGGTGGGTGGATGGATTAAAGAACTGGACTCGCCTTGTGGCCCGAGCCCTGCAGACAGCATTAAGACATTGCTGCTAATCCTCTAAACGCAGCTCATCAAGTGACGGGTCGGCACTCAGACATAGGCTGGAGCCACGAAGCTCGAAATCCTGCTTTGCTGACTGTGTGATTATGCTGGTGTTAACAAACTGCTTATCACGGTGCTGAGACATAACTGGCTGAGCAGACTACACTGCTGTTAACTACCTAAACGTGGCTCTCTGGGGGAATATTCCAGAATGTTATGGGGAAATTCCTGCTATTATTCTCTAAATGCTTATTTTTATGCTAGTGCAGCACAAATATTGACCGTTGATCAAAGCAAATCAAATATTTCTTGCTGTGAGATATCTTGCATGGCAGAGTGTGTCCTCACCCCAAATTCTTTCTCTCTCGTTGTCCTATTCACAAGAAGTCTCCATAATCAACATTGGTACATCCAACCGTTCCAACATGGAAGCCAGTGCAGTCCTGGACAGGACCCCAACGTACATGGAGTCAATTTAGTGTCATTCACCACTAATTAGGTTAATCTGCACGTCTTCAGCTTGCAGCTGGGGAAGCGGACACAGGGAGAATGTGCAAATGTCACACGGCAGTACAGAGTCCAGAATTGGAACCCAGGGCTCTGGAGCCATGAGGCAGCAGGCTAGCCACTGAGTCTGCTCATTTAGCTTGATGATAGTCTGTGAAAACCATGACGTTTCAAAAACTTCATTGGGAAGGGTAAGCAAAAAAAAAAAACGCCTCTTTCAAAATGGCCGAATCGAAGTTTATGAAATTGCACTCTTGATACAACTTCAAATCTACTGGGTCAAAGCCTATTTGCAGCCCTAGGTGGGGTAGATGGACAGCACCCCTCTGTATTATTAGGCTTATTAGATGGGGGTGTCCAGAGCGTGCACCCCTTTAGTAACACATACCTCAGACTCTGCAGAGCGCATGCCCCTTGGTGTATGGAGCGTTTGCCCTTTTTTCTTTCATAAACGATGCTCAGCGGGTAATGGCAGTCAGTTAGTAATATCAAATTTCGGCCACCAATGGGTGTGTCCCCCTTGGTGTCTGGACGGCACACAAACTGCACCCCTTTGTGTACATACCAAGGATTTTATGGAGTGTGCACCATACTTTCTGGAGCATGCGCACAATTACTGTCATAAATAGCAACCACAGGAAGGATGAGAAGTTAGGAGTAGGGCACACTGCCATTATCCAGTTTGCTATGACTGGAAGGCAAGCCCTGGCTAAATAAAGCTGCTGCTAGACATTCTTGAAGAGTCTCATTTCCCTCTCCACAGGGCCTCTTTGGAATTCACTCTCTGCACCTTATCTAATAACATGATCAGTCACCCAGTGACACCATCTAAATACTTGTTCAGAGACAAAGGACAATATCTCAATAATTGGCAACCATGATGGACGAAACATTGCTCCAATGCCCAACCAAGAAACCAATTTCAAGATGCCTACTCCTTCCTTTAAAAATGCCTAGCACACCCCAAAGGTGGGCTCACTCTATCACACTCACTGCTCCCAACCTGATTGTAACTTCTGCGGTCCAAATTAGGACTCCATTGACCTATAGGTTGTGGCCATAACAAAGGTTAAAACAATTCCTTTAACTATGAAAGGCAATCTGGTGCAGGACTAGGAGGGCAGAAGACTTGTCTGTATTGGGGTTGGACGTGGGGTCCACAAGTCCAAACCTTGCTAAGGAAACCAAGAGCATGTGCAAAGAAGGACCTGCGTAAGACGCCATACATTCCTCTTGTGAACAACGGGAGCTGACTGATCACCAGCTGCCCAAGCAGGTGTAACTTTATTAGCAACCGAGGACATTGAATGTAAAAACCTCAAAGAGAACATTGTAGTACCACCCACAACCAAGTGATGAGAACAAAGAAAGAAAAGCATGTTTGAAAATCTCTCTGTCCTGGGGAGGAACAAAGCATCTCCTACACCAAACCATATGTACATCTGCTTTGATTCAGAGAACTATTAGTTATAACTTAGCAGTTAGCATGGAGCCAGACAATGTATTGTGGTACTGGTATCACTATAACTGAAATGTAGTAACTTTTGTAAAGGATGTGTCCTTAAATAAGTTTATTCCTAAATCCGGTGGGATTTTTCAGAGCAGCATCTCACACACATTCACACACAGGAAACATGAGTAAAGGAGGGTAAGCCAGTGCAGACGAGCTGTGAGAAAATCAATTAATTGAAAGATCAGAATTCATAAGTTTTCTATTGAATATAAAAATTGAACTAAGCTGTCGTGATTTTATGTTTTGTGCTGTTTGTAATTGTCTTATATATTTATACTTGTATATAACCATCTTCTTTTATCCTTATGGTATAAATAAATTGTATTATTTTCTTTATTGCATCAAGCTTGTTTGGGTTATCCATTGACAAGAAGTCTATCACCACTTTCAAAGTACAGCAGAGAAACTGAAACTGAGGACCTCCTTGCAGGCTCATAAACAAGAGGGGCCACTACCGCCAACATTGTCATCTCCTTCTTGCCCAAAAGTGTTGAGAAGATGCCCCGGGGGAAAACATTTGACCTCAACCCAAGGCGTCCCAGAATGAGGTGTAATTACTGGCTCAAACAACCCCCCGGGCGGAGCTCAGCTAGTAGCGATTACAAGCAAGCGACTCTCCAATTGCTGAATTCCCACTTTTTTGAGTATTATTTTCTTTTTAGTTGGTTTTCATTTGTCTACATACAATAAAATGGACAATCTGGTTGGTGGCTCAAAATTTCTTTAGCTGTCTGGAGATCTGTCATTCCCGCACCCAATGTTGGACTTTACGGTGCCTTTGAAAACTCACCCCTTGACAGTTTTCACATTGTATTGTTAAACAACATTGAATCACAGTGGATTTAATTTTTAACCCTCCGTTAATCTTTTGTATCTCATACCTGACATCTTCTGTGTACCTGACTGCAGTTCTGCCCCGTAGGCCCTCAGAACATATACATATTAGGCTGAACACACATTTTCAGGAATAATAACATCACTGAAGTCTCCACCAACTGTATAAACTGCCAAAAGATTGATTGGGAGCCTGGTAATATTGTATGTAGGCTCTGCCCAACTGATCTCTACTGCTCTATGATGTATCTTGGATTAGAATTACAGGTCAGCCCTTGCGATTTGCACGTTTACGATTTGTGGATCTGCCTATTCGCAACTTTCTCATCAATAATTCAATGGAAATCATTTTTCAGGTTTTGCAAACTATTGCAAATAACCACAGACAATGCAGTAGCCCTGCTACTTTAAATGGACTACAACTCCCAGTAGCCCTGAGAGTACTGCATCATTGCCACGAGGGCTGCTGGGTGAAAGATGAGCACGCCAGCTTTAAAAGTAAGCTATAACAAGCCAGCAGTGTCGGAGTCGGTGATGTCTTTTTGTTTCGATGCTTCACTGCATAGTTGGACTACAATGACATCCATCAGGTTACAGTTTTCTCTGGATTTATGTTCTTGTCCTGCGTCTGTTGGCTCGTGCAAATTTGTCCGGGTTGGAAAAAATCTTCATCTGGGAAGTGCTCCTTACTCCTACAAATCAACACATACATCAGCATCACAGTAGGAGAAGACTTTACAGAACTTTTCAGGAGGCTCTTCGTACGTTCACCGCCATCATCTGCATCTGCGAAACTGCACTGTGTCGTGAGTGTTTACATTGTGCTTAATGTTTTGTTTGATTTTTTTTTTCTTGCATCTGTAATATTAATCATTTTTGTCATTTACAAACATAAATATACATGCGCTTTATATATATATATATATATATATATATATTTGTAATTAAAATTTTATAAACAGCCACGGTTCACTAAAGAACTGCTGAAGTACGCACTTTGTCTGGGGGACACAAGGCTTCTTTGAATCAGCAGCCAGCCCCTCATGTGTGACTTCACTCCGCAGTGATCTTTCTGTCTCACATTTCTCACAACTTTTTACATTGCATTTAGTGCAATAACCTTAGAATATACAATAATCAAGGGTCTAATATGGATTTTCACATTCGTGGGGGCCTTTGCAACTGACGCCTGCGGATCGCAAAGGATTACTGTCTTTATCATCTTGTGCTCTTTTCTTTAGTATCCTTCTTTGCACGTTGGGGATGTGTGCTTTGAAAAATCCGTTAGGTACAGGGCCTAAAAAACGTCTTCACTCCCCTTGAACACTGAATGACAGTGGATTTAATTTGGGTTTTTGATACTGACTAACATCCAAAAAACACTTTAGTGACAAAGTGAAAACAGATCTCTGGAAAAATTGATTTAAATAATTACAAATATAAAACATAAAAGAAGTAATCCTGTAAGTATTCACCTCTTCAGGTCAGTATTTAGTAGATGTACCTTTGGCAGCCATGACGGGTCTGTGTGCTCAGGTCTCACTCTCTGTTAGCTCTGCCATTTGTCCCCCTTCTTCTTTTCTAAAACTGTTAAACCTCTGTCAGCTTGCATGGGGCTCATGATTGATCAGCCTTTGTCAAGTCCAGCCACAAATTCTCAGCTGGATTGAGATCTGTACTCGACTCGGCAACTCCAGGACAGTCACAGTGTTGATTTGAAGCCATTCTTGTGGAGCCTTTGGCTTTATACGTGGTGTTGTCATCTTGTTGGGAAGCGAATCTTCATCCCAGGCGTAGGTCTCTTCGAGACTGCATCGACTTTCCTTCCAGGACTCCCCATATTTTGCTGCATTCATTTCATCCTAAATCCTCATAAGCCTTCTATGGTCTGCTACTCCACAGTATATTTGATATTGCGGACTGTACCAAGGTATTTACAGTAGTCTCATGGCCATAAAAAGCTCAATGTTGGTGCCATGAAATCATAAAATTATCTATCTACTTGACAACCGAGTCTCCTATATGCCTTCAGGCAAATCCTAGATGAAGTGTCATGTGCCTTTTTTTTCTATTTGCCACTCTCCCATAAAGCTGTGACTAATGAAGCACCCGGGGAAAACATTTGTTGTCTGCACAGTCTCTCCAATCTGAGCCACCGTAGCTCGTAACTCCTTCAGAGCTCTCAGGGGTCTCTTGATGGCCTCACTCACTTGTCTTCTTCTCACAGATTTCCAGCTGTGCCATCCTCTTTCTGTTTCTTAATGGTAGATTTCCCAGAGATATTCAGTGATTTGGATAGTTCATTGTCTCCGTCCCCTGACTTTTCAGGCCCCTTTTCATGGAGTTCCTTGGACTGTTCTTTTATCCTTAAGGTGTAAGGCAGACCACCATATTGACTCACCACATGCTGGACCTTCCAAATAAGGTGCATTTAGACCACAATCAATAGAAATCCCCCTCCATTGAACTAATTCTGTGACTTCTAAAACCAGTTGGTCGCACCAGTGCTGAGTTAGGGGTGTCATAATAAAGGGGGTGAATATGCATGAGATCAATTATTTTGTATTTTATTCCTGCAATTAATTTAAACCACTTTGCGGAGATCTGTTTTCACCTTAGCATTAAAGAATCCTTTTCTGTTAATCAGTGTCAAGAAAGCCAAATTAAACCCACTAGGATTCAATGTCATAAAATGTGACAACTTCCGAGGGGGGCCGAACACAGCCTATAGGAGCGAGTGGACTCCTGTACACTATTGCATTGTTATTAACACTTGCTCTTAATTTAGCACTCATAGATGTTCTACCCACCAAAGTGTTACTAAAGATCTAAGATCCTGTGAAGGCATTGCTGTAATTAACACCCGTCATGAAGTCATCGTCAGAGTTTAGGGGACTTGAATGAGTCAGATTGAAGTGTGTCTTCCTGACCACATGAGGTCCTGGTGAGCAGACCGTGTTATTCACCACTTTAATGGCATCTTGTTGAGAAAGCCGTGGTAAAGAAAGCAAAGCTGAACAAACCTGATGTGCACCGCCCTGCTATGACATTCAGCAATCCCCTCAGGGCATGCAGTCCTGCCAAACAGGCACGACAACTGCCCGACAGCTTCACAAGGTTTGTTTTCTGTCGACATCTTTGGCTGTCAAGTGTGGAGATGTTTACTGAAAGACATGGCTTAGAGAGGCCTTGCTCACCAAGTTCTCCAAGCCATGAGTCAAGGGATTATGAGCTGCTAAGATTTCCCTTCATCTACCTGCCTGGCCTCATAGCTTCATGTTCTGCATTTACAATTCCTCTCTGATTATTCAGCAGAGGACTTGTGGCATCTGACGTAACACTACTGGGAGTTTTCTCGTCTGCCACTGTTAGTTCGACACACTCGCCAAGCACACACATTCACACTGGGACCCCATGGTATACCTGTGGACGGTTGTGTGTTTTGAGTGAAGTGACGGTTGTAACTCGGCCCGGAATTCCACCAGTGCCTCTGGGTTAGTGTTACCCTTATTTAGTGCCTACCTTGCCAGATTTCATATTTTCCCTCCAGGGAGTTTCAAGCCATTTGTGTGTTGCCTTGTGAAGCAGCAACAGACACCAAGACATTCAATCGGCCTGACAGCTGCAGGCGTGTGCCTGTGAAGTGCGATCGTGCCAGCGTGGCGGGACTGCAAGGTCTGTTCAATCCCCAGACACAGTGTGTGACCTTCAGGAAGTCATGTGACTCACAAAATAATTGCAAACATTTACAATACAGATGCACAGAGTGAGTAAGGGGCTATATATCTAAATGTTGTTGTGAAGTTTGTTGTGTGCTGTGGACTAAGCATTGGTGTTATCTGAAGCGCCTGGAGATAGTGCTCAGCATGGGAAGGTGCTATATATAGTGCCTTACATAACCAGCGCAACAATAGAGGCATCTGAACATACAGTATGTGCTCATAGAATGATGGTATTTGAAGTCCATTCACCTATCCCTCCACTTTTCAAACTCATTTATCCATAGCAGAGTCATAGGAAAGCTGGAGTCTACCCCAACAAGTATCAGGTACAAGTCAGGAACAACCCCTGAACACACACACACACACACACACACATATCAAGGGCCATTTTAGCATTGCCAGGCCACCTAACCTGCATGTCTTTGGAATGAGGGAGGAAACCCAAGAGGACACGGACAGAACTTGCAAACCCCTTGCTGGGAACATGGGATATGAACTTGATGCCAATAAATCTAAGCTACATGATCACATCTAGGTGGGCATGGTGTTTGGTGGGGCGTCACATGCTGGTAAAGATGTCCTCTACCTTGCATGATCTGCACTGGGCAACCAAACGGACTGAAGGCTCTTCACCCAGAGGGCCATGCTCACTCCTAGCAAAGGCTAAAGCAAAATGGAGTGGAGACATCTGATCTAGAATTTGAACTGACATCCTCGATAGATGCTTAATCGTCTATACACTAGCAGTTTTCCAAGACTTTTGACTCGTGGACTAGCAGAAAAACAAGGAAGTCTTTGCAGACCTGCAGGTTGATATTGGAAGTGGGTGAGAGTGGAGAGAGTCCCTTTGGGAGTTTCAAGCATCCCGATTTTGTACTATTTGATTAGAGGATGGTTGGGTGGGATGTCCCTTTTGGAGTTTCAACCCTCCCGACTTATTATTATTAGATCAGATTGAGTTCAGGCTGGGGGCTTCCTCCTCAGCATCCAAATCTAGAAGCATTCGATCAGATGATTGACCAGATTTATTAACATTAGATCAGAGAGTGGAGGTATGGGGGTTATCCCCCTATGAATTTTAGAGCTTCCAGATTTAGTGGCACTAGAGATTGGAGCATATGGGGGTGGTGGGCCCATTTGGAGTATCAAGCGTAGATGAGCATAGAATGCCAGTCCTGAAAGACTGGCCTAAAATACATGACCTGCCTGATTTTGACAGACTGGCACAGAAAAATTCCGTGGAGAGGGTGGTTGGTAAATTCTGGTCTATGCCATAAGACTGTGGACACATGTGACACACGCATTACATGAAGTAGCTTAGGATGGGTGTGAGCTTGAGCCCCCCACCAATGTACTGACATGTAGTCCTTCAATCCGCGAGGCCTGCACTGAAGGGGCAGAGATGTGACCAGGCTAAGGAGCAAGTGGGCAGCTATAGTGGACTCGTGTCCTGTGTCTCTCTCATTCAGTGACAGCCACTTTGAAGCATTGGTAAGCCCCTTGTGCGGTGGCTATTAAGCTATTTCAAGACAAAATTCTGCATGCACACAACTGGAACTTTCACTTTGTTTTGTATTTCAATAAATTTAAAAAAAAGTTCTGCATTTGTACATATTTACAGGCAAACACCAACAACGTGAAGACAAAGCGTCCTTTGTGTCCTAATTGTCTTTTGCTTTGCCCTAAAGCTGCTCTCATTGCCAGACTGGCCGAGACTTCGGTGCAGCCGCCAACCTCGGAGGCCCGTCTTCTCAGCCGGGCTGTGGCTGCTGACACACGGGGAAAGGCCGTCTGGATGGTCCCTCACGTGGACCCAGCAAGAGTGTACCCCTCTGGGCGATCCTGCTAGCCGTGAGCCTCTTCTTGTTTCTGCCAGCACGGCCAGCCTGTTTCTCAGAGTGGAAAGGGGTACTCTTGAAGGTATTCCTGCAGCCGCCTGGGCAGGGGCAGCTGGCTGGGATTGGCACCCAGTCGATTGATGGTAAGTCGCGTGAGATGCTGGAGGGAAGGGAAGGCGTCCCGGCGGTGCAGCGGCCGCACAAGCTTTAGTAACACGGCACTGTCCTTCTGCAGAGAGGGCGCCACCTGGGCCTCTGGCACAGCCTCTGGCTGGCCTCCGCTGCGGCACGAGCCCACGTAGTGCTGGATAAGACTGAGGACATCGGGGAATGCAAGGATGCGGGGCTTTGCCAGGCAGCTGGAGTCCAGGCGGTATAGGCCATGGCTGTACTCAATGCGCACGTTCGTTGGCCCTCGGTTGGTCTTCACAGACAGAGTTAGCATGTACATGGGATGACTGCTGTCCCTCACCAGGAAAGTGCCCTCCTCTGCCTGCTGCAGCTCTGCCTTGGCTTCGGTGGCTGTAATGGCACCCCAATACCATCCTGCCACAGAAAAAGAGGAAAAACAAAGTCTTAGTATGTTATATTTGGGGGTCTGTCATAGTGGCAGATGCCCTCTTTGGTGACAGTGCTCCTGTAACCCGAGTATGCTGGTTTTTGCGTGCAAAAAAAAAAAAAAAGCAGTGTGTGTGCAAAAGGCACAAAATGATCCTTAGACTTGAAGATCTATTGTACCCCAAAGAGACGAAAATTCTGAATGGGGTCCACCCCAACCTGAATCTTGCCAACTAGACTAAAAACAGCATCCATCAATAAGATGGCATTCGTCC
Source organism: Polypterus senegalus (assembly GCF_016835505.1). Classification (NCBI taxonomy): domain Eukaryota; kingdom Metazoa; phylum Chordata; class Cladistia; order Polypteriformes; family Polypteridae; genus Polypterus; species Polypterus senegalus. Next base: position 52,530,601 of record NC_053165.1, on the reverse strand, counting down.
GACACCAGCAGAATGTGACCTTGTTCACTCTGCACAGTATCAACTCCAGGTGGAGACACATCAGCAGATGCCTTCTGTCTTTTTCTGCCCCTTGTGCCCACTTTTTCCATCATCAAGCTCATGTATGGCTTGATAAGGCTGGCGGCCACTTCTGTCTTCTAATTTCATGATGGGAATGCTGTGATGTACGCTTAGTGTGTCCTCCAGTTCTGGGTGACTACAGCTTGCCAACTTGTCCAGTGAGTAATGATGATGGGCATTCAGTGCTGGAGCTGCCGACCACTCCTACAATGAGCTTCATGTCTGTATGGACCACAGTGTCCACTCAGAACGCCCCAGAAGGTTAAAGTGAAAGATTCTGTATACACTCAGGGCATGCCTTAAGAGAAATGGCACTCGGACATGTGGGTTCAACCAGGCTGTCCATATCAATATTTTACCAGTAACAGGCAACGGCCAATCTCAGCAGTACTGGGCAACCAGACTCTTCTGCCATAGTGCAAGAAAAAGGACTTGAGGATGCATGAAATGGTCAGTGGGAAATGCCGGGGTGTGCCAACGTCTCCACTGCCTTTATTTGTTTGACATCTCTTCCTGTGCAAAGTGCTTGAGACCTGAGGTGGACCCACAGCTGAGCCCACAGGTCAATGGGGCTCCAACTTGAAACCCAAGGTGAGGACGTGGAGCCTACCGGCGGACAGCACCTACCTGAGATATCGAGATAGTTGAGGGTCTTTTTAATGCAGCGCAAGTCCTTCCCAGGATCTCTAACCTCCGGACTCCCCTTCAGACAGGGAGAGGGGAGCTGGTGCATCAAGAAGGCGCTGTGGCTATCCGGCCGTGTTGTGCTGCTCTCCCGTCTCTCCGGGTGTCCCAGCACCTCGGCGGCGATGGCTGGCAAGGGCAGGATGTCTGCAGCTGGCTGAGGTAGCAGCGGTCTTGGACTGCAAGAAGAGGGGAACAACACAGTGTTAGTCGAGTCAGTCACTGGACACGTTAACATCCAGGGTGCCGGAAAGGGGGCAGCTAGTTGTGACGGGCCTGGCCTTACCCACCCCATCACTCACTTCAGCATCCAGCTGCCCCACTGGCACAGAGGAAGACTGGCAGCCACTCTGACACTGCACTACAGCTGGACCCACAGTGCCAGGACCATAAGGGATGGGATGCCACTCTGATGACAGCGCCTTCTCGAAATCACGACGAAGGAGTGTCGCATGGATCCACCTAAAGCATAGACATCTGTCCCCTAGTGGCTATGGTGTGGCACCGCTGCAGAGCACAGCCAGATGATGTTAATATAGTGCCTTTCACGATTCAGCGGGTTAGAAAATGGATGGATGGGTGGACTGGATGTTTAGTGCACCTGAAAAATCACACCTTGGAGCGCAGCCGTGGCCTGAGCCCGGGCACACAATATCCTTCATTTTCTCATTTAACACGTCTCCCTGTTTTTGTGAAAGGCTACGTGAGAGAAAGACACTCCATAAACAGATTATCGATCAAAATGGCTGCTCTTTGGGGAAAGGCCTGAACACCTCTAAGTGTTAAGGAGTCAAAGACCACATGAAAAAAAAATTGCAGCCTGGCACAGAGGAAGCACCGCTGCCCTCACTTCTACAGCCAGAAGATTAAGATGTGGCATGGGAGACGACAATAAGGGTGTTCATCTGGATTCATAAAAAAAAAACACGCCACCCAACTGCCAGGTAATCTTTTCATTGAGTGGTGCCTATTCGTCCATTTTCAAACCAACAGCCGTAACATGGGGTAAAGTCAGGATCCAACTCTGTGAGGGATGCCACCTGACTGGCACACACTCACCCGGTCAGTCCAGATTAGCGGATAGGCCTGGAAACAAAACCCATCACTTGATAAAGCCCCATGTGAAAGCCATCACTCAGTAAGGTGCAGTACTAAACCCAACCCACACACACTCCGCCATAGCTGTGGAAGGAGCGGTAAACTCTCGAAGGGGCACTTAGGACATCGGTGGGCACTTGGGAACCCCGTTAGAGGACAAATCCTGCAAGTCTCGCCTTCTTCCCTGGAGATTACCGCTGGGGATGTCAGAGTGCACCCCAAATACCTGTCGGGGTTGGGAAACTTGAACAAAAAAACTACTGCAATCCTGTCTATAACTGTAGTGGACTGCTGTGAAGTCCGAAGCGGCACTCGCGATGCTGTTCAGGTTGCTTCTTTGCTGTTACCTCATCAAGGCGTTTCACCGGGCGACAAAGCCTCCCGAAGCTGAGCGGAGATCATAGAGTCGGCGCTATTAAAACATGCGTGCTGGTTATACGGAAAAAAAAACAAAAAAACACCGCCGCAGTAAACCAAGCGTGTTGTTAAAGAGGCGACCGTGAATGAAGAATGAAGCGCGGCGCGTATAAACAAGCAGGCGAGCGCACAACAACACTAAGAGCCTTCATGGTGTGGGAGAGGAGACGACGCGTTTAAATGAGTTTGGGTCACTTTGTGGAATTTATTGGGCTGCGTATTATGGACAAATGAAATACAATCCACAGATAGGCAGAAAAGACTCCATGTTGATAAGATTCAGCACACACCGCGCCCTGCAACACCTCTGAACCTGTAGTTTTATATACAAAAAATATATATATATATATATATATATATATATATATATATATATATATATATATATATATATATATATATATAGCTTTGTTTGGCTATACTGCAGTAACATGATCAGTAAATCCTAAACAAAACGTCTCCTGTAAGCGCTCTAACAACCTGTGACTTCGTCTCATAGAAAAGTGGCGATCGTCTAAGATTAACGCCTCTTTAAAACTAGCCAAACCTACCCGTGTAAAGTTCTGACGGCTATCTTAGACAATTAGAAGCGGGTCGTCAGAGTCAACACTTGAACTTTTTCTCCGGACATCTATCCACTTTCTCAAGCCCTCTTGTTACACTTCCATTTTGTTCATTTAAGGAAATCCACTGGGAGGGGTAAAATTCTCTTGCCGGGGTTCTGGTCGTTTCCAGCTCCCCACGGATCCAGAGCCCCACCCGTGTCTTTGCGTTTTCTCGGTGCCAGTCCGTGTGCACCTCTAAAGTGAAGGCAGATGCCTCTTTTCTTTTTATTCTTTTTTCTTTCGCAATTTAGGTTTCGTTAAGGAAATTGCCACTCAGTACGTAAGGCGAAAGACAAACTTACCCCTGGACGCACAGAATCATGTCCAAATTCGGCGAGGTAGGTCGCGCTGAGTAAGTCTTGCTCTTCAGACGACAAAAACAATATCCCAAAAAAGAACAAATCGAAAGTCGACAGCTATCCTGGGTTATCGTCCGCAATAAATAAATATATACATAATTAAAAAACGAACGAAATACAGCCTCTAAGTTCCTGCTTTAGGACTGCAGTTCGAGGAGCAGCCGGTGCAGTACGTTGAAAATAGAAAGTGGGTCGGCGAAGCTGGGCAATACTGTGCTGCTTGATCTGTGCCGATCTCTTTATTTAACAGAGGAGTGAGGAGGGGGGACGCTCGACCTTCCAGGAATTGTATTCTGAGAAAGGTTTTGTGACGTCAAAGGCAGGAGAGCCGTTTTGGACACATCGCCCCGCCTTCTTTCCCCTCCTACTTCTCGCTTTCTGTGCGCGGCTATTTTCTGCATCGCTCTGTCCGCCCATCAGCAGCTTCTCAGGAAATGCCTTTGATAGTCTTCCAAGTACTTTCCAGGAAAAAATGAGATGTGACACCATGGCTGACCAATCGGCGACGAGGGGCGGGCTTTTTTTTAAGTCCTTCCCCTCCCTCCCTCCCTCCCTCCCTGTAGTGTCTGCGAATGCTGAAGCACAGTAATAAACTTGATAAGCAGACCCACTTAAAAAGCAGCGCCAGATGTTCACAGTGAGATCGATTACAGGGAATATGATGAATGAGATAGGCCAACAGCAGGTCAATAAACCCGACCAAGCCAAGGGTCAGGTGTACTGGGATACTCGGAAGGAGCGAGGAGGACAAGTGTAGAAGTGAAGGGCCAGTGCGCTCGTGACAGAATCCAGGAAGCGCTTCCTGCGGAGGATCGCAATGTTCAGGAATAAACTAATGCATCATAGAGATGAAGTAGGAATCGTGATAATAGCCTAAAAAACAAAGATGTATGAGATTGTGACGGTTATTAGTAGCATGGTGTCACAGCTGTCGTGCTCAACTGCTTGCCAATGTCCATGTATATGAATGAGTTTCCACCATCCACTCACCTCAAAGACACGTCTTTTAAACTGGGCATGTGTAAGTGAATGTTTAAATAGACTGCTGCCCTGGTGCTGCATTGATATACTTTTGAACCCCAAAAACCTGAACTGTATTAAAGGCATCTTGAGAATGGCATGTTACAAATCTTGGTGGACTGAGTGGCCTTCTCACATTTTCTTCTGTTATGTTCGGAGAAACCTTGTGCCCATTCTCATAGATATGTTAAAGATGAACTAAAAGTCTGTCCGCTGGGCCAAGCTGGCAAAACCAAGCTCATCGGGCAAAGAAAGGCAGCAGTAGGGTATTCTGGACCCCTCGGAGTAAACCTAATTAGAAAAGACCGCTCTGATTCTTATTTACGAGTCACTTTACGGCATATGTTGAAAACGACAGGGACAGACACGTTTACTAAAACTGCGTTATCAATGCAAATCCCGAACAGGAACTCTGAAAAGCAGGCAGGCAGGCAAGTCTTTCCTGAAAGCCCAACCTGAAGGTTTTTTTTTTTATCATTTCGATCTTGCACTTAAAACGAAGGCCAATCTCACTCATCACAAAATGGAATTCCTCACAATGCAGTGAATTCGAAGTCTCCTGTAGTCGATGTCGCTGCGGTCTTGTATGGCACGTTTTCATTGTAATGTGCTGCTCCGGTCCCACAGCATTAAGAGCTTCCCGTCTCTTTCAGCTAAGAGTCCTTCATTTTAGAGATGGCCACTCTTTGTAGGGCTTTAAAGCTTAAACGTTGGCGCCCCCTTATGGCCTAATAAAAAGAATGCTTGCTCAAACACCTGCTAAAGCTAGGAGGCCCTCTGCTGGCCTGTTCAAAAATCTGAACAGCCTTCCTGAGGTTCAAGTTCATTTATTCAAAGCCTGAAGATGTCGTCTATACAGCTGGCTGCCTTGGCACACCCTCACGTGAAGCTGTGCTCAGCTTGTGCCAGTGATGACTCTTGGGCCTGGAACCATTTGTGAAATTTCTAAATGACATTATGATAAAATTCCAGCTCCCAGTATCACAGGTTTTCATACAAAGCCGGCATTGTGTAGAGGTAGTGGAGAGTGACTGACTGATCCGTCTGCTTCGTTCTTTCTGGATTATTCCTGCAGCAGCTGCAGTAGAAGGAAAGCAAGGTCGTTCTTATTTATCGACTAATGTAAAACACAGTCACAGAGTACGTTTAGTGCCATCATGAGGGGCAAACAAAAGGGGCAGAAGGGGGCCCAGGGTTTATATAACTGTCTGGGACCCACCTAGCCGTTCTCAGGGAAACGCAGAAAAATTAATATTAAATGTCAAAGCTTAGGAGCATCCTAAACGTAAGAAAGCAAGTAGTATAAGAGGGGTTAATAACTGCATGGATAGCTGCAAAAACCCACAGATACAGCGTGTGAGGCTCGGGAACTGGGAGTTCCAAAGCACTTTCAATAATGTGGACTGGAGAGGGGGATATCACCGTAAAACACTGGCTAATCATAAGGGCAAGCACCAGATCTTTAGAGAATAAAAGATCTATTCTTCATACAAGAAAGTAGTCCAATCACAACGTAGCTCGATGGAGAACAAAGGCAAACACGGAGGCAATCCAAATCAAACGAGTCCCAAATGCAGATTCCAAAAATCACAGTGAGAAAAACAGCAGAAAATCATAAAATCAGAGGTCTAATAATTCATAGAACACTGCACAAGAAACACAAGTGGCGTATGTCACAATGAACCGGAAGGAACCGGTCAGGGATTTATAGGGCGGAGGTGATTGGCGGGTGGCCCCGCCCACAAAACATAACAAAGGCGGTAGATATACACAAGCAAAACCTAATCGACACAAATGAACACAAGAGACCACCGAGCACGACACCGAGACAAGTAGAATCGTAAGCCCTTTGGATGTTTGTTTGTTTGTTAATAACACAAAAGCAGCTGAAATGATTTTCCCCAGATTTGGTATGTGCCATGCTGTTTGTCTATCCTTTGTATCAGGAAGAGGGGTTAAAATGGGGGAAAAAAAGTGCCGACACGGCGACTACAATTCCCATCAGGCAGCATGGACCAGCGCTCTGTTCAGGGTTTGTTCTTGTCTCGCACCCTCATGCTAGCTGGAATAGACTTCATCACCTGCCATGAGCCAGATTTGAATTAAATGGCAAGACATTTAGGGTCAGATCAATCTATAACAAAGTAGGCCATTGTGATCAGACCAGCTAAAAACAAAGAAAGAATCAGAATCAGCTTTGAAAGTCTGGTGAAAGTAGACTATTAATAAGAATAACTAATTGTATTTATGCAGTGCTTTGCTCGCTACTCAAAGCACTTTACATAGACAACGGGGAGCCACTTCAACTACAACCAGTGTACAGCAGCCATCTGGACGATGCAACGGTGGCCATTCTTGCACAGGAACGCTCGCAATACATTGGGAGGTGAAGGGGTGAGAGAGAGAGAGAGAGAGAGAGAGAGAGAGAGAGAGAGAGATAGCCAATAAGGGACAGGGGATGATTAGAGGACCAGAATGGACGGGGCTTTGATATCGTGAGGTTGGCATTAGGAACAAACAATTCAATAAAAACGTAAGCTGGGAAGGCTGCTCAACAAATCTGTCAATGAAAAGGAATTAGCCAACAGCATTAGAAATGTTAATATCAATAAGGTAGACATGCTATGTGTATTATCTATATATCTATTAAATAGTGCCTTTCATTATCTATCTATCCATCCATCTATGTGATCCTGCCAACTACGCTAAGTGATCTATCTATCCATTATACTGTATAGTGTCTTTCATTATCTATCTATCTCTCTATGTAATCCTGCTAACTATGCTAAATGATCTATCTATCCATTATATAGTGTCTTCCATTGTCTATCTATTGTGAAGACCAGCCTCGACCACAAACAGACACCAAGACAGCTATGTCCAAAACACACTCTTTTTATTGTGTTTTCTCCTTCCAGTACAACACAAATCACTCGCAGTCCTTCTTATTTCTTTTCCTGCTGCCTCCACTCCTCTCTTGTCAAGCTCCATCTCGCTACCTCCCAACTCCGGCTCTCAGTATGGAGTGAGGCAGCCCCTTTTATCCAGGACCCAGATGGGTCCTGCAGCACTTCCGGGTGTACTTGCCTTCGGGCTCAGCAGTACTTCCTGTTGTGGCAGAAGTGCTGCAATCCGTGTTGCCTTGGAACGTATGGGCGTCCCCTGGTGGTGGCCACATGCCCCAACAGGGTGGAGCCTCCCAGCTCCGGCCTTGTGGTTCCCCTGCACCCCACGGTGGTAGCCCTCTCGTGTCCCAGGGGAGGTATTGGCGCTGTCCCAGTCCCTCCATGTCCCAGGCATCTATCACACTATCTATTATATAGTGCCTTTCATTATCAATCTATCTATCTAGGTAATCCTGCCAACTACGTTAAATGATCTATTAGATAGTGTCTTTCATATCATCCAATCTATCATATAGAACCTTTCATTATCTATCTATCGATGTAATCCTGCCAACTACACTAAATGATCTATCCATTATAAAGTGTCTTTCATTATCTAGCTTCCTATTAGTGTCATTCATATCGATCTATCTAAATGGGTGAAGTATAAGTCGGGGAAAGTAACAGCTTTCTGGACTGACAATGCTGTGCTCAGGCTCACTTTGCCATGCTAATTCATCTGCGGAAGGACTTGTGCACCAGCAACAGTACAAAACGGTGCTGTGAAAATGTATTTGCCCCTCTAATATGAACTAAACTGTAATATTAAATAAAAGGGACCAGAGTGAAAATATGCCACAATTTCACAATTGTTGCTTAATACACAGTATATTTTGGTAATAATTGTAACCCACACCTCTATTATCCATGTAAAAAGGTTAATTGCCAACTGACTGTAACAGCTGACGAAGTGAACTGATAATGCGCCTCGACTGAATGAACGCAGCGCATCCTGTCGAATCTGAAGCTCAGCACATCCTGACCCTTACCGTGACAGTGAAGTCATCACCACAAGGTTTCCATATGGACCAGAGGCCTCAATCACAGAACGTTCCAGAAGAGAATAGGAAGTGAACTTTCCAACCGGGCCAAGACTACGTAGCCACTTCTCAGGTTCAGGGACTCCACCTCACCAAAGTGACAGCCATTATCTTCAAAGGGAGAACATTTGAAGCGGTGGCGAGTACTGGCCTACCAAAAGTACCTCAAGGGCGCAGCAATGGCTCATTTAAGAGGTCAAAGGGCATCCCAGAAGAACACCCAAGGAACTGTAGCCACCGCCTAAAGGTTGGCGCTCATGACCTGAAGTTAAGAAAGAGCCTGAGGGCTCATCTACACTACGACATTAGACTACGTTTTCAGCCTTTGTCCACACTAATCCAGCATTTTTAACCCCAGAAAATGGATTCTTTTGAAAACCCACTCTCGTATATTTCTCAAAATGTTGGCTGGGCATTGCAGTGATGATGGCTGATAACAAATGGTTTTCGAGACCTGAGAGTGGTTCCTGCTCGAGACGTTTTCTCAGCTGCTTTGCTCGCCTTGCACTCAGGTGTTACTCTCAATAACAATTCCATCACACAAAACAACCCGTTTTTCTGAGATTTCGATCTGCCATTGCTGTTCCTAGTGTGTCGGCACAAGGTACAAATGAATATCCATTATGGACAGCACTTTTTCTTCGCATGCCCAGTGTAGGTGATCATCTACAATTAGTCTTTGGGGCCATTTTAGTGTGACTGGAGAGAGTTTTCATGTAAAAATGCTATTTTCAAGTTAAAATGTAGAAGAGTGGACATAGCCTGAGTCCAGGTAGAATTCATCAGAGAGTAGCAAGGCACAACATGAAACATCAGGGCTCCCCTCGCATTTGCACAGAATCCCCTGGAGGATACCCAAGTCTTTTGGATTAATGTTCTACCGGCTGTCAACTCAAAAATTCAAAACTCCTGGGACAGCACAGGTCCTACCATGCTTGGCATAAAGTTAAGACAGCAGTCAGCAGTGTGAATCTCATCAGCACCCCAGCAATAAAACATGAAGGTGGTGGTGTGATGGCGTGGGGATGCTTTAATGTCACCGGACCTGGCAGACGTGCCATTATTAAAGCAGGCAGGAACTCGGCCCTTTCCCAGAATATTCTTGAGGAGAACGTCTGGTCTTCTGGCTATGGCTCGATGCTGGGTTAAGCCGGAAGACAAACATCCAACACACAAAAGCAAGGCTTAGGAGAAATCAAATTAAAGTTTTGGAGAGGCCTGATCAGAATTCTCACTTGAACATTTCTTTATTTGGCTAATGCCTTTATCCAAGGCGACTTACAACATTTATGATACAATTGGTTACAATTCTTTTGGTTTCCCAATTGGAGCACAGGCAGGTCAAGTGACTTGTTCAGGGTCACACAGTGTCAGTAGGGGGACTTGAACCCACAACCTCAGGGTTTGAAGGCCAAAGCCTTATCTACTACAACGCACCGCATGCAAAAAAGAAGTTTCCACAAATTGTTATTGTAACATTCACCCAAAAGAAATGCTGTGACAGTCCCTGAGGCAAGCAGTTCACACTCTTAAACCTACGAACGCGTCTGAATGAAAGCAGCTCTGCAAAGAAGAGTGGGCTACAATTCCTCGACAATGATGTCATATCAAATGATAAGAAGCATTTAGTTGAGATTATTGATGCTAAAAGGTAGTATAGAAATTATGGATGGATGCATTTACTTTTTCACGTATAAGTGAGAATTATGTAGATTAGCTTTGATCCTTGAATAAAGAAAATAATGATTTAAAAAGTGCATTGTGTGTTCACTCGGTTTCCCCTTTTTCTAATGCATTTTGTGTGAGGAGGTTCATTTTATATAAAAACAAAAAAAAAAAACGTGGATATAAAAAGAAGGTAAAAACATTTCCACAGCAGTACTGGCTATATACAGTAATGCAGAGGAGATGCCTCCATAGTGGAAGAATGCCAAACTGAAGAAATATGGCGGATTGAAGTGTCCTGCCTGCCCCCTAGTGGTAAAAACGAGAGCGACCAACATCAGGCGCTTTTATCACTGACTTGTGGGGAGTGCCCGGCTGTCGCTCGGGTTGGAAAATAAAAGTCAAATAGTTTCCATTTATTATTTGGCGAATAATTTATTATTCGAATATTGCTCAAAAGCCAAGCTGTCATTATTAATGAATAACAGAATCAGAGTGTTTTGTGATACACGGCGTTTTTCGCTTTGCCATCAGGAGCAAGAACTTATTTATTCTTTCCTGATCTTACTCTGAAACAGGCAACATATAGCTGGCCGTATGAACAGCTGGGTTCTTTGAGATAAACTCCATTAACTTTAAGTGATTGTTCTTGCGCTTTATTTATGGACATTCATTGCAAAGCCAAGACGTGCTGGAAATTGAAGTCGTTTGGATTCGAAAGCGAGCTCATTGGAAATCATAAGTAGACGTGGAATGAAAACGATCTCACCTTTCCGATTGCGGTTGGCACACTTATCGCAAACCTTGATATAAAATTTATTACGTATTAAATTAGAATTTGCAGTTTTAGAGGTTTTCTTAATTTTTCGAATCCTGTTCACGCATTTCTTATATATAAACATCTATGCATGGAAGTGTGTGTTTGTGTGTGTGTGCGCCTGCCCAGCCCGGAAGTGAGAGGTGGAGTCAGGGTAAGAGTTCCACCTCCGAGGAAATAGAAAACTCAGCCGCTAATAACACAAATGAGACGAACAGGCCAGCAAAACGAAACCTCCGAAGAACTACAAAGTCGCTTAGCTGCTAACATCAGCAAAACGGTATCTCTTTGACTTTTCCTCCTGCCGCTAATTCACAAGCGATGCAAGCACGTCGGCAAAACAAACCCTCCTTGGAGAGAGATACCCAGAGTAGATCCTTTCAATCCCCCAACATCTCTATATTTAATTTTTTTTCTGAAGATTTCAATAGTTTCTAGGACCCAGGGCTTTTACAGCACGGGCTTAAACTGCCAGTATATTTATAATTGTTAAATCACCAAAACTGTAGCTTTTGGATATTTACTTTTCCTCTCAGTTGGTGATTGCCTTATGACGAACATCGGGACTGACAAAAACTGTCTTGCTTATTTATTTGATGGGGACAGTTCTGCTCTTACAAGGCACAGTGGCTGCAGGGTTTTATTCCAAACTATTTTCTTAATTCAAAGGCAATCTTGTTGCTCATTGAATTTGTATTATCAGATAAAGAGTTATTTTATTTCTCTGCCTGCTGCCTACTAAATTAATTAGCCTGTAATGCGACATTCACTTCTCCTTGAAGGTTAAAATCACTGCCACCATGACTTTTAATGTAAATCAGTCTCTTTATTTTCAGTTGTTTTTTTTTTTTTGCTTTATTATATTTCACATGCTTGTTAAGGACTATACATTTTTTATTGTTCCCTATGAATCACGAGGCAATTTGAACTCCCTCATGGGATTAATAAAGCTAATCTAATCTAAGGGACATTTCACAGTATTTATTTCATGTATTTATTTAGCTCATAGACTTTATAGTGTGAAGTATGTTTATACTAATGCCATAGACACCTACATATAAAATAACTTTAATTTATAAAGAAACTAAGTGTGCTATATCCCCTCCCCTACCACTAACCTAACTTAAACTAATCAATCTTATGTGGCAAATAAGGATGGCAAGGGCTAATTAGCTAAAATGGTGCTAATTTTTACCAACCATCCATCCATTTTCCAAACCACTGAATCCGAACACAGGGTCACGGGGGTCTGCTGGAGCCAATCCCAGCCAACACAGGGCACAAGGCAGGAACTAATCCTGGGCAAGGTGCCAACCCACCGCAGAATTTTTACCATTCATGTGTCTTTATCATTAAGCAGATACTTTACAAAATACCTTATACACTCTTCAGTTGTTTAATGCCACTTTCTGGTTCTTCCTTGGGTTGTGTGCTTCCTCTTAGAGCTAATGCTTAACTTATAAGGATTCCTTGCATATGACTTTTTTTTTTGTGCTTTGAAAAACTTTCTACCAGGACCTCATCACAGCAAGAAAACCTGGACTTGGCCTGTGTTACTGGACATATGCAGCAAGAATCTTTTTAAAATCATCAGCTTTTGGTATTTCATAAATCTGCTACCAACTACTCATGGTTATTTATGGACCCTTTATGAATCTGAATAAATAAAGCTTCTTTTCTGACATCTTCGTGTGGATGGTTCCCCTATGGCATCGGTCTGAAGAACCATTCTGGTACCTTTATTTTTAAGAGCGAATAACAGTAAAAGAAAAAAGCCAACGACTGAACTGCCCTAAAGCTCCCAGTTCTTTTTTTTTTTTTCTTTTCCACGAACATAAAACATGAAGGAGAATGAGAACAGGCACTTTGAAGAATTAGAATTAAATGTTAATGTTCCCTAAACTAGAACAATCAGTCTGTACCTGTTGGGGTACTACACAGGCTGAAGTAGTAAGTCATTCACATTGACCTCAGTGTTAATACTTGCAGTGCACCGTGCAATGTGTACATCTCTGTTATGTGCCACTTGGTATGGGAGTTGTAAAAGCTGTGGTTGTGTTTGTGATGCACCACCTGTTGGAATGAAAGAGACATGGCAAGCAGAGAGACACCCAGCCACATATCATTCTATTAAGGTGGATTATATTTTTGGCAAAGGTTGTAGGGAGATATGCAAATACGAAAATTACTGTACTATGTGCACAAAGACCACAGGGTATGCACCCTCTGCTGGCCTCACCAACACCTCTTTCAGCAGCAACCCAAACCTTTCCTAGATGGCCACCCATCCAAGTACTGGCTGGGCCCAAACATGCTGAGCTTCAGGTGGATGACCTACTCTGTAGCATTTGGTAACTTTATTCTGGTTTATTCTCTCTTTTTTGAACTTAAAAGCTTCACATTTCCTGTATTTAATGTTTGATGCTGCTATTATTTTGTATTCAATATTGCGTATTTGATCTTGTCCTGCATGTAGTTTGGCTCGATCTCGCTAATGCATATGGTTCAGTCCCACATCAGCTGATCAACTACGCCTTGGAGTTCTTCCACATGCCTCCTTGCATCAAGAACCTGGTAGCGTTATACTTCAGTGACCTGCAGATGTGCTTTGCCCTCCAAGACTTCACCACCGGGTGGCAGCAGTTGGAGGTGGGAATCGCAATGGGGTGTGCCATCTCTCCAATCTTGTTTGTGGCAGCCTTTGAGATAATCCTCATCGGAGCAAGACAAGTGGTTGGAGGAATCAAATTACCATCTGGTCAGAGGTTACCCCCAGTGAGGAGTTATATGGATGACGTAACCAGCCTCCTTCAGACAGCAGCATGTACATCTCAGCTGCTCGGAAGGGTGGACGAGTTGATGTCATGGGCCAGAATGAAGATAAAACCTTCCAAATCTCGTAGCCTGTCACTCAGAAGGGGAATCAGAAATGACAACACCATCTTCACCTTCGGGGGAGAGAAAATCCCCCTTCTGGCTGAACAACCTATCAGAAGCCTGGGAAGGCAGTATACCGCAGATCTGTCAGACAAGCACATGGGGAGGTCCGTCATGAAACAGCTCACGGATGGCCTGCGAAAGATCGATCTGAGCCAACTCCCCGGGAAGTACAAGGTTTGGTGCTATCAGTTCACACTCTTCAGGAGGGTAATGTGGCCCCTGAAAATGAGCGAGATCCCCTCAGCCACCGTGAGTAAGATGGACGCAAAAGCCAACTCGTTCATCCGAAAATGGCTGGGATTGCCACGGTGCCTTTCCGAAACGGGCCTCTTTGGGAAGAACACACTACAGCTCCCACTGCAGTCCATCAGTCTGGGTTACAAGCAAGAAAAGTCCAGGCTGGTGCTCGAGCTAAGGGAATCCACCGACCAGTCAGTGAGGAATGCCAACGCCATGGTTTCCACTGGCCGGAAGTGGAATGCCCAAGCGGAGGTTGACCAAGCCATCAGCAGGCTGCAACACCAGGAGATCATGGGCAGAGTCCAGGTCGGAAGAGCAGGGCTAGGATGGGGAGAAGCGCCACGGTTCTGGTCTAAGGCTAACTGCAAGGAGACGAAGGAGATGGTGGTGGCAGAGGTGTCGAGGACAGAGGAAGAGCGCTACAAGATCAACGCCGTGTCGCAGGGCCGACAAGGAGGCTGGACAACCTGGGAGGGAGTTGTCAGCCGGAACATCAGTTGGTCGGATCTGTGGAGGATCCCACAGGCAAGGGTCAGCTTCCTGATTCGTGCAACTTACGACACGCTTCTCTGTCCTCGCAACCTCAACCAGTGGTTTGGGAATGAGGAAAGCTGCGCACTCTGCAACGCGCCCAATGCAAGTCTCCAGCACATCTTGTCAGGCTGCAAGATCGCACTTTCCCAGGGGCGCTACAGATGGAGCCACGACCAAGTCCTGAGGAAACTGGCTGAGGTGCTGGAGGGGCGTCGACAGGGCAGCACAGGACCACCAGTATCAGAGGACTGTACCAGCTTTGTCACGGAAGTAGGGGGACAAAGTAACACCAGGCCAAGAGAGATGTCGAGGCCTTTTTCCCCCGACCAAGAGTGGAACATGAGGGTTGACCTCAACAAACAGCTGAGGTTCCCCACGGAGATAACAACTACATCTCTCCACCCTGATATTGTGGTGTGGTCCACCAAAGTAAGATCGGTGCACCTCATTGAGCTGACCGTTCCATCTGAAGGGGAGATAGAGGCCGCCTTCGAGCGCAAGAAGGCCAAGTACTCCGAGCTGACTGAGGAGTGCAGGGAGGCCGGCTGGAAGACCACCATCTACCCAGTGGAGGTGGGATGCAGAGGGTATGTGGGGCTGTCAAGCACACGCCTCCTGAGGGACGCAGGGGTGACTGGAAGGAACCTAAGAAAGGCCATTAAAGATCTGGCAGAAGAGGCAGAGAAAGGCAGCTTTTGGCTCCGGTTGAGGAGAAAGGACAGGAGCTGGGGAAAGAACAAATAACCCCAATAACAGCTGCAGGGGGTGACAGGGAGACGTCCCTGTCACTGCTCCGCCACCAGGAGGCGTTCTAGCGATTAAAGGAGCGAAACGTTGGTGAATGGTGGTTCCTAGCTGAAGACCCTGCAGCTGACCCATGGGCACCGGAGGAGGTGCGACAGGCAGCAATGCCAAGCAGGTTATACCACCTACCTGTACATCGACAGTCCTGTTGCTCATTTTGAATTTCTGTGAAGCACTTTGTGTTTGGGAAAGGTGTTATGATTATTACTAACTTGAGAATTTAGTTGAAACAAAAACCTGCAGTCACTGTGGCTCTTGAGAACTGGAGTTTCCCCACCCATGACTTTACACTTGATGTTTTTGAGTTTAAAACAAAATGAAGGGCTGCAGAGTTGCCAAAAAAAGAGAGAAAAGCTGTCCAAAAGCACACTTAACACAAATGCTACAAAACAAGGTTATTATTAATGAAATGGGGTGAGGTCTTAAGCTGCTCAGAATCCTCTTACCTAAGATATAGACCTCAATTTACAAAATCAACAAAATGAGCACTTTTAGTGTATTACTACTTAGCCCAACAAAAAGCCCAAGCTCCTGCATTTATCCTTTGAACAAATTAAAGAGACAAATGGTGTGTGGAACCAGAACGAGCCCAGACGACCCAGTGTGCGTCACAAGGATTAGCTGACGTGTGTGAATCATTCAGAGGGCTTTGCCACGATTGCCCCGGCCAGTATATCCCCAAAAGAACCAAACATCACATGATAACTGCCGTTTTAGAAATAAATTCAGAGGGTACAAAATATGCACATTTTATTTGTTCAACAGTATTTGATTCACATTCGCCATAAATAAAGAGGTCTACTTTTACTTGACAATTTATCTTTTTAATTTTTCAGAAAAAAATAAAGTTTATTTCAAGAACCACTACAGTCAAGAACTCCATCTGTAATTTGCTTTAAAGATTTTAGACACCATGATTACATTCCTCTGGGTATTTCAGATCAATCTTTATGTACAGGACTTTGTATTTATAAAGTCAGCACAATCATTTCATAAGGAAATTAAAGAAAAAAAAAAGTCAAGAAATATTTTTGCTGTTGTACATAAATGCATTGTAACATAGCGATGGTTGTAGACCAACCAAATATTCACTCTCCTGCCCGGTGAGGGTCTTGATCTAAAATTAAATACCCCCAACAACTCACCTCATGAAGGTTGCTGGAGAAACATCATAGAAGACTGCCATACGCAATTCAGAAATGTGGGCCTTCCAATGTGCTACCCCATCAGCATACTGGATTTGACAGTCCAGGAAACAGGAAGAGGTAAGAAAAGGAAAGAGTCCATTAGCCAGCTCAAGTAAACGTTACTTCTGAATGACTTTTAGTGATGCATGGAGACAGCAACTGCTCATGAGCATCGGTTTAAGCCACTTGGGGAGGAGAAAAAAAAAACAATTGTGGCACGGTGCCCAACGGGTACTCCACAATTATAAACAAGATGGAATGCTTTAAAAATCGGAGATGGACTTCTGCACAATACATAAGAGTCTATTTTGCATTAAACAGTCAGTCTGTCAGGAAGAAAAAGAGGGAAGCAGAAACAGCATTCTGCATTACAAGAACAAAAATGAAAGAAAGTTTAACTTTTTTGTTGAGAGCAAATAACATGATACCCAAAGTAGGCAGTGTCGGGCCACCAAAGAACATGGGATAGAGTTTGGTGGTCAGACTGTGGACATTAGAGAAAGGGGATCTTCATGCCGCGCAGTACGTCTCGTGTGGGATGAGGAAATTACCACTACAGGCAGCATCTCTAAGGCAGGAGTCTCGGTGTTAACATAGTCCTCATTGAAAGAAACAGAGGATCAAACGTCTAACAGCGTGGTGTGAAGGGAAATATATACGTGCATATTTGTATATAAAAAGGGGGGTAAGCTCAGCACTGGACTCTTCATTAAGAACTGAAAAAGTGCACAGCCATCTCCAATGCTGACAAGTACAAGGAAAGTTAGAACTAAAGTGAGGGGAGAAGATGGAAGAACTCAACGGTAAGCTATTGGAGATGCATGTGTCAGTCAGGCAATGGAATCCTTTGCAGTGATTCTCAATTGAAAATTTCTGAAGTTGCAAAATGGAAGAAAAAAACAAAAAAACAAAAAGTGTCTGTCATTGGGATGCAGGGCGGCCAAGTATCTAGCACCAGCATGAGGGGTAGGCAAGGGTGCCAAAGAGTGTAGCCCTAGCACTGGGATGGAAGCCAGCACCATCAGCAGAGTGGTGTAAACAGGTTCGTGCGCTTTTAGCTATCCTCTCCATTCTCGCCTGGGCCCTTGATGATCCGCTTCATGCCTCGCTTGCCAGCCGGTCCTTTGGGTTTGGAGAAAACCTGCTTAAAAGCATGTTGCTTCGGGTGCACCTCTTCATAGAGGAAGTCTGCTGTCAGGTCTTCCCCATTGTCAATTTCTATCTGCAGGAAAAGGCAGCAAATTCAAACAAAGTACAGTCAGCTGAATGGCAGCAGATGAAGTGTGCAATGACTGCAACAAACATTGGACCTGGACATATTCTTCTGCCCTCCTCTACTCAGACATTTTCAAGGACCAAAGTTTCCCTTCCAAACTAATCTGTGGAGGCCACTGGCTATTGAGAGCTCATAAGAATTCTGACCCTTTCATTCACGAGCCTGCTTGACCTTGTCTTGGTATTTTACCTTCTTGGCGATTTCCAGCTGGAAGTCTTGCTCCACTTCATCCAAAAGGCGGCTCTTACAGCTTGAGTAGAGCATCCGCTCCTTTATACTGCATTTGTACCCGGGCATGGAGTAGATGAATACTGCAAAGACAGATGAGAAGGTAGAATGAGCTTACAGAGTAGCAACCTCACAAAACTCCGTTTTGGGAAATTTATTAGCCCAAAACACGTCACTGGATGAAATGGACGCTTCTTTAAGCAATGGGGTGATCTGCCCATGCAAATGGAGAACTCAAATAGTATTGTGCTTCGTACCCACAGATTCGAGGTAGTCGCCCTCATGAGAATGCTTGTACAGAAAAAAGTGGTAGCGTGGGGTGTCATTCGGAATGCGCCGAGGCAGGTCAGGGATTTCTGTTGGGTTGGTGTGGACAAGTTCAATGGTTTCTCGCTCTGTATCCAGTTTCTGAGGAGTGCAAAGCATACTTGTTCAAGCTGGACTATCTGAACTTGGGACACTAACTCTTAGAGGTGACCAGTTAAGGAGGCAAATTACCTGACCTGACAAAGGTTTCTTACCAGCTGGACATAGTTTACTTTGCCCTGTTTGAGCAGAAGGATGGCCTGTTGGGCTGCTTCTTGGAGGGGAAAAGCCAGGCCCTGAAGAGTCTGATGCTTGCTTTCAACGCTAATTTCTGTCTTCACCTGCAGAGTGAAAAAATCTCAGTCTGAGTAAAGAACATGCTAAGCCTAATGTGCAGTAAAGACTTTTTATTCTTCTTTAGATGATATTTTGAATAGATAGAGAGATAGATCTTTATTTGTCCCTGGGTGAAATTTGACTTTTTACAGAAGCTCAATAATAAATAAATGAATTAATAATATTGTATTATGACAAACAACAAACCCCTCTCAATATACACCAGAATGTCAAATACAGTCACAATGAGGTATTATGCAGACGCATTGCTGTTGGTATAAAAGAGCCCCTGTAGTGTTTGATACACTTCTGCTGAATAAATCATTGGCTGAAAGTTGAGCAAAACCTTGATTATCCATCAGTCTCCATTAACTGTTGGGGCCATGAAAACCATTGCACACGCCGGCACCTACTTGTTAATGTACTACTACTGCAATGCAGAATGCTCATTGTTTTGCACAATGGAAGAACTTTCCCTTATGCTAGAGCACAGTGTTCTTCCCCAGCACCACAGTGTCAGTTACAAACCTTCAGTTTTAACTGCACTTCGTAGCTTTTCCCTTTTGTTACAATTACTCTACTATATATTGTTATGGTCGATAAACATATGTGTCTGGTGTTTGAATTGTCACAAAAATTGAAATCATTAGACATTGACGAAACAGTGAAAGTGTTTCAAGTATTGCTTCAATTTATGGAGTAGGAAGAACAACAGTGAACAATATAAAGCGTAATGCAGACAAAATTGATAAACATGTTAAAAATGGAAACCACTGAGGGCAACGTTATTCTGTATTAATGTTGTTCCTTATTGTAATCTCTTAGAATTCTGTTATGGTTTTTTTTTAATATATTGTGACGTGCAGACAGCTTGTAATGCGCTATGCGGAAGCAGGAAGGGTGAAATGAAAGCTGTAAGTGATGGGACTGGGTGAAGGACTTCTGTTCTGTAAAAGGCAGACATGAGTGGGAGGAGAAGTTGGGAGAAATAGGAAGGTATGGAGGAAGGAAGTTTTGAGTAGAGAGACAGGAGACAATAAGCAGCAGTGTTTGCGATATAGAGAAAAAAAGAATGTAAGTGGCAGGAGATAAACGTATTGGTAGGGAGAGGTTTCTTTTATTGTTTTGGAGGTGTGCTCCGTAACACAGATAACGGTGTTTAAGACTGGGTAAAAGATACGGAACAAAGACTCCAAGTAAAAACATAGAAAACTCCAGTAGCTCCAAGTTGTATTTGCTTATTATACTGGTTGTTACAATATTATATGAATTAATTTTATTAAAACTATATTGTATTTTGTTAATATAGTTTTGTTTTGTAAATAAGTACAACTATTAACTAAACTAATCTACTGTATATCATTTTTAAAGCAGCCGTTCAGTTATTGTCTTTTCTCTTTTTACGGCCTCAGTCCTGACCCAACAGATAACTGAGATTTTACTGTACTCAATTTAAGGTGTCAGAGACAACGTGCAGCATTGTTCATACTGGCCCTCAGTCTTGTTGTCATGCTCTCCTTTGCTAAGACCTCCAGAGGGCCCAAAGTGTGTCCCATAACTCAGGATGCCTTTTTTAATTAGCTGGTTAATTTGGTGGGCCTCTCTTGAAGTGATGTTACCAGCCCAGCACACCACAGTGAAGAAAAATCACACTGACCATCACTGAGTTATAGAACATGTAATGGATGTCACTACCCACATTAAAGAAGTACAGTCTCCTAAGGAAAGAAGAAGAAAAAAAAAAATTCTTATACAAATCCTCTGTGTTATGAGACCAATCCAGACTGCCATTGATGTGGACCTCAATTTACTTGTAACAATGCATCACCTCCACATCCACTCCCTGAATAGTGACTGAGCATTGAGGACAGAATGGATGAGGTAAATCACCTGTGATCATCAGTGGGGAGTCTGAAATTATTATTTTAGTCTTTTTTGTGTGGCCAATACTCAATTTACTGATAATGAAGATGTGCAGTCCACTACTGGCCTATTCAAAAATGAATAAATAGAAAAATTAAAGTGACACCTCAAGCATATCTTTAAAAAATGTATGTGTGTGCAACTGTCCTTTTCTTTACACTCATTTCTGAGCAAGGATCATGGGAAAGCAGAGCATATGTTTCAAGGACATATGATTAGCCACTCAAGAGGAAACATTTGTTCATCTTTGGTTGCCCACACTTAAATACCATACTCTCACACCAAAGTAACTGGGTGACAGCAATTGATGTCACTAAACCATCTTTGGGCTGTGGGGGTTGAAACCACCAGCGTTTCTTGTGAAAACATCATAAAAGCAGGACTCTAGCTGTCACTTAACCTGGGTGCAAGCTTTGTAATGCTGTCCAGCCTATGAGAGGTTTAACTTCAGTACACGAGGAACATGTCAAACTGAACGGATCAGCAAGGTCTAGTAACTTACATTTACTCAGATGATACACTGCACTTGTATATATGAAAACTTCTCTCAAGCTCTTACCCCTGTTTGCCCAGGGATATTCTGTAAATATACTTTATAGGTAATCAAGCGTGGCATAGACTTCAGCACTTGACTAGATTAAACAGGTTTGAGAATGTTGTTATTTACTGTTTTTTAATTATCAGTCTCTTGCTCTGCCATTTCCTTTGTTTTTCATTGTAAGTATATCCAGTCACAAAGTTTTTCTTAACTCCAAGTCTGTTTACGCCTCTGGTGCTTGAAATGTCTGCCTAATCTTTCAAGGAATAAGTCATGCTCATCCTAACTATGCTACTGCTTTTCCTCCAATATTTGCTTTTCATTTACAGGTCTTCACTAACTTAAACCACTTGCATTTCAAATCTGTTCTTGTCTGAAAAACTCTGCATGTCCAAAACTAACATTGCTGCAAAGTATTTGTAACCGATTACCGGAGCCCAGTCTGAAAAGTGCTGAAGAATGGCACATTTCTACCAGTGCGCAAACTGACAATATTTGTACTTGTTTTTATTGTGAGTCATCCAGCTCAGATATTTAGACAGCTACGGCCCTCTAATATCCATTAAGTTTTGTTTTCAAATATTACAACTTTGCAATTCATGAAATGTTGTTAATTACTCTTCTTCTGTCGGCTGTTCCCGTTAGGGGATGCCACAGCGGATCATCATCATCTTCCATATCTTTCTGTCCTCTGCATCTTGTTCTGTTACACCCATCACCTGCATGTCCTCTATCACCACATCCATAAACCTTTGCTTAAGCCTTCCTCTTTTTCTCTTCCCTAACAGCTGTATGCTTAGGATCCTTCTCCCAATATACTCCGCATCTCTACTCTGCACATGTCCAAAACAACGCAATCTCACAATCTTTTGGACTTTGTCTGCCAACCGTCCAACTAGAGCTGATCCTCTAATTTCTAATCCTGTCCATCCTCGTCACACCCAATGCAAATCTTAGCATCTTTAACTCTGCCACCTCCAGCTCTGTCTCCCATTTTCTGGTCAGTGCCACCGTCTCCAGACCATTTATCAAAGCTGGTCTCAGTACCGTCCTGTAGAACTTCTCTTTCACTCCTGCTGATACCCGTCTGTCACAAATCACTCCTGACACTCTTCTCCACCTGTTTCACCCTGCTTGTAGTCTCTTTTTCACCTCTCTTCCACAATCCCCATTACTAAAAGTATATTTTTACAGTAAACAAATGGACTTTAATTTTTCACAGTAGGAATTATTAAATTTAGCATAGGATTTTAGAAAGACAAGACCATCTAGAAGCTGTACCTGCATGTTCATACAGTAGGCAAGAAAATCATCTTTCAGACTGGATGATTATGAATGCTGGTTTAAGGCATGTGAAAATAATAATATAATATATTTAAATACTTCAGTTAATAATAAAAATAAATGAAATAAAATAAAAAACACTACACTGTGTGTGCAGAAGTGGCCACTATTCAACAGATGTGGATCCTCTTTTCTCCCCCTGCACATCATGCAGCTATTCTTACTTACTGTAAGCACACTACACAATGGGTAAGTGAAGTGAAATGATCAACACACAATCAAAAATGGATCCTTTTATGAGAATATTTGATGACATAAAATAATGTAATGGTACAGCAAACTGTAAGTAAAACATTAATGCTTAATTTAAAATGAAAAAAATAGCTTTATTTTCTCAGTATAGTTCAAGGCTTAAATTAAATGTATAGAAACTAAACAGCACTTTTTTTGCATGTTTGAAGAACCTTAGAAGTTAGCTGCCCATATTCAGAATTTTATTTGCACAATTTCAGTTTACATATTTGGTAAAGCACAGGGACACTACTTTTGCTGCAAATCAGTGACAGTCATCTATTAATGGAACATTTTTTTCTACTTTAAAAATGTGCCAGTTTCAGGTCATTAACCTATGTAACCTCCTAATAACGTTTACAGGGTGCAGCAGTAATAACTCTCACATTTCGAAAAATCACCGTGGGGTCCCCAAAGCAGGTAGAGGGGTGTGGTCCGTTCCGTTAGGTACGGTACATAATAAAGTTTTCAGTAGTCACCATGCCGTGGTCGGGTGAGCATCGAGGCTTTGTAGTGGAGGCTCTTTTCAAAAATGGTGAATCTGTAGCTGTGACGCCGAGGGTGTTTCGCACGCGGTTTGGTTTACGTGCTAATGAAAAGTGTTCCAGACCGGAAAACGATTTTGCTGTGGGTTCAAAGAGTAAGGGCAACAGGAGGTTTTCAAACATCGTCCTCAGTCCTTGGACCAACTAAAGGAGGCTATTCAAGAAGAAATTGAAGGAATTACGCCCGACATGCTAATGAGAGTGATGGAAAACTTCCAAGAATGGCTCCAAATGTGTATCAGCCGTCAAGACCACCATTTGCACAATATAATTTTTAAAACTTAAAAGTAAAAAAAACTTTTTTATATCTACATTTGGGAAATAAAAAGTTTTTGGTGATACCTCATACCAGTTTTTTCAATCCCCTTTTGAAATGTGGGAGTTATTTCTGCCGCACCCTGTACTTGCTCTAATCTTGTCATAGGCTCAGTGAACTTGCCTTTTCCAACACTTGTTCAACAACATTAAAAATATATTGTTGTTCTAAAGAACTATGGATATATTAGAACAGGGGTTCTTAACCCGAGGTCCCCATGAATAGGTTTCAGGGGATCCGTGAGGGTCACATAAAATGAACATTTATATTCACTATACAGCCCGGTACTGTTGATTTTTCTCGTGTGAACTTATGTGACTTTTTTCGCGCGTTACGTTTCTTGCCTTTATTTTTCACACATCCTATTTAATTTTTCTTACAAGTATTGATCTCATCTAAGCGTAATGCGTGAGTTATATACTAGTGAGAAAAATAATATGGAAGAAAAATAACCACAAGAAAAATGTCATGCAAGAAACATAGTGATCACCATACTTGTCATATATGTATGAGATAATCAAATCTCGACAAATAAATTGCATTATATTCACTGCATGGAAAGTTGTGTTTATGTGAATATATTTGGGGCAGGGGATCCATAGCTTTCATCAGATTTTTAAAGGGGTCTCCGCGACTCAAAAAAGGTTAAGAATCACTGTGTTACAAGTACTAATGTTTCTGATGCAAGATATAACCTCTATGTAATCTTATGTTCAGTAAACCTAGCAGTTGTTTACAGTGCAGCAGAAATAGATTTTGAAAACATGCACAAGTCCAAAGGAGGACCCTCGATCTATCAAATATACACCGAGCTCAAGAATTATGATTCTTGATAAAAACCAACAAAAGGGCCTATAAAATAAACATCTCGGATCATTTCTAAAACAATGGAAAAACTTCAATATAGCATAACATAACACTGCATTGCATTCCCAAACCATTTTGATTCTATTCAGTATGCATGACTGGGTGCAAGGCAGGGCAGGCCATCAATCCATCACAGTGCCCACTCACAAACATACTAGAACAACTGTATCTGGTTAACCTAACCTCATATCTATAAAAAGTGGGAGACAAACCAGTGTACCCAAAGGAAAACCCATGCAACCAAGCTTGGGATTCAAATCCAGGACTGAAGAGCTGTAACAGAGCATTTTTGTAATGTAGCAAAATGTTTTAAAATGAGAGAGGCTACATAAATGCTTAATTTGTTGTCAAAAAGCAAACATTTCTTGGAAAATTTCAAAGTATGATTAAAGGTTTTCATCATGCTGGAAAGCCCACCTGTCACCTAGTTGTATCTTTCTGGCAGAATTGACCCAATTTTAGCCAGCTTATCCTGTTGTTACTGACCTTAATAGGGGCCCCAGACAAGCAGCAGTAAAACTGTTCTTTAGTGTGCATGCAACCCTGTATTTAACATTCACCAAAAAGTTTTGTCTGTACAAGATCCCCTTCAGATGCCTACCATACTGATTGCGAGAGTGGATAAAGTGCTCAATTTGAGTCTCATCTGATCACATCACTGAACTGCAATTGAAAACACAGAAATTCTAAAGCTTTAAACTCTTTACTGTTAGCAACAAGAGCTTTATTGTAGCAGCCCATTCAAATATATCCTGTTAGCATGGTTGTACTGTCTAACTGTTATTTTGGAAAAGAAATGTGTACACTGAATGACTGACTGGCCTAGCAATGATGATATGAATATTTGCAATTATAAATACAGGTATTGATTTTTATGACTGATGAACTCAATTACATAATTGTTTAATTGTCATCAATTCGCTTACTAATGTGTCATTTGATGGCACTATAAGATTTCATCACAGGAGAACAAACTTCCATGTAGCTTGAGAGTCAAGAGATAGTGGGTGTTCGATGGTCTTTTGGCCCCAGTACCTCTGCAGATAATGTTTTTTTTCTCCAACACCTTGCCGTGGAGTTCTATTATTATTTGTTCCGTTCTCCTAGGCCATGTGACCATAGCATTGGATTTATCATGCTTTATAAAAAAGACTTGAAAATGAATGTATAAATAAGGACTAAACTTTATCTACTGTATTACTTGCTTGTCTGTGCTACATACGTGTGTACTGATTTATTCTTATTTACTATCGTTGGCATCTAATTTATTCATTATTCTTCTTATCTATTTCTAATGTATTTTATCATTTTTGCAACTTTTCTTAGACATCTTACAAAGCACTTCATTCTTTAAAAGTAATTGTGCTATAAAAATAAATGTTATTGTTTCAAAAGACTATCATCATCTCTGGTTTTAATATCAATTCATCGATTTATGAATGAACAATTCACATGGTAAAGACTGCTAGCCTACAGAACTGTCATAGCTGAATAGAAACACAGTGTGACACAGTACCCTGACACACAGAACAGAATCACTCAGAGGCGACGGTGCAAAGAACTCCTGAAGAAAATCATTAAATGTACATTAAGCCTATTAATCTTTTCAAGAACAGTGTGTGATAACATTCTGTGTTCTCTTCCACAGGTATCTATCTTGCAATGTCACCTGCTGTTTAATGAAGGTTGGCATAACAATTAGTCAACATAAATTCAATGAAAAAGAGCTGAATCAGGCACTATGATGTCTTAGGATCATTTAGTTAACATAATCCACCTACACCTTATGGAGTAGTGGAGGGTGACAGTAAAAACAAAGTGAGAAAGTGAACAGTGACAAATTGTAAGAAACAAAAAAAGAGTGAAAATTACCAGTGCCAAATAAAAAGAGACACCTACCATCCTGCGCCTGGAGTCCTTGGATGACATACAAGGGAAACAAGAGCAAAAAGACTAATCTATTGGTTGGTAAATCAAATTAAAAACAGCACTCCAGGTCACACTGAGCGCAGAAAAATAGTGCCAGTCAACAGCGTTATTTCCACTGTTTAAGGAAACGGGGAGAAAGCGCCGTTTCACAGAGAAAAAACTCTCCACCTTGGAAATAACACTGTTGAAATATGGTGCAAGACATAAGTTTCACTACACACAGTGTGATGCAGGCATTCTGGGATGTGCCGGTTTAGTCTTGGGTCATACATCACAAAAAACACACCTAGGTGTCTGCATTAAATTTGGACTCCTACCTTTTCACTCCACTACAGTGAGGTACAATATCTGCCTTGTTCCTCAAGAGCCCAACAAAGCGCACTGAATAAGTGCAGAACGTTTATGAACCACAAGGTATCTGCTTACCGACATCAACTAGAAATGAAACATGACCGTGCAAGCATAGTACATAAAAGTCTTTTCACCTAGCAGTAGTGTACATTTTGTTGAGAAATAAGCTGTGTTTTAATTTGTGATTATTGCACATTTTAATGAAACCTACTAATGTCAAGGTGTTTGTATTGGACTATGACAACCAAATGTTCTGTTATTGTCTCTCTATATCAATAAAAGTGTTCTTTGACAGGCCAAAATTTTTCTGACTAACTAAGTCATCTAAATGTATTTCCAGGGTAGGTAGAAGTTGTATTTAAAAGCACCACTGCACTTCGCAAGAGCAAGCAAGTAGAAAAACTACCAACTTCTAATAGCTCAGAGTCTAAAAAATAAAATTAAAACAGCCATCCAAATAAATTACTGTGCAGTTTTTCTGCTCGTATACTAAAACAATTAAGTGGAAGTTCCTAAACCAGACAACCATTTTTAAAACCAAAGTAAATTAATCACAGTAACCTGTTGACACTTGTAGGCAATGTTGGAACATAAATCCTTAATCATGCACTGCAGTCCTGAATTACAATGCCATGCAAAAGCACTTACCCGCACCACCTTGTCCTGAAAGACAGCAGAAGCAGGCAAGAACTGTTAGATACTGATCTCAACCGCATGAACACAAAAAAAGCAGCATGTAGCAGTCTTAGCGACTCTTTGGTAACTTTACTAGACTTTGCATAAATATGATCTTGGTCTTTTTTACATTAAAATGAAATAAGATGACTTTGAATTCAAACAAGCCCTAGGGCAGATACAGACTGTCTCCCAGCTACACCATCTCATCTTGAAGAAGAATATTTATAAGTCTATGATGAAACTATCATTTATACCACAGTGAGATGCCTCCGGAGTATTCTGCAAACTTCAGTGAAAAAGTGGTTAAATAGCTGTGACCCATCAATTTAGAGATCATTGTCTGAAAACATACAAACTGTAGATGAACATCTAAGTTAAAGAGAAACCGATGAAAATGTAATACAAAAACACTGCTTCTCTATGTTCCCCAAGATACTGGTGCTCTCATGTATTTACCGCACCCTTACACACCTCATTGATTTTAATTTGTTGCAGCTCCTGTTCAGCAGCAGTCAGTGGGGCTGGGGCAGCACAAGAAGAGATGTGTCTTTGGTAACCCTGGAAAGAAATGTCTTCCTATAAAGATAAAACAGCGTAAATGAGAAGATGGGAAAACGACTAAGCAAACTGAACAAAAATAGATAAATGTAACAACACACAAACCAAAGTACTAAATGCAGTTATCTTTCTGCTTTATTTTATTCAAGTAATATCCATTCAAATGTTGACGAATTTGCTACAATATAAATGTAAAAAAAAATAAAATAAATTGCCCAGGCCCAAAACCTCCACAAAATGTGCCAGTGTAATTTTACCTTAAGTGTCCCGAACATTTCATCCTTAATGTGTCCACCCCCAAACTCCTTCTTCACTGTGGCTCGCGTTGCAGCATACAACATCTTCAGCCTCACCTGAATGAGAAGCAAAACTGTGACTGCCTGGTCTCTACAGACAAAATATACGACTAAACATCTGGCCACCACATGGTGGCAGCAAAAGCGCTCCATAAAACAAAGGGGAATATGAAACAGAGCATGTCCAAGATCTATTTCACTGCTTTCTTCCACTTTGCGAAAAGAAAAAAGGAATACATTTAGACATCCTGTTACTCTGCTAAAACTCTTGACAGTGATGAAGCAATCATATCTCTTAAAGTGGTATTCTGATCTAAAATGATACCATCCTCCTTGACATTATACATTACAGACTGCCCATTTTTATTTACCTCTTGACGCAATAATAGCAAATTAGGACTATAATGTATGTAAAGACTCTTACACCATTAACATGTTCTTGTAACAGTCAATAGCAGTCCTTGTTTAAATTAACAGTTTTCAGGACATTACTTATATGTCAAGAAAAAAAAAATTCAAGGGCAAATGTTTACAAATATAACTGAAATTATTAAGTACTCACCATCTAAATAAGTTCTTTGAAAGTAGTGCCTTCAGCAGAAATCACTGTACAGATGGTAATAATGGCAGTTGGTGTCTATCCTCAACTAGAGTTTCTAATATTTGACCATTTTTTGTTTTTGTTCAGTAAAAATAATAAAAATTAATTTTAAATATAACCAGTTTTTTTTTTTTTTGCTATTTCAGTTCATTTACTTTTCTTTATTTCTTAGGAACTCCAACTTCGTTCTGTTTATCAAATTGTGGGTTGCTGATCAAGGTAGCCCCCTATTCAGATTTTAGCTGTCTTGAAGAGTAGAATACACATCACCTAAGGGCATTTTTGTACTTTGCTCTGTTACTTTTCTTATATGCTCTGAAAAACACTCCAAGCCCTGACAACTGTCACATGTAAGTTTTGAACAGGCTCTGGTCACTGGTCTTTCACTAGTTACTCTCATCCCGCTCAGTTCCTTGATCATCCATTTTAGAAGGATTTTTCTCATTTACTTGCAAAGATGCTGACACTGACTTACAAATACCACTTTTTTATTCTATCCCCTGGTCTTGGTAATTCCAGGAAAGAATACAGTTGAGGCAGGACTTTGACATGTATCACCTAAAAGAGGGTCTCGGCACTGAATATAGAGTATCCTGTCACATGAATCACTACTGTCTAGTACAGGCAGTGTAAGCTCACTCTGTACTATACTCTAAAGGGGAAAAATCGTGAAATTAGATTTCCTGATAGGCCAAGAACATCTCCAGGATTTAAGATTTATTTCACCTAAATATCTGTGCACTTATTTTGGCTATTAGACGTTCTCAGTTTCATGTTGTATGGTACAACCATCAACCTTACGATTCATCCAAGATATTGTTATTGGAAATGCCTGAAAATATTAATTCTGCACAGAATAAAAAAAGAGAAGCATTGTATTTGCATTGGCTTATACCACTAATTAAATGAATGTACTAGTTTAGCATACCGGGGACTGATCTGGAGACCAGGAGATGAACAGCCATTCATAGCCCTGGGCATTTTGAGAGTCAAGGCGGAAGAGAATGTAGCATGGTTCCTGCTCATCCAGTGTAGGAAGAATAAAGCTGTCATAATCCTTTTCCCAGGAACGTGAAGGCTCTTTGTATGCACCCAAAACCAGCTGCTCTATAAACACATACATAAGAAAAACAGAATTCAAATCTTATTTCTAGGGCTACATAGTTTCTACTGAACAGCACAGACAGTAATAATTGTGAAGTTATTGTACAGGAAACTCTTCTAAAAATCAAGCAATAACTGTATTGAGTCACATTCTCTTTTCTGAACACAAATTATGTACATTGCAGCATAAAACAAAGGCCTGAAAGAGGAGCTATTACCAAGTAAGACATCGGATCCTACATTGAAGCACGCTTCAAGCAGCTGATAAAGTGATCTAGGCTCTATGAAATAAAATGTATCCATTATAGCATGTTTAAAACATACTTTTTCAAAGATGTACTTTACAATGTTTAGCTCAATACATGAACAGACAAGTCATTTCTATGCAGTTGTCTTAAGGGATGCTTTTGACAAGTCTGTTCTTGAGCAGTCCTCTGGGAAGTCACCTAATCTCAACTAAAATCTGAAGCTGCAATCAAATACCTCTTCAATGATAAAACACTTGGGTGTTGCAAGTTACACTGGAGAACAGTGCAATGGATCTCATTTCAACATAATTCAGACTAATGGATTCACCAAGAAGAGCAAGTGCTGCTGGGAGTTATTGTGTGTCTTAATTTGTACTGCGCTGAGGTGAGAGGGATTTTAAATACTGACCCAGGCTGCCTCACACTAAACTTGTGCATAAACTAAGATTTATTATGTCTGCTTTCTCAAAGTGTAAAAACTTGAATATATTTTTACAAGTATAAAAATAAAAAAACCCTTTCAAACTTTACCGGTGTCCATTCATAGAACCTTAAAATTAAAACTATTGTATTTCTTCTATCTTCATATTGTTTCTTTAAACTTCTTTTCTATTTACTATTTTCATGTGAATTGAACTTTTACTGTACGTGTAATGCATTATTCATTACACAATGACCCCTACTTTATTACAGTAGGGTGGTCACATTCACTTGCAAATTCTGAATATACTTGAATGTACGTAAAAAATGAATATTTAAAACTGAAAGTTTCATGTCTTTACACTGCTTCACACTATTCTTACTTTAGGACTTTTCAGACATTTTGTCTTGGTGGGATTCACACATTGTTAATAAGAACTGCCTATTGTTATTTTTGGTCAGACAGCTATTATTTACATTAAAATGAACAAAACTGACAGGTTTCTATCCAGTCAAAATGGACAGAGATCCAGTTCACCTTGGCTCCACTTTCTCCACAAGGTGAAGGGGGCACCCGGATTAGCAAGGTGAAGAGCTCACCCCACTTCTCTCCATCCTCACACCCACCCAAACATGGGCTACCATTAAGAGTTCTACTGTGTATTAGGACTGATCCCAATCAGTCTACCATCCTCAAATGAGTGTCTCCTTACAATTCCAAAAGCTAAACTTAAAAGAAGTGGTGAGGCGGCCTTCTGCTGTTATGCACCTAAAATCTGGAATAGTCCAGTGGAGCATTTTAAAACACTGCTGAAAACACATTACTTTAACATGGCCTTTTCATAACTTCACTTTAACTTAATCCTGATACTCTGTATGTTCAATTCATCATGATAACTATTCATGGTGGCTCTAAAATCCGTACTGACCCCTACTCTCTCTTCTGTTTCTTTTTCCGGTTTCTTTGTAGTGGCAGCCTGCGCCACCACCACCTACTCAAAGCATCAAGATGCTCCAACATTGATGGACTGAAAACCAGAAGTCTACGTGACCATCATCATCAAGTCCTTCTGTGAGAACCCTAAATCCAAAGAGGACTGTTTGACTAATGTTAGGTAGAATGCCCAGAGGGGACTGGGCGGTCTCATGGTCTGGAATCTCTACAGATTTTATTTTTTTCTCCAGCCGTCTGGAGGTTTTTTTTTTCTGTCCATCCTGGCCATCGGACCTTACTCTTATTCTAGGTTAATTAATGTTGACTTATTTTCTTTTCTTACTGTGTCTTTTATTCTTCAATTCTTTATTATGTAAAGCACTTTGAGCTACTGCTTGTATGTTAATGTGCTATATAAATAAATGTTGTTGTTGTTGTAGCAGGGGGCACCGTGGGCAACTGCTTTCTGATCTCTCTCCTGAACCACAAAGAAGCAGTATGAGCATAAGAAAAACATTATTTACAAAATTATGGTATTTATGTGTCATTGAGTGGTTAATATGAAACTTTTAATCAATCATGCAAATCAAACTGTCTTCAACACAATTACTGTGTTTAATATCACTACCATAGCCACACCAATGCCTGAAAGTTTAATAAAACCAAGAAAACAGCACGTTAACCACTGCCCAAATTTAAATTTCAATTACTGTGTCAGAGGGCAGCATGGTGGCACAGACGTATCACTACTGCCTGGTGTTGGAGAGCCCAGGGTTCACATCCCGGAGGACTTTGTCTTCATTCTATTCTCTCACTTTGAGGGGTGGAGTGGTGACTCTGTGGCTAAGGACTAGCGCTGGTATCTGGAAGGTTGCCGGTTTAAATCTCATTATTCCCATATGGGATGCTACTCTTTTGGGCCCTTAAGCAAGGCAAACTTTAACCTAAAAATTGCTCCAAGGGGATGTACAAAGGCTCACCCTGCACCCTAACCCCCATGCAGTAAGACAGTTCCCTCTCATGGATTAATGAAGTATACCAAATCAAAAAAAAAAAAAAAACAACAACCTTTGCTTTACAGAGCAATTCAGAGCACTCAGAAAGAAGGACTATAAAAAATAAAAAGACACATCACTAGCATTGTTAACTCTAAAATACAAATTTCAATGTGCTGTCCACCCCATTATTCCCATCTGATTAATCAGTCCTGTATTCCATTAACAAAACACTACTTTTTCAAATTACAAAAATAAACCTAAGATAAAAGTCCACTATACACAACTCCCAAACATTACATAATGAAAAATAAGACTTCAAGTTTAGACATCTTAAGTGTTAAAGGTCTCTCCAACAAAATGACAAACATGCAACTGAAATTCACACTGTCCCCGTGCTTATCTACAACTGTGCGAACAAATTAAAACAGACAGCCTGATGGACATGGACAACATATCTACTGATGACAGTTACAGACATAAAACAAAGGATGAATCATCATATCTGGCTTCTACAGTTTCTCCAAGTTATGTCAATGTACCAAAATTCTAAAATTTCTTCCCTTTCAGTTCCACAGTTAAATTATTAATTACCAAATTCAACAAGCTGTACCCCTACTATCCTGTACTCAATATGCAGCTCCTATGCACACACAGTGGCATATCCCACAAGTTGTAAAAGTGCAGTCAATGTTTTGCACTTTTATGAAGCTTAATCATAGTGGGACTGAAAACTGTTCAAATTTATTGGATGTAACTAAAATGCAAATAATGTAAAATAAAAATGGGAAAAAAACACAAACATTTCAAGGAATCAAGAATATGAATATAGTGAACCAACACTCGAAAGAATCCATTTGTACACATATCTACTTTATATAAATAAATTTGATTAATTGTGATGCACATTCTTAAAAATAAAGGTGCAAGAGTGGCTCATCAGAGTGATTACTTAGATGAACTATTTTTGGTTCCCAAAAGAACTATCCACATGAAGGTAAAGAAAGAACCTTTTAGTTTAGATCATTAACAAGTTCCATAAATAGCCATCAATAGATGATAACAGATGTTTGAAATACCAATGGGCTCACGACTTTTAAAAGTCTCTGACTGCATAAAATAAACACAGACAAATTTGGGTTAACCTAGAATTTAAATATTACTGCTGTGTCCACATATATTTTCAAAGCCCAAAGAACCAATCTCAAATGCAAAGAACCCTTCCCAGAATGGCCACATGTAATTTTTTTTTTTTTTATCACCATGATTAAACAAGATTAACCTCCAACCTTTTTTGCCCATTTCTCGACTCTTCTTTTACAGCATGTTAAAAATTGGTTTAACATAACTGAAAATTTGTCACAAAGTTTCCTCATTTAGAATCTCATCAAGGTTGTCAGCTGCATGTTTTGCTGCAACATTTATCTGTCTTCATATATGTGGTGGCAACATATTTAGACATGCTTCATTTTTGTTATCACAGTATGACTGACAGCTTACTGATGGAGGTTTGCTGGTATTTCAGTGCTTGCATCTTCCTAGTTAATGTCTTTCTAAATGGCTGGTTGCAGTACCTCTAGATAAAAGTGGTATGTTGCCACAAAACAAAGGATAAGTTGCCAAAACGCC
The DNA here is from genome assembly GCF_016835505.1 of Polypterus senegalus. Classification (NCBI taxonomy): domain Eukaryota; kingdom Metazoa; phylum Chordata; class Cladistia; order Polypteriformes; family Polypteridae; genus Polypterus; species Polypterus senegalus. Next base: position 52,496,512 of record NC_053165.1, on the reverse strand, counting down.
ATATTATCAGCCACACTGATTGGTTACATGTCTTGTTCTATCACTAAAGACATATTTTGTGCGATTTCCTGTGACTGCTAATAAAAACGTCTTTTCCTTGCTACTGCTGCCAATACAGAATGTTGCCGCAGTTTAACCTATCAAATGGCCTACTTGTTTTGAATGTGGATAAGCACTGCACATATTTGTTTTTTGACAATTCAGCACAGCATTACACATTTTTTCAAAGAACATCATCAGCCTTCCAATTGAAATGCACCCAATCTAAGACATGTTTGATAAGCTTTATTTTTAATGAAACTGTATATTGTGCTTCTAGATGTAAAACAGTCTGACATGTTACTACCCTAATGTGCCTACTTATATTAACAATATGTCGCAAAATAAGTCTGAACCAGAAGATGTAATGCAGAAAAGCAATGAAATTCCATCTAAAATCTGTATATCTAACCTATGTAAGTCCAAACTATATACTTCATCTATATCTATATATATATCTATCTATATCTATATCTATATATATCTATAAATAAAAAAAAGTCAATGTGTGTATGTTCCAGCATCACTTTTGAACAGCGTGTGCGATTTTTATAAAACTTAGTACACGTTTCTCATTGGTTGACTAAAAATACTGTAGGGTGAAATAAACCCCAACCCACCCCTTTCTGATTATGATCCTGCGGTCTTGTATGCATGTTATCATCCAGTTGACACTTGGAACGACCACCAGATGGCAAACTGGAGGTGACTGCCAGAGTTCTTTATGTTTGAGCACCACCGTGCCCCTGTTGCTTTTGAAATTAAATAGAGTTGGCCAGTTCTGAGCGTCAACAGGATGACAGCATACATACAAGACTGCAAGACAAGCACATTAAGGAGTCTTCATTGTTTGTTAATTTATTTTTAAAGTTGTGGTTTTAGTTTTATTGTATTTTTCTCAAACAATTAAAAAAAAAAAAAAAAAAACACTATTTTCCTCCCAGGCAACGCTGGGTATTTCAACTAGTAATCTATAAAACTGCTTTTTCTTTAAACCTTTACCACAAGTTAAACAGATAATCCTTAAAATTCCTTGTTTGAAATTTGCATAATTTCCCAACCATCAGAATAGTTTTTCTCTAGCATCGCAAAGTTGGTCCCTGCCTAGCTCAAGCAAGAACAACTGAATGTATATCTTACTTTTGCATACCTGGTTCTATGTGTCCTACGATTTACTCCTCCAAGTGTTAAACTGGTTAATTTCAGTAATATCTAAGGTTTGGTTGGGATACGTTGTATCGCAGATTCCATTCCTTTCTAGCTAATAACAACAAAAAAAAAACTGCCTAGAAGGGAACATTCCCTGAAAGTATATAAGTGCACAATTGCAAACAAAATTCTACAAATAGGGGAGTCTTGTCCTCTGCTGAAATTTTTATAGCCCCAATCCACACAAAGTATGCATTTAGTTGGAGCTCCTTAATAATTTGTTATTGTTCCTTTTGGCTTTTCATCACAAGAGATTAAGATGTAATGTGTTATTCAGTTATTTTGATCTCTTCCTCAAGAGACTAAGATGCAAGTCATTATCCTTTAGTAATTTGTTTTGTTACTTTTGGTTTCCCATCACCAGAGACTCCAGTGTAATCTGTTTTTCAGTTATTTTTGACCCCTTCATCAACAGACTGAGATGTAACTCATTATTCTTTTTTTCTATTTCTATATTATTCTATTTTCCCTAACTGGAGATGGACAAGGCTCAGTATTTGTTACCCTACTGCTTTATAATTTATTTTTACTTCTGTTGTTGTAACACAGTGCTGAAAGGTTTTTGGAGGGCCAATCACAGTAACACCTGGCTGTGTCTGCTTTCCTTAACATTTAACCGAGAATAACAGGAAACATCCAAATCTGGCAGCAGTTCAAAAATGACAAACAAGTAGCAATGTATGTTGTAAACATCCAGCAAAACCCACCCTGTTTTCATTATACAAGATAAGTCACACTTCAATCTCTTGCCCAACACTAGCAACTGGGGTTTTTTTTTTTATATTTCCCGTTTAAGTTGCGTTAGCTCTGCCACATCAATGTTTCTATGTTTGTGGAGGAGACCAATGATCTCCTGTTTTACTCACCATCTACCTAAAGAAGGGGATAACACAAACACTGCAATTCAAATAGAAGAGACTATCTTCAAAGACCCAGTTTTATTACTTCAATCGAGGGCATATAGTATATACCAGGATTCATTTCTATCATTACAGGCATTCATACATTTTTAAGGCAAAATGACTTAAGCAAGAGGGATAAAAGCACAAAAGTGTACTGACAGAAACTGCACACAACAATAAATGCACACAGTTAGTAAATCCACTCTGTGATAATGTCTTCATTACACATTATACAAATATAATTTCAATTATGATACATTAGCCTCCTGTGACTAATTTTATCATTGAAAAGATAGCTTAATTGAGTGTGAAGATTTTTTTTTATTAATAATGTATTAATAAAAAAAATAGTAAATGAGGCAAAACAAAACATATGATGCAAGAACCACCACTATGCACAAATGATGAGAAAACGCAAAGTAACATGATACTCAACAATAATAATATTTTATCTTTCCAAGAAACTTTTTCAGCATATTTTAAATGTTCACTAAAGAAAATACTTGCACTTTTCTTCAACACGACTGTCCACAGAGGAACAGTAACCAACTAGCTGAAGTATCCAGGCATCTGCCTTTGTGTGCTTTTGTCAAGCAGAATTTATCTATGCATTTTTGCTTGCGTGTCCATTTTTTAATTTTTTCTAAATGCTTTCATAAAAAACCTGTGCACTTCAAAGCTATAACTGCCAAATCATGTCTTTAAATACAAAATAATATTTTAGATAAAATACTGCAACTGTAATGTTCTAATCAGTAGAATTTGCTTGAGTTTGTGATTCTATCATAATAAAGCATAATTCAAGAGAACTCATGTGAAAGGAATTATCCTAAAAAAAAAAAGAAAAAAAATAGACAAATACTTTGCCAATGCCCCCCACTTTTGCTCCATTAAAGTCACTGTCTCATCTTCTGGATAAAACTTTCAGTGTCTTTAGGAATCAGATGGATGGATGGATGGACTAGTCACCCAATGAATCTGAAGAGCAGACATACACTGCAAGACTAAAGACATATGCAAATAACGTCTTTCTTTTTTTTCTTCTTGACCATTGAGGGTTTGAAATCATAATACATATTAAAATTATTTATATAAATTTCTTTACATATTTCACAACAAAATTTGAAACTTAAAGGTTCAGAGCACTTCTCAAAGAAACTTTTTATTATATGAAAACAGGAGGGCACAATAGATGAGTTATCTACCCTTTCTTTTCCTGCAAACAATCTATGAATACTTTATTTTTAATTTGTTTTGTTGCCTTTCTAATGACTTTGTCAAATTTTGAGGTGGTGCTTGTTTTTAAGTCATTAATGCTGACCTCCACTTAAGACTTACTTATTCACATCTTGAGATACTGTATGATGATAAAAGCTTCTACAGTATGCATCAATATGTTAAAACATCTCCATATATCTCTCCATCCACCCAATTATTCAATTCATTGTCACTGGGGACAACATCCTATTTTGGTATTATCGAGCACAAGAAAGAAGCCAAATCTATAGAGGGCACCTGTCTGTCTATCACAGGGTACACTCATATACATACACACTTAGACCTACTAAACAAACTGACCTGCATATCTGTGGGACATAGATGGAAATCTGGGTGATTCTGAAAACAAAACAATAAGAACAAGCTTGGAGCTGCTGAGAGAGCAAATTAACCTTGGCAACACTAGGCACAAGGCAGGAAACAACCATGGACATTGCACTGCGCACTTAGACACAAAATGACACTCACACAAGGCTAATTTTTAAATCAATCAACATTACATACACAACTTCGGGGATGTTGGAGAAAACTTCACACAGACAGTAGCTAGTGGGACTTGAATGTAGGAGGAATCAGTGAGGCAGTGGCTACAGTACAGCCAATGTGCCAGCACGTTAGTATTCAGACAGTCAATACAAATTACAATGGACTTGACAACCTAAACAAAACATTCCTACTTTTTGCCACATAATTGTTAAATGTGTTTATGTACAGGAAAGCTACTTACCGCTTTACACCTACTAAAGAAATATCGAGAGACCGAACTTTCTCTCTCTCTCTCTCTCACCTGCTGGACTGCTACATTTTCTTTTTCAATGTTGTTCATGCATCTTTACAGAATGTTTACAATGATGCAACCAGTGTCCACACACAGAACAAAATAATGTAAAGATCGCCCTACAACTGCTTTAACAATGTTTACTTCCCTGTAAGATATTCGATTCATTTCTCATTCATTAATTTACAAAATTGTTCCTGCCAACACTCCAGATTATCTACCATTGTTACCTTCCTCATATGAACTGGCCAGAGATTCAATATTTTCCAACAATGGCTTTCTCACTATTAAGAAGATTCACTGTTCAGTTCTTAAAGAACACTTACTGCACATAGGCTTGTGAGTCTCACAGTTCAAAACTGTCTTCCTTAATCTGTCTGGAGGGCACTGTCAGAGTTTTGCTTGAAAAAGTCAACATGTAACTCTTGTAGTATACATAGCTATACCTTTACAGTTTAGCATCTAAAATGACACTTCTGTAGCAACCCATGTCATAAAAATCAGCCTACTCCTTTCTTCTTCTTCTTTTTCTTCTTCCGGCTGCTCCCATTAGGGTCACCTCAGCGGATCATCTTGTTCCATATCTTTCTGTCCTCTGCATCTTGTTCTGTTACACCCTCCACCTGCATGTCTTTTCTCACCACATCCATAAATCTTCTTTTAGGCCTTCCTCTTTTCCTCTTGCCTGGTAGCTCTATCCTTAGCATCCTTTTCCCCAATATACCCAGCATCTCTCCTTTGCAGATATCCAAACCAACAAAATCACGCCTCTCTGACTACAAATTCTCAATAGTTACAATAGGCTCTTCAAAGTACTAACTTCCTTGTAGAGTTAACATGAATTTAATTATATTATGTTTTCTCTCCAATCCCTAAAATGGGAAGTTTAAGTTGACTAGAGATTATAAACTAATTGTGCAAGTGTGCCCTGTGTCAGATGGCACCATGTCCATGGCTCACACCTGCCTGATGCCTGAAGCTTAGTGAACAGAAGCTGCCTCCTCCTCCAATGGAATAAATGGGATTACTAAACAATTGACTTGAACTTTACCCTGTTAACTGGAATTGCACATTTTGAGGTTTACATTAAGAGGTTTGTAAAGATGTACTATATGAATTAAAGTTAAATTGTACAAAATAGCAGAATGGCAACTCACACAGAACAGAGATGAAATGTGAGGAGACTGTGACAAAAGCTGCCCATTCCAATGCCACTGATATTAAAAGATCAAAGTGACACAAATAGGCTTTAGTGCTATCTCTCCAGAGAGTACTAATAGCTGTTACCTAGTCGCCATACAGCTGTAAACAGGGACTAGAAAACTTATCGTCACCTGTCTCTCCTTGACCATACAGTTGTCCTTGTGAGGCTGGGGGGGATTCCCAGGGACTTGAAGAGTCTAAAAGAGTTCTATTCTAAGCACATTACATTCCAATAGGCTCTGCAAATATTTTCCACTGGGCCTGCACCCCTCATTTGAACTGTTCAGCAACTGCTTTAAGCCTTCTACCTTAAAGTGAAATTTACAATAGAAAAGCATTTAAAGAAGTAGCTTCTGCTTAACTGTGCCCGCTTGCTAACACAATGCAAGAAGCCAGACCTCGGCAAATAAAAAAAAATAAAAAAAACACACAAACAAGGTCAATTATACAGCATTCAGAAAAGTACTCCGACCCTTTCACTTTTTTCACATTTCTTTGTTTTGTAGCCTTATTCTAAAATTGCTTAAAATCATTTCTCATTTAGCAACATTACATTCCCAGAATGAACAGAAAAAAAATAGCATTTCAGAATTTTTGCAAATTTATTAAAGTTAGGAAACTGCTATTGACACAAGTATTCAGACTACTATATAAGGCTTCTCACATTTTGTTAAGCTGCAAAGTGAAAGGGTCTGCATACTTTCTGATTGCACTGCCAGTTGGAGTTCCAACAGCAACTGCACTTAACTTTGCAGGATTTCTGCAGACTATTTTGCAAAATCAAGATTTGTTTTTTCTCTCCTATATTCAGTTCCTCTTGGAATCTATTTTAAAGCACTTTAGAGCTGCTTTTGTGGATGAAAATGTGCTCTAAATAAATGTTGTTGTGGTTGTCTTTGTCATTTGATATTTTGCTACATATTACAAGGATACTGGAATTCTTATTACCAAGTGCTGTTAAACTTAAATTACAATAAAAATTGACAATTTAGTTTCTAGTGAAAACTAGTCTCCATGCACAGTCTCCGAGCTAAGATTGATCAACACAAAGAATGATACTTAAACATGGTTACAGGTATGCTAGAGGACTGTACCAAACATAATTGCAAAAGAATGTTGGTACTTCCTGTCACATCAAAAAAACAGGAATAAATATATTAGTGAATCCTGTTATCTTATTAAGTGCAAGACACCATCTATTAAGAGTGGGATACTTAATAGTTTTGGGGAAAAAAAAAAAATAAGCCAAAGTGTTTGGAAAAACAAGAGGAAACCAATCAGCCCAGGAGTATTATTGAATGTAATGGCATGGGATGGACTGTTGCCACTGTGACTTCTAATTGACAGATATAAAACACTAACAAACAGATGCGCAGGAAATAATTATATTTTAATTACAAAAACAACCTTTTAATTTAATGAAAATTGAATGCAAGTGAAGCAAAGTACAATCTGGTCATGTTTTGTTTACTTTTCCTTTTGTATTATTAATCATTTTAATAAATATGCAATACAATGTGCACAGCATATCAGCATTTAAAGACTGCAAGAGAAAAGAATAAATCACTTGAACTTTTCTGTTTTCTGAGATGAGGATAGAACAATAAAATATATTTTATTATAGCTTAAAAAAATGAGTCAGTGCTTTGTATCCAATATTGAAATGATCAGTAGACAGTTATTCATTTCAAAATAGATTTTAAAGAACAAAAGTACTAGTGTCAAACACGGAAGCTTAAATAAGAATTACTGTATCTATTAAGAAAGATGCCAACATCCTTTGGACATTTTTTTTCTCAAAAGACCAAAATGTTGAAAAACATTAGTCTACTATGTTTAATGTTATTTTAATCTCAATTCAGAAAGTTTAGATCTTTTGAACAGTGAAACAGATTCAATACAATTACATGTTGGTTGGGTTGAAGAACAATTCTAAATTATCACAGTATATTGTATGTGTGTATGTAAGTTAATATGCCCTGTAATTGGGTGGTGCCCCTCTGAGGGTTGGTTTCACCCAATTGTGCCAAGGTAGGCTTCAACACCATTGTCCCTGAATGGGTTAGAAAATAGATTGATGAACTTTAAGGGGCTTGTTATCCAGAGCAAAATTTGGTTAAAGTTTAACTATTGAACAGTCCATCATTGATTCCCAAACTCTTACCTTGAGGGGCACTTAGCTTTGAAGTGAAGCAAAGAACAAAAATGATACTTGTCTCAATGAATACCCAACAAATGTCTATTTAGAACCACAAAGTACTTGCCCTTGTGCTTATGTCTGTGCGTTACAATGTTGTAAACCTATTACCTACGAGAAAGTAGGCATCTGCTGATTTATACACCTTGGGTACAAGTGTCAAATGGGTTACCCAATTGCAAAACAGGTTTTGTCTCCAATTCAAAAACACATTCAAGCTCTATGATATAAAAACAGAAATAAAAGTAAAAGAAATTAAAGTGGTTAATACTTAACCACATGCATCATCTGAAAATCTGACTTCAGTGTTAAACTTCTAGGATGAGAAAAGTTTGTCCAGAAATAACCACAAACAGAATCAAATGTACAATTATGGTTAATGCAATTAAACTGCTAAATAAGGTAATTGTGACACAGAAACACTGTAATACTTTTCAACCAGAGACTACAATGCATCTACTATTTTCCGAAGCACTAACCAACAATGTTATAGCAGGTTTTATTTTTGTATCTGTCTAAATTCTTATTTCTGCAGGCTGAAACTAACTTAAAGTATGTCTAAATCTGTATGGTGTGTGTTGCTCAGAGTTACCAAGTGAAAAAAAAGCTTCCTTTTAAAACATTAAATACTTTCTTTAACAATGAGTAAAGCTATTTTTTGCAAATGTATATTTTCTCATTTCAGCAGGTATACATATAACACACTTTTGGACATAATCAGCTGTAATATGATGTTTAACTACAGGAGCCAACAAAGAAGCCACTATCTGTCTCTTAGTTTAGCTGCAACTTTGCCACAACCTAACAGATCAAAACATTTCAATATTTATTCATCTTGGGTGGGTAATAAACAACATGTAATGAAAACACTACTTTCTAAATGATAGGGGATAATCATCCTATTCCTTTTCAAAAAACACCACACCATACTCTGGGTATTCCTCCAATTTTAATAAAGCTCTTTAAAATTCATAAATCTGTATTGAAATCTAGATAGATCAATTAAACAAAATTATAGCCAACAACATGAACATACCCTTTTTCAAGAAATGCTTATGGTTTTAAAGGAGCAAATACAGATCTGAAAGTTTCAATAAAAAAAGCCCTCTGGGTATTCCTCCAAGCCAAGAAAAATCAGATTTTTCACACACACTGTGAATCATAATCAAAGAGGAAGAGGCCAGCCACCCAGTTAATAGCAAACTAAAGATAAAAAAATCTATTGATTTGAAAACAAAGTGGAAGACAAGTATCTAAATTTCCTCCTTGGGACAAATACACTTTTATCTATCTAAGCACACACACTTTAGAATCAGGAAATGAAAAGCAGACATAAGCTTTTCATGAGTACAGCTCTTAAAATACAATTAACCGGCAAGGAATAAAGATGGCTCTGAAAATTTGTTAAAACATTTATTACTTTTTTTCAGCTCCATGAAATAACTTTAGTGGAACTGCTGGACATTTTAGACACTACTTGTTTCTCCCTGTTTTAATATTATAACTCAAATTCAAGACAAAAAGCTTTATACCAATAGAAGATTTGTGCAGAAACTACTTAAGAGTTTCCAAATAAATACTAGTTGCAGAACACTAGGACACTTAACAAAAATGGCCTAAATTATTAAAACAATGAATAAATAAAAAATAAATAAGGGACACAACTCACCATCTTCAATGACCACTTTAATCAGTCTCACTGATCCATTTCGTGCTTTGGCAAAGAATTCCTTGAGTTCTGGAGTTGCTAGAAGAACCAAAAACATGATGATAAAAATCAAGCAAAAATTCTATTGGTTAAAAAACCCCTCCCCCACCCCAAAATTAAAAAAAATAAAATAAAAATCTTAAGCAATATTTGGCTTCCAAAATTGAAGTTAATACTGCCACAGCTTTAAAATTAACCAAACATTCCAAGTGAAGGTGTGTAAAGAAAAAAAAAAAAAATTTTGAAGGGCGATTACTGCCACAAAGAAAAATTAAAAAACAGAGTTGATTCCTGCTAGCCAGCACTAAATCCTGAATCCTTCTGACGAAGGCAGCCAGAGGTCCAGTTTTAAAACGCAATAGTCACATGTGATCCTGAAAAAGAGAACATGATATATACAGCTGCAATCAGAGCCACCCAAATTTAGCAGTCTGCGTCTTCTCAGATGGAAGGGGGGACGGTGGTTGGGACTCAGGTGATGGAAGATGAAATACAGAAACAATTTATCCCTACTAAGTCACAGAAGCTGCCTAGTTTCTCCCTACCATTAGGATTGGTAACGGTACATGATAATTCACTGCCAACGTAAACAGAAAATTCCAATGAAAAATTTAAACAAAAGAATTTAAAGCCATTAAACCCTAATTGCCTTAAGTGCCTGTAAGATAGAACACACTAGCGTGGGGTAGCATTTTATAGTAATGTCAGCTATTGCATTCTGAAAAAGTCTGCTAGGCGACACACTGAATTACACATAGCTGTCAACAAGGCCAAAGAAAAACTCTCTGTCTAATAGACAGCTCTAAAAATACTACTGGCATCATATGAGGTTTGACAAGATCAATCATCCAGTAGAAATATGGCTTGGTCAGTGTCCACAATCAGGTCACTGGAAAATACCCTTGACAACACTTGCTACCTTGAAGGGTCGTCTGTTTACAAATACCTTTTAAACCATATAAAATGCCAATTTCATCTTCTATTACGAAAATAGTGTAAAATATCTCAATTCTTAAAAATATTACCAAAACCACATCTTTTTTTTAGGGCGTAGTAAATTGTCTGTTCTGCATTAGATCAATAAGAAGTTAATGCCTCGCTTTAAGTAATGTAACTGTCACCAATTATTTATCATGCTACAGAAAATATTTTTTGTCTATTACAGTTAAAAACATAGCAGTAGAGCGTTGTACCGTTTTAGCCATAGATTGATACAGGAGGAAGTAGGGTGAAATGACACCTTTTATTGGCTAACTAAAAAGATTAAAAATGCAAGCTTTCGAGGCAGCTAAGGCCCCTTCATTAGGCAAGGTTTAACAAAGAAACTGAGAAATACTCAAAATGGCTTATATTGGGACAGCAAAGTGATTTTATTCTTTCTTCTTAACAACCTTTTTGTTCAAATGTTAGCAAAATGAATACACCCGAAATGAATTAACCCTGAAAGAAGAGAACAATGAACTAATAAAATGTACAGATAAGATAATAATCACTAGAGAAAGTCCTTTAAGGTTTTTTTTTTTTTTTTTTAAGTGCATAGGCCTCTGATGTAGTCAGTTGGTCAATTAGTCCATTAGTCCACATATCTGCTCATTCAATTAAAAAAATGTATAATTGGTCAGTTTCCTCGCCAGGATTCATTCCTTTCTGGACACAAGCTTTTGCTGGTTATATAATCGTGGATAATGTAATGTTGCATTCACACAGGCACAAATAAGTTTATGAAGGGGGTTGCCCCTAAACATTTACGGGCAATGAAACTTCAGGCACCCGTTGTTAAGAATGATGCAGCCTAAGAGACAGGAACTACTCTTGTTATACAGGTAACTGAGCTGAGGACAGAAAGGTGGCACGAAGGCTCAATAATTAATCAGTTATCAAGGAGTATACTCCAGAGAAGAGCTTGGATTTTGTTTCACCCCACACTTTATTATTTTATGAGTTTCCCTGTCTGTTCCAAAGAAGCTGCATAAAGAAAAAGGAAAAGCAATGTATAGGTATCACATCATTAATATGATCATTAGAGACATATCTAGGCACAAAAAGAACATTAAAAATTAGAACAAGCAGTCACTGTATATAAAAGTAATTTGGCTGGTGTCCAATGAAACTGCCATGTTGTAGCAGACAGAATGTCATTCTCATGCCAAATAAGCCTTGTAAGATACATAGGGGGAATGTGCCCTGTTTGGTGGGTGACCAAGTTTGGCTATAGATCCACTATCGCTCTAAAGCTACCACAAAATCAATCAAATTACATAAAAAGTAGTGGGCCAGCTATGATAATTAAAAATGTAAGTCGCTATTAACTACCACGTGCAATGGACAACTGATACTAAAGTTAAGCCTGATACTTTGCATGTGACAAACACAAAACTTCACTTAGGCCCAAGGGAGAGTCATATGTAGCACTGCCACATGTGGTACTCTAATTATCAGTTTATACTCCTTATTGTATTTATGTAAATATGTGATTGTACAGTTTTGTGCTTATTTTAAAGACAATTAGGAATGATATGCTTTGAAAGAAGGATGGCATAGAATAAAAAATGACCATGACACGAGCCATTTTGTTTTGTGGAAGGGACAGTGGAAATTAGAACTGTACACGCAAAATCCCAAGGAGGGTCTGTTTCTGATGATGGATATTATTTACCAAGTAAAATCAAAAAGAGATGCTGCTCTGAAGTCCTTCACAGAGATCAAATCTGTTAAATTGAAGAGCTTATGGTAAGCAATAATGCAGCTTTGAATTGAATCATTGGTGGTGTATATGTAACATATTTTATTTTGGAGGGAAGGGAGTGTTGCAATGTGGTCATCTTTTTAATTGTCCAACTGATAATATCTACCAGTATACTTGTTTGTCTCAAACTGACTGCTGTGTGACCTGGGATTTGCATTTTGTATGAGAAAATCCTCAGAAAATTCTGTGATGGACTAGAGCTGTCTGGAGACTGATCCTGCATTGTGCCCTATGCTTGAGATATAGGCTCCCATCCCCCTGCAAGCATGTAAGTCAAAAATAGAACATTTTGACCAAGCTGTAAAGAAATTATATGTCATGGGCAACTCTAATAATGATGTGATGCCAACTTGGGGGAAGTTGAACCTGCCACAAAAGTCCAGTTAGATACAAAAAAAGACAATAAAAACTTTAGGAGTAATCTGTATATCATCACTACTCTTTCACAGTTTAGTTCAACCGGTAAAAAACAATTCAATTGACTTTACTTGTGAGTCATTCCATGTCAAATCAACCAATGGCCCATGCATTTCGGACTCAAAAAATTCTGGAAAAATGACCAGGTGTGCCCATGTTGATCAGGAGACCCTCTGTAAAACGTTTTTGATATAAGATCAATACTTTCCAAGATACAGCCAGTTTACTGAGGAGAATTGAGTGTGAATTTTATCAAATTTCATAAGTCCATAGCTCAAGAACTAAACCACCGAGCAGGCTCAGACTTTGCACGTACAGTACAGGCCAACAGTTTGGACACACCTCCTCATTCAATGTGTTTTCTTTATTTTCATGACCATTTACATTGGTAGATTCTCACTGAAGGCATCAAAACTATGAATGAACACATGTGGAGTTATGTACTTAACAAAAAAAAGGTGAAATAACTGAAAACATGTTTTATATTCTAGTTTCTTCAAAATAGCCACCCTTTACTCTGATTACTGCTTTGCACACTCTTGGCATTCTCTCGATGAGCTTCAACAGGTAGTCAGTCACCTGTTATATTTATTTAATGTAGGTTTTTGGCTTAGATATGTTTAGGCCTCAGAAACACTTATTTGTAACCAACATACATGTACTCTCTCATGCTGCTGAATAGAGAATGCGATTCCATGGCCAAATGAGTACTTGGTACTTGAGAATGCCATGATTACATCCCTACAGAAAATGACAAACTCAAAGTCAGCCAGGTGTCTGGTGAGGACAGTCAATTGACTGTCCGAATATTCCCTGCCCTCTCTCACGATCACACTCCTGATGGATCAGTTAGGTCCCTCACATTAGACCAATGTTGTATTGGAGGCTATGTTGGGTGCATGTATGATGAAAAATGTTTGATTGATGCAATTTGTGACAAGAGTTGAGCGGAATCAGATATCCCAATATGTTTCATGCATCCAAAATATCTTACAGAGTCTTTCAATTGGCCACCTAGAGACAATATTTGTTAGATGCCATTACAGTGTGTCATTGCACTACTTATTTCACCTACAATGGAAAGGGGGGTGGGGGGTATGAGGGCTACAGTACAATCTTGATCTCAAAGACACTCTGCCCTTCGATTGAAACAAAAATGAAATGGGTCACATTCCTGCTGCTGTAATACCAAGATGTTAACATTTCATAATAACTAGTGCTGCATTTAATGATAAGTCAAGCAGCTGTTGTTCATGTGTTGTGCTCAATGTGCCTTTGCCGATTTTTTTTACATTAATCAAATATCCAACGCTGTGATGAAGAGCTTGATGATTATCATTACTGACAAATGGGGAATTTAACATATATCTAGAATGTAAAATAAAAATGAAAGATCTGCATAAGAAAAAGTAAGACTTGTCTTTTTTTTAAAGAAGGGACGATGTAGGATACAGAAAAAACAATTTTAAAATGTCTGGACATTCCCACAGTGCATTAAGCCAGTCTGAAAATTAGACCCAGCATGATTGTTTTCACATTTGAGAGGTCAGCTGGTCAAACTCTGATGCAGTTTCGTGTTTGTTTATAACCTTTTGAAAAGCCCTGTGTAGGTGTCTAAAACATGGAACAAATTTCTGCAGGCTGTATCAGTTAGATGTATGTGTTCTGAAAACCTAAACACAGCAAAGTCAAAAGACACAAACTATTTTTTTCCCCCATTTTTGAACTCCTGCTCTTACCAAATGACATCTTCTGGTACAAACATTTTGATTTTGTTACAAACTATACTTGGGGGTTGGTGGCAGAATTGGCACTCCAGTAACCATAAAAAATCTCACACTGGTTCCATTCCATCTGAACTTTGAGATTAGAATGCGTGGGATTTCTGGAAAAACTGGTTGATTTGACATGGAATGACCCTTGTGTTTTCATATATGTGATGTAGGTATATTTGGTTTTATTACAAATACTGCAGATTAATACATACAATTCTAAACTAAATGTTTGACAGAAAACAGTAAACAAGCCGATATTTGAACACATCAGGTTTCCATTACGAACTACAAAATTACTTCTGGAAATTAGTATATTAATAATGTTAACTCAAAATATGCAATTTTGTCATAGTCTCGAGGCCAATCTCTCTGTTTCATATGGAGCATACTGAAAAGGAATCTTGTCAAGTTACTCACCACACATTTAGGTGCGTTTTTTTTTTTTGTCTTCCAAGCAGAAACAGACTCAGAGCAGCAATTTCCAGGAGAGGAACAGATAATGCTGTGGCATAAGTAAGAAGAAGTAAGAGCCACAGCCTTTTTAGCACACAATAAGAACCACACACAAAACAGTCCAACAGAGTGGTGGTAATGTCATTATTTAGAAAATGTTTCATTTTATCACACCCTTGATGACCTTTCATTAAAAGAAACCATGCTAAGACACCCGACTCTGCAATACTGTGAGACAGCTTTTGAATTTATGACGGGGATCAAACAAAACTAAAGTAAAGGCACAGCAGGAACTGTGTCTTTTATGGTGAATAATGACTGGCACACAAATGTCAGAATTGTTCCTATAAACTTTTCACCTGATCTGGAACATTTAATGATCAAGAGTCATCCATTTTACCTCCCATGGGAGTTCTCCATTTTTTGGTTTCTATATACAATTTATACAAAAAAATTCCAGAATATAAGTGTTTACACCTGGTGAGATTATTTATTGTTGCTGGGCACTTCAAGCTGTCAGTACGTCTGCTGACAGCTTTTATGAGCCGAGATCGAAGCTTGAAAAACTGGCACACTGCTGGACCAAGGAAACAGAGAAAAAGCTGAAAAGAGAAACTCCTTATCAGATTTATATAATTCATCATAAAAGGAATCATCAAAAAATGTGTGGACAACTGTGTGCCAATGAAAAAAAACCTGTATCATTCCTAATAACACACCATGGGTCACCAGTGACATTAGGAATATACTGAAGACAGGCAGAAATGCACAAGCTCCAGAAAAAAATCAAAATGGCTAAAAAAAAACACTAACGGTGTAAACTAGAGACAGAATTTAACAGTTGATATGATTTATGCAAACTTTGGCAGGGTTTAGATTTGCATGCAGACTATAAAGTAAAATCTATTCTGCTCTCAGGCACTCTTTCTCATCTTGATTTACTTAACGCTTTCTATGCCCACTTTGATCCTGATAACAAGCCATTCACAATTGGATTACCTGCAGCACTGCACTATCCATACTTCGTGGTTTCTGTACAAGACAAAAGGATCTTTAAACAAGTTCATTTTTATAGGACACCTGGTCCAGATGGATTTCAGATCATATATGAAAAATCTGTAGCAGCTTAGCCTGCATCTTCAGTGACATCTTTAATATATTGCGGACAGGATCTGTGGGCCCTCTCTGCTTGAAAGGACCACAGTTATGCCTGTGCCAAACAAAACAAAAGTGTATTGTGAATTACTACAGACTAATACTGGTACACATTAAATAGGGTACTCCATACAGTAATTATCATCTCCAGTCTACAGATTGCCAAAACTGGTCTACATTCCTTGAAATCCATAACACATCGACAATATTTTTGGTCATAAAAACTGCAATGCCAGGGTCCTGTTTCCATTGTAGTACATATGTAGTTTGGCAGCATCACACTCTCCATGCTGACTCAAAACAAAGGCACTCCACAGGGTAGTGTGCTAAGCACCCTTCTGCATGCCTTGTTTGTCTATGACTGGTTGGTCAGCCACAGCTCCAACTCCATCACAAAATTTACTGAGGATGGGACCATTGTAGGCCTGATCACCAAATAGGGCACCACAGCATAGAGAGAAGTGGTTTGCCTGCTGACAAAGTGGTGTCAGGGCTACAATCTGACCCTCAATGTCAGCAAAATTACAGATTTGGTCAGACTTTAGGAAGCAGAAAGACCACATTGCCATCTGCAACGGGAGAATACACAGAGGGTGAGGAGCTTTAAATTTCTTACAGTGACCTTCACCATTGAACTGAATTTGATTTCTAAGTGGCATTATGTGCTTGATGAGTATTTGTGCTGGCAGCTTGACTCTTTTGGTAAGAATCAAAATAAGTGAGGTTTAGACTGAATTACCAGTTTATTATTTACATCCACCACTTTTACACAAAAGTGAATTTCAATACATCTAACGTTACGCGATAGCAGGGTGTGGTATTAATCAGGCAACAGAACATTTCTAGCATTAAGCATTGAAATGAGCAAAATGAGTGACCTTAATGAAACCAAACAGGACATGGTAGTTCGGTCTAGGCATGTCAGCTTTAGCATCTTCAAATAGCTGTCATCATAGGGAACAAGCACTTCAAAGGAGTACTAAAAAATGCTATAATTAGCAAAAAAAAAAAAACTACCAAAAATTGGTGACTTTCTGGACAAAAATGTCTGACTCCTCAAAGGAGATTGGTAATAATTGTACAAACAAAGGGGTCACAGCCAAGCAAATCTCAACCTTCAATTCAACACTGGTGTACAGAATGTCATCTCACAATACAACCATTTACTGGTCTTCGTCTCAAATGGGCTACAACACTCAAAGGCTATGTTGGGTGCCAATCTCCAATGGGTTCAAAAGGCATCAAAAGACCACTAACAATAGACAAATTTTGCTGAGTCAGATGAATCAAGGATCCTCCAGCATCACACAAAAGGAATTAGCAGCATTTAGCATAAGCGACATGTGTCAATGGAACCATACTGTTTGGTATTAATAGTACAGGTGCATAGTGGCAGTGTAATGGTATGAGGAATGATGTTTTGATGCATATTAGAGTCCCTTATGCCCATGAAGAACGTCTGAATGGCAAAGTGTGTCTGAACATAATTGCTGACCAAGTTTATCCCTTCACAGCTACAGTTTAACCACTCCAATCAAGACATACAGCATAATAAGAGCAAATAAAAGTTCTATCTATCGGCCATGCATCATGTAATTAGGCAAGAATTACCAACAACTGGTTCCAGGAACATGACTGAGCTTTCATTGCTTAAATGGCCTGCACAGTCCCCAGATCTCAACCTTACTGATTATCTTTGGGACGAGACAGAAAGGACTGTTCGTAGCAAGACTGTGTAGTCATCCAAATTACAGCAATTGTGAAACGCAATCATTTCTCAACCATCAAGGTATATTGTGCAGGTAATCACTATCAAGCTGTTATCTTGTCTGGCTGTGTTCAGTACACTGACACTAATCATCCTCTTAACTGGGTGGATTTGTATAGGAATATAAGGGGCATTTCATGCTTTTTGCCAGTGGTTGTTAGAGAATTTGAAAATGTTTAAAAATTATTCCATTATTACTACAGACATTCATTACTTAAATAGCTAGTTTGAATTATTCTACATTAACTTTGGAATTATAACTAAAACTAACAACTGCATAAAAACAAATCTATATATGTTCAAATGACAATTTTTTTTATTCTAATTGCAGTAGCTTAAAATTGTGTAATTCTTTTAAAATGCTTAACAAGGGCACGGAGACAAAAATACATGATTATCAGTAACGCAACAATAATGCTAACTTGTTTTTTCTGTATTAACCTAAGTATGCACGCTCAGGGATAATAATATTTCTCATCACATGAGAAGCTGTATGGTATTAATATAAACAGCGAATTGCACATGCTACTCTAAACTAAATTAGCTGTTCCCAGGTTAGTTAATAAGGCAACAACCACAGAATGCATATTCATTTTACAACTCCTATCATACAAAAAAAAGTTTCCAAAGACTAGGTGCACATGGTTTGAGGTAAACAGACATTGAATTCCTTCTGTTCTTGTGCTTTATTTAGTTATTTACTACTCAGAAACAAACACAAATATGATGAAAGAGAACAATCTAACTTAGGCAAACATGTCAGATATAAAAATAAGTTATACCTTTAGTCTCTCCAACAAGATGTTATGACACTGTGGTAAACATGTAACATGTATACTTTTAAAAACAGTAAAGAATGTAGCCAAGTTCCTGCAGATAGACCAGACACAGCACAGATATGAATGTTGTGCAATACTGTGCAGGCCATTACTTGCAGTATTATGCCTGCCTTTTAATTCACTGCAACCAAGGCAAATGGAGGTTAAAGAACAAATCGCCACAGAGCGACTATAGGAGCTGCTGCAATTCCACATGTCAAAGCTCAGACAATGTCCGCTTGGGCTCCAATTTTTTTCCAGTGTTTGCATTAGATTTCCTGGGACCTTAAGCTTTCCTCCCAACTGCTAAACAAGTGTGCGTTCAATTGTTTGGAGACTCTAAATTAACCTTTTATCAGAGAGCATTTCTATGTGTATGAGCATTATGACACTGTGTAGTGTTCATGGGTGTAAGGAGTGGGGTGCAGCCACTGCCAGACAACACAAAATCTGGAGCTTGTGATTAATAATGTTGCAAAGAAGATTCAAAATTATTCAAAGGTAATTTAAAACTAATACACACAGATATTGATTAATATAGGGAAATAAACTATTTTTGTAATGATGTACAAATGAATCAAAAACTCTTCATTGCCTCGTGACTTCAGAGCATTAAAGCAGAGCTGCCAAAATATTCTAAACCTGAAAAAATAAAACAACTTAATCCACTTCTAGGCCTCTGGGTCCACAGTATACTTTGGCAACATTAGGTGTAAGGGAAGAACATACTTAGGACACATATAATGGTAGTTTACACACACACAATACTGTATACACGTTTTTATGAATATGCACACATTATACTGTATATATGTTCATACACATATATAAACAGATTATCAAAACCTCAGATAAAATGCCTTTCTCACACTCACAGAATGCAGTGGCAGGCTGGGTATCTGCATACCATTCTGAAGTATGCTAAATCACCTGTACTTGCTTGCTATAGCGAAAGGAGTGTCCATGAAGCAATTTCAAGAAAATGTTCAACATTGCTCCTGCACATGTAATGTTTTACAATTACTCTTATTCTCCGATTCTGGAAAAACTAACATATAGACAGTGCCAATGTTTAGACAACACACACCCGTTCATTAACACACCAGTCAACTGCTCTAAGTGGCTATGCAGAAATGCTCAAGAGCTTTAGTTGTCATACATTTGAATGGGCAGAACATGTAATCAATGAGACTTTTGACCCTTGATGCTAAACATGGTGGTTTCATCATCTCAGAAAAAGCTGCCCTCCAGGGGCTTTTAAACATTACACACAGCAGAGAATGGCCAGATCTGTTGGAGACAATAAAAAAGCAACAGGAACTCAAATAAACAACGCTTCACAATAGTAGTGCACAGGAAGACATCTCTAAATGCAAAGTGTCAGACCCTGAAGTGGCTGGGCTACATAAGTGGGCTTACGCCAGGTTCTGCATTTAACAGCTAAGAGCAGAAACACAGGGCTGTAGCACTAAGCAAGCACAACCTTCAGATCTCAATCCAACAGAACACCTTAGGGACAAGGTGGAACAGAAGAATCACAGTATAAATATACAGCTGAAAAATCTGTAGGAACTCCATTATACCATTGGGTCAGTATGGACCAAACTCCCAAAGAAATGTCTGCAGTAAATTGTTGAATCCATGTCTCAAAGGATGCAGGCTGCTGTGAAGGCAAAAAAGGTCCTAACCCACACTAGACAGGTAATAAGGTAGAAGGCAGAGTGCACATACAGTGCATCTGGAAAGTATTCACAGCGCATCACTTTTTCCACATTTTGTTATGTTACAGCCTTATTCCAAAAAAAAGTTTACTTGAGGTTTTTGCAAATGTATTAAAAATAAAAAAAAACTGAGAAATCACATGTACGTAAGTATTCACAGCCTTTGCTCAATACTTTGTTGATGCACCTTTGGCAGCAATTACAGCCTCAATACTTTTTGAATATGATGCCACAAGCTTGGCACACCTATCCTTGGCCAGTTTCGCTCAGTCCTCTTTGCAGCACCTCTCAAGCTCCATCAGGTTGGATGGGAAGCGTCGGTGCACAGCCATTTTATGATCTCTCCAGAGATGTTCAATCGGATTCAAGTCTGGGCTCTGGCAGGGCCACTCAACGACATTCACAGAGTTGTCCTGAGGCCACTCCTTTGATATGTTGGCTGTGTGCTTGGGGTCGTTGTCCTGCTGAAAGATGAACCGTCGCCCCAGTCTGAGGTCAAGAGCGCTCTGGAGCAGGTTTTCATCCAGTATGTCTCTGTACATTGCTGCAGTCATCTTTCTCTTTATCCCGACTAGTCTCCCAGTTCCTGCCGCTGAAAAAGATCCCCACAGCATGATGCTGCCACCACCATGCTTCACTGTAGGGATGGTATTGGCCTGGTGAAGTGCGTGCCTGGTTTCCTCCAAATGTGACGCCTGGCATTCACACCAAAGAGTTCAATCTTTGTCTCATCAGACCAGAGAATTTTGTTTCTCATGGTCTGAGAGTCCTTCAGGTGCCTTTTGGCAAACTCCAGGCGGGCTCCCATGTGCCTTTTACTAAGGAGTGGCTTCCGTCTGGCCACTCTGCCATACAGGCCTGATTGGTGGATTGCTGCAGAGATGGTTGTCTTTTTGGAAGGTTCTCCTCTCTCCACAGAGGACCTCTGGAGCTCAGACAGAGTGACCATCAGGTTCTTGGTCACCTCCCTGACTAAGGTCCTTCTCCCACGATCGCTCAGTTTAGATGGTTGGCTAGATCTAGGAAGAGTCCTGGTGGTTTCGAACTTTTTCCACTTATGGATGATGGAGGCCACTGTGCTCATTGGGACCTTTAAAGCAGCAGAAATTTTTCTGTAACCTTCCCCTGATTTGTGCCTCAAGACAATCCTGTCTCGGAGGTCTACAGACAATTCCTTTGACTTCATGCTTGGTTTGTGCTCTGACATGAACTGTCAACTGTGGGACCTTCTATAGACAGGTGTGTGCCTTTCCAAATCATGTCCAATCAACTGAATTTACCACAGGTGGACTCCAATTAAGCTGCAGAAACATCTCAAGGATGATCAGGGGAAACAGGATGCACCTGAGCTCAATTTTGAGCTTCATGGCAAAGGTTGTGAATACTTATGTACATGTGCTTTCTCAGTTTTTTTATTTTTAATAAATTTGCAAAAATCTCAAATAAACATTTTTCACGTTATCATTATGGAGTGTTGTGTGTAGAATTCTGAGGAAAAAATGAATTTAATCCATTTTGGAATAAGGCTGTAACATAACAAAATGTGGAAAAAGTGATGCGCTGTGAATACTTTCCGGATGCACTGTATTTATAAAATAGAGATTACACGTTTGTTTCAATTATTGGCTTGTTAAGTACTGGTGGTGGTGGTAGTAGTGTCTGCTTTGGGGAAAAGGCAAGTCCTTTGATCTCCTATTAAAATTTACGATTTCAAATTCAGGTTCAAAAATAAAAAACAGTCAATTTTTGTTTATGCAGTCTTAAAGTACACTTAATCTTTTTTTCATTTTTTTTTTCTTTGACTAATCTGTGGGAAACCTGGCATTGTATAATATGTACATGACTTAATATGCAGTGCAGCATGTAATTAATCCAGATTTTGCTTTAATGTATACTTGCAAATGATGTCCTTGGTTACCTAAAAATGTAATAATATCATTAGTTCTCTTTCCGTTGGCAGCATATCTTCCTGCATCTTCTGTATGCCTTATAGTGCTAGATTAAGCTCCAGTTCTCTGCTATTGTGTAATGGAAAGGCTGCTTGACAAACATGGATGGAAAGAATTGACAAACTTCAGAGTCACATATTAATTTTTAAGATGCCGGATATCAATTCCTGGAATATATTACTATATTATAAAACAAGAAGTCAGAATTTATTTATGGGAAGTCAACATGAAGTCAACAAATCAACTGCATAGGCATCTCATGACTCCAAAATTCAGACTGCACACATTCTTTCTTTATCCTGGTGGGTACTTCTTAGTATTTTACCTTCCGAAGACAACCAATCGTGTACAGGTTAGGAAGAATGGCAGTTCTACAATGATCCAATGGTGGACATATGGTGGACATATGCAATAATACACAGTAATGAACCGTTGTTCTGTCCAAATTTGTTTGACTTCGCACACCAAATGCATTCAGTATTGACACTAGCCCTTAAAGACCCGGTATGGGAGGAAGACGTTTTGGAAAACAAAATAATAAATGGACTTTGAAAGCCATTTTTTGTTTTAATTCACTCTTCATGGGCTAAGCAAGTTATGAAAAATTGCTGCATAGTTGCCAACTGTGGTATTATTAAATGACAACAAAAGACTGTTTAAAATCTCAGGACTTTTTACAAACCACTGCAGGTGCCACTGTACTAAATCACACACTTAATTTCAATTTCTGCTTTCATTTTCATATTTATGCTTAATGTAATAATTAATTACAATGGACTAGATTCAAATTGCACATATAACTAAAAGGAATTTGGCGAAAACTCAAATTACTGCCAGCCACAACTGCATCCACAATTATTATTCAAGGATTTATTTAATTTCACATCCTCTACTAAGCATACCTGAATAAATCTGTTTACAATGCGTCTAAGCTTGAATCATGTTTACATAAATGCTGCTGGCTCCACTAAAAATACTAGCTTTCAAATGTAGCTACTGCATATCAAAAGGAGTATCAAGAACTGATGAACTATTATGGTTATATTGTTGTATTTTCTTTCCCGTTAAAAACTCAAAAAAAAAATCATTTTACAATTGATCATGCCAAACTAATGGATTCAACTAGAAAACACAATAATGAACTTTAAGTGTTTTAACATAACATTTCATTGTCAAACGGGCTCACTCCAATTGTGCATAAAACTACACAGCTCTCACTTCCTTATTTATCAGAACGCAACCGTCTACTACTGCATGATAATTAATCACATTTTTACAGTCCAGAAAGAAGCAAAGAGAATTAAGAACAGGGACTGGCGGCAGTTAGGGAACAAAATATGACTTCTGCAAGATTACACAAATGGACACAGTTTAATATTGTTGATTGGAAACACGCTTTCAAATACACACTGAAGTATAATAAATGCATCTACATTCACCAAAACAGTTTTTGAATTTTTTACAATTAACTCAAAAAGACATGAAGAATTAATATCTACTGCAAACCCCACAACAGGATTACAGAATATGCTGTACTTTCCTAGGGCTAACCGTTGAGCTATCAGGACCCATGGGCGATATTTAATCGACATACACGGATGCTTGTTTTGCAGGACATTTTTTGCTATCCACCCACTTGCTTCTCTATTGCTCCATTCACAGTCTCTTGGAGAACTACACCAGATTCCAAACACAATACGGTCAACCAACGTAAAAAGTTAAATGAAACACAAATTAGAAAATTATACACATAGACTGGGACGTAACTACAGTGGCTCAGACCCCTGCCCCTTTCTACTTGTTCCTCCAAGTGCCTTACTCACCAGTCACCTACTTTCTATTGTCAGAAATAGAGAAAAAGCAGCAATACGTTGCAAGCATTGTTAAAGCTCGGTAGGCTACTCCATACTATTCCATTAAAAAAAAATATAAACGTTGATAATAACTGCTTTTAATTCTAGAGAAAATGTAAAAGTATCTGTGTACTGGTCATGTTAATTTGTATTACATTATAATGTAGAATCTAGCATAAGCTGCTCACAATTATTTTGCTAATAATGCTAGCTTTTCCATTTGGTTTGTTTCAGTTATCACCTCCTCACTTTCAGTATTACAGACTTATGAAATAACTGTTTTTTCACAATGCACAGGACTTTCTGCCTATTATTTATGCATATTGTAAGCAACAAAGAGTCCCAAAAATGTCACAGATGCTTTTTAAAGTGAGTCTCCATTTGAGTATTTGAGTCTGCTAACTTGAAGCAGACAAGATTGGGACTGATTTTGGAAGCACCATGAATACTCAATTGGGTCGGGTCTACTGACAAGAGTTTTATTCTACACATGCCTGCACAAAGATTAGAGCCTAAGCAATGCTGGGTATATTCAATGGGTATAATGCTAATTTAAAGTGTCCAACTCTGTGTCAGTTGCTGAAAAATTACAGCCAAATTGCTTGTATCAACAGCAACTGCTGAATGCAATTTTTCCCCAACTCAATTCAAGTTCAAAGTCAGAACTCTGAATGGACTAGAACAGCTCTCTAATCTTCTGATTCTGCAAAGAAAAATGTCACTATTAACAAAAGATATATCAAAACATGGGATCCAAAAGGAAGTTATTGGTATAATTTTCTAAATCTTGTATCACGTAGAAAGCAAAAAGACATTATTATTCTTGTTTTGTTTTTATTACTGGGAGACCTTAACACATACAGGACTATTTTTCTTTAACATCATTATCTTGTAAAGCATTTTCAACTACATGTTCTGTATGTGGTGTAAACATACGTACATGATAGATAGATAGATAGATAGATAGATAGATAGATAGATAGATAGATAGATAGATAGATAGATAGATAGATAGATAGATAGATAGATAGATAGAGTTGGCAGGATTAGACAGACGGAAAAAAACTCTGGGTTCTGGATCATAATTTGACTTTTCCTTGCTGAAAGGTCTAACTGTGAACTCTGGTATCAAATGATCAATTCCAGTGTATTCCTGAATATATAGGCACTTGGCGGCAGGTGGTCTTTTCTTGCACTTGATGGGAACTCTTCCTGTAGTACTTTAAGTAACTACATGATAATTCCCTTATTTTCTGTTTCATGATGTTGAGATGTGTTAAGAATACAAAGTATATACGCAGCAAAGAAGGTGTTGTGTTCTTTCTGGTAATCTAATATAATCAGCAATCATGGACAAATATTTATGTGAATATTATAATACCCCTAAAGTTACATCCATATGTCCTGTGAAATTAAAAACGCAGAAATAAAATAATAATTTGAGTCTAGGATTACAATATAACCAATTCTGTTCCATAAAGTGCCCATTCTCCCCTAATGAGCCACCACAACCTATACATCTGTGCACATCACAGAACATGATATTTGCTAGCATTCATTCAGTGTATTAACCACATGCCTAGTTAATCATCTATAGGGTTCCAGGTCCCTATCCCCACATTACCTCAATTACACAAATATCTGAAATTGGCTTCAGTAAAACAATCACAAATTTTTTATCTTTGGAGCACAAATTCAGTCAACTTTTTTTCACCATACAGTTCTTGTTTAAGCCTCTGCGCCCTGCATGTGCTTGTGCATTTAGCAATCCTCTTCTTTCTGTAAACATGTCTACACTCCCCATCACACTAGTTGTACACACCAGCATTCCATTTAAAACAGCCTGTCCCACCGCCTCCTAGTCTTCACTATTTTACATTTTCGCTTCTCGGCCCCCGTAAGGCCACACCTTACTTTTTAGACGCCTTACTATAAGTGAGGCCCTAGCTTTGCGCCTCGGGGGCTGCTATCGATTGTCAAGCTAAGATGCCGAAGTTGGGGCGACCCCATCTTTCATGCATTCGTCTCTTACCGTGGATCC
Organism: Polypterus senegalus; assembly: GCF_016835505.1. NCBI lineage: Eukaryota > Metazoa > Chordata > Cladistia > Polypteriformes > Polypteridae > Polypterus > Polypterus senegalus. Next base: position 52,470,502 of record NC_053165.1, on the reverse strand, counting down.
CGGTCTGGTGCGACATTGCAGCGGTGATGTCTTTGCCTCACTTAAGCCGTTGTGCGTCTATTCGTAGTGGCCCTGGCGTGCAGATCTGTCTTCTTTCTGTAACACCCCAGTTCTGCTTACTGCTATCCAGTCTAGCACCTCGGCATCAGGAAGCGGCCCGCCCGAGCCTCACTTCCGCGTGTGTTACGTCACTGGAGCGTCGGCGGGAGAGAAGGAGGGCGTATTTTCAAAAGCATGTACTTAAAGAAGTTCGTTTATAACCATCAAGACGATTTTAAAAGAATCATCTATTAATTATTCAATCCAGTATTGATATAAAGACAGAATATAACTCCTGCATCGAAAAAATATTCCTATAAAAACCTTTCATTTTAATTCTGCATCCACATGCGAAAGCATTTGCGAAAGCATTTTCGAATGCATTATGTTTCACAGTTGAAACCTTTCTCATTTCTTTCAAGTTAGACCTTCGCTGTTTATAGTTTTGGGATGAACTATGCAATTTACATTACTTGTTCATAAAGTATGTAGCAATATCTACCGACAATACTCATCTTTAATTTGCATGTTTAATTCGGACAATAAATCAATGAGAACTGTCGTTAACCAAAATAATAATAAAGAATAAAAATAAACGGGAGCCCTACTTATTGACAACAGCAAAATTATCCATCATCACCATCAACATCTTATTTAAAGGCATCTATTTTGTAAATTACAACGTGAACGCACTGCTTTCTTAATTACAGTTAGGCGAAGGTGCATCCAAATAAGAAACGAGCTCCCGTCAATCAACTTCTATAGACAGCCAGCCAATCAGCTATGAGAGGCAGCTTGTGAGACCTAATCGACACCGAGCTGCTAGCCAATCCACACCGCCGCCCTGTCAGTCGGCTATTCTCTGAATCCGCTTAGTTACGGACAGAGTCGCGAGACAAAGGAGCCTAACTGAAAACTGTTGAGCTGGAAGCAAACAGCAATTGCAGAAGCGGCTGCACTCTATAGCGTTGAGTATACAAGGAGCCGTTTCGTCTATCATGTTAGGTAATTATTTGTGTCCAGTTTTTTTTGGGGAGGGGGCTTGCTTGGTAAAGCTTTCGGAATGTGGGAGGAGCATAGGTCAATTATTTTCTAGCTTACCCAGCTATTTGTGAGAGAAATAATCGGCTGTGAGAGTAACGGAGGTGGCAGTGCAAGCTGGCTAGCTTGTCCATGGAAATGTGCACGAACCAGTACTGTATATATAACAATTTTAAAATAAAGTTCAACAGAAGTACAGAATGCAAAGGTTTGATTTATAATTTTGGCCACAAAACAAAAAGTACATTTTGCATTTTTTGGACACTCAGTTCCGAAGTATTTATCCTGTTATTGAAGTCCCACACCAAATTGACTAAAGTTTTTCTCCAAATGTTTCATAGCCAGAGTAGCGAACTGAATGTCACAATAAAACTTTAATCTGAGCTATGTGTTATAAACATTTTTAAATAAAATATAATGAGCCAGATTTATGCATAAAGTTTTGTATGTGTCCTAGCTTGCTTTTTTTATGCCAAATAAAATTGTGGGATTAAAACCTCGGAGGCTGAACTGATTACCACATCTTGGGAGCTCCTGCTGTCTCGAGATCGGCCGCCTTTGCTATATCCATAGAAGGCAATGATGACATCTAATTGTTACAGGCTGAGCCATAAAAGGATGGAGTACTGTTTGGCGCTTCCGCCTCATAGCTCCAGAATTTTGTGGTCGCGGGGTAACTGTCCAATTATGAACATCTGACAACAAAGTATACGTCTAGCTTTCTGGGTTTTTTAAAGTGCTTCTTTGAACTATTTTTCCTGAGATCACGTGTTCAGTTACACTAATGCCTCTACTGTCTCAGGAAGCAATCTTGTATCATTCTTGCATTTAGTGCCATAAATTTAGTTTTGGAAATTATGTTAGCAAGAACGAACACCATTGTAAAATGGAGCATCAAAATAAGTGTCAAGTGCCAAATCTGTTTAATCGATATTGGCGGAAAGCAGAATGTATTCTCTCGGATAGAACTCTCCCGCTACATTCACAGTCCAGATTGTTGCCACCAAGGTTCCAAGGATAAAAAGCAATTACTCCGTCATCCCAATTGATATCAATAGTTTTAACAAGAGTAACAGACATCCACACGTTTTAATCATAACTATTCAATAATAATTCTGATCAGTCATTAGTCACGTGTTTAATGTTGGTTTACTTTTGATATGTTTAAACTCAATACAAGAAGTGTAAATATTATTGTTCATTGTTGTATACTTATTTATATAATTTTACATTATTTCGAGGTCTCTCGGTACAAGCTGTTGAAAAATCGAATTTTCCTCACGCGAAAATAAATGTAATTATTGAGGCATAACCTGCATTTTTGTCTCCACCTGTGGCTTTGGTACATTATAGAAGTCTGCAAAGTCTCGTATTGTTTGGACTTTGCGAATTCAAAATGACCATTTTATATTTCTGTGCATGGTTTATAGAAGCAGCTCAAACCTCAAGGAGCCAATAGAAAGTGAAATGTCTCAAAAAGGAAGAAACTACAAAAATGAGCAAGGAACGCAAGCGTGGAACAATCGGAAATAAATGAGTTTTGCGCACCATCCTGTGGTCACCACTGGTATTGCATAAAAGGCCAACCTCTAGTTTCATCTTGTAAAGACAATCCCAAAATCATCTCCAGGCGGTATTTACAGTTCATTATTTCATACACTATATGAACAGTAAAAGGGTGTTTTTTTTTTCTCCAAACATTTCGCTTTTTTGTACTGGGTAAACTGGACAATTATTAACATAGGTCCAGTTCTCAGAGTGTGAGGATTTAACCTGCTGTTACAGTATGATTTAGAATCGTTATAATGTAAACAATGCACGAGAACTAGGTTAGCTCTTATAGTTCGAGGATGTGGGTATAATTTTGTTAAAACCAGGTTGTTCTCCCATTATATTCTTTTCCACTTGTATAATATTCTCAATCCGCTTTTTGTGCAACCCCTGTGCAAGAATAAGGCAACCTTTATTGCCAGCACAGCAGAGGTCCTTCTATTATGTCTTATTTTCAGCATATTATACTGCGTTGGTATGAAGCTGTCTCTGCCATTCAAAATGCTTTCAAACAGCAATACTTTAATTTCAGAACTTTTTTGCACACCTATACTGGAAAATGGGTTATAGTCACATTTATTACAAAATCTTCTATCTGAGCTGAAACAGCTTTTATATATAGAAGGGAACAATTGCATTATTGGCTAAGCATTAGAATTAGATTCCTGTTACAGACACAGGACGAATAAGACAAACATCAAGCCATTATATGCCTCCACCATGTACAAACTGCCTTTTTTTTTAATGAACAGACCGTTCTTAACCAATAGATGTATTCTCTGTGTCTGAGGGGAATAACTGACTTGAACCATCGGGGGGAAAAAAACTATTAATCCATTAATTCAGTAGCTGAAATTTAAATGTTTGTGGACAGTAAAGCAGACTGATTGTTCTATGCACAATCCATGTCAAATATTTCAGTTTCAACCTTGGATCATGAACTAGACATACTGATGACATTTGAGAAGATACCCAGAGATCCTATGAGCACGGTGTGGGAAGCCTTGACCTCATGGCTGGATTCTCCTCAACAAATTCTAAAGAAAGTGGGGCAAACAGGCGCACACAAACTCATACTTTTACCTTCTCGTTAAAAAGCTGGTAGTTAAGAATCTTAACTTGGTGCCATATTTACTGTCAGTTTTCATTAAGTATTTTTTTTTTCCTAAAACGGTAAGAAAAAAACTTCCATCCATCATCCAACCCGCTCTATCCTAACTACAGAGTCACAGGGGTCTGCTGGAGTCAATCCCAGCCACCAAAAGGCAGGAAACAAACCCCAGGCAGGGTGCCAGCCCACCACAGGGCACACACACTTAAGGACAATTTAGGATTGCCAATACACCTAACCTGCATGTCTTTGGACTGTGGGAGGAAACCCATGCAGACACAGGGAGAACATGCAAACTCCACACAGGGAGGACTCGGGAAGCGAACCCAGGTCTCCTAACTGTGAGGCAGCAGCACTACCCACTGCGCCACCCTAAGAATAAACTTGCCAAGTTGAATAGTATTTTGTTGCCTTTCCCATAAGTGCAAGTATTTACTAATAAGAATTACTGACACAATAAAACAGAAAAAGGGGGCAGCACATTTAACTCAGTGGTACATTCCATTAATGCCGAGTATTTGATTTCTGATATTTAAGAATTCTGCAGGTAACTACAGTATTGCAGGACAAAGTGAATTCTTTCTCCTATATTTAGGAGAAGTTCAGCTCTCACCTCCAGATGGGTCTTCTCTGCATATGAAGAGAGGTCAGGGCCAAGGAGTTGCAGTAGCTCACTAATTACTGAAGTAATGACACTGAAGGTACATGGCCAAAAATAAATTGCTTTGAAGGTTAAGGAGCATAGTCTCCATCATTAGATAAGGAGTTAGACAAACAGGGAAGATTGTGAAGAAAAGCTGCTACTCCAGGGTGCATGGTGCCAGCTGAGGTGCTTTACCATCTCATGAGGGGAGTTCTGGCCACTGGCTAATGGAGCAGTTTCAAACACAACTCTCTTTCGAGAGACCTAGGTCACACAGGAGTCATTTTATAAATTTATAATCAAGCCTGGTAAATGTTTAGAGACAAATGAACCCTGTTTCTTGTCACAGGTAGGTTTGGGCTATTCTCACCATTGCTCTTAAAAATAAATACCTCAATCTACCATACAGTCTGCTTCAGTTTTCTTTAAACACATGCACATATTGTAAATAAAACAATATTTCCAAGCATTGCAATCATTTTCTGTGGTATTTAAAATGTCTTATGGAAATGTAAAACACAACCTTCTTAAGCCAAGTCAGGACCACATGGAGCTGACGGCAGCACAATGTAATGTTTTTGTAAATATGATAACATGACTAACTGCATTATAAGACAGAACATGGAAACCAGGTACTGTTATCTTTAGACTTGGTTGCAACACAATAATACAGAAGTGTCATTTATACACTCTAAGCAACATTGCTGCCCCAAAAAAAATGAACAAGGTTATGTGGTAAATTTTGAATGAGAAACAACTCGACTTAAGAAATGCACAACTCACTTAAAGTCATGTCATCAGCTTCTCTAATGCCTTTCTTATTCAAATCAGCTCCAAAAACCAGAAACTAGTTCCATTTGACTATATCATGACAAGAAAGACCTCGTATAACTACAAGCAAAATGGCATTAAAATTATTTTATTAGTTAGTCTCTTTAAATTGAGGAATGTGTGGTAGTTTAAAATACTACTTAACAGTTTATATATATAAAAAAAAAAAAAAATCACCAATGAACTTTTCAGCCAACTTGATAACAAAGGAACTTGGCAAGTTTTACCTGCATACTGTAAAAGAAAAAAAAATCTTTAAACAGTACAAGAATTACTTATAAAACCCTTACCCAAAGTCCAGTTCGAATTAATGTATCTCTCACAACAAGTTCACAATAATAAAAGAGTAAAGCCTTCCTTTCCAGGCCTCAATTCCGAATGCTTTTAGAAACAAGAACAAGGATATACTCTAATTTTGTAAAACATATTTCACAATTTTTATATATGGCCAATGCTACATGATAACATTGGAGGAAAAAGGTAGGTAGAGATAAGTACTAAAATGTTCCCCTAGCCACAGTTGTAATAAAGACCGATTCAATGACCCGAATTCCCCCCACAGCAAACTAATTTTGTCAGTACGAAGTGGCAACAAACCTGTTAAAAATGGCAGTTTTGCATTCAAGACAAAAGTTGATGCTCACATGTGTTACACAGGATTAACAATTAGGTAACTAGAGGGCAAATTAGAAATTAAAGCATTTGTTTCAAATATAGACATTACCATATTTATTTCCCTTTTCTATTGGCTTGCAGATGGGTCTGATATGTATAAAATTTTAATTCAACTGTGCCTTTTTATATAAATCAACAAATGTACAAAACAGTAAATAAACAGAGGTAAGGAAAACAAACCAGAACTACCACAGTAAAATTCCTTATGATATGATGCAATTCTCTGGAAAGAACTGGTTATGTTTGGAATAATAACTATCATGCCTTGCAGATGAAACCTTAACGTACAAAAGAGACTTTTTTTTTTTTTTTAAATTAGACTTACCTATTCAGTGCTAGGAGAGCACAATATGCCACACAATACAGAAGTGAAATAACATGTGTTAGCCAAAAATGTATTCAGCAGTGCTTTTAAACAAATAAAGCAACCTCAAAAAACTGCAGTGTCTTAGTTATCAAGCAGCCCGGACCTCTACATGTAGAGTAAGTAAAATTACATACAGAAAATGGCATCACGATGCAAGTCTAGAGATAAATACTGTACTCGAGAACATATGTTCACCCCATTCAGTACATACAATGTAAAAAGGTTACAGCTGCTCTGTTTCTTCCAGCTGCAACAAATAAGTCCGCTTTATCAGTATAAAGCATTCTCAGGTCTATCAGTCCCAATACATGCCTGATGCACATATAAAAGAATTCAAAACAGAGTTTTAACATTAGCAGGAAAAAAATCAACTCTTCTGCAGTCCATGGACTTCATTCTTTACAGTGAACTTTTATCTCCTCTCCTGCCAAAGAAGAAACTGAATAAGAAGAGGAAGTGATGTCCATTTGCATTACTGGTTTTCTCTTATACACCCTCATAGGAAGGACAGCAATATGTTAGCACAACTGAAAAGCAAGGTCTTTGTGCTTTGCTAACATGCCCATCATTTCCAACATTGTCATAGATATTTTATTTACAGAGAGAAAAGTCTGCTTTGCTTTCACAGCGCAGAAGCCTCGATGTCAGTCATCTATGGTCGGCAGCCAGAAAGCCTAGAAAAAAGCACACAAGAAACTATTACAATGTTACTACAGACTAAGAGGCTGTGCTTTAGCATTCTTACCAGATCCGTGTAGACACTCATATATTATTCAGTCATCCCATCAGTTACTGTTAACATCACATATAAAACTCAAGCCACTACATTAAGAACACAAAATACTGTGTTTATATAACACATAAACAGTATATCTTGCATGTTTGAATTTAAAGTTGGTTGCCTGTGTGCTTTTGCTCTTAAAAAGCAATCACACCCACTGCAATTTAAAGACAAACAGAAGCATTTCCAAACATAACTTATCAATCACAGTAAGCTTTTATAATGAAGTACTAGCAAATTTATATACAGTTTGATACTTAAACCAAATGTAGCATCACTTTAAAAGTAAAAATATCTTAAATGAGTAATAAAATGTCAGTCTAATACTACAGGGATGCATGATCTTACAGAACAGCAAAATATATTTGTCAAGTTGGAAGATCACAGCAGTAACATACATAGCAGTTTTGACCAGAATTCTTTAAACTGAGTGAATGTCTTTACCTTCTCACAACCTACCCGGCTCTGACATGCCCAATGAAAGAAATAATCTCCTTGAGGTGTCATTGGCCTGGCCCTTGCACATCTGCCTTTATGCAGGAACCAATACACCTCCTATAAACCTACAGCAGCTGTGCCTGTAATCCAAGGCTCTACAAAATTGTTGAGCATCTAATTATGAATGGTAAACCCTACAAATCTATGAAGGAAACTCTACCTATATCAATCTATTTTTTTAGCCAATACCCTCAGCTTTTTGTATGTAATCAGGGTTCATACACTTCAAATTTCAGGAACTCCGATGACTTTTCCAGTATCAACCAGCACAAGAATCCAGGGCTACTTTACACTCTGGTTCTGCATATCCAAGGTAAAATTACATGAACCTAATAAGAACACATTATCTCAAAAACATGGCCAATTAAAAATTGCTGACCGCTTACAAAAAAACGACATTGAACTCATGCTCTTTACCCATAGTAATGGCGCAGATACGCACTATTTATGCAGCTCTAGGCAGGGCCTCTACACTAAAAACAAATATACCAGTTTCTAGAAAACGAATGTGCTATTATACATGTAGTGTGCACAGAGCAGGTTTGTGCAAGGAAAAGATACAAAGAAATCTTGAAAAAAAGTTTTGTTTAAGTTCCATTTATGAATACAACATTTTAAAGCACAAACAAAACTACAGAAACTTGTCAGGGTGCTAGTAATCTGATACATGTTAAGCAAATAAGCGATCATAAAAAAATACTTTTGGCATATTTTAGTAAATTGTTGAGGATGAAAGTATGAGGTATATCTTGATAAGGCAATCCACATACATTATATATCTCGCTATCAGGAAACATTTACTGGAAAGGGTTACCCATGTCTTCGCATGAATTGAATAATTAAAGACCCCAGTGACCCTGTAGTTAGGATACAGCTGGTTGGATAATGGATGGATGTTTGTCCATCACATTTAACACCCAGAGGATTTTAGATTTCAGACATTCACTTTTAGTCACATAAGAAAAATACTGCAACATAACACAAGTATCAATAGTCTGATTAGAGCTCTCACTAGCACTTATGCCGGCTAATCCACTGCCAATTGGAACAGCTTGCCGTTTATTCATTTCATATAGTTTTTCAAACTGTACTAATAAACATCTCCTATGTCAAACTTCTTTATGCAGCAACAGCACGCAGCCATATGCTTATTTGATTTGACCTGTCGAACCAATCTCTGTAGTTGGCATTTTCCAACCATTTCAGTTTAAACATGCACTTTCCTGGGATTACGACTGCTTGATAAGTCACAGTGACCCATCTAATATACACAGTGTAAATTACCTTGTTAACTATTTACCTCTTAATGTTAACTTAAAAGTAGCAATTTGATGTGCAGGTCAACAGCTACTACATATGTATACCATTTAAAATTTACATACAGAACGTGATATTAATGCAAGATATGGGTGTTTTGTTGGTGCAATATAGGATGTTTTATCTCATGATATGTGATTGTTGGAAGTCACTTAAGACACAGAATATAAAGTACAATTTATTTTTTTAGAATTTCAAGGACATTTCAGTACTGCAATTCAACTTGTTAATTTTCCATGACCTTGTGTATAGGTGCAAACTGAATGGTAAAGCAAATATAAGACTTAACTCCCCACTTCAAAAACCACTATTCAAGATGGCAGGCGTAGTGCTGCTGGTACTGCACCTATTAGATGATCAGTCTTTCATTCCCCACTTTGCAGACTCTAACACAAGGTCTTAAGACACTTTTACCAGGGTACAGAGTACAAAGTAAGGCACTCCTTTCCTAAGCAGATTGATAACTTCATTTTTGTCCATGTCTATTTTCATTCTAACAGTTTTACATTTTGATGAAGGTAAAAGCCCATTAGCATCCAAAAGCCGGAAAAATTTAATAATCGGCTCCACAGAGTCTACACTGATCCAACATTCTAGGCTACATCCACCTTAAATGTGGAGGAGTTATATTTCAGGAATTTGTACATAATGTTTGATCCACAATTGGGGGAAAAGGGTCTATTCAGCACAACTCTATAAATGTCTACCATGTTTAATTGCTACAACAGTACAATTCAAAGATTGTTAAAAGCTGAAAGAGTACAGCTAGGACACAAACTAATGAGTAAGAAAATCTTAACACACAATGGAGTTTGATTTTTCCTTTAAAATACCTAAAATAGCATAACCTGGCATGCACTGTGTTCTTCATTGTAACAATACTTTAGTCAGAGTATTTTTTTACAAAATAAATTAATTTTGTAACATTTCTTCCATTTATATATCAAAGGCATGTACTTGCTCTTTCTACGGTATCTTACCATGTTAGAACAAGCGCTGGCAAAGGTCATGAATTTAGGATTGAACTGCAGACAAGTGACTGGTCCTGTATGCTTTCCATCCAATACTGCCACCTTCATTCCACTTTCTACATTCCACACATGTATCTTGCCATCTTCTGAGCCTGAAGGTAAACATGAAAGGGTATTGAGGAAACATAAAAATCAATGCCTTTGACATCATCCAGTATAGAAGATTTATAAAGGCCAAAATCAGGCTTGCTTTCAAAAGGAACTTCTGAAGTAAAAAAAATGATTTATTTTAGCAGTTAAATCTTTTCAAAACTAATCTGAAATACTATCTTTCCAATCCTACCAATAAGGATCCACTACCAAATTGATAACACATTTGTAATTAGTGAATATTTAAGTAAAACACCCACTTTTGTTACAAACCTATATAGATTATGTAAAGCCTAACTGCAACCAATTTTAATTTATTATAAAAAGGAAACAATTTAACACACAGGAAAAGCTACCTTTTTAGAAACAACTGTAAATCAAATAATGCAATTAAGACTTATGGATCTTACCAATCATGATAAACTGAGAGTCTGGAGTGAACGATGCTTCCAAGGTCACACCTTTACTGTTATTGTAACCCTGAATATGTAGAGGAAAAAAAAAATCCTTTTTTGCCCCATTGACATTAAACAAAGAAAAGGCATACAGGGATATACATATGTACATACATAACAGACCACAACAATCGTTACCTCTTTTCACTACTATCTTGGGTTCATGGAAGAAAAAATGTTGTCAGACTCACATGGTTTTTAGAAAAATCAAAAGGATAAAAGCCACACTCCATAGACAAGGCCCTTCAAATTGGTATGTCATACTCACCCCAAATGAGTGCAGAACTGCTCCTTTGAAAGCATCAAGAAGCCGCAAAGCACCTCCGTTTGTAGAAACTAAGATCAGTTTCCCGTCATTGCTGAATTTTAATCCTGTCCACTCACATGCCCGATCATACTGAAGTTTAAATGTTGCAAAAGGGCCCTGTGTGGGATACAGAGTTCTCCATAAGTGAGGTTCTGCAACACCAAAAAAGAAAACTCATGCACAGTTCAAAGAGTAGTCATAGGTCATTAAAACTTGAAAACATTCTTGTGAGTTTTACTATCCAATAAGAAAACCAAATATTAATTTATTTATTACAATGGCAGAAAACATTAACTTTATCATAATCAAGTCATATAAAGATAATGTATGTATTAACATCATTACTATTATTTTTGTTTACATTACTCAAAACAAAGTACATTTCTTTTTAAAGCTACAAAAGAAACACTACCTTGTCAAAAGATCTGAGGTCATATAGCTTCACCATTTCAGAGTTCACACCAGCTGCAAAAATGAGTCCTTCAGGGTCAAAGGAGCAAACAGGTTTTCCTTGCAAATGCATGAGACCCTGAATTAATACGAAACTTTTTGTTAACACTTGTAGCACTTTAAATGACTATTTAATTAATTTTTCCTTTTTGCCAATTAATTGAATTTTGATAACAAATAAAGCTACTCTGAAAGAAAAATCTATCAACATTGATGCTTTTACCTTAGCATCTACACCATATAACAAGCTTTCATGTTGCTTATTCAGGTCCAGGTCATGGGTGCAGGAGCCTAAGCAATGATGCCCAGACATCCCTTTTCCCCACCACCTCTTCCAATTCCTCAAGGGATATAATAACCAAGGCATTCCCAGCCCAATTGAGCAATATATAATCTCTCCAGTGTGTCCCATGTCTGCCCCGAGGTCTCCTCCCGGCTGGACATGCCTTAAACACCTTCCCAGGAAGGTGTCCAGGAGGCATCTTAATCAGACACCCAAACCACCTCACCTGGCTCATTTCAATGTGGTGGAGTAGTGGCTGTACTTTGACCTCCTTCCAAATGTATGTGCTTCTCACTTAAGCTGAGCCCAGTCACCAAGCAAAGCAAACTTATTTGTGCTACTAAAATATGTACTAAAAAGTGCAGCAGCTCACTCAAATTTCACTTGTTCCAGAATAGCTGTAATTTCCAATGAATATATTATCAGTGACAAGTACAAAAACATCCACCATTGGCCCAGGCTTAAACACCTTTGCTGCATTCGACCGACCTCCTTTAGTGCAGTATGGACCAGTTTGGTATTTGCCAGAATTAAACCACATAAATTATTTTGCTTCAGACACAAGACATTTTTTCATAACTTAAATTTGACAACTGAGTTAACTGTGAGAATTTCAGCAGTAGCTCAGTAACTAAAAAAAAAAAACTAAAAAACATATGAATCTCATTTTTTTTTTCATTTTTCATTTTTATTATTATTTAATCTAATATTGTTTTTTTGTATCAGTATACTGCTGCTGGATTATGTGAATTTCCCCTTGGGATTAATAAAGTATCTATCTATCTATCTATTAGAAAGTATGCCATATTATTAGGAGCTTGAATTTCTCAGACAAGTGTGACAAAGATATACAAGGTTATAGTGTCACTCATACATTGTGTATCTACTTTTAAAGACAGTCTTCCACCTTAAGCAACAGAGGTAAGCAGATCACTACTAATAATTCAAAACAGATCCACCTTAGATACAGAAGATAGGCCATAACTGAGAAATCATTCTCCCTTTGCAATCTTACTTTAAAACACCAGACTTGCCTGGCAATTTGGAGAGCGCAAGTCCCAAAGACGGATGGTTTTATCCAGAGATCCAGATATGAAAGTGTCATCTACAGGAGACATGGACAAAGCCACTACTCTAAAATAAAGAAATAGTAGAAATTAATACTGTACAGCTCAAGTTCACAATTTGTCAACCATAAAACCACCTACTGTAACAACTACAATTCTAAAACAAATACTTATATACTATGAAATTTCACCTTAGTCATTAATATAAAGAGGCTATAAAGGTTTTCACATTCTGCCTCTCATTCCTGCTCCAATACAAAAATGAAATTCAAAATTACTTTAAACAGGTGTGTTCGTTTCCCTAGTCTACTCTGTATACTTTCTACCTGTAACCTCTATGAAAAACGGCAGAAAACAATATTCAGACTTTAAATATTTTATAATTTATGACCGTAGAAACATTAACATTCTTTATCAAAACCAACACAATTTAGCTCATAACTCTCAAATGATCTAAGCAAAACACAAGATACTTTACAAGGTGAGTTCAACGTATTTGTGCATGAATAAAGACTTCTTTACACAAAATTGTCAAATTGAATTAAGGGGTGCAATAGTTTCAGGTTCCACCCTGGCTGCACTGAATCTAAGGCAGCAAACAGCCATAAACAGGCCATAGTAGGGCCCACTTACCCATATTCCTACACTCAGGACTCACCACAATCAATTGGAATAGGCAGTTAACGTAACCAGAATGTCTTCGAGGAAGTGGAGTAAAATCAAGGCTGACACGCCACATAGACAATGACTAGGTGGTGGGTTTCACCACAGGACAATGGATCTGTGAGGCAACAGCATCAAGTGTGCCACACTGCAAGATGTTTCTGCAATTTAATCTTGAAGAAAAGGTGAACAAATCTTGCTGACTATGAGGCTGTTACCATGTAAAGTTGGACAAAAATAATCCCTCGTAAGATTGTAACCTTTGCATGATGTAGGGCTTGTGTGCCTCAATTACATCTCGAGTTAAGTTGTCTGAAAATGTGCTTTTGACAAGATTGCTCTAAATGGAGAGGCTAGACAAAGAACAATATCCAGAAATGATTTTAATTAAATGCAAAAAACAATGAGCATCCAATTGGCAACATGAAACACCTAGACTATTTGGGCTCAGCTCTGAACAGCGGTGTGGGAAGGCCTTGAAGTTCATCACCTGCAAGTTGAAAGATGACGGTAAGGTACAATACCAGTTGTGCAACTGGCAAGAACGGGATGGATACAACCAAAACAGATTTTGGCAACAGAAAATGTCCCTTGGGACACTGAATATAACAGAAACTCGTCTGAGACATCAAAGTACACCAGCTAGATATAGTCAGTTTCACCTTTATATACAAAATTGGCTCTGGTTCTTGACACCTCATTCAAAGGTGGTTTCTCTACACTGCTCTGATGATACCTCATGGGAGAGAATTTGGGTGGATTAAAAGATACTTGCAATCCCTAGTGAGAGTCTGTTCGGATATTAGTAACTCGACATACAGTACATTGAGACATATGAGACATTAACTTGACTGTTTCATGTATGTGCCAAAACAAACATTCATAATAATCAGCCTGAATTCAGTGAACTAAAGTGTACCACCTACTCACTATCCTATTGGGAGGCATCATTATTCACATGTCGAAAGCAGGTGATGACTAGACAGGCATGTCTGTGACAACAGTCTGCCAGATACAAAGCCTAATTAAAAATTGCTGCTGAATTTCAATGCTGGTCGAGGATACTTGGCAAGGAATACCACATTCAAACTCAAGGATATTCATAGGTATAGCTTTTTAAATTAGTTTGCCAATCCTGTTCATATCTGCTTTATTACCTGGAAAAATATTATGACTCTATACCTTAGGGTTTTGGGGCCAATACTATGTTCTATTTAGTTCCTTTATTTGCAGAGTGCAAAGTCATGTTCAGATACTTGTCATTAAAACAAATCTGTTCAATGCGGATATTGCATTATGCCAAAGCTGCTTCTTGTCCCCTCTTCTGTTTTAAGATTTTCAAGGACAGGATATCAAGACACAAACGGAGCATGGAGAGTATCCATTTTGGGAAGGGTTGCAACACCACCGTTTCCAGATGTAGTCCTCTTGGTCTCATCAGATTTCCAGTGAAAACAAATTGTGATGGTTTGGAAAATGAGTTAGCAGAACCTCCAAATCTTAGGTCATGTCTGTCTCAGTTACGGGGTGGCTTGTTCCCTCCAGATAAGAGGTCTGCAGTGTTACAACACTATATACTAAGAAAAGAATGGATGGTGCCAATTAAAGGTAGATACTGGGGAAAACAAAATGTTCCATGCTGACAAAGGTTTATGACTGGGGAGAAGATTTAGTGTTCAACATGACGGCAAAAGCAACAATGGAACAACTCACCAAAAAGAAACAATTTCCTAAAGTGCCCAGTCAGAGCTTGATCTGAACATAAATGAGGGAAAGAAAAAAAAACTCAGTGGTAAAGCTTGAAGACTACATTCTTTAAAAGAGTATTACTCCACAAACGTGTACCTCTCAACAGGAAATGTATTATTATAAAAAGTATCATAAAGGAAGCTTTAAAGAATTTTTATGTTGTAAATGTGAATATTTTCAACCAATTAATAACTTGTGTAATACTAACAAGATAAAATTTGTGTTTACATATGTGTGTATATATATGAAAATAAATGTTTTTGGTTAGTATATATTTTTCAAATACCAAACAAAAAATTTCACTGAATATATATATGGTATGTGCACATGATAAAATAAATTAGGTAGTCCATGGTGACCTTGATTCCTTATAAACCCTGCCCCAAGTTCAGGCTCAAGCTCAACCCACCTTGTAGTTTATATGGGTATGAAATATCTCCAAGTAAAAGAAAAATTCAAGGTTTAAAGATTTAACCAATCTCAAATTTAATAATGTGAAAATCAATAGAATATTGTGTAAATCAGAGGAAAAAAGTGTGTTGTTTTTTTTATTAATAAAATAAAAAAAAGAGATTGTTTTAATAAATCCAAATTAACACAAACTGGTTCAAATCTCATTAAGTCGTAAAGTATGATAACAGGAAAAAGACGATCGCTATAACTGATAAACTCGAGAATTTTTTTTATATTATACATATAAAACCTTAATTTCTAAACAGTGTATATATTATTAATTACCTTACTTTCAAAGCACATTGGTATTTTTTTAGTACATTATACTAGATATAAGTATACGCATTTTAATATCCATTTGATAAGATGTCAGTTTCTCATTAAGTACAGGAGGTCCCCCTAAAACTAAAAATAATTTCTAACACACCTATTTGCAAAATCTACTATTCACTTTATTACACTTGGTAAGTATAAAAACAGTGTATATTTCTTATAGTGCATAAATAATTTTAAAAATGTTTGAATTCGAATTAATGGAATTTACTTTTACAACTACTGTATGACAAATACTTTATGAATGACTTTTAACAGCAATATTATCACGTCAAAAGTGCCAACACTGTCCACATAGCTACTTATTATAAATTTTATCTTGTGCTCCCTATTGCATATGTCCACATTTACTTTTCAAACAGTAAAATATATCTGTGTGAGAGATTTTAAGTGACATGGAGATTACCGTAACATGAAACTGTTGACGGCTTTAATAAAAAAAAAAAAACTGCACCCCCGTCATTTAAAAACTGCAAAGTGCACATTGGTAAGCCTATAATAACATTTTCAAGGTACCTTTTTTTGTTTTGTTGAAAATACAGTTAAAAAAAGCAACATTAACTAATCAATGGTTATCTTACCTTTTAGTATGTCCAGGAAAATACCGAATGTACTTGTTGTCATGAAGTGATAAATATCGAATGGTATCTTTAAAGAAAAGATTACAAAAATAATTAAAACATATCAAAGGTAGAATTTTTTTCATGGACAGCTCCTAAGCAAATATTAGCTGTTCTCTAAGAAGTCAATCACAAGGCAATAAAATAAACATTTGTGTCCCGCACACAGACAAATATAAATCTTACTGGGTTCAAGGCTTACCTCTGCTCCTCTTGATTTGATGTGTGTGCTCTACTCCAGGCAAGGCAGTAGCTTGTACAGTTATCTCCATTACCGGGTGGTATCACAAACCCTCAAACTGTACAAACAACTACCTCAGCCTGAAACAGGCAGAAATATCTCCTCAGCCTGAGGGATTCTAATACTGGTATTCACCAAAACTGAAAAGGGGCAAAACAGTTCAATATCTTGACACCATAACCCAAATGTACTAAAATTTAGATTCAAGAATAACATGAGATATTAAACTACCCAGACCTTAAGTTCAGAAAAATAACTTGGTAAGAATATCTTGAAGATACGGAAGCTATCCCCTGTATCACCTCCACTATAAATGTCTTGTTGACTACAGCTGGAAAAATGATTGAACAAGTACTCTTCATGTGTTGAATAATTGAATAAAAAAAATGCATACTGAATTCTTATTTTGATTAGGCATTTCTTAGCCATATCTGTAAAGGAGAGGAGAAAGCTTCAGGCAATTAATT
Source organism: Polypterus senegalus (assembly GCF_016835505.1). Taxonomy (NCBI): domain Eukaryota; kingdom Metazoa; phylum Chordata; class Cladistia; order Polypteriformes; family Polypteridae; genus Polypterus; species Polypterus senegalus. The sequence goes on along the minus strand of NC_053165.1, from coordinate 52,453,439 downwards.
AGGGCTATTTTACTATCCATTAATGGAAAACCATGACTTGTTGTATGTCTTTAGAAAATGGAGCGGATACAGAATTACTTTAGATTATTAGACGTGAAAATAATTAGTAATAAATGAATGCCAGGTAACAATAAAACATTTCTGAAAATGTATCCTTACTAGGAGATGTGCTAATATTTAAACCGTGTTTTGATATATATCGGATACAGTCACAAACAATTTTATAAAACAATTGGCAAGTCTATTCTTACGTGAAAACCACAGATGACTTACCATCAATTTTATTTGAGCTGTACACAACAGTGTTGGCTGCATGAGTATATCTGATCAAGTCCACTCCGTATTTCTTGCTGTACAGAGTACGCTTAGGTCTGGAATTGGACAAAAACAAAACACCCAAAGTTCAGCCAAGGAACAAAAAAAAAAAATTCAATAGACTATATTTTATCATACTTGTTATGTGTTTTCAATCAGTCATTCATTCATTCATTCATTCTTAAACCTGCATAAGCCAAGGCAGTCTTGTGTGGTCTACAGCCTGACCCAGCATTAGTGGGTGCTGGCAAGAAAAAGATCTTAAGAGAGGTGTTAGTTTGTCGCAGTGCAGGTATAAAAATTCAAATATTAAACATTTGTTTATACTATTTTATTGCACTTTAACTTACCAGTGAACAAACAGTCCTACAGTAAAAGATGTCTGTATAATTGGTTTACTAGAGGCTAAAAGTACCTGAAATAGCCCACCTTTACAAGGCAGCAGTGCTGACACCCGATTCTCTTTGCATGTATCTTTACTGTTTGGGTATGAACTGTGGTGGCTTGGCTATTTTACTTTTTATGTGTAATTTCCTGTGGCTTACTCTTGGGTCTAGATTTTTTATTTCTAAGTCGAAAGGTACGAATTAACTGGAGAATGTGAGACTGTGGTACTATACAATGTGATGAATTATGCAGCAGCAGCAGGCTGTCCAGTTCATGACTGGATCTGGCTCCCTATAACCCGAATATAGGTTAGCAGTTTTAAGAAGAGAGTTTCAGGCGCCCCCTAAAACAGAACAGTAGTAAAAGACAAAACACAACAAAGTACTGCTTTAAATGTTTTTCCCGCTCAATGAATTGCTTGGCTATTGTTGATCAGTATTTAAATAATCTTAAAAAAGTTCTCGAACAGACTTAATGCAATAGGTTAAAAAATTATTCAAGCCTGGACATGGTGACTGGAAGAATATGGCACTTCCTTCACGGACCGAACTGGTGTCACGGAGCTGTGAGGTAACGACGTATTCTGCTCCGCCACACGGAACAAGCACACATGCATGCATCTTTTTTACGCTGGTGTTAACAAGGATAATACAGATATCAGATAGCTTTATTATTCACATCTGCAATAGCTAGCCGAATAGCGCCAAACTGATAAAAAACCGAACTTCACTTTAGATCATAGTGGATTTTGTGGTTTTTTGCTTCCCATCTTCCGCACAAAGGGTCAAATCAGTCAGCGAAAACGTAACGCTTAATAATACTCAGATTACTCTAAATAACATTGAATAGCATAATGATACATACTAGTACCCAAAAAAGAAACGAACATTTATAAAAAACCGAAGGTTTTGGGCAAGAGGAAGATCAACAAGGTGCATCGGTACAGTATATTTACTCGAGTCCGAGGATCGGTTGAATGATCTAGGCCTCAACTTGATCTGAAAAAATAAAATATGTGTACGACGCTCAGGATGTTTCTTTTCCTGTTGTTGGCACCTTCCATAAGCTTCGGTCTCATTTATAGACAATGTAAAAATAAAACAAAATGTAACAGTTTGAGTCACTCACTTCCCTTCTTGACAGTCATACAACACGATGGAGTCGTCGTCGCTGCTAGAGATGACCGTCTCTCCATTGGAGCTAAAATCAAAGCAGTTGATTTTGTCAGAATTCTCACGAAAAACCTTCGCCACTCGAAAGCTCCGCAGCACATTATCCGTTAACTTCATGGTTACTGCGGCCTTGATCTGATGTATTTACAAATTTCTCTTCGCCAAGTGTATAGCTTAAAAACAAAACGAGAGAGATGCCAGCACGGTTTAAACCTCACCCGCCGCGAACCGTCTCGAGACAAGCCCCGCCTCTTCGCATCGGCTACGAGAACGCCCCCACTCAGTCGCGTTCCCGCTCATGCGCGCTCCTGACAAAACAAGGACAAACTCTCTAGAAAGAGAGAAGCACCGCGAGCGCCTGACTTTCATTTGACTTTGCTCAAATTGCGTGCGCCACCTATGGGCTTGAAGGCATCACTGAAGCCTCAAATCAAAAGCGAAGCAAACATCAAAAATACATTTTAAGTTCTGTAGATGAGGTCCTTCCCTCTTGCATTCTGACAAACTTTAGCCCGATTTAAATATTTATTTCCGTCCAAAATCTTTAGGCTCCTATAACTGGGCAGTTAACTGAGAAACAACCATATGAATCTTTCCAGTTGGTAGTGTTAGTTTTGAAAGAAGGCAGTTTTAATATGCAATATGAGCAGCTTCTCTTTGACTTCAATATTTCATGTCATGTGCCAGAAGTTGTATTTGGCAGAAAATCTATCCTTCTGAACCCTTTCTAGAGGATTTCTCTCAAGGACATTTCAATATAAATAAATGTAGTCACTGTGATACCTGATATTACCATGCCTTGTATGTGAATGATAGAATGAAAAGAAGATTACTCCTGGATGCATATCATATATAGAGAAGCTCAGTTCTGGCCTCAATGGCATTAGTTCATGGATGTATGCTACAGGTGAACATCAAACCTGAACTATTTGCAGTGTATGGGGAAATATTTGCAACTACAGTATTTTAAATAAACAAATATATTGTGCCAATTGAGAATAAACAATAATAAAATTACATGTGAGCAGAAATAATTTTATATATCACTAAAATATGCATTTTGATACTCATTCTTTTGTACTTGTTTCATTAATCATTTATATATTTTAATGACTCCACATGCAACATGAAATAAGCCTTGAAGTTTAAGATATCACTTTCAACCACCTGGGAAGCTGAAGAGTGTGATCCCTCTGTAGTTGGAACACACCATGTGGTCACCCTTCTTAAATATGGGGACAACCACATGTGTCTGCCATTCCAGTGGTATTTAACCAACCTTCCATGCAATACTCAATTTCCAACATGGAGTCCTCAGACCACCATAGTGGCTTTTGAAACAGTGATGGGTCATCCACTCTCACACACTGGATGTGTCCAATGCTGCTTTACATGTCCACAAGGTTGAGGAGTTCTTCAAAGTATTCCATCCACCACTCGATTATTTCTCCAGTAGAGGTCAGCACCTCTCTATGCCAGATTTACAGAGTATGGACAAGGATATGCCATCCCTTCTTGGCCATCAAACAGTTTGCCAGAACAGCCTCAACACCATCCAATAGTCTTTCTCCATAACCTCTCCAAACTCCTCCCTTGCACAAGCTTTTGATTCCAAGGATGTTTGTGGAAGTCTTCTTAATCTGCCAGTACCTTTCACCTGACTCAAGAGTGCCCACAGACAGCATTTCACTAAATTCCAATTTCTTCGGTCTGACAGCTTCCCTTACAATTTGGTGTTCTAGAGTTGCCGCCATGAGATGCCCTGACTGCCTGAAAAATAGCTTTTAGCAGCTACTTCCACAACCAAAGTTTTGAAAAAGATTGATTTGGGCTCAATGTCCCCTACATCACCCTGCACATTGGAGAAATTATTCAACCTGCTTGGCCTGCTACTCCTGCAATCCTCACCAGGAAAAGTGAGAAGAGATGAGACTTTCACTAACCAGAGCTGAGAGGGTGGGCTACATAGACTACTGTACTGGAAAGATTTACCTTCCTCTGTACTGTGGGATACCTATGTAACCAAGTAATAAATAAATTGGAGGCTTTAAGAAATTCAGTAGGGTCATTATCCAAATTTCTCTGCTAAGTCTGTTGCTCCCTCGACCTGACCCAATTAAGCAGTGGAAAATGAATGAGTGAATGAATGTATTGGTATAGACACAAAATCTGCATTAAAAAAAAAACAACATATTATGTATTAGAGCTTGAAGGTCCCCGATTTTCTTTGTTCACAAAACTGAAACATTGATCTTGAAAAGGATAGACTGCTAGTTATATCAAGATAAACTTAATTTTTCAAATAATGACTTGCTACAATGTGCATCATATACACCAGTTTCACTCCTGAGTAAGTAACAATGTTAAGATACAGCGGATGTCTTAGTGGGACTGAGAAAGTGTTTCCCTTAGTAATATCACAAGACTGACCCAGATTTATTAATGGCAGACACTCAGCTTCAAACCTTTTGTTAAAGTAAGGTGAGTAGAGTGGTCTCCTTGTAAACTGTGCCTGATATACACATTAGAGTAAGTAATATTAGGGGATCACAAATACCTTATATTCTGGTTTACCGTAGATTGGCAGTGCTGGTACCACTGACGAGTCTTTATGTCAGATGCATCTTGTAACACTAGGGTGAATTGTATGCTGTGTTTAAGCAGGTTACTCGACTGCAGTTTAAATTAGAGAAGTAGGTAATGGCATGCAGTAAGGGGAGGCCCAGTCAAATAATTGCAATAACACTATATTAACAAACTGTACATGTTATGTTTACCTTTTCTTAGTAGTTTAAACACTAATAACACTGTTAATCTAAAGTATTCAAAATAAAATGGATCAACTGCAGCTGTTCATAGCGGTACATATGCATGATTAGCTTGGCTAAAGATAGAAGAGGCAATGCATTACTAAGAAAACTCACATGAAAACAAAAGTGGTGGAGAGATGGTCATCTACAGTACATAAGACAAAATTTACATACTGTACAGGCATCTTGCCTATGGGAGATATGACTGCTTCTATACGAGTTAGAAGACAAAGCTAGAATGCTACAGCAGTGTCAATAAATAAATATATATTATCTGCCTTTAAACTCAGCCTAACATTTCTCTGTTTTCTGCTACTTTGCTTTAAACTGGCTATAACTTTATCAGCCTTCATTTATTACTTACATTCTACCCCTCCAAATAGTGGTCAGACATTTCTCTTTCATAATTTTTACAGCTTCACAATCAGTTATATTGTATGAGTATCACAAAAGAATAAGTTGCAAACTTCAATAATGTTGTTTACAAAACATGCACTTTGAATGCTATTCTTATTTTCATAGGTGTTGGAATATGCTTCCCAACACTATAAAAGTGTCAGTAAATGTGTCAGAAACAACCAGAAAAAAAAGTTATATGAAATATATACAAATAATATGTCCACTATTTTCAAGCAGTATTCATATTCACTATTAAAGACCCCTGGCCTATGTATCATTTTGAAGGGCAGACCTTACTAATGTCTTTACAAAAACAATAATAGTACTGAAATACAGAAAGTGGAATGTGGTGACATTTGAGAGCTGAAATACCCCTCTCATTTAGTAGGTAATAGTCTATTTGTCAAATTGAATGCAATTGAATAGAAAAATTAAGAAAGCCAGGGAAGTAGGTGTTACTGTGATGCGGTAATTTGGACATCTTTGAGGTAAGAAAGAAAACACTGCAATGTGGTATCAGGGTATGCAATAGAACATTTGAAATGGTAAAACCCTACACTTTAATTATAGCAGTGACCAAATAATTTTTTTTTTCAGTTTTTTACAATTTTGCGCTTTTGTTCGAGCCCGCCAAAAGGTCCAAAATGGTGTGGTTTAGTTCAAAGGGTTAAAGATATGCATACACACGTTTAAGATATTAGCAGAAGCATAGCTCTGCTGCTTGATAGCTTTATTGACCTGAGCTCAAATTCTTGCCAGGTTACTATGCAGGATTAGTATGTTCTCCATGTATCTTTGTGAGTTTCGTTCAGTGCTGGTTGATTGACAACTCCAAATTGTCCTTAAATGAGTGGAGATGATTGTGCGTGATTGTGCCCTTTGATGCACCGACAGCTCATCCAAGGCATCTTTGTCCATTATGCATGATACAACTTTGATTCCCACAATAAGGCTTAAGAAAATGAATGCTTGACTGTGTTATGTGAATAATTTAAATAATTCCAGTTATTTTCATTTTAATTTTGTCACTTATTTTGGTTTTCTCTTACTATTTATAATTAGACTATATTAATCATTATAGTGATTGTTATAAACATGATTGTTTTGACTGCTATTAATTTAGTTCACAGATGCAGCAATGTGATAAAATTTTGTCTACTATAATAGTTATATTTTTTCAGATACACAAAGAAAATGCAGAAAAAGCAAAATATTATTATACTTTAATTACTATTGTGCTTTTGTACAACAGACAGCAAAAAACACACAGATCAATGAGAAACATATTGTGCCATATTGTTTTGAAAGAGCACTTTGCTATAACCGCTATTTTCTTGTACTTTTGTACAATCCCGTAGCCGTAAAGCTGCAGTAAAACTTCATTTTTAAGTTAATTGTAAATTTCGGAATGCATAAGGGAATAAAATGAAGAAATCAATAAAAAATAGTTTATTTGCATAACAGCTGTACATATTAATCGACATAAACTATGGAATTTACGGAGAAAACAAGCTCAGCCGTGCATTCTTTATTGGCCCCTGTCGCTCAAAGGTCGCAACTTGAAGGGGGTTTTAGTACTACATTTCCCAGAAGTCATAGCTACGACAAGGAGGACATACACTTTCAACCCGGTGTCAAGCTATTTTAATTCTGGGTTATGCGCCGCACAGGTACTGCATGAGACCAAGTAAATTTCATTTGTATTTTTGTATTTGGTAAGTGTACCGCCTATTACAAGTATTTTGCTAGTTTCGTTTTAAAGAAAAAAGTAAGCAAATGTAAAGAAAAAAGCTATCGTCACCACCTCGGTGACCTTTGACCTAATAATCGAGTAGTTTATAATTCTCCGACTAGCTAATTATAGAATAAAAATGTTGGTTGTATTTTATTAACGTTGAACTTATTTTCAACATGTACTTTCCGGAATTCCCATTTAAATGTTAGAAAAACGACACTATATGGGATTCCAATGCGGAAGTAGAGGCATTTCGTTTCTTTATCTGTGACATTAATACACAATAACTACTTTTAAAGTGTTCTATTTTCACCAAAAAACATTGTCCTATTGTACTATAAACTATTGTATGTTCAGAATTTTACACGGCACAATACTCCAATTTGGAATAACGGATGTATTGTAATTCGAAACGAAGAAAAATGTGAAACAAGTCATTTAATGTATAGTGCACTAATTTTATAGTAAAAGAAATCGTATGCTTTTTGAATAATTTTATTCAAAATGTACATTTTCATTTTAGTTTAAAACAGCATAATCTGGTCAACTGCAGTTCTAACATCGGAGCAGAGTATTTTCAAACTCATTAACAATAATGCTCTTTCAAATAAACTATTGAACAATATATATAATTAAAAACTAAACAGTTAAAGTCTCCTTTTCCTGGTAGAGCTAAAAAAATTGTTTTTTATTGGTTTACATTCTCTATGGAACTGTTAAGACTGCCACATCGTTTTGATTGCAGTAGTTGTGCATTTTGTAATGATCCTGGAACAAGTGATCATTTGTTTTACATAAATGTTATTTTTTTATTCACCTCGACCGGTCCGCAATACAATACAATTTTTAGATCATCTAAAAAACTATAACATAGAATGTAGTGCTTTCCGAAGAGATTCAGCTGTGACGTGCGGTGAGAATCATGGCTGGTGACTCCTTCAGAGTCAGAGTTACAAATACTGTATATGAACCCCAAAGAGTAGCTTATTCACTAGCAGCATCCACATTGACTACTGGTTATGTTTCATATCTCATCAGCTTTCTTTACATACACACAGGCAAGGTACATATTTGACTAAGACAGAACGTTACATTTATAGAGAGAGCTCATTTGGTACTCGCCCTGAAAACCGTTTATGGTCTTACTTTTATTTGTAAATAAAGTCCAGGCGCATATCCTTCTCCACGAGAATCACTGTCATTTTCTTGTAAAAATCCTCCTTATTTTCCTTTAGTTTTAAAAGTCTTAATCATCTATTTTGGTAGTGAGTCAGAACAAAAAAGTAAAAATAAACGGACCGCTGCAGTGCACTTGACTTTCTGATATCGCTAACTTACTGGCGCTCAGAGCCTCTGCATAGAAGAACAGCAGCAACAAGCACCTGTTGGGCTCACATGCGTCCCCTTCCGAGCGGCGCAGTACTCTGCTTCACCTCGTGCCTTTTCACTGCTGTTTTATGTCCAATCAGCAAGACTAAATATGCCACATACGTTCATTAAAGATATTGGCCTGGCTGTGGAAAGTCAGGGTGTATAATAAACGTGTCTGTAAACATTATACTGGCAGCATACAGAGAGACAGCAAGAGGCACGCACCAATTGCATGTATGAACCCAGTGTGTGAGGAAGAGTGCAGTATAAGGTGAGGTGAGGTGAGGCTTGTCGCTGCCGCACCTTGCGTTTCTCCCCTGTATTTGAACAGAAAATGCACCAATTTAGCGATTCTGATTATAAACATGATCAAAATTGTTGGAATCTTACAGAAAACAAATTTATAGCACAGACGAGTGGACAAAATAATTTTATGTTATCATTAGTTTTTTTTATTATTATTTTTCATGATGACTGCCTCCCCTGACTGCACATCCTTGAGATTTAGACAAGTAAATCCCTCAATAGAGTAGAGGTAGATATTTAATTTTGTAGTTTCCCTTTAAAAAAATTAAAAAGAGGTAGATGTAAAGGAAACAATTTGCACAGTGAACACACAGGAGAGGATGCAGAATAAGACAAATATGAAGCTGTATTTTTTGATTTTGTGAGTTTTGTTTTTCTTGTGCATTACATGAAGTAGGCACAGTGGTCCTGACACCATCATGAAACATTAAGAGTGTATTTATATGTATCATATCTTTTTAATGGCGGCTTGGTGGCGCAGTGATAGCGCTGCTGCCTAGCAGTTAGGGGACCTGGGTTCACTTCCCGGGTCCTCCCTGCATGGAGTTTGCATGTTCTCCCCGTGTCTGCGTGGGTTTCCTCCCAAAGTGCAGGTTAGGTGCATTGGCGATTATAAATTGTCCCTAGTGTGTGTGTGTTCACCCTGCGGTGGGCTGGTGCCGTGCCCGGGGTTTGTTTCCTGCCTTGTGCCCTGTGTTGGGTGAGATTGGCTCCAGCAGACCCCCGTGACCCTGTAGTTAGGATATAGTGGGTTGGATAATGGATATCTTTTTAATGATACTGCCATAGGAAATTACTGTTAAAACTTGTAAGACTCTGGTATTTATCAAAAATTAGTCCAATTCATATTCATATATGCACTGTATATATATATATATATATATATATATATATATATATATATATAATACAGAGAGAGAGTTGTATGAGAAAAATCTAATTAGAAAAACACATCTTTAAAAATAAAAATAAATTAACAAACAATGAAGACTCACAAATGTGTTTGGCTTGCGGTGTTGTATGTATGTTATCATCTAGTTGATGCTTGGGACCGGTCAACTCTATTTAATTTGAAAAGCAACAGGTGCGCAGTGCTGCTCAAATATAAAGAATGCTGGCAGTTGTCTGGTATATACTAACTGTGTAAGCCAGCACGGGATCCTAGAAAATATTAAAATCGTCAGAACTACTGTGGGCATCTCTCTGCTAGAAGGATTCATGTTGCCGAAGTGCTTGCATTGTTTGTGCATTAGCAGCTAAGCGACTGTCTTTCTTAGGAGGCTTCCTTTTGCCGGTGTACTGGCCTTGCTTGTGTATCCTCGGAGCTGGAGCCCTCACCCAGACTCTACGTCTCACTTCCGGGCCGGACAGACACACACACTTCTACGCATAGAACTCTATTTAATTTCAAAAGCAACAGGGGCGCAGTGGCGCTCAAACATAAACAATGCTGGCAGTCACTTCCAGTTTGCCCTCTGGTGGTCGTTCCGTGTGTCAAATGAATGATAACATGCATACAAGACCGCAAGATCACCCCACACTTTACAATATTTTTAGTCGACCAATGAGAAACATGTGTACCAAGTTTCATGAAAATCGCTCCAGCCGTTTGGAAATGATGCTGGAACATACATGCATATACACACACACATACATTGACTAGATATGAGAGAGAGAGAGAGTACCATTTATAAATATGGTTATAATTGAGTAAAGATAGCAAAAATCACCTTGGAAAAAGCAAAAAAAAAAACATTGCACGAAGGCACTTATGGTAGGCAGAAGCAAAACCAGTTGTGGATGATAAATGTGTTAATATTTTCATATTTTTCTCTGCTTAAATTGATACTGTTCATTACAATCTAATATACGGAACGAAATGGTAATACTTTGAAATGTACACAAAAGTGTATTGCATGCATGGCTGTGCATATGTGAATTGAAATAAGACATAATTAATACTGTGTGATTGGTACCTTAATGCATTTATTATAAAAATAATTCATTTATATATGACTAGCAGTGTGACTTGTGCCAATAGCAGAACTGTCAAATACATCGCCTAGAGGGCTGGAAATGCTGAACAATGACATTCGTAGCAATTGTTTAAATTAGAAACTATTTATTTTACTTATTGGCTTAATAGGGTTCCCGTTTTATCATGTCAGATACATTCGGATATTTCTGAGTGGCTTAAATACCATTAAAATGTTTGCTGATCAAATTGGATTAGTGCATCCCAGACCTTTACTTTTTTCCTGATTTCTTTCTAAATGCATATAATGGGCACACAAGATGTTGTTCATTTTAAACTGGTTGCTATAAATAAATGATGTGTGTAAGTAAATGTGCAGTATGATAGAGTGATGTCTCATCAGGTGCAAACAAGACCAAATTCTAAGTTGGAAATTGGCTAGAATGAAGACATGTGGCCACTGCAGCCTTTAAGGGTCAGAGTTTGACTCCCTTGTAATCCCTAGATGGAAAGTAGTGATGGATGAAAAGAGATGGAAAGAAAAGTAAAGGATTGCAAGTTCAGTTAGCACAACCGAAACCAACCTGAAAGAAAATGGTCTTCTGTAGAAGCTATGGTTGTAACTTATCTATAGAGCATTTTAAAATGCTAATTACAAAATACACTATTTAAACAAAAAATGTGAAAAAATAAATAATAAAACACTGCAAATATTGAAGAGACAAAGCAGAACAAACATATTTCTATGCATAAACCAGTACCAGCAAATCCATTTAAATTTTTGATAATAAGCAGAGTCACATAGTGCTTTACAAAAAGATCACCTTATAGTACAAAAAATATTAAATGTAATGCTTTAGAAGTACACTATTAACCATGTGTATGCAAAAACACAAATTATCCAAGCTATAGATTCATTTTCAAATCATACATGAAACAAGCAAACTTATTTTGACACAGAGTGTAATCCAAGGTAGAAATTAATCTCTCTTTGGTATTTGGTATTTGCCCAGAGGGGACTGGGCGGTCTCATGGTCTGGAATCCCTACAGATTTTATTTTTTCTCCAGCCGTCTGGAGTTTTTTGTTTTTCTGTCCCCCCTGGCCAAAGAACCTTACTCTTATTCGATGTTAATTAATGTTGATTTATTTTGTTTTCTTATTGTGTCTTTTATTTTTCTATTCTTTATTATGTAAAGCACTTTGAGCTACTGTTTGTATGAAAATGTGCTATATAAATAAATGTTGTTGTTGTTGTTAAAATTACTAGATACTAGTTGGAGGCAGATCTGAAAATGTACTTCTGCATAACCTAACACAAATATTCTTAAATCTGAATATGAAAAATGTGTGATACATTTAAATAATAAAGAGAAACAGCTGTTGGTAGTGGAAATTTGCTATTTCCTTTATTTTTTTATTAACAGCTTATGGTAAACTATGGAGATGTAATATGCCATAAGGATTCATGGTGGTAGATCACTCAGCTGGGACTGAAATGAATGCTTTAGATTGTGTAACCACTGGTTCATTAAATATTCGTCTTTGGATAAGAATCATTAATCATTTACAGTATGTTATAGTTAGTTACAAAATTATTTGAAAGGGAAATCTGATGGCATAAAATATTCACAACTGAAGTGAAGGACTTTGCAAAATGTTAAGTTATGCGATGTAAAATTTCCAACTCTTTTCAGATCTGTTTTGAAGAACTGGAAATGTTGCCGTTTGTTTGATTTCCATTATTCAGAGCCAGTGTGCTTCTGGAAATAATTAATCCAGCATATCAATAGACTGATGAGTAGGTGCATGAGGACAAACACTCTAGCAGGAGTCAAAGCAAAGGTGAACTCAGTGAAAACAACTCTTCTGCAGACCACAGAGGTAAGCTTGCATTTATTTCTTGGTAACTGCACTTCTTTTTTTAATTGTCTTTGGGAAATATTATCCTGTACTTCTTAATTTCTGGTAGTGAGTTTATTATGTTGGTTAGCAGTGTGGTCCGCTAGATCGGCGATTCTCAAGTTTAGACCAGTGCACCCAACTGTGCTTGCAGGTTTTTTGGGGGGCTCCTACCTTCTATGTTTTGGTGTCAGTCTAGAAATGACAAAACTGGGTTTGCTAAAATTTTATTGAAAAGCATTTGTGTATATAGTATGTGTATTGTATTCATAATTTGAAAATTTTCACTGTGCAGTAAACAACACTGGAGAGGTTACAGGTTTCATTGTAGTGTTCTTTTATGCAGACACCTTCACTCACTGAGTGAATATATGTTCAAAAGTTCACCTTAAAAGCATGTTTTTAGAATGTGGGAAAAACAAACAAACTAGAGTGTCCTGTTTCAAAGTAATGGGCAAACTTTATACAGACAGCAGTCAGGCATGGAATTTGAACCCAGGGTGCCTAATTTGTGAAAGAGCAGTTTTATCACATTGTACTAACAAAATCTGAACATGCTTGTGACACTTAAAGATCATGACTTGATCTCTCACAACAGTGCCACTTGAAAACACTAGTTAAGCTTGATTTAAGTTTATGTTCATTAAGTTCATTATCACTCATGTTGCTCAACATCATTGACTGCAATTTCCACCATTATTTTGATGACTTGTAGGTCAGTATTAAAACAGTTTATAAAACTGTAATAAAATTTATAAATTCAGCAAATTGTTGCTTTAGGATGTCTTTACTTGTTGACTAATGTAATTGGAATGGGCTATAAAGTAGCACTGCTCCTCCGCCTCTGACATCTTCCTGTTATGTAAAGGACAAGATAGGAGTTTTTGAAATAGGGCATGGTGCATAAATTAATCTGAAAGATGGCAATGTGAAAAATGAACGAAGCAGCTCTTTTGTGATTGACTTCCTGTGTGTCTTGCAGTTGTCCCCACAATAAAAAAAACTAACTTGTGCTCCAAGTTCCATTACTTGTCTTTAGTATACAGAAGAGACAAGTAAAATGTCAGAGATGCATCCTGTACCTGTAAAGACAGAAAGGCAGAAAACATATGGCTATTTTTTTTATTTTACTAGTTTCTATTTTTCACTTTGTTTAACCTTTTTGGTTAAAATTATTTTTATAAGCAGAGTCATGAGTTACTATGTGTAATTCAGCTTCTGCGGTACATGCTACAATTCCTCAATTTTATGTATAGCAAACATGGTAATGCCTAATCCACAAAATGGGGAAAGTGCATGAGTGCACAATGGAAAAAACAAGTCAGGAAAGAAGGAATTGTACATAAAGGCTATGATAAGTCTGAAACATTTCTTATAATTGAAGTCCTAATGCTTTTAACTTATATAGGATTAATAATATAAAGCACTGATAGTGTGTTTTAAATTTGGCCATGAAAGCCACATTGCAGGTCTTGAGAAGAGCTGCTAGTAGTGAGATGCATATATTTGTCTTATACAATGTAGCACTTCTGATATTTTTGCATTTTATTGTTATCCAAAAAAACAAAACTACATAATTAACTTATCCTTTAATTTTTTTTTTTAATGTTCATGATTCATTTCAGCTCTGGAAGCCTGAGTGCCTTTCCTAGGAGTGTCAGCCAACCCAATGGCCAGAGCTTTCAGCCACAAATTTTGCTTTCTCCGAGGTGGTGCCTTTAGGGTTTTCAGATTACAGGAAAGGACCGCAATGACGTTGCCTGAGATGGGCCGTGACATCTTCAGGGCTGCCATTAACGCTGTGCTTCCAGATAACATGATGCGCCAAAATCTGGTGTTAGAAGATGGCCGCCTCCGAGTGGGCAACAAGAGCTATCCACTGCAAAACAATCTGTACCTAGTTGGATTTGGAAAGGCTGTATTAGGTATGGCAGCAGCAGCAGAGAGGATTCTCAGACAACATTTGATTCAAGGAGTAATTAGTGTCCCACATGGAATTCAGGAAGAGTTGCAAAAAGCTGGACGAGTGTAAGTGTCACAGGAATCAGATGTTAATATTTTTCAGGTTTAATGCAATGCAATATTAATTCACAAGGATGTCAGAAAATACTAAGAGTGTTGAAGTGACCCATGTGCTGATGTCTCTTCAAGTAAAGCTGTCCAAATATCTCTGTACAACGTTTAGAGATAAATTCTACTATGGCTGGTTCTGGGTGTAGTTAACATGTTATCCTTACATCTGCATGATCACAGCGGTTGAATGACACATCCATCTCTGTGTTTGGTATTTTATTAGCATTTTATCCATGGTGCTATTGAAAATGCAGCAATATGACTGCTTAAAGTTGGATTAATGTTAAACATCTATGCTATATCTTATTTCAGTAAAATGAATGTTCATACCCTCTGATGTAGTGTACTATCAGCAGCATTTCCAACAAGTGATGGAATTTTTTTGTTAATCTGATTTCCATATTTAAAAACAAATAGTTATGAATATGTTTTCACTTATTAAAGCAATTAGTGAATGGCAAAACAGGAGGAGTATCATTAGGTCTGATTGATTGATAGATAGATATACATATACTGTATGTTTATACTATAAGACATATACCAGGATAGCTGTGTTTTCCAGCAGTGATTAGTCATAGTACTACAGGCTATCGTAGAACAAAATACCTGTCTTTGTTATTTTATTATAATGTATTCATCTATCTATCTATCTATATGGTCCATTTGGAAAAATAGTGTATGGTGTATCTTTGTAATTATAAAGTGTTCTGGTATGGTGTTTCAACATAGAAAGTGCCCATATAAAGTCAAAGTTTATTTGGTAAAGACTTCTGAATACATTTTTGTTTTAAAAGATATAATAGAATATTTATCAGAAGTTGAATCAGGCAAGTGCATTGTCATTCTAGTGTAGTAGGGATATAAAGCCTAATAGAAAAGCAAGTATATATATTCATGAACTAATGGATATGGCACAGATTTTCAAGTTAAGGGAATTGAAAATCTTGAATGGACAAGACAGTGGCTCCAAAATTTCACAATTATCAAAGGAATTGAAAAAGTTCACCCTGCAGAATTGTTTCATCCAAATAATATCTTACTGGGGTGAATAAGAACACTGAAAAGTATTGATGACTCACTGTCATGTTGGAAATCATGGATTCAAACTAAAATGATTTAGTCAATTTAAGTCAACCTTGAGATAGCAATCTTAAAAAAAAGTTGTGAAAGCATTTTTTTTTTCAACATATAGAACTTGTGGAGAAAAATTAAAACGAACAAGAGAATTATGGTATTACTCAACCACTGATCAAAAGCATTTTTTAAGTATTAAGGAAATCAAAAAAAAAATTAAGTTCATTCTCTAAGATTTTTGAGGTAAGGAAAACAGATTTTGAGGTATTTATGTAAGGTAAATAACAAACATTAATTGTGATGTTGTATTGCATGTTGATTAGCATCTGTAAGTAAGAATTTCACTGTACGTTGCACACTTTACAGTAATGACTCTATAAACCTGTATTCTAATGTAAGTGATACTAATAAGTTTGTTTCAATGGCTACAGTCACCTAGCCTTGATTTGCTTATGGTTATAGAGAAAGTGGGCTTTCACATGCTTTTATCACGTGAGAATCTCACCCAGCCTGGAAATGGATGTTACCAAATAAAATGCTCATTAAGGATACCAGAAAGAGATACACCATGATATGAAATCTATATGGATGGATGTTTGCTCCCTATGGAAGGATTTGACTGGATCAGATAAGATTCGTACCAAGTGATCAGTTATTGCAGCTTCTGTAGTTGTTGCCTTGGAATGAGGGGTCATTCACTTGATAAGACTTCAGTGACTCTGAAAGTGTACCAGTTTTCCAATGAATTGTTCTAGGTGCACAGCATGTCTGAATGTGTCTGCCTCTCATACTCTACAAGTCACAGCATTTTGGTGGCTGCTGAAAAAATGGTGTGTACTGTAATGTCTTCCGAATTCTTATGAACAATATGACTGTTTTCATTATGAGAAACAGTAGGTTGCATTTAGGCTCCCCAGTTTGATGAGGTCTGATAACTAATCGGTTACATGTAAGCTCTGCAAAATAACATACATTTTATGTTTTATTGCACTGAGTCATTCTTGTTTTACAAGCAATGTGTTGTATGATGTGAAAGGTATAATATCCATTATTTGCCTTACTAAGAGCACATGCAATAAAACAATTCCATTGTCTTGGTAACGTGGTAATACACTAACTAATGTACTGGCTTCAAGGTAGTTTCAATAAAATAAGTTCTGTTTACAATTAACATTGCATATAAATGGGAATCTCTAGAGTTGTCCTACCCAGTTTGTCTAAGCACGCTATCATTTCTACATCACTATCTGCAGTTCAATCATCCTTTTCTTTCTTGCTTGGTATTATTCTTCATTCTCATATCATCTTACTCATTATGTCTTCATTTTTTAGAGATATGCTACTGAATGCTGACAGTCCAATCAGAGTGATGGAAGGAGCTCACCATAATCTGCCAGACCAGAATGCCATGGAGGCTGCCAGCACCATCAGAGACCTAGCAAATGGACTGACCAACCGTGATTTGCTATTAACGCTCATCTCTGGTGCGAAATAAGATTACTTTGAGCTGCTGGGCCTTTGCATCCTCACTTTAACCAGATAATTAAGGAGTTTTTCCACAGAATTATTTGGCACTATAGTATTTCCACCAGTTTCTACAGCAGCCTAGTTATCTTCTGACTTTTAAGTGTGGCACCAGTTCTTTTAATGAAAATTAAAGTGATCTGATAGCATATCAGTGGCCAGCTTATTGTAGCCAGGCACAGAAGAGAGATCAGTTTATAATCATGTGAGTATACTGACACAAGAGGATTCCCAGAGAACCTTTAAATTTGGATTAAAAATATTTTCTGTATTTTTTTCCATGTCTGTGAGGGTTTCTTCCCACATCCCCAAAAACCTGTGTGTTAGCTTAAACGTTGACGTCAAATTGACCAAATGTGAACGATGGAAGGATAGATAGATAGATAGATTATTAATCCCAAGGGGAAATTCACATACTCCAGCAGCAGCATACTGATAAAAAACAATATTAAATTAAAGAGTGATAAAAATGCAGGTAAAACAGACAATAACTTTGTATAATGTTAACGTTTACCCCCCCAGGTGGAATTGAAAAGTCGCATAGTGTGGGGGAGGAACGATCTCCTCAGTCTGTCAGTGGAGCAGGACAGTAACAGCAGTCTGTTGCTGAATCTGCTCCTCTGTCTGGAGATGACACTGTTCAGTGGATGCAGTGGATTCTCCATGATTGACAGGAGCCTGCTCAGTGCCCGTCACTCTGCCGCAGATGTCAAACTGTCCAGCTCCGTGCCTACAATAGAGCCTGCCTTCCTCACCAGTTTGTCCAGGCATGAGGCGTCCCTCTTCTTTATGCTGCCTCCCCAGCACACCACCGCGTAGAAGAGGGCGCTCGCCACAACCATCTGATAGAACATCTGCAGCACCTTATTGCAGATGTTGAAAGATGCCAGCCTTCTAAGGAAGTATAGTCAACTCTGTCCTCTCTTACACAGAGCATCAGTATTGGCAGTGCAGTCCAGGCAGTTTGTGAATGAGTGGGTCCTGCAATGTACTACTGTCCTGTCCCTGCCAAGTTCCCACGTTGCACCCAATGCAATGCATAGGTAGACTTAGGGACCCTTTGACCATATATTTGATCAAGCATGTTTTGTTGGCGGTTTTGGGTTGTCAGTCAATACACGTTCTGTTCCTGGTTTTTCCATTAGAGTTAAAGGGAGCCCTAGCCAATCTTGGCAGCATCAGGCACAAAACAGAAACCATCCTTGAACTTGTTAATGTATTCTACATGTTATTTTATAATGATATGCACATCATTTGATTGTGGGAGAAAACAAGGGTATTTGGGGTAAAAATGTATAGCCTTAGAGATAACATGTAAACTCCACGTAGGCAGAAAAAACAGGCTGGGAAATGACATAAAGCTACCATGTGTTCACAATAAATCAATATTTCCTGAGTCCTCAAATATATTTTAAAATATTCTGCCTTGCTTGCTGCCATGAAGTCCTATTTGAAAAGACAATGCACTTTCAATGAAAAGTAGATTTTGAAATATCAAGAAATGCATTTGAGATACTAGTGAATTTATTGCTAATATCTTAACATATTAATTTAATAATTCTTGCAATTTACCTATGATAACATTTTGAACTATATTTTAAACATATCTCAAATACTTGTTATGATATTGCTAAATGTTCATTTAGACTGATATAGTGTTTATTTTACTTCATGTCAGCTTATAGTTGCAGTATGTTGTCTGTAATTTAAGGGGCTCGTGTAACTTGAGCAATCATCCAAAAGACAGGCAGTACTTTCACTGAGATTGTCCTTTAAAGAAGTGAGGTCATAAAATATGTTTGAATGGATCATGGTTATTTACTCAGTAAAAGTTCATAGATAAAAATGTCAGTGTTTGTATCCTACAAGGAGAGTTTAGATTGGGATGTTGTAATTTTATAGTTATCATTACAATATCTCTGTCTATTTGTAAAACATATTAGTTGAAAAAAGTTTATAGGGTCTGCAACACTATGTAACCACCTGGAGACCACCCCAAGCAACACTGCATAATATATATCTACAGTTCTAGAAGCATCAGTACTCAGAATGGTCCCTATCGACAATTTTCCAACATATACCACCTGAATATGCACACATCCCTCCCAATAATTAAAGTCTGTTTCATCCAACCCTCACTTTAGTCTTCTTTGTATTTAGATATGTTTAAATTTAAAATTCCCCTATCAGTTTTCCAATTCAACATCTTTAAAGCATTTGTTGTCTGCTCAATCACCTTCTCAATGTCATATCTAGAAACCTTGCCTTGTAGGTTTACAGTCAAAATGTTGGTTACTTTAGACATCTTTTACAATATGAAAATGAACTATGATCTTATTCTAATAATAGAACACAGTTATGCTTTTTCAGTATTTGGGTTATTCTTCAAGCAGTGTTTTTTTATGTATTCTCTATATCAAGCTTTTAATAGTTTTGTTAGATTTTAACCATATGTATTTTTTCTTAGGAGGAGGTTCAGCCCTGCTACCTGCACCCTCGCCTCCTGTTTCTTTAGAAGAGAAACAGGAACTGACCAAACAACTGGCTGCCAAGGGTGCCACCATTCAGGAGCTCAACACCATTCGGAAGGCACTTTCACAACTGAAGGGTGGAGGTCTGGCCCGCTATGCATATCCTGCCCAGGTGAGAGCTTCTTATTCCAATAACATGGAAAATAATAGTTTCTATTTGTGATGAATATGGTTTACAGTTCTAAAGTATAGTACTTGAGTCCATTAACATCTTATCTAAACTGCTTCCATTCACAGAAATGAACTTTTTATCTTTAATACATTTGCAATTAAATATTCATAAAGATTTACATAGCAGTAATGTAATGCAGAATATTGATTCTTTTCTCTTTAAGAACACTTCCACCTAAGACAACACAATACCATACAAAAACTACAAATACAGTAAGGCTATAAAAGACTTTAAACACAAACTACAGTACAGTATTGAAATATAAACATGCAATATCTCTCTATTATAATAAAAAAAATCTTGGGAGATGAGACTTTTTATCCTGCGACAAGACATGATCTTTTGAAGAGACATTTTGGAATGAAGTCCAGCGAGACGGAGACTTTTAACATGAGATTCTTTCAAGTCACATCATACTTGCAACCTTTGGAAGCAAGTCCTGCGAGACGGTAACTTTTGCTTTTAGATTCTTTCAAGTCATGCCCTACTTACAACCATTTTCAGATAAGACCATGGTCCTCTCACCTTTCAGTCTTGTGAAAGCTTTTAACAGACACACTTCTTGCGCTCTCAGCTCTTATAAATTTTAACATTTTCCTCACTTTAAGTTCCCAATTAAAGAAGATGTATTATGTCCAAATGTTGTTGAAGAATTTCGTCACGAATGTTTATGAACAGAAGAAATGAGTACACGGGCAAACCTAGCACCTAGAAACGATAAAGTCAAATGAATTAACGCTAAAAATGTTGATAGGTAACACAGCAAAATGGTTAAACACATATCAATAGACTATGTTGAAACAGTTGGTGGTTATCGTGTGGAAGATGAAAACAACAACTTACAATATCACAAAGAATATCTACAACCGTTAACACCATCCGGTCTTCCACTGCACGAATTACTGAAGAAAGGTAATGTACTACATCTCCCGCGGATAACATTAGACATCAAAGGAGATCTTGATATGCCATTCGTATTAAAACGTTAACAGTTTCCTGTTAGAATAGCTTTTGTACAGACAATTAAATCTCGGAGCCAAACATTCAAAAAAGTAATTTTATTTAATAAAGAGAAAGAAACGAAATGCAATCACGGGCAGTTACACATCGCTTGGATGCAAATGTAACACTTCACATGACAATTAAAATGTTTAAATTGTAGATTCACATCCCCATACGCGAACTGCAGAACCGCAAAGAGGTTAGCGCGTAGCACTGGCCAGGGCGTTAGCGAGAGAAGTGAGCAGGGGGTGAAGCCCCCTAGTATACAAATAATTATATACTTATGCAGGGTGCTAAATTTCAAATTCCAGGGTTTTTTTGGTAAGATGCATTATACAAAATATCTGAAAGCAGGATCATCAATTGTGACAGCTCATCTACAAATAAGACCAAGAGCCATTGATAATTCTGAAAAGAACCACAAAATGGGAAAGATTTTAGCAAATTAATAATAAAAATATCACTGTTCTCTATAAGTAAGCTATCATCAGTTCTACAGTATTAGAATTAAGCTATGCTATGTTCAACCTTGATTTAAATGCTGGTCTCATTGAGGCTTCTCTGATAATAGGTTAGGAAAAACATTCCAGCGTGTGGGTGCTTTATAGATAAAGACTTTTCCTCCTACACTAGTTTTATTTATCCTTATAATTTTAAGAGAGTTTACATCTTGAGACTGCAATGTTCATCTTTGAATGCAGGCATTAGTAAGATATGTAACGTTACTCACCTTGGCATGAAATGAACTAAAACAACAATAAAAATAACAATTGACAGGAATTAATTTGAGGAAGGTATAAATGGCAGTTTGTACACTTGCAACAAATTGGTGAATTCATTCATTTGTCCGTTTTTTTTCTTGACCATGATATAATTTGGGAAAACAGGGCCGGAGCATATACACAAGTCAGTAAACAAACGCAGACGGGGCACTAATCGGTCACAGAGTAAAGGCAGGAAGCAGGCCCACACAGATCTCAGCGCACTCTCTCACACCTGCACTTGTATTGAACCAGTTTATATCCACCAGTGAACATAGCATGCACATCTTTGAGATGTATTAAGAAACCAGATCACCTGGAAAAAACTAAGACAAGTACATTAACAATGTACAGATTCTGCTAGTAGAGTGCTCAAGTGGGGATTTGAATATAGGTCTCTACAACTGTGCTAGCTACCCTACTTCTGTGAGCTGACATACAAAAAAAGAACATTTTAATCAAATCTACGTGATCTGTGACTTTCAAAAACAAGTCCAAATGCTTATCAGAAGGTTTACCAATGCTAATATTTTTCAGAATAGCCTGAAAATAAAAAATGAATCATAACACCTAGTGTCAAAGATGCCTCAACTTCCTTCAGTTGCTGTGTTCACTGCAGAAAGAGACTTTTCAAAAGCAAAGCAACAATAGTAGGAAATTGGCACAAAAATTGCCCTTTTAAGCTTGGAACATAAATGAGATTGCTTGTTCCATTTGAGAGACAAGGAAAATTTTGGTGTAAAGAAAAAGAGGTAGAAATTTGACTGCATGAAGGATGAGAGAACATATGCGGCCAAAGAAGCAGAACTGAGTATACAGTATGCAGATAATTCTAATTACACAATATTAAAAAGAGGTATTAAATATGTCTAAATAAAGGAATGAATATAGACATTAATTTCCCAGTGCAGCTTCAGAAACCTGTGGAACCTTATCAATTCCTCCTCTTCTGTATCCAGTCTAATAGACATCTTTGCAAAACATTCTGTCTTTTTGATTTATTGTACATTTTACTGCATGAATGTGGTTAGATATTTTATAAGGCTGTAGTAGTAGATATAGAAAGTAAGACAAAA
The DNA here is from genome assembly GCF_016835505.1 of Polypterus senegalus. NCBI lineage: Eukaryota > Metazoa > Chordata > Cladistia > Polypteriformes > Polypteridae > Polypterus > Polypterus senegalus. Next base: position 52,430,855 of record NC_053165.1, on the reverse strand, counting down.
ATGACACCAATGTTTGATGTATGAGGCGTGAGTATCAAAGTGCATCTTCCACTCTGAAATGTCATTCCTCTCTTAATGACTGCAACTCAAATAAATAAGTACAAAATGCTTTGGTTAGTAGTCAGGCTAATAAAAATATGACTAACTATAGCCATTGTATTCTAGAGCAATATTTTCAATACAGAGATTCCAACACATTGAAAGAAATTCATATAAACCTCTGCAACAAATCAGTCCAATAGGAATGGGTTACAAAGCTACTTCTAAGGCTATGAAGCTCCATCAAACCACAGGTCTAATGTTAAGTGTAAAAAATTGTGACAGTAGAGACTCTTTCCGGCAAAATAATGATAAAAATTTTACATGAAGTTACAAAAAAATTTAGAACACCACCTAAGAAGCTACAGTCCCCTCTCCGGTTTACTAATCTCACTGTTCATGACTCCCTTATCAGAAAGACACTGGGTGAAAATTGGATTAAAGAAGAAAAAGGGCTCAATACAATGAAAAGTAACACTTGGATCAAGTATGTCAAAAACCAACTGGGTAATCTCAGGTTCTTCAAGAGCAGCACTACACTAAGCAGATCTTCTCTGAAACGTTGTCGGTGTGAAAACGATAAGGCATTTTGTTTGTACAGACATGCACAGCACATTAACATGTATGTCTATCTCAAATTTCCATAGCAATGATGCATATTGGCATATTTCTAAATTAATTTAGCGGCATTTTATGAGATCCTTTGCTGGAAAAAAAGCTTAATTGTTAGCATGTCTGATAAGCGATATAAACAAGACTCACTAAGCGGATTTTCATTGTTTTTTCATTTTTATTGATTTTTAAATCATCTGTCAGAAGCATACCTCTGACAAAGTTATTTTATGTATACATGTATCCTGCTGTTTTATTAAACCCAAGTGATAAATCTGTTTTTCTTCCTACAATTAGAATATTTAGGAAAATATTATTTTATTTTCATTGTATTCCAAATAACCATTAAAATAGTATGGAAGTTAAGTCTAGCCAAATACCTGAAATATGTGAAATGGATTTGTAACACATCCTCAACATTTTTAGCCAAATTGTAGCATTGGTAGAAAAAGATGTTAGGTAGCATCAGGGTTTCTTGTCACTTTACAAAATTTGGATATTGTTATCATTTTAAGTCGAAGTTAGTTATTCACATTTTCGCTGTGCTGGCGTGAATTACTTCCACCAGTCCAAGGAGTTGCTGTTTGGTTGAAAAGAGATTATGGGCTTGGACACATAACTGATTTGGGAATGGACTAACGTGACATCTCAATTTTACTCCTGTCTTGCACCTGTCACTGCCAGTATACACCCATACTATATGCAACTATAGACAGAAAAAAGCATGTACCAAAAACAGCGGAATGGAGGGTTCAGGCAAAGTCATTTTCAGCATCATCATCCACCCATACATGTTCTTAGCACTATTATAGTTCAGAACCACAAGCTGGACGGTGGAACTATGATGTATCTACACCATTCCTCAACATCATTTTGTAGATTAAAATATTGCTCTAGGAGGATTTATATACCCAATACCAGATTTGCTTGGGTTAAGAGTAGAGGTGTAGGAATGTATAGGAAATATAGAAACAACCTACATTTTACCTTTCTGTAAATATTAAATGATCACACCTCATGTTTCATACTACACTGCTAGAAGCAGGCATTTGAATATATCTAATTTGTTGGAAGCAGCCACTAGATATTCTGCATCAAAAAGAGAACACAAACTGTGCCTTTCATATGTTTATATACATGAATTCACAAATTGTAGACAGAGGGAGGCTATCCCAAACCATATACTGTATGTGGTTAAGAATCAAGACTCAAAGTACAAAGATGGAGTTATGCAAACTCAAATTTTAATTTTCTCTTATCTTGCAGGTGATTGGCCTTATCCTGTCTGACGTTATTGGAGATCCTATGGACCTCATAGCCAGTGGACCCACTGTTCTTAGTCTTTCTAATTCACAGGAATGCTGGGAGATTTTTGAAAAGTATGATCTGTGCTCCTCTCTTCCATCTTCTGTCAGAGAGGTTTTGATTGAAATTGAGACAGACAAGGAACCAGCTGGAATATCTAGAACAGACTCCAGCCATACCTATAATGTCATCATTGGTTCCAACACACTAGCCCTTGAAGCTGCTTCTGCTTGTGCTGAGCAGCTTGGCTTCCTGCCTATTGTGCTCTCTCCGGCAGTATGTGGAGAGGTGCAGGCAGTTTCCCACCTTTATGGCTTGCTGATACGCTTTGCCTGTCAGGCCCTGCTCCCTGGAGGGCCCTCAGCTCATTTGAGAGCTGCTATTCTTCAGCTGGGCCCAGAAGTTGGAGTCCCTGACTGGGATCTCTTCCGAACACTCAAGTCCATAGAAGAGTGCACTGGTTCACTATGCCTGCTTTCTGGTGGGGAACCCACAGTGCAATTACAAGGAAAAGGTAAAGGAGGCCGAAATCAGGAGCTTGCATTGAGAGTGGCCGTAGATTTAAGTCAAGGTATGCCTTTGCCTGCTGGTTCTCATGAAGTGCTATTTCTCAGCTTGGGTACTGATGGACAGGACGGCCCAACAGATTCAGCTGGAGCGCTATCGGAACCGAGTCTTGTGCAACAGGCAATAGCTCAGGGACTCAACCCCTCAGATTTCCTGAAGAACAATGATTCTTATTCCTTTTTCAGTCAGTTCTCAGGGGGTAGATGCCTAATTCGCACTGGACTGACAGGCACCAACGTGATGGATGTGCATTTGGTTCTGATCCAGAGGACATGTGACAGCCAAAGTTTCAGTTCACCTGGTCAATAGGCTTCTTGTCACCTGCACCTAAAAACCAACTACACACATTTTCCTTACAGTTCAACTTTGTGTCATTGTTTGTATTTTTGTAACAACAATATGATGGAACAAGCATTAAACATTACTTTCCTCTGCTGCAACAGGATACTACTGAACCTAACACATTTCATGCTCTTTTTCATCAAGCATGCATTTGTCTACCAAAATTCAGAATGTTGAAGTCATAGTATTTTACATTGTCAGTGATAATACGAGAACACAATTTTAGACCTTTTCCACACATTATGTCAACTACTATATAAAATGTTTCCTGGCTAATAAAAACTACATGTCAGCGCTAGAGGTGAAGCCTCTTACGTCGCACCATGGCGTGTGGTTCGTTTATTTGACAGCATGTAGATCGGGGTAATTACATTCATTCATGGAATTCATAGTCTGAATCACAATCTGATTGTATGGGTGGTTACCTACCAGGTAATGCTTGTGGTTGGTCTGCAAACATCCGCCACGGTGCCCTCTTCAGTTGCGAGAAGCAGATCATAGAATGTTGCATAGTTTTACTGGTGCAGACTTACTTCAAAAGACTTAAGGTTGTTACTGCAGCAAAAACAGGGCCTATTAAATATCAAAGTGTGTAGTTTGAATGTTTATGCAAGTAGTGCTATTCCACTTTTTATTTGTATTTATTTTTGACAAATTTACTATGGCTTTAAAAATAAACTTGTGGAACACTGAGGTTGTTAATAAAAGGAGTATGTGTGAGTATCTTCAGAAATGCAGAATGGTGATGACTTTCATCGGGAATGAATACTTTTTATAAAACACTGTATTTTACATGTAGATAAAATGGGGATTGAAAATGAACAGACTTCCGTGATACTTTATTAAAGACAGTATTTTATTTAAAAAATATTCTTCACAATAAATAATGTACATATTTTATATCCAATGTCAACAAACCTAATTATAACATATCAGTGTAGTGGTAATGTATTTGTATGTATTTGTTTGTCAGCTCATAGGTAATGTATACCTTTATGACAGCAAGACATTAAGTTGTGAAATATGACAAGTTCAAAAGCTCTTGCAGATTTTGCATAAATACAACAATTTAGTGAACCAATTTGCAAATCCTCCTACATGGATTCAAGAATTTATGAAAACAAATAGCCCAAAACAAAATTACTCAAAGTTTAAAAATGTACAATTCCAAATATTAAGAGTTACCTATATTGGCTTGTTAAAATACATGGGTGAAAAACAGATATGCTTGTATGGCAGTAACAGTTATTCCAGATTGATTTAAATAAGGAGGAGTGCCACTCCAGCTATCTCACAGAGTTTTCTTGTGGAATTGGCCATGCACATATAATTAACACACTTGTCAGTGAATGTCATATACATGCTATCTAGTCTTCTAAATGAATTTAAATGAAATATCTCAATGTATTAGAATCAGCCTAATAAAGAATGCTGATGTTTGTTCCATGCGGTTATGGGATTCAATCCAAAAAGTTATGTTTTGACTCGGGAAGCATGTATTTCCTTATTTGAAATTAATCAGCATATAGAGTAAAACAAATTTCTTAGGGTCTTGAAACAATTTAGCTGCAACAGCAAAGCTCTTTTTCAGCTCTTTACAATATTTGATTCCACGACCACTGAAGTTTTTCAAACTAAAAATCGACAAACTTGTCCATGGTGGACACCACCAAGTGAATCATTCAACCTGCACCTCTCCACACTACATAAACTCACCACAGTTGCAAAGATGTCCAAGTACTTTCTATTAGTTAACAATATGCACTTGACAAAAAAAAAATCTTACCATTTTGTACATGACCTGACCCTGGTTGTCTCAAATGTTAAACTCATGTACAATTCTTTGTAAAAGTAACTATTACCCTGTTAGACACTCTCCAGCCTTGACCATAAGCTGTGTCATCTTGCAAATGTGTTTTCCATTCATTCCCTCCCAGTGAGGTTGTACTTGATTACTATTAAAGGAATAATTACAATATAATAATTCTCTCTCCAGGCCACAATCTTAAAAAAATTCCATAACAAACTTATAGCATTGGGTGTTGACAAACTGTTTTGCAATTAAGAGGGTATAATCTCACTCTGTGGATGGCAGGGATCAGAGTAGGCAATACTATGTGGTTGTTAAGTGCACAAAATGTAATAACTAATATTTTAAACATACCACAGAAAACCTGGGCAACAATGCATACCTAATTCTCTTTTCAAGTGTGGTGGGAAAAGTTTCCATTTAAGTAGAATAGAATGGAATGGGGGTGTAAAATGTTTGCAACATCATTTACCTAATAAAGATCATAAATACCACCTAATAAACCACCACCATCCCAGGTTACCTAGATTGGCTCATACATGATTTCTCGGGCAAAATCTGTTTAAAAAGAGCAACAGGAGCATTTCTCAATATTCTGAGTGAACACAACTTTGACTGTTTTAATAATGTCTTTGTTTATGACCATTTCTCATGATTTTGAGCGACATATGACTTGGATTCTTTTACTAAAGTCTTTTTCTGAAATTGCAGAACACAGAGCAATTTCTGTACATTTGTCTGGACGATGTGAATCTTCATTCCCTGTGCGTTTTGAAACTTTCCTCTCCTACACTGTCCCTAAAATAACAAAAAGAAAAAACATCTGTAAGCATTCTGTTAAACAATGGTGAGCAGCTGAATCAGGAAGGTATCTTTGTACTTTATAACAAAGCTGAAAAATCACATAGTAACACAAAGGATAACTTTCTGCCCCAAAGTATTTCCTGATCTTTGCCAATTGCTAATTCTACTTTCCATAAATGTACTATACTCAACTTTATATTACGAGTTACACTTTCTCCTATATTCTCATTGGAAAAAGCTATTCTATAACACCTTCTAAATCACATTTAATTGTGCATGTTTAAAGATTAGGAGCATTTCCGTAGAAAGCTACTTATGAAGTATGCAATTTTTCTCATGTGAACACTAGTCTTTAAAGGACTTATGTTGTAATTTGTATATTTTTAATTGAAGTGGTCTCAAAATAACTGACTTGTAGTGTTACACTGCTAGATTGAATTTAATGTTTTAAGTGCTAGTGATTTTGAAAAGAAAAAAAAGAAATCTAGATAGGCTTAAAAGGTCTATGGGAATCTTTATAGTAACACATTAATAAGCAATAATAAATTATTTATATAAAACATAATTGTAATTTTGCTAATTAGTTAAAAAGAAATATTTTGTTTGCTCATTGTTCTTAAATAATTATAGGCTATGTTTGGTATTTTTGAAGTTTATATTTTCATAATCACAACATACTGTCATTTGCCACAGATAATTTCTTTGTTGAACGAAGATATACTTAAGTAATCAAAAAAAAAAAAAAACTCTCTCTCTCTGAACAGCAGCAATTTCATGACAACAACAGTATGCTGCAAATAATTGTGTTGCTGACTCAGACTCTCTTCTTTGGTAGAAAATGCAACTCCTATCTGTTCACAATGTCTAGCCTTGGTATTTCTGTAGAAAACTGTAACGTAATAAGATATAATAGAACTGGCCAAAAGTATTAAGGCGCCCTGGGCAGAAAAGACTTTTGTGCAGCCAAACAGACTAAAATGAAAAATCCTGTTTATAATAATTAATATCACTGAGCTGTTATTAGAATGTGTGTTGATGTGACAAACATATTACACCTCAAAAACGAGGAATATGATGTGCATACTGTATTTTAGATCCTTTTTATGAAGGATAATGCTACGTATTTGCACTGAAGGACTTGTTTTAGCTTTTGTGTTAGTTTGTATCAGCTGCTTGTTGTCACTTATATTCCCGACTTGTTGTCAAGTTCCCTCATCTCAGCCAAGCTTCATGCCATCATGCCTGCTGTGCCAGATGCCATTAACTGACCGGCGAGGCACTAGTTTTCATATGGTGTGGGTACACACACACACACACACACACATAACTTCTTTTTGCCAACATAAAAACGCAATTTGCAGCAGTATGTGCTTCCCCTAACATAACTGGAGCAATTGACTGCATTCATATTGCAAGAAGGACATCTAGTGAAACTGAAGCTGCTCTTGTTAACCATAAGTAGTTACATTTCATTAAAGTACAAGTCATCTGTGACTAGTAAACATGTCTCAGTGGCATTGGTCAGCCCATGATTTATCTATTTTGAGGCAAAGTAGTTTTCACAGACATTACAGTACTGTACATGGTGAAGGGCTTATTGGTGAGGTAAGTCAGCCCATGATTTATCTATTTTGAGGCAAAGTAGTTTTCACAGACATTACAGTACTGTACATGGTGAAGGGCTTATTGGTGAGGTAACTGGCTGAACCCTCAGTTTGTCACATGGCCTGCGCTATTCAATGCAACAACAATCACAATATTACATGTGCCAGGTGATAGCAGCTACCATTTATTGCTCTATGCCTTTCCCAGACCCACAGAGTACAGAGGAGAGGCGCTATAATGCTGCACATTATCTTGTGCTTCCAGTTGATGAGCACAGCTAGATACTCTTGAATGCAGGAGGTGGGATCTCAGTGCATCAAGAAGGAGACTACTCTAGCAGTCATTGAAGTTCTGCAGCATCTCAACATAAGACTAAGCTTACAAAATTAAAATAAACCTATTTTCATCAAAGTCCTGAAGAAAATAATTGTTAAACTGAAACAGTATAGGTGAAATTGGAAATTTTAACAAATTACATTACAGTTTGCATTTAGTCATAGTCTGTACATTTTTACCAACTCCGACTCTAGTAACCCAATAATTGACTAACTCTACACTCCCAAGAAGTATGAGGCTGATTAGTATGCTCCATATATGGATGTTTCAGGGCACTATCCAAGAGACATTCATGTATGCATATTTATAAGGTGCTTGGGATTTGTAAGGGTTAACTACACAAATGTGCCTAAGCCAGGCTTTATAAATCAGGTTTTTTGGCGTGTGCATAATTTCAAGCTCGAATCGTCATGCATGTATTTGACCACGAGAACATGTGAAGGCCAAGAAAACAGTAAAATGTGTGCAAAATAAAAAAAAAAAAAGATTTCCTGGCATATGCATATTTTTACACCTTATGGATGTGGTTGGAGAGGACACGCAAGTGGTGGGTGTGACAGAGCAAGATGCAGAGAACAGGAAGATATGGAAAAAGATGATCTGCTGTGGCAACCCCTACTGGGAGCAGCTGAAAGATGAAGAGATGGCAGCAGGATGAAGACAGATTAAGAAGCAAAAGATGATGATACGCCAGCAGAGGTAGTTTGATACTCCAGGCAATGTTCTGCTGGGAAACCTTAGGTCCTACCATTCATGTGGATGTTACTTTGACATGTACCACCGATCTCAATATTGTAGAAGATCATGTAAACCCCTTGATTGTAATGGTTTTCCATGATGTCAGCTGCCTTCTTGAAGTGGAATAGTGGAACATGACAGAGTTCAAGGTGTTGACTTGGTCTCCAAATCTGCCAGATTACACTCCAATTAACCATCTGTAGGATGTGCTGGAAAAAACAAGTCTGATCCATGGAGACCCCACCTCACACTTAAAGGATCTGTTGCTAACGACTTGGTGCCAGAAAATTAAAGTCATGCATAAATGCATATACTAAGATATGAAACAAAAAAAAAATCATACACCTCTGACTGGCCTCTTTTGTAATCCTTAAACTTTGAAGTTATGGCTAATCATACTTAAATTGGATGTCAGAATTCTAATAAAATATATTTCAGTACAACAGTGCATATCTAAATATATATGGCAAAACTCATACCTGCCAGACCACATTGTAATAGGTAACCAGGCAAGTAATCACACTGTAGTTAATATCAATAATCAATGTTACACTCATGTAAGCTGATCCTTTACTTCTTCCAAAAATGACAAATACTCTCTGGAACTGCATTTTTAGTGATGGCTATACATTTTTCAGCAAAACAAAATATGGAAGAAAGTAACATTATAGCCACACAAATCCCTGATTTCCAGCAGCATTAAAAGCAATTCCCACTCATACAGTAAAGGTGGTTTTTACTGTACATTTCCCACTGGTGAACTACCAATTTGCTCTATGCCACACACTAGCAACTGACACTAAATTGCCCTCAGCATCTCCAATACACTCATCTTGTCTTGTGTATATGTGTATCTATATATATTTATATTTTATAGATTCACTCAGATACTGTAACACCTCAACAGTGTTATCTGGCTCTGGTAAGGTGCAGCAACATGTCTGAACTTTGACATTATAATATTCTTATCATATATATCATTGTTATGAACAGCAATTTGAACATATGTTAAAAAAGTATACAATAGACAAGACAAAAAATAAGCCAAAGCACAAGAACCAACTTATTAAAATAAGTTTGTAACATTAACTTTTAGGATGCTAGCTACATGTAACCACCACCTTAGAGATGAACTCAATTTGTACAAGCAGTGCAAAAGAGAAGTTATGACTCTGTATATTGTGACATCTTTCAGTAATATGGTTTCTCCGAATCATAAATTTGTGAACACACAAAGAAATGTGTATGCGCAATCACAAAACGTTACTCAGAAATTCTACACTTTGAAGTGGATGCATCTAGAATTAGTTTTAAGTTAAACTACTCAGAGAAACAATTTTTTTTAATTAATTATTATTGCAGTTTCACTTCAAGCATCTGGGAAAGATGACAACATGACAGAACTGTCAAGAAAAAAAAAAATCTTCAAAAATACCAAACATATTCTGTAAAAGTTCCTAATGATGTATCAGAAAAGCATGCAAAGAAGTAAAGAACTGTATTTTCAGTAGTAAGGTGTAAAAGAACACAGGAGGCCAGCCATCCGTAGTAGATTTCACATTTGACTGCTGGCACAGACTTTATGCAGGACTCAAGGCACAAACAGAAATTATTAACTAGTCTGTGTTATACCCTCAACAACATTAATATGACTATTTGGACAAAGCGCAGTGGCTACTTCTATCTTTATTACAATGTTTTTAGTGTTCTACTATATACCTTCTGTGACAGACCAGTCCATTATTTACCCATCAAATATCTTTACTTCATATGCAAACACAAAAAAAAAATAGATCAATTATTTATTTTTTCCCTACAATATCACTACTTACCAGCTGCTAAGATGTTGTGCTGTATCTGGAGTACCCCCATTTTGTCCACCTGTACCTACATAAAAAGAGACAAGTAAGAGAGAGACTATGTGGATGGATTGATGGATTACAGTGAAGAATATGAGGCTCTACAAAAATGACTTGACACCTGAAATACAAAGGATCGAAGAGTAAAAGAATAAGTGAGCCATGAAAGGGAATCTACTCAGTCATTTATTACATACAGTACCACAAAACATAAGAAGCTAAAATACAACACAGTCTAAAGCAGATCAAGATAGATCTGCCCTAGATAAGCGAGTTAAGTAAATTAACTAATGAATTTAGTGTTGATTAAGGTCTTCCTTTAAACAATTTATTTGCGGGTATTCTAGGTACTTCACCGTTGGAATACTATTATTATTCATGCTATTATTTCTAGCACCACTAATGGTTCGACTGTCTAAGCATGATCTTATAGGATTTTTAATACTTTTGTGCTCTTTGGATTTTTCATAAGCTTCACCTGACGTGCTTATGGATTGGATCGGTTCCTTATGAGGCCTAATCTTATTTTTACATTTGGGCTGATTCCGCTCTCTACATGTATCGTGTCGAATACCACTACCGATACTATTGTATCGTTCCTGAGTTACAACAAGCACAATAAATGCACAATTTTATTACATCTTTTTGTAAACAGAAGCTCTTTTTACGCCATAGTAGTGTTGTTAGTATCCTATACTTCTTGGGATCTAATAAGCGAAACCTTTCAACGACACTTAGCATTTACTGAAAACAGGTAATAACTACAGGTGATTTCTAACGTTTATTTTAAACAGGACGAGTGCGAATCTCTCCTATCGTACTAAGCTTCACTCACCTTGTCTGTAATACATGTCGTTGACAGTCGTTCCGTACACTTTCCACGCTATATGAATTGCAATGAGGCTGAGTAATAACCAAGAAAGGAGAATTTTGAAGACAGCCAACCGCATGTCGTTGGCTTTCCAGTCTTGCATGAAGTCCACGCAAAATGACCGCAGGCCGTCGAACAGACGAGAAATGAAAACGAAGCCCCACGGCTCTTCCATTCTCCAGCATTATTTACAGATACACACTCAGCAGGTAGTTGCAGAAGCGATGGCGCCGATGGCGTCCTCCCTCTGACACAAGGCTCCACCTCTAACCACGCCCACATTCGTCTCTGACGTCCTCATCCTTTCGCGCAGGGTCATCCTCTAGCCTCTCCCACATCCGCCTTTGCCCGCGCTAGAAAATACATACCGTAGCAGTAAATGGAGAGGAAAAAAGTGAATCGCGAATATAAAAAACGACAGACTAACTGCAATCCAGCAGTGTCTGAATGTTTTTGACAGTTTTAGGCTATTTTGTATACTGGTGCCGGCGGGTGGATGGCTAGTCTTTCTGAGCCGTAGGGTGAGAAATGTTTTGATATACCCAATCTCATGCTGATTTGTATGTTTTTGTAAATACTGTATATTAACTTTCTGTTATTACTCACTATTTTTGTATAGTCAGGGTAATTAGGAACGAATAAACCAATACTTCTGTTTTAACTATTACAGAGTTGTCATGTCTGAAATACAGTACATCTTGAATGCAAAAAAAAAAATCCATATTGATATATAAAACAGGTTCAGTATTTTTTTTATCTTACTGTCTGGCAGCGTGATTCACTTTCCAACTGGGATATCTCCTGGAATATATCATCTCCTTATTAGCATGCAGTGTGCTGGATCAGCACCACAAAATTGAATAAGAGTCGGTTCATTAAGACGTGAGCCCTTGATGGCCAGGCATCCCATCCAAGGTTAATTCTTGGTACATTTTTCTTGCTAGGTAGGTTCTGGCTCCTCATTTTCCAGTAGTGAAATAGATCAGTTTAAAATGTTTTGAAATTCAGCGTAGGTTCTGTGAAATGTATGTGGAAATTTGTATTTGCTAACTGTATTCCGAGTCTTATTGCATGAAGCTGGCAATGTGTTTAGAAGCTTTGGAATATGTAGTCTTTTTCCTGTGGCATCATACAAATAAATTTACTGCATCTAAAAAAACGCACACCTGAGTATTTTCAAAATAGCATACATTTTTATAAACCTCCATGCAATCACATTTTGTATTAAACAGTTTTAAAAATGGATGGAGGGACAAATGCATTTTTAGTCCAGTTGTCTTCTGATTTTTTTCCTTTAATTTGTATAAAACAAAAACAGTTGTCTGCCTAGCAATTTAATATCCATAGTCTAAGGTTGAAGAAAATTGCACATGTGTGATTTTCCTAATTTGAAGTTACTTAATAAGACACTTGGCCACAATTATGAAACTGAATATGCCACGACAATAAACTGCATTGGTGAATTCTGAATTAATAAAAGAAATATTAGTATTTATCTTGCCTTGATTACCTAAGGCAATCTGAAAAGAGATTTATAAAACATGCTAAACTGTATCCAATGACTTTGCTTTACAGAAAAAAGTTAAAAGAAAGACATCAGATGGCATTGCAACAAAGGGAGTAACAGCTTTATTATTAAATATGAAAGTTAACTAGGGTACAAGGTACACTTTATGAAGCTCAAAGGAATTGACGGTATAGGTCTTGTAATCCCATGTGATATTTTGTGCCAGAAAATTGAGATTACGGTAAAAGAGTCAGTTATTAACCGCATTTGCCAAAGGCCACTTTTACTAAAAGTTAATGCACATTGGTTAGTTGTTCATTTACAGTGCAAATGAGCGCATATCAAAGCTAAAGTCTGAAATGCCAGATGTCTGCAAAAAAATTTTAAAATAATATATTCACCTAGTACAGAGAGCATATTACTAAATTTTGAGGCTAAGGGGAATGTAATAATAAAAACATTTTTTGGATCAATTTACATTAAAATGTTTGGATTAAATAAATTTAAATTAAGATGTCTTTTTGAATTAAAATCTATAGTTTTTTTTTCTATAGTTGTTTTCCTTTTTTATTGTGATGTCATTTTTTTCTGCAGTACAAGGGCCACAGGTAGGTGAAATAGTGTTTTTTGGTTGCTGTAACTTATACGACTGCAAAATAAAAATTAAAAAGCCAGCACTGACTCACTTTGTATTTCTGTGTTTCTTAACTTGGTCACCAATATCTATCTTTGAAAGATTGCTTCAATCCATCCATCCATTTTCTGATCCAAAGGTATTTCAGTAAAATCCATCTGAAAACCCGAACCTATCTTAAAAACAATAGGAGTACGCCAGGTGTCAGCCCTGGATGAGCCACCAATCCATTGCAGGGCAAACTCTGTTATGATGAGCAAATTAACCAACTAAAATCAGCTTAACCGTGTTTCTATGGACCTGAGGAAGAAACTCACACAAATTAAACATGAACTTGTTGAGTCCACTACTAAAAGCAGTTCAGCTAAGAGCAGAGTTCAGTGTTCAAATTTTGTAAGATGTAATCTTTTCACCACTGTATTGACAAATGTTATATAGTTCTATGTTTATGTCTATAGGGAGCTGTTATTTGCATTTTTTACTAGCTTGACCTCTCTCATTAAGACTGTCCACAGAAATGACACTCACTGGATATTGTATTTCTTTACCGGACTGTTCTTTGTTAACTGTAGAGACTATAATGTGTGACAATCCAAGAGTACACCTGTTTTTAAGATGCTGGTACCTATAGGTCTTTAATTAATTTCTTAGACCGCATATCTTGCCCACTCAAATGTTTGGTCAAACAGCAACTAAATTTTTGACCAAGTTTGTTTGCTAAATATAGTATGCTGAGTTGCTGTTATATGATTTCCAAATGTGTATTGATATCTTGTGAAATAGAACAACACAAGATGGGTTCCTAGATCTTAACGATATTGTCTTGTAGAGCTTGTTGCAGCTAACAAATAACATTCTTGTCAAAAGGCAAAAATCAAGAGATTGCAGAATGTCAAAGACCGTAAAGCACAGAGAGGCAACCTGGGGGAGAAAGTCATAAGAAACAATAAGTCCAAGTTTGTCATTTTTGATTCACAAAGATTCCAGTACCTCAGAAGCAGAAGAATTGGTGAGAGGTACATTAATGTCTATCTTCAGCCTTCAGTGAAGCACAGAAGTGGCTATGTCATGCTCTGGGGGTGTATTTTAGTCAATGTTATACGGCATGTCATCAAAGTCAATGGAAGTTTAACTGTGATTCATCATTCTGTACCTTCAAGAACACAATGTTTTGCAAAAAATGTAATCTTTCAGCAAGATATTCCAAGCTCATTGCAAACACAAATAAGGCTTTCATTGAATAGAGATCTGCAGATACAACACTAACAGCATTACATTGACCATCTCTTAGTGCCAACTTCATCGTAATTGACACTGTGTGGGATCATTTTGACGGGACCAGAAAAAAGCAGCTAAAGTCTAAATAACTGCTATGGCATATCCTACAAGAAACCTGGAAATATTGGCTACAAAACTACATGAAAAAGTATTCAGCAGTATTCCAAAGCAAATTGCTTAGTTTTGCATTCTAATGAAGGCCACTAAAATAGACAGTTTTTGGTTTTTTTTATTGATGTTTATTTGAATGTATCCTTGTATTAAACATAGTATTAGTCTACTCACTAGCAAAACACCCTTACTGTTCAGCTGTGTAACTTAAAAGACAGTTTTCTTGGATGGCATAACACTTGCACAGTATTATGTGTGTCTATGTGTATGACTGTGACCACTATGCTGTGATCACAGACACCAGATTAATAACAACAACAACAACAACATTTATTTATATAGCACATTTTCATACAAAGAGTAGCTCAAAGTGCTTTACATAATAAAGAATAGAAAAATAAAAGACACAATAAGAAAACAAAATAAATCAACATTAATTAACATCGAATAAGAGTAAGGTTCTTTGGCCAGGGGGGACAGAAAAAACAAAAAAACTCCAGACAGCTGGAGAAAAAATAAAATCTGTAGGGATTCCAGACCATGAGACCGCCCAGTCCCCTCTGGGCATTCTACCTAACATAAATGAAACAGTCCTCTTTGGATTTAGGGTTCTCACGGAAGGGCTTGGTGAAGATGGTCACGTAGAGTTCTGCCTTTTAATCCATCCATCATTGTTGGAGCATCATGATGCTTTGAGTAGGTGGAGGTGGCGCAGGCCACCACCACAAAGAAACCGGAAAAAGAAACAGAAAAGAGAGTAGGGGTCAGTACGGATTTTAGAGCCACCATGAACAGTTATTATGATGAATTGAACATACAGAGTATCAGGATTAAGTTAAATTGATTAAAGGGAACAGAGGAAGGACTGAGACTAAGACCTGTAAGATGATGGGTATATCAGTTTCCTTCAATGTCAGCTCGCTGACCTAAAGCAGAAAAGAGAATCTATAGCCTCCGCTTGACTCTGCCGCTTTGAATAATGCTCTGAAAGACTCTGGATACTGCTGGTGTAGTTTTCAGATAAACCATTTGAAAGCAACTCCATGCACACCTTTTCTCAAGTACAAATGTGATAGTTTCTGCTGGCAGTGTGCTTATATGCAGTCATCTTTCTTTTTGAATCAGTAAATGGGCTTTTCTGACATTTGGGACCGCTATCTTCTTTCTGTGTTTTTTTCCCAATAGATAGAATGAGTATTGATTTTATTTACCCTATGTCCATTTGTGCTTTGATCAATTTTCTGAAGTTGCTTTTTTAGTTGCAGGGACTTTGGAAGCAAGCATCCACCCCAAATAAGAGAAGAAAAAAACAGTTAATCAAAGAATATATTTACACAT
Source organism: Polypterus senegalus (assembly GCF_016835505.1). NCBI lineage: Eukaryota > Metazoa > Chordata > Cladistia > Polypteriformes > Polypteridae > Polypterus > Polypterus senegalus. The sequence continues at coordinate 52,415,099 of NC_053165.1, read as the reverse complement.
GTTTAACTCAGTTATACCAGGTCAGTTTAGAGCTGTCAGTTAACCTAATATACACATACTTGAAATGTGGAAGGAAACCATTTAAGGAATCATCTTTTAGTTTTATCTTTTCATTTATGTATTTGCTTTTGCTAATATCCATTTCTGGAAGTGACAATTTTTTTAGTTGCAGGATTTCAGAACCTATACTTACAGCACTGGACAGAATAGTACCCAATTATAGGGCACAATCAAGCACCTACACACTTTCTGTTTTTTTATAGAATCCTTTCTTGGAAAACCACAAATGTTTAGTTAACTCCGGGAAAGAAGTGAGTATGGGTCCAAATACATCAATCCCACTGAATGGGCCACCATGCCACATAGGGTTTGTTATGATTTGGCATTACTATAATACTGGTAATATGTTTTATCGGCATAAATGCATAATATCTGCACATCTGCTTATTCAATGTGCTGTTGTTTTATGTAAGATAAATCAAATGTGTTTAGAGACCACTTTGTCCAAATGTCATACACATAATATTTACTTAAAGAATCCAAAGTTCAAATATTACAGACCATATTTAAATAATAGTCAGTTCAATTTATTTATGTATAGCACGTTTATTCATATTTATGATGTAATAGCATTGAAGTTATTTGCTAATATGCTATTGTTAAAAATAATAAAATGGCATTCAGTAGTATACCAGTAGTAATTAAGGCATAAATCCTTCAAGCTACTTAGTTTTCTTGTGGAATGGCTAACACAGTTATCATGGTATAAGAAGAGAGAAATTTATAGAATGCTAATAACATAATTGTGAAGTGGAATGGTCATTTTAAACATCCACTTAAATAATTCTGGATGAACAAATCAGGCATGTGAGCTAATAAAGAACAATGCATGGTAGAAGATAAAAAGATGCACGTGAGAGATGCTGTGCATAAAAATATCCCTTTAGAACAAGCTAAGGGGGTTTACTGTTAGGACACTGAATGAGTAGCTGCTGAAAATGGGGCTTTGCAGTCATATATCAGTAATAAATGAGAAGTTACGTAATTTCTTGCAGTAACAGCCATTTGAAACATTAGTCATTTTTAAATCAATTTAATGATATAATGTTAAAAAAGTATAAATTTCTATCTGTAATCATCTTACATCTTGCCTGAAGAAGTGGTCTGAGTTGCCTCGAAAACTTGCATATTGTAATCTTTTTAGTTAGCCAATAAAAGGTGTAATTTTGCTTGACTTCTCAATACATTCATAATGGCTAACACGGTACAACACTCTAGTATCTAAAACATGTGAATTTTTGAAAAATAACAATGGAAAATAAATTTGAAATAAAATGTTTCAAATGTCATTTGAGACGAGTTGAGTCTTTACCTTTTAAATACATAATGATGGGAAAAATTGTGAAAAAAGAACAGAGGAACCCTTCTAGAAAATGCAGAAGTTGGAATGTCACAGCAAACTGTTTTGGTTTTTTTTTTCCCATATGGAGCAGCTGAAGGATTAATTTTAGCTACATCTAAAGCCTGGGTGACTCCTCTGTCTGTGAAAGTGGTAATGTAGCTGTATGCAGATTTTTCCAAATTAGCATTTAATTTTTCAAAAATAAGTGTTCTGATTGGTGGACCTTTGAAGGACATATCTGGCATAAAATGATATTGATGTTAAAATGATATTGATGTTAGCAGACATATAAAACTTTAAGTTTTCCTAAATAGACAGGGAGTACCTACTGGCTATGTCAAAGGGGAAAAGGCCTTCTGAATTCTCTTGAACTGGATGCAGCCTCTTTCAGTTACTTTTATTTGAAAGTGGAGGCTAACATTATACAAGGTAAGTGTATTCTTTTTGTAATACTTTATTTAACTTAATTTCTCTGCTTTAGGTGCCAAGTGGAGGGAGTGCAGTAAGAGTACAATATTCAAAAGCATAGATTTTCTTGTAGACTATGCAATCCGCTGCATAGAATGCCATAACCTTTCTCTTCCTGTTTTCAGTACCCTCAGAGTAATATTTGAAAGCAACCATTCAAAAAATGTAACAAATTGTATCATACCAGAGACTGTTCTCACATTAAAGGTCTCTAATTACGACAGGGAGTTCTTGTTTTGGAAATAAGGATCTGGCAATTGTATGTCCCATACCATGAACCAGTCATATGTCCTTCTGCCTGAGTAACACCTTCCTAGGTAGCCTCTTAGAGTAGAGTTGTCTAACTCTGGTCAAGGAGGACTGCAGTGGCTTTAGGTTTTCATTCTAATCATCATCTTAATTAGTGACCAGTTTTTGTTGTTAATTAACGTCTATTGCCTTAGTTTTAATTAACTTGACCCACACCCCTTAGTTGTTTCTTTGTCCTTAATTAGCAGCCAAACAATAATGAGACACAAAACAAGCCACCACATTACCAGCTGGCCACAGTCTCTGAAAATAAAGAAAGGCGACGGTCTCACTAAGGTTGATCTGCTCAGGTCACCAAAACATTTTGAAAGTGTTCTTAGAAAAAACAGAAACTCGACAGTTTTGGAAATGTCTGCTGTAGCAGAATAAGAGCAGCAACAAGCCACAAAATCAAATAATGGGTTTAGTTAACAGTGAGAATTGGTTCTCATTAAGAAATCAGTTAGAGTGAAATTGGAGTTTGAATCCTCGGATTAGCTGGTCATCCATTGATTTATTTCACATCTCATTTCTACTTGGCTGCCATTTACTGAGGAAAAGAATCAATTCAGTTAACTGAATCCTTAAAAACAGGGCTATGAAAATGAATGGAAAAGAAGTTAATCAGCAGTAAAACTTTGCCACAGATTAGGAAAAGGGTTAGAAGGAATCCTTGGAGCCCTTGTTGCCCTCCAGGACTGGAGTTGGACACCCCTATATTACAGTATTATAATTGCTTGTAACCAGAGACAGAAGAAACTATAAAGAACATGAAAACTTTTTGGGGTGTTACACCAACTATTATCATGAAGACGTGAAGTAATTGTTTTTACTTTTAACATATTGGTTTGATACAGTAATAATACATGTTTTAGTAATTCAAGCTCCATACAAAAAAATAAATTCAAGAATGGCGTTATATTATAAAATTCTGTATATATAAAATGCTAGTATCATTTAGTTTTCATCGTTTCTGAATGTGCTAATATTTGGACATCTATAGAGGGGATGGCATGCTTATCAAAAATGCAGTCATTGTACTGATTTTCATGATGATAAGCCATTTGATTAGATAAACATGTATGTCTTTATTAATAAGTATAACTTACTCGCTGTGGGAAGGCTTTCTTTTGACCGCAGGGCCGCTACTCCATCCATTACGTCACGATCTGTCGCTCTCTGCCAGTTCAACGCACTCGCGAATCGTGCACGCGCAGGCGTGGTCCAGACGCTCGTTCTCGATTGACATCACCCATCCCCCTTCGGATTTTTTTTCCGATCTTCGCTCGCTCGCTCGCAAGATTTTGGCGGGGGCGAGCCCCCTCTTCGTGCGCGCGTCCGCTCGCTCGCTCGCTCGCTCGCTCGAGCTAGAGAGCCGGTCTTCATTGTATCGAGGACAGAGAGCAAGGCTGTTGGGAGTTTAATCTCTGAAAACGGGCGTAATAAAACACAGTTGAAGTAGCAGGTAAGACAATTATGACTGCAGTTAATTAATGTAAGACGTAAAGGAAGTGTTTATTTTTACATATGTGAACTGGGACAGTTTATTTTGTTAAGTTTTTGTATTTTTATCATAAGCGTTTTCCGCATATTTTTCTTTCCTCCCCGAGACCGACACGGCGCTTCCGCCCAGCATTTCTCACTTCTGAAGCCTTTTTCAAAACATAAAAAATGTTAAATTAACTCACTTAACGTCTTAAAAATTTAAAAACACTTAAAGAATTGTGGCCAGTTTCCTTTGAAGCTGTGTTTGACGACAAGGTTTCAAACTTTTCTTCTCCTTTCCGTCTTCGGATCTTGGCGGTCGTTGCGTGGTCCTGATTTCGATAAGCTTTACTCCTGTGAACTGTCTTATGTATGTCTATTTTAGTCTTTAAAAAAAATCACAAATAAGAATGGCCGAATAAAAAAAAAACAGGCCGTACCGGCGCCTAGACTCTCCTACTTTACTCCGGTGAGGCGGGAGCTTGTTAACTGTCGTTTCTAAGATGTTGTGTACAAACAGGCGGCGAGGCGTCCGACTCCTCCCGTGCCGGCTGCTAGACGCACTGCTCGGGCGGAACTCCTTAGTACAAGTCGGCACTGAGGCGTAAAGATCCAGGGCGGGCCCACATCCGATCGCTTGCTCGCTCTTAGTCCTTGCTGCAAAATATTTTGACTTCATCTGAAGATTTCAGGATACAAAAGAGCACTCTAACGATAACAACTTTTAGTTTTTGATGATTTTTAGCAGCTATGTAGGTTATGTTGGCATAGCTGCGTAGAGGAAATATTTCATCGGTCATCGCACACCTGCCACGTTTTCTGTGAGTAAAGTTTGGATGGTTCTTAAAAGTTTTATGATTTGATAAACCATCTTGAATTCTGCATCATGACTTAACGACGTTTTAGTATAATGACATATGCAAAATTCAATCAAATGGAGTTGACGTTAATAAATGTAGCTCTATTTTGAAAAACGTAAGATCAGCCAAGTTATATAGTGCCTTTGCTGTAACTGCAAATGGTTTACATATATTAATTGTATTGGAGTTTTGTGTATGTTGTAGAAAATAGTTAACTGGTAAAAAGTTTAAAGAAGTGTACACAGGGTTTGCATGTCAATGCTTGTGTGTGTGTACTTTTTCTGTAAACAATTTCATACATATGCACATTTTAGGGATGCAGCAGTTAAGGGTGTACTGTAGAAAGTTAATATTCAATGCACCATTACATGGCTTACTGACTCATACCAAGCTATTTTAGATCAGGCACCCCATCAAATAAAATTTATTTAATTGTTTAGAGAAGAACCACAAAAACCTGGAAGAACATAAAAAGTCATTCATGTTCCAAATGTTGAGTGGTGAAAATTGTATCTACTGCACCACCCAGAACATAACCTTCAATGTGATAAGTATTTCAATGTATAATACTTTAATCTAAAGAAGAATCACAGAGTGTGTTGTTTACAGACTGGGACTAACCCTGGAAAGTGCACTAGTCTGTCTGGACACATGCATGCACTCCCCCGACTCGGTCATGCTGGGCCAGCCTAGGCTTTTCCGGGTGATGTGACAAATGTGGGAGGGAAGCTGAAGTGTCTAGGGAAAAGTGTATACAAAGTTTACATACAAAGTATGTGGACTGGGTTGTGAACTGAGGTCTTTGGATCTGTGAGGCAGCAATACTAAGTACTGTTCCTTCCAGTACCACACATGCATAATAATAATAAAAAAGTCTTACCTATGTGAAGGAAGAGAGCAACTGAAATGAGACTTCTAAACTGATTTGTGAAGATAACTGTAGAAATTAGTCTAGCCTTTTAAAAATCCAAATCTCAAGAATTTGTACTATAGATTAATTAGATTGTAGTCAACAGGTTGTTCAAAGCAAACTGTTATTGGATTAGGTATCACTAAGTATAAGTGTGTGTGTGTGTATGTATATGTGTGTGTGTGTATATATATATATATATATATATATATATATATATATATATATAATATAAGGCAAGCATTATTAATGTATTTAAGAGTCTATCAAAAAAGGTGTAAACATCAGGACCTTTTTTGCCAGATGCCATCAATAGCGAGTATATCTGCAAAAAGTATAAATCATCTTTACTTGTTGAGCATAATCAAAAACTACCTTAAATTTACTGAAGATGCATCTTTAGGATTTAGCATACTTCAGTATCCCACAACATTATGCTCTTTTATTTACATTTTGTATTGCTAATGCTGCTCTGAATGGTTGGCAACTTGTGCCAGGGAAAATTTGTGCCCCCGGGCATCTTAATCATAAGGAGTTGGATATTGAATGAAAAATTTAGAACACAATGTCATTCATGTACACTTTTCTGTGTTGAAATATAGGTGTACTTGTTTTTTATTTAAGTAACACGTGATGTTAAGGTGTACTTTTAAGTAGTTTTGTTTAAGAATAATTTGTAGCTCGAATAGTTTGTTTCAATGACAATCCCCCTTATGTTAAATAAAAACTACAACCAGAAAATAGCGGAATAACTGAAAGCATTTAAGTTTTATGGTTCAATTTTGGATTACGTATTTTTATTTGACTTCTATTTTTGGACCAGTGAGACTGAAGTAAAATACTCGCAGAAAGACTTCTTTGAGTTGGTCCACACTGTTGTTAAAGCAGTTCTGTTCTGCGTGGTGCGATGCGATTTCTTAACAGTGCCCTCTTTCAGGCTACTAGCCCCCAGCTGAACGTAACAGATTCCCTGAGCTGATGAAAGCGAAGTTTTGGACGGTTTCCTTCCATGTTAGCTCATGGATACTATTTTTCTCTAGCGCCTGTTGTTTTTTTTGTTCGTATATTAAAGTGCCCGGCTTCAGTAGAGTCAGCCCGTTATCAGACATGGTTGGGTTTCTCTTTCTGGGGTTAATTACGGGAAAATAACAGCAACTCAAGTTTCCGTACTAAAAGTCGTAAGCCATGCCGTTCACCATCTCCCTCTGATCGCTGCCGCCCTATTAATTTCTTGGCCTGAACACCGTCTTGTGGGTGAGTAAAAGTACCCATCTTAGTCGGTACTCCCTGAAGCCTGGCGCCATCTTGTGGGGTGGGGGAGGGGCTGGCTTGTTTGGTTGGTTGGAGACCCCACCTCAGTGAGAAGTGCACTCTTTCCGTTGATTCTTGTTGGCCGTTTTCAGTTTCCTAACATCCTTCCGGGCCCACGCCCACTTGAAAAAGCCGGAAGTCGATGGTTTTCCAGTTCGTAAGTCAGAAAAATCCCCCGTCTGCGCGAGTCCGAGTTTAAAAAGACAGTCGCTTTTGGTTTGTGCCGTGAAAGTCACGCTACTACAGACTGATGTTTAAAGTAACCCTTGGAGACCTTACTCGATGAGACGAGCAACCTGACTCATAGGTTATGCTGCTTTCGTATAACCTTTATATGCTTGTGTGTGTTGATGGTCGTTTACGGTGTGCTGCGAGCCTTATGTAAAGGTGACTGAAGCCACTCTGTTCTCTCCCTACAGTTTTAAAAGCTGAAACATTTAACTGCACAGTGGCACTTGAAACAGCGTCTTACTTAACGTAGCTTTAATCCGAAACGAGAAGCCAAGCCTGTCTATGTTTGGGCACTTGGTTTGACATTTATTAAGGTGAATTTCGATTTGTGAAGTAATTAACTTTGATTTCTTTTGTACAAACTGTGACTTGTGAAGAGTGCACTTTATTATAGACTATTAAGAAATCTAAATATTTCTAGAAGAAGTGAAAGATCTATTTTCTAAAATTACGTAAAAGTAACTTGATGTAATGTTCAGTTCTTCTGCATTGTTTTGTAACTCTTTTAACCTAATGAAGATACAGTGCAATAGAATGTAAAAAGAATCCTACTACGTTTTGCAGTTAACTCGAATTAGAGATTTGTTATTGAAGAGTTATACTTTAAGTAATCGTTTAACACACATTTTGCTTTTATATTTCTTCTACTTGTATATTATGAATAATTAGCTGCACTACCAGTGTATCGCTTAAAGCATGTACACTGGGTGGTGTGTGAGTGTTTTAGTTTGGTACACAGTAGTTCTGTTGTGTCAGATTGCTGTATTTCAGAACACATAGTGATATTCAGTGATGTTATTAAGATGTTTCACTGGCATTTCATTCCAAGTTCATAAATCATGATGCCATGTTGGCACAAAACTGTAAAATCAGATCTGCTCCATTCTAAAATGGATCTGAATAAGTGTCTACCAGCAGTGAACTTGGTTACTAATTACTGTTACACACTTAACACGCCATCTTCAATTGTTCTCTATTTATTTATTTATTTTATTTTATTTATTTATTTATTAACCATCTCTTGATCAAAACACTTTGTATGAGTTACAGAAAAAAATAATACTTCATTGTGTTTTATTGTGGTTTGGCTGTAAGTGTATATTTTGCAGTTTCTTATCATGTGTAGAATGAAAGGCCAGTATATGATGCATATGCAGGAGGACAGTGGCACTGGCTTAAAAAATGATATATAGAGTAATCAGTTTATTTACAATTTTGAATACAATATGCAATTACATTCCTTATTTCCTCACAAGCACCTCCTGCTTGAAGTAGAACCAAATTACTACATAAATTACTATAATGATTCCTGAATCTCACTGCATAAATTATATAAAATTTAACACCATGAGGGTAGGCTCCAGCTGCCCTATGACCCTGCCCAGGATGGAAATTGGAAAAATATTGTAGCGTCCCTGACACGTTTCATTATCCTACGGATTAGTCGTCCACAGTATGAGCTGACATTCCATCACACAAATGAGCGACTTCATGGGATCCTTTAAAAGGGACCAACCTGTCAAAGTCACAAAAAGAATTCCAACTTTTACTGCCACAGTGAGTGATCATATGAAGTATAGTGAGCAGTAGCGTAGCGTGGGTGTCAGCCGCCTGGGGTGGAGGAAAATTTTGCCGCCCACTTATTTAGGTATTTCAATTTAAAAGACTAAAATATACAGTAATTCTTTGCCGCCCCCTAAAAGTGCCGCCCGGGGCAGGCAACCCCTGCCGCCCCCATTACGCTACGCCAATGATAGTGAGCTACCTAAAAGAGGGATGTAATGAGTTGTAAACCATAGGCACTCTGAGTCTGCGTGCACCGCAGTGGCACAGTGCTCCAAATACACCTGCACTCCATCCCATTGAAATTTTATGTATTATGTTTTATGCACTGATCATGCTGCCTTACCTCAGCTGCAGCGCTCTCCGCTAAAGTAGCTTGGCACAGGAGTCTCTCGTGCCTTCTGTTGTGCATATCCGTGCCTGGCAGCTTTCTTGTGTGGCTTGCAAGGGTGTTTTTTTTTTATGCAGTGGCTGGAATTTGGCACTTAGATGACATTTCTGCAAACATCTGGGTCCAGTTGACAATTTATATTTACACTGTCTGTGTCCAGCCTGTCAATGATTAGTGTAGATGAGGTTTTTTTTTTTTATAGAATACTCAAGAACAGTTCAGGTTGTCAGCAAGGCATCATCCATGTGATGTAAGTAATCAATCATCAGTTGCCAGTGACATTATCTCTTGGTACAAGCCTATCTTGCATATAATTCCTGAGTTTTTCTTAAAATAATTATGCCAATTAAGGTTCACCTTATTAAGTAGTTGGTTAGTTTTCAGAATTCTACAAACAATCAGTGATGAAAATGAAACTAGAAAGTATTACTACTTTAGCTTTGGTGGTTGGTATACCTCTTTACTGTCTTAAGCTTTCAATTGGGTATTGCCTTGTCAGTGTATAATGGCATTTGGGATGGACCAGAGCTTGCAGCTGCGGAATTTGGCATGTGTTTGGTTAATACTTGGACATGCATGAGTGCACTGATTGAGTCGGGTATGTGGGCCCTGTGCTTAACCACCGCTTTAGAAGAAAGTCAGCTAAACTTTGTTAAATTGAAAGCTTAACAACAGGCTGAAGTATACTCTTCCATTCAAATCAATACAAAAATGCAGGAAATTGTCTTCGATTGTTTAATGAATATGTTTTCAGTTTTGCTCTTTTTTTATCTGATGAGCTGCCAGTTGTGGCTATGTTGTGACAATCATTATCTGCATTTCTTTAAAATGTTTTAGGTGGACTGACTGCCTTGAATCTGAAAAGTAAAATTGGTGACATGCATGAGAAACCATGCCCAGCGATTAACTTTCAAGAAAATCGTCCGTAGTTTATACCCATGGCAAAGGCTGCAACCACTGAAAGACATTTAGTAAAAAAATGAGAACTTCATGTAATACCTTTCCCTTTAATACCAATTCATCTTAACATTCTTTTATGGTTTTTTAGAAATGTGCTTTGGATTTGACATGAGTTTGTCGTGATCTCATAGCAAATGTGCTCACTAGCAAACTAACATTAGTCATAGGCGTACTCCAACCCACTTACTGTGTTTCACAGTAGAAGAGGGCTCTACTCTGTCCTGGCAGTTAAAGACCTGGGAAAGGACTTGGGCAAGCTACCAGTCAACTACATGGTTCACTTACACACATACCAACACTCACACTTAGGACCATTTAACCAAACCTGCAAGGATTAAAAACATGACAGGAAAACTAATGTATCCAGAAGGAAAAGGGCAAAGTCTTAGAGAACATGCACATTCCCCACAGATGAGTCATATTGGAGTTAAGCCTAGCATTTTGGATCTGTAAAGTAACAATGCCAATCGGTGTAGACTACTGTGCCACCTAAGCTAAGAATGCTAACTATATCTCAGTTCTCTGCTTTTTGTATTACTCTATTGCTATAATTGTTCCATTGCAATTCTGGTGTTATGGTTAAATATGAGTGTAAATCGCTACATACAAAGTTAAATAAATATTTACTTAAAGTTAAAATAACAGGATTAACAAATTATTTGAATGGCTTACTGATATTTGCTCGATTTTATTAACTACTCTAAATTTCAGAAAAATAAATTGTGACATTTAAAAATACCAGCAATATTAATATCAACATGCTTTTTAAACTGGTGTTTTTTTTACCCAAACACACTCTTTCATTGCCTCTCGGAGACCGCAGTCCCATCTTTTGTGTTAAATTTAAAAGGATATTTTGACAAAACACTCAATTCCAAAAGTGAGTTTACAGCTCAGGTATACAGTATGTAGGTATAGTTGCAGAGTCTGTTGTGACATATTGTTTGTAGTACAACTTAAGATTCGAAAGAGTATTATAGACTTACAGGAATATTTGCATTAGGGTATACAAGTGGTTTTGGTACAGGAATGTTGTCAGGCAAAATTTTGTACAAAAGCTGTCTGAAAAAAGTCACAAGGTGTCTTATAAAAACTGGTAAGAACTGATTTACAAAAATTAAGAGACTTTTTAAAAATTGCATAACATTATCAAACCCTCTTAATCCAGTTCATAGTCACCGGGTTCTGGAATCTGTCCCATCAGCATCAGGTGTAACTGAATGCGTGGAGTCCATTGCAGGGCCTACACACCCACATTTCAAATTTCACTGCACATCCTAACCTGTACATCTTTGTAGATATGGATGTGAACTGTAGCACCTGAAATAACATTCTTAAAAAATGGGGATAATGTGTAAATGTCACAGTGACTGGGTGTGGTATTAAGATTTAAGACACATACACAAATTGAAAAATTCAGAATGGAATGATTTGGTTACGACTAAAAGCAGGTGACATGATTGATGTGTGTGTGTTTTGCACAGGGTTCTCTCTTATTTGTGAGGTTAAGCAGAGATGGGCTGCTGTACTCGGGTGAAGTCAGAGTCACTTAGCATAAGTATAGAGGTTATCTCCATTTCAATTCTTCACTTTTGCTGAATAGAAGCATATGAATACTAAACCAGAAAAAGCCCCATGATGTGTTAGAATTCCAGTATTTGTATTATGTCCATTTACAATGAGTTTGTGTCTTTTTGAACAAGATTAATATCTCCAAGCACAAACTGGCCTGAAGAAGGTAGCTAATATATGGATGGAATTGTTTAAACATTGTAGGATATTGAGGCATTCTGTCTTCACATTGGATTAAATAAACTAACATATGTTGACATGCATTTTATTTTACAAAAATGCATTTTCCAAAATAGCAGGTTAAGTTTGGAGTTTGCAATCAATAATAGATGCAGCTTTGTGTTTTTAGTGGGGATTGAAGTCCAAGAGTTGCATAGTTGTTCTTTCTGATTCCTTTGGTAATACATATATAAGATATTGAGCAAATTAGTTTTATGCTACAATGATAATGTTATTGTGGTAGAAAAGTGCACAACTCCTGACTAGTTAAATATCCATGTAGTATTTTTATGATATGAATGCCTTGTGTGGAAACAGAAGGGTTTTGTTTCCATTGACCAACAAAGCCCCTTTTTATTTGTACTGGATTTCATTTACAATATTTAGCCTTGGTTGTCCTGATAAGAATGCTTTTAGATTCTAAAATGATCCATTATTTGTAGGTATTGTTAATTAAATGAAAATATTGTGCTAATATTGTATGTGGTAATGATTTGATTATCACAGGGTATATCAGTTTAATTCTTAGTCAGAGCCCCAGTATTTACTTACTTTGTGTTATGACTTAGTACAGTTGAGATCCATTGTTATGAATTATGGGTCAGTGTTACAACATAGTTATCAGTATTTTTTCTTGCTTGTTTGTGTACTTAGTGTTATGAGCATAAGTGCACTAAAAGTATTCGCATTTGTGGTCCCACCTAAAGCCAGGGTGTTTTTAGTAGTCGTGAAATTATCTCTTTGGCTCCGAGTATGTCAGGCTTAACTCTTTTTCGATTATTTGAAAATTACTTGTCTTTTTAAATGGATTTGCTTTTGTTTGTCTGTGTGTGTGTGTGTGTGTGTTGTGATTTATTTAAAGTTTTAAAATATATGGTGCTGCTACAGCAGCAATACCAGTTGCTTGTGTTCAAGGCACTGTAAATAGTATTTGACCTTGGTGAAGGTTTTCTAATTTCAAGTTCCAGGCAAGTCTTTGTTCTTTCCCTTTTCAGTTTAATTTTGGGTGACAAGTGTTGTATCTGCTTTGAGGGTCTGCTGAAAGGTATCGTAAGGCTTCACCTTACTGCTGCAGCAGTCCTCATTTTATCACTTTTTTATTTACACTGTTTTTTTAATGGATTTCATACAATACAGACATAATTTCAAGACTTGAATTTTGGTGCAGGAGTGGGGTGTTTTGCCTGTTATTCAACTTAAGTGTAAGAATCCTGTTGTGCTTTCAACAAAGAAAAAGATTTTCATTTTCACTTTTATCCAATAAAGGAGATAGTTAAGAATAAAAATTTGATTTATGCTTTTTATTGTTGCCTTGTAATGCCTTTTGAAAGAGCTTAAATAATGATGAGGTTAGTTCTTTAATACGGCATCATGCATAAACCTGAAAAAGAAACTACGGCTTTGCATACATCCTGTTATTGTTATACACTTACCTTCAGTTGTTTGTCCAGCCCTCTGTCCATTTTCTGTCTGGCTCTAATTTAGGATTCTGAGTTGGTTCGTCATGTGGTGGGTGTGTCAATGTGATGTATCAGTGCATGCTCCCAACCTCTCCTCTCCTAATCTTTCCAGTGCAGAATCTGTGGGAGCCAGTGTATTTTGTGGTTTCACATGGTGCAAAAAACTATCCAAATCCTGAATATGGCTCCACTTTGCCAGGATCCGTATGTTCAGCTACTAAAGTGTCAAGAATTTCATGTGCCTCAGCTTGTAATTCTTTGAAGCACAAGGGAAATCTCTCCAGTGATGTAACACATAACATGTAACGGAAGTATATAATCATTGGGATTCACTGTTAGTGGGCTAATAAAACGGCATATGTAATTCCTGAAAACAAATCGGGAAAGTCCACTATATTTCAATTGTACGTTGGGTGTTTGAATTCAAAGTCATGTTTGTTAGTAATTTGCCAAAAATGTTTAACACAGAACACGTATGACACATATTTGAATGGTATAGCACTAAATGAGATGTCTTTAATTAGGAGTTTGATTTGGTTGCTATTTCTGGATTAGTACTCGGGCATAAGCAATTGCAGTGTCTTAATCAGTGAGGGAGGTATAATAATTACAAAAGAACAAAGGCTGTTTTACAAGAATACCGAAAATAATCTTAAATTCATTTTATATAGTGTGTGTGTATATATATATATATATATATATATATATATATATATACATATACACACACACACACATACAAAGGCAGTATTAAAGTTGAGACAAATCTAAAGGAGGGAATGAATTTGAAAAATAGATTCAGGTGTTTGTGACATTTGAAATTTGAATTCATTTGGCATGTACAGTACTACTGTTCATGACTGTTATAACGAGTAAACAGCTGATACCTTCTCTGTATACTGTACTGAAGCAAACATAAATCTCATTACAGCAAATATCCTAAACTTGACAATGATTTTCGGACAAGCCTGGTGTGAAAAGTCTGTTACTGAAAAATAGTATGCAAATATTTGATATTCAGTAATTTGTTTGCAAATTATATAATGTATGATTTTTTTTTTTATTTTTAGTATTCATTTTGAGCTTTATTTATATTTCCATTACTAAAGAGGAAGTTCAATTGTTTAATTTAATAGAAACCTTACTTTTTTGTTTGTTCAGTTTAGATGCTTGGAAACGTCTTAAAATTTATTTTTCAGACTGCACTGGCTGTGTTAGTGACAAACTTCCTGAATGCTTACTTAAATCTTTACCATTCTTTAGTGGTGATTTGTTTTAAATATTTGACCTTTGTTGCATAGACTGAATTAAGTGCAGATGGCCAGCTGTAGCTGTGATTAAAGGAATACATAAGTGGCCTTGCATAAATTGTGGGTCCCATTTTGATTTTCTAGGTTATTTATTCATTGCCTTTAACTTGTAAGTCAGTGAAAATGGGCAAAGTGTTAAGTAAAAAAAAATGGCAGAAAAATCAGAGGAGTTAGATTTTGAAATTTAACGTGTATTGATCAGCTGGCATTATTTAGGATACTTTGTTTCACTAACCCCTGACATTTTTAATTTCTCTGAGTGTTGGTTGGTGCTGTTGTGGGGGAACCTGTGTAGTGATGTAGTCATGCATGCAGAAAAATTGTGGGTTGGGATAGAATTGTCATACATTTAGTTCACAAAGTTTCACTGCAATTTCTGAGCTACTGTTCAGCTGACAGCTTTAAAGAGGATATAATGTGCGGTTTAAAGTTTTTTACAATGTGCACTAGCAACTCTGCTGCTGTTTTCTCTCTCTTCTTGGGCTCTGTTTTAGAAAACATGTCACTTAACTGTACACTCAATTTCTAATTTCTGTAAAACCTTTATGGAGTACATTAAAAAATACCCCATGTGCCTGTGCCTATTATAGGGATACCATGATACTTGTCTGAACACTTTACATTCCTATTTGCCTTTGCTTTTTGGTCTTTTGCTTGTGTGTCTTAAGTGGAATCTAAAGTGAACCTATTTACCTGCTCAGACATACAGTGGTTTGAAAAACTATTTGCCCTCTTCCTGATTTCTTATTCTTTTGCATGTTTGTCACACAAAATGTTTCTGATCATCAAACACATTTAACCATTAGTCAAATATAACACAAGTAAACACAAAGTGCAGTTTTTAAATGATGGTTTTTATTATTTAGGGAGAAAAAAATCCAAACCTACATGGCCCTGTGTGAAAAAGTAATTGCCCCCTTGTTAAAAAAATAACCTAACTGTGGTGTATCACACCTGAGTTCAATTTCCGTATGCCACCCCCAGGCCTGATTACTGCCACACCTGTTTCAATCAAGAAATCACTTAAATAGGAGCTGCCTGACACAGAGAAGTAGACCAAAAGCACCTCAAAACCTAGACATCATGCCAAGATCCAAAGAAATTCAGGAACAAATGAGAACAGAAGTAATTGAGATCAATCTGTCTGGTAAAGGTTATAAAGCCATTTCTAAAGCTTTGGGACTCCAGCGAACCACAGTGAGAGCCATTATCCACAAATGGCAAAAACATGAACAGTGGTGAACCTTCCCAGGAGTGGCCGGCCGACCAAAATAACCCCAAGAGCGCAGAGACGACTCATCCGAGAGGTCACAAAAGACCCCAGGACAACGTCTAAAGAACTGCAGGCCTCACTTGCCTCAATTAAGGTCAGTGTTCACGACTCCACCATAAGAAAGAGACTGGGCAAAACGGTCTGCATGGCAGATTTCCAAGAAGCAAACCACTGTTAAGCAAAAAGAACATTAGGGCTCGTCTTAATTTTGCTAAGAAACATCTCAATGATTGCCAAGACTTTTGGGAAAATACCTTGTGGACTGATGAGACAAATGTCGAACTTTTTGGAAGGCAAATGTCCCGTTACATCTGGCGTAAAAGGAACACAACATTTCAGAAAAAGAACATCATACCAACAGTAAAATATGGTGGTGGTAGTGTGTTGGTCTGGGGTTGTTTTGCTGCTTCAGGACCTGGAAGGCTTGCTGTGATAGATGGAACCATGCATTCTACTCTCTACCAAAAAATCCTGAAGGAGAATGTCCGGCCATCTGTTCGCCAACTCAAGCTGAAGCGATCTTGGGTGCTGCAACAGGACAATGACCTAAAACACACCAACAAATCCACCTCTGGATGGCTGAAGAAAAACAAAATGAAGACTTTGGAGTGGCCTAGTCAAAGTCCTGACCTGAATCCAATTGAGATGCTATGGCATGACCTTAAAAAGGCGGTTCATGCTAGAAAACCCTCAAATAAAGCTGAATTACAACAATTCTGCAAAGATGAGTGGGCCAAAATTCCTCCAGAGCTCTGTAAAAGACTCATTGCAAGTTATCTCAAACGCTTGATTGCAGTTATTGCTGCTAAGGGTGGCCCAACCAGTTATTAGGTTCAGGGGGCAATTACTTTTTCACACAGGGCCATGTAGGTTTGATTTTTTTTCTCCCTAAATAATAAAAACCATCATTTTAAAAACTGCATTTTGTGTGTACTTGTGTTATATTTGACTAATGGTTAAATGTGTTTGATGATCAGAAACATTTTGTGTGACAAACATGCAAAAGAATAAGAAATCAGGAAGGGGGCAAATAGTTTTTCACACCACTGTATTCGGTAATCCCAGATGTCTTCATCTATGCTCACTAATCTAAAAGATGCAGAGTGAAATCCATCTTCAGTGGCTACATAGCATCCTGGTATAGCACTTGCTTAGTTTAGGACTATAACGCACTACACAGGATGGTGAAATTGATGATTAAACTATGTAGGATGGCGTAAATCTTTGTCCTGCTCTTTCAACTCCCTTTGTTCTGAAAAATGGTACAGGACAATTAACACTTGGACCACTATATATCCTTGGGTCAGAGGACTACTCGGCTGTTTGAACTAACAAATGCCTCAGCATACCCGATGTGCATTTTTAAAATATGTCTACTTTCATCGTCTTCTGTTTGTTATACTAATGTTGGTAGTCTGTGTACTGTGTACACAAGACATTAATCTTGAATGTTACTTTGCATACTGTGCAAAACACAATTAATGGTTGAGGCAATAAAGATTTTTAGCCTTTAATGAATTATGTCTACTGATGAAGAGATTGCCTTCATGGGGTGTTCCTGACACAACTGCTTTTTCAGATCCTTGCTGCCTGCCCACCACTTCCAATTCAAGGGTTGGAGTCGTAAGTTGTCCATGAAAGTTAAAGGGATCTAGAAGTGCAGCAAAGTGGAGGCTTTTGGGTTTATTTGGGAAAGCAGTAATACACACATTCTTAAGCAATAGAAAGAAGCCCCACTGCACAGATTATTCCAGGCTCATTCACTTTAGTGGATTGAATTTGTCCCATTAGGAGACCTAGTGGGTTCTAGGGCTGAGCCAATGGTTGTTGGCTAGGCGCGTTGTAGATGTAAATAAAAATCTTTGATTGGCTCCAAACATTTGCAGGAATTTCCTCAAACTGCTAAACTGCAGCCATCAGTTTTTTAAATCTTCCAGACCTCACAAGAAAGCTGTCGAGCACTCTCATTCACAGCAAGAGGTGTGAGAAATTCTTCTTTTAAGCTATTTTAGCAGAAGTGCACTGTAACTGAGGTAACGCAGCTTGATTAGTGCGTCTTGCACAAAGGTTAAATAGAAAGAGGGCAGGTATATATGTAGCACCATGTCTCTGTGTTGATTGCAGACTCTTAAGTGCCCATGAGTTCTTACTCTTTACATCTTTCTTTTAGGTAGCTCATGATTCTTCAAATGATTGTTCACTGTGGCTGCATAGGTTGGAATTATTTTGCAACACTGCCAAATGTGCCCCTTTTAAAGGATCATCTGAAGCTACTCATGTGCGTGATGAAGCCAGCTCATAATGTGGTTGACTGATCCCCAGCCAAATACATCTTGTCTGGGATGTTAGAAAAATTATATTTACCATCAGTTTTTCTAATCCTAGGCAGTGTTGCAAGACAGCCTGAGCCTATCCTCGTGGTGTTATGTTTTACATAACCTATGCAGTGAGATTTGGGGGCCTGACAAGAAAAGTGATAGTGTGTGTTAGGTCTTGTGAGCAGTGTTTGGGACCCCCAACCTTGGATTGAATATTAGTGTATTGTACTCACAGATTCAAGAGGACCCACCCCTTCATATCAAATACTAATATACACACACACTCTCCAACCTCGTCTTAGTCTCCAGACCCATTGTGTAAAAGTAATAACGAATTAGTAGTAGTAGGAGGAAGAAAGACAATATGCTGCTAAACAGAATGCTACAAGTAATTTGGTTTTACTTAAGACACTGCTTGAGAGCATATAGGAAAGTAATTGTACTGTGTACAGTGCACAATATTATAAAACTAAAATAAACCATACATGAAAGCGGTGTCTTATATTTTTTGAATAGCCTTTGCCTTTGTCCTCCTATATGCACTTTTTAAATCAGCATGTTTGCATGCATGGTAAGAAATGGCAAAGAGGCACTATAGCTAGTCTACAATGAAAACAAAGTATGATTTTTTTTTTTTTTCTTTTTTCCAAGCCTCCTCCCTAAACACAACCAGCCCCCTTCCATATATGGGAGAAAGAGAACAACTGAGGACGCCATGTAAAAGTAATTAGTGACTTCTAGCTTCCTGTTGGTATACTTTTATTATTAATTTTTTATGATGGGGTAGTTCTAATTTGAGTTTTGTGCCAGTGTGGTATCGAGATTTGTAGCAGTTTTAAATGAACTTGGAATGAGTCGTCTTTGATTCATTGTGATAACGTTATGAACACCGCCACGTGCTGTGTGGCTGCATCGAATGAAACAACAAAACTATTGTGTTATGATCTAACATTTCCTGTGCACTATTTTCACACCACCTCTCCACTGTCCAATGTAACAGTTTTCCATGATACAGTATATGGGTCAAGCAGTTAATTATTTGTAATCCACAAGCATCTCTCTACACATCTGCCCCTTGTCTGCTCTGGTGATGGTATTGTACATTGTTGATGTTTTGAAATGATGATATGAACTTTTAGGACGTTTTATTTCCCTAGTGGGTTCTTGTATTTTTGACAGACCATGTACACTTTGTTTCCATGCAGCTGTTTTTGCAGTTAGCCACTAGGCCACCTCATTAATCTTCATAAGGGTTTTTCTTTCTTCAGAGAGAGCCCCTAAAAGGTGTGTCATGGAAGTATTTATGGAACTTGGGAACATGCACTTTTGGGGAAAAAATGGGCATTTATTGCCTCCAAGCTTAAATGGAATACAGTGGTATAACTGTTCCTATATTTCCTTAAAATGAACTATTGTAATGCTGTGGAGACATAAGCAATCAATCATCTAAAAGTTTTCAAAAAATTTGCTCTCTGGAAGCATACTGGACTGGAAGTTTGTCCCCAATGAATGTTAAACGTTTTAAACATTAAGCTGCTTTGTTTGCATTTTGCCTTGTTACTGACAGGTGATTGTGCAGTTTTGAGAATCTCTGCAGCATTTTTGTTTATTATGGTGAACTGGGTGACATTTACTCCATGAAAATCTCTTTATGTTCTTTTCTCTTTGAGCGGTGCACCATGCTGTGAAAATATCAGTTGTCGATTGAAGTTCCAGAAGGCTTTACATGTCGATCCTCTGAACCCTGGATATGTTTAGTTTATTCATTTATTTTTAATTAATTTTAGATGATAGTTTATAGAGAAGTGACAATTCACAAATTCCACATCCCAGCTTGTACTGTATGTGGGTTCACAGGGAATAAAATGAATAAGCAGGGTAATATCTGTAGAAAGGTAAAATTATCTTTGAATCAGAGATACAATTGAATATTAAAAATTTGTCGTGGAAGGATTAGAATATTGTCAACAACCTTTAAAATTACAGCAGAAACAAAAAAAAAATCATAATTATTTTCTTGGTACTGAAGAGATCAGCATTAGTTGTTTTCCTGTTGATACTTGAATAGGAAGTTAAATTGAATGTGATGTGGCAGCTTTCATAGAAGTAATAGAAACTAATAAGATTGACGTAAACTGAAGGATGGGTTTGTAGAGGTGTAGTCCAGTAATGTAATGATAAACTTGATTGAGTTCTGAATTTATATCCACAATATTCTGTGGGATTATCAAGAGAGGCTACAATGGAGGCAAACGATAAGGAGCTGCTGTTATTGTGTATGTGTTGTAAATATGGTGGTGTTCACTTCTTGTAGAAGTTATAGTATCTTTTAAGTAGTAATTATCAAATGTACAAAGTATTATGCATTATAATGGCATTGATCTTGAGTTAAAAGCAGTGAGGAAGTACTTTTAACTTACTGAACCTGTTTGTCATCTGTCTGTCCTTGTTGTTGTTTTTCTTCTTCTTAATCTTGCCTTCTAGTGGAATCCTGCACATTTCTAAATAAATGAGGGGAGACATACATTTTCAGGCTTTGAAAATATTTAAATATTTGTTTAATTTTTTTTTTTTTTTTTTTAAACAGTATCTAATAAAGAGAAAGCTGGTACTTCTCTCCAAAAAAAAAAAGGGATTTTAAGATATTTTATGGTGATTAACCCGGTTAACAATTTTCTTTTATCCCCCAATCTGTCACCTGTCATTGTTTCAAATTTTGTTGGCATATCCCATAGTATTACAAAGTTGTACTGCTTGGCATAAGGTGTCATCCTGTTTGGAATCGTCTCCTGCACCTAAACAATCTCTCAAAACCAGTATTGTAGTAGCAGTTTTATTTTTTAGGGGGGAAGAAAAAAATACCAGTACAGTATATACAGTATATCTCACTGAAGCAACAAGTGAACAATATTGCAACTATGTATGCATAATTGTGTACTCATCCAATCCTTTACTTCATGGCAGTCATTATCCAACCCATTATATCCTAACACAGGGTCACGGAGGATCTGCTGGAGCCAATCCCAGCCAACACAGGACGCAAGGCAGGAGAACAAACCTCAGGCAGGGCACAACACACACCAAGCACACACTGGAGTCAATTTAGGATCTCCAATGCACCTAACTTGTATGTCTTTGGACTGTGGGAAGAAACCGGAGCGCCCGGAGGAAACCCACGCAGACATGGGGAGAACATGCAAAGTCCAGGCAGGGAGGACCTGGGAAACAAACCCAGGTCTCCTTATTGTGAGGCAGCAGCGCTACCACTGTGCGAACCATGCCAGCCAACCTTAACTTTCAAATATTAATTATGCCAGTCCATGAATTAGTTTCAGTTTACCACTAGAAACAGTGAAACCTTGCTTGGGGATTTGTGCTGTAGTTCACACATCTTCTACCTACTGTTACAGCTTCCTCACAGAAGTTCAGTGCATTTTTTAAATTGTTGTTACTTTTTCCTTGTTTCAAACTCCTCCTCCATGTCTGGAATAAACTAAGTACATACATACATTTTCATACCAGCTTCTTATAGTGCTGAGTTACTAGGGGTGGTGGCAATGCCATTGCTGGCAGCCCTGAGCACAGGGCAGGAAACCGGTAGACCCGAGCACAGAGCTAGTGCTACAGACACATACATCTACGTCAGTGTTTCTCAGACACTTAAGCAGCAGGGCTGCAAGTGCATGAGACTTGTTCACAGTATAATCCACCCTGCCACCAGAGGTTTCAACTGAGCTTAATTAGATTTTTTTTTTTTTATCCCAAATCCAGTGAAAAATGAAAGTAGCATGCATTTCTTTCAAACTTTCAGAGTATTATTACTGGTGTGAAATAACCTGATTTTATAGCCTTCTTTTCTTAGAATCATATCAGTCTTTTTAGCTAATGTTCTTGTGAGTTAAATTGATCTTGCTTATCAGTAACATTGCACAAAGTAAAGAATATAATGTTTTCTTACACTTGTGGTGGTCATCGCTGTGTAAAAAATGTAAGGTGCTCATGCCATTTTATTTCCCATAGGCATGGCGGCTATTCGCAAGAAATTGGTGATTGTTGGTGATGGAGCTTGCGGAAAAACCTGCCTGCTTATTGTATTCAGTAAGGACCAGTTTCCGGAAGTGTACGTTCCCACAGTTTTTGAAAACTATGTGGCGGATATTGAGGTGGATAGTAAGCAGGTAAGTTTTGCTAGCCTTTTTCATTTCCTTGAAAAAAATCTGTATATACAGTATACATAAAATGTTGACTGATTCAGTGACACACTTGCACATTAACAAAAATACTGTTTCCCTTTTACTTAAAAAGGTGACATTTGGCAGGATGGTATATCTAGGGCAGTAGGTATCCACTAAGAAAGGACATTTCAATATATCAATATTTAGGGGTCAAAACCAAAAAATGCATCAAGATCTTAAAATACTTTGAGTAATTTAATTGGTTGCATTATAGAAAAGAAAATGAATATTATGTTAACATACATAATTCTGTGCTGAGAGATTGCCAGTAGTATTAGCCCTCGGTAAGCAAAAAAACCTACAAATATTGTATACAGAAAAGTGCTTGGTTACATAGTACTTCTGGTGCCACTGATTAACTGACGACACAATAATTGAGGGTTGTTGTCTTACAAAATATCCCAGGCAAAGAGGCCATTCAGGAATTTTAATACTCTTTGCATAAAGTAAATCAACAGTAGCATGTTAGTTCAAGACTGTTACGCATTCAGTTCAAAGAAGAAAGTTAAAATTTGGAAGTGTTGACATTGCAAAAAGAACATTCATCCTAAAATAAAAACTACCATGAAAAATCTCTTTCCTAATTCTAAACTTAATTCAGAATTAAAATCACCCTTGTCAGATATTGTTGTAATGTTGGCTCTTTAAATGGTAATGTTGATTGTAGACGCATACTGCTGTACTCTGTGATTCAGGAGAACTACAGAGCAACACTTACCAGGACAGGTACATTGTCTGTGTGTGTGTGTGTGTGTATACAGTTGTAGTCAGAAGTTTACATACACTTGCTGAATTCTTTCAAACTCACTTTATAACCCCTCCACAGAGTTTATACTATCAATAAATTTGGCAATTAATTTAAGATGTACTTTGTGCTATGCAAAAGTAATTATTTCCAACGGTGTTCATAGAAAGAGTGTTTCACTTTTTTATTGACTATCACAATTCCAGTGGTTCACAAGTTTACATACACTTTAATATTTGGTTGCATTGCCTTTAAACTGTTTAACTTGAGCCAATCGTTTTGGGTCGCCTTCCACAGGCTTCTTGCTATAAGTTGCTGGAATTTTGTCCCATTCCTCCATACAGAATTGATGTAACTGGGACAGGTTTGTAGGCCACCTTGCTTACACACTCTATCAGTTCTGACCACAAATTTTCAATTGGATTGAAGTCAGGGCTTTGTGATGGCCACTCCAATACCTTATCCTTTAGCCATTTTGCCGCAGTGTTGAAGGTATGCTTGGCGTCATTGTCCATTTGGAAGACCCATTTGCAACTGAACTTAAGCTTTCTTGCTGAACTTTTGAGATGTTGCTGCAGTATATTTACATAATTTTCCTTCCTCATGGTGGTATCTATTTTGTGAAGTGCAAAAGTCCTTCCTGTAGTAAAGCATCTCCACAACATGATGCTCCCTCTCCCATGCTTAACCGTTGGGATGGTGATCTTTGGCTTGCAAACCACACCTTTCTCCTCCAAACATAATAATGGTCATTATGGCGACACAGTTTGATCTTTGGTTCATCAGACCGTAGGATATTTTCCCAGAAAGTAAGATTTTGTCCCAATGTGCCATTGCAAACTTCAGTCTTGCCTTTTTTATGGTGGCTTAGGAGCAGTGGCTTCTTCCTTGCTGAGCAGCCTTTTAGGTTTTGTTGATATAGGACATGTTTTACTGTTATTATAGATACTTATCTACCAGTTTCCTCCAGCATCTTCACAAAGTCCTTTGCTGCTGTTCTAGGATTGATCTGCCCTTTTTGTGTCAAAGTGCATTCTTCTCTAGTAGACAGAATGCGTCTCCTTCCTGAGCAGTATGACGGCTGTGTGGTCATACAGATGAACATGCAACCTTCAGACGGTTGAAAATTTTTCCCAAAGATGAACCAAATTTGTGTTTTTTTTTTTCTGTCCTCCTGACAGTTGAACACACAGGCCGAGTTTGATGGTAATCAACGTACATTCTCATCTTGTCTCCAGTTGTTTAAAGCCACGGTTAACAAAGTGTACTGTATATAAACTTGTGATCCACTGCAATTTTGATGTAGTCAATAAAACTGAAATAATGTGCAAGTGAACATGGTTGGAAAAATGACTTTTGCCCTGTACAAAATAGATATCTTAAACTATATGCCAAATTTATACTATGTTAGTATAAAATCTTTGGAGGGGTTATAAAGTAAGTATTAAAAAAATTCACCCTAAGTGTATGTAAACTTCTGACTTCAACTCAATGTATGTGTAACACATAGTGTTCAGATTATAAAAGAAATGTACTGAGGACAATTATTAAAGATCTAACTTATAATGGAAAATGTATGTCTCCTTAGTAGTAGTAATATTACTAACGGTAGTAGCAGTAGCAGCTGCAGTCATCTTGTTTTAATCATTACTTCTTATTTATATGGCTAGCACTTGTACCTTATCTGCCATATGTTGTGCTGTCAGCCCCTGCCCTTGTGTTCAATATATATGGCCTACAGTACCACATTTTGCTGTGGTCATTGGCTTTGCTTTACAGTACTGTACTTTCTTTTAAACTTGTAGATAACACATAAAGTGAGACTATTTCTTCCATACCTGAATGATTGATTAGTGCATCAAAATATTAAGGCCAAGATAATAACATAACTCTTGACCTTCTCTTCACTCTGAATTTGAATGTTGTGTAGCCCACTCTAATCACTGGGACTTAAAAACAGTTATCGTCAAAAAGTATAATGAGTAATTACTTTTAATTTTATTCACATATCATGTTAAACATACAAGTGCCTCATATGGTTATTGTTCTACTGTAGAAATATCACTAATTGCTGGCTGTTTGTTTTAAATGGTCATTCTCCTATATTAAACACACAAATGTAGACTCCCTGCACAGATCATGCTTAGTTATAAGTACATCCACAACAAGATTAAATGCTAGATTCTTTGATCAGAAGTCCAAGGGTTTCCTAGTTCGCTCTAAAGACATTTGTTATGAATAGGAAAACTGCTGCCTTTACTAACATTTTTTTATTCCTTGATAATCTTTTTGTACCAGCTTTCTTTGTTAGCATCTTGTATTTCAGGCTTTCTCTTTCTTTTTAAAAGGTTTGACAAAGTAAATTATGCACTTGTAAAACTTGTCAGCTGTAGTTAGATATACTGTAATATTCATTCTTAAGTCAGTCATTTGGGCACATGGATTTTGAAATACAATTTGTGTACTTCTCTAAATGGATTGTTGATGTCCTGCCAAAAGTAAGAATTAAAAAAGAAATGTCACTCTTAGCTCCGGAGGCAAAAAAGCTTTTGAGGTGTAAAGTAGCAGGTACTTGTTAATCACAAGGTTGATTTCCTTTAATACAGATAGCTCAGTGAATGCATTCGCTATTTGAAATACATGTCTTGTATGCGGTAGTTTAGTTCTCTCTTAAATTTGTAGAAGTAATCAGTTTGATTAGATACTTTTCTATTGCCTCCACTGTATGAATGTTCGTGCATATTAAGATGAATTCTGTGATGTGAGGTACATTAGCTTGTGTCTGAAATGATATAATCTGTAGTACACCCATGTCCTTAAACACAAGGCCTTTCCACTGTGGGCTGCAGGCATAATGCTAAGCCTTGCCAGTGCATTACAGAGCTACTCAAGAGGGGATTTTCATTGAACTTGACAGAGCCTGTGGCATTGAATGAGAGCCGTGTCCTACTTGTCAGTATTGATGGTGTCTTGTATCTGACAGATGAGTTTTGATTCAGTTATGGTCTTTGTAATGGCAGACAAAAAAAATGCATGTAAGTACAAATCTCTTGGGTGTAGGTTTTCCCTACCTTAGTTTTGTAGTTTTAACAACATTCTGCTCATAGGTTTTATAAAGAGTGCAGGAAATTATTGGAAGGAAGGGTTTCCTGTTTAACTTGTGCTGTTCAGGCAGGGCATACAATATTGCCTATGTGCTTAAATAAGTGCTGCTTTAAAATACCTTTGGTGAAGTCATCTGTGTTCTCCTAGGGAATGGAAGTGAGATCATTCCCTTAACAGGATCTGGTGCTGGGCAACTCCCTTCTCCACCCTTCTCTTGATTTTCAATTCTTTTCTGTTTTTCCTTTTTATTCTGTGTCTGACCTTCACATTGCATCTCTTTTGTGGCTTGTTTTCTGACATATCAATGATTTTTGTACCCTTTTGTACTTTACATGAGGTACTTTGTGAAGTGATGGCAGTTTTTTTCATTTGAGTGCTTTTCATACTTGGACTCATCATAGAAGGAGTGTGTTTATATCATTTCATGTTTTGTTATACTTGATCATGATTTTTGTTCATATACTGTACAATGCCAGCCAAACCAGTTTGTGTAAACACCATAACAAGTCTGTCTATGTCAGGTAATGCAAAAGAGGAAATGATCGGTGGACTTTTAGTAAGAGTCAAGATTTAAACCCAAGTCATCTGTTGTTTCATGCTATTGCAGTCTCACGATTAAGAGTTTGTTAAATGTAGTCATCAGCTTTCTTTAAAGCCAGCCCCTAGGGATGTTAGATAGTATCAAGTGTCTTATTAACATGTTGCCTTCATCTTGGAATGCTTATATGACACAGTTCTGTCCTCAAAACCATAGAATAAAGAGAAGTTGTTTTCATAAATAGTAATGAACACACACAGGATGCAAAAGAAATGCAGAGCATGAATAAATATGCATGTACATTGGTATATTTTCTTCCCGTGTCTGGATACAGCAATATCCCATGTAGGCCTCCATATGAAGCCTTACTGAATTTTTCTGGTTATTTCCTAATGCTTTCTCTTTGCCAAGGTTGAGCGTCCTTGACAAGTCTCCTGCTTTTGCCTGTCGTCTTGTTCCCTTCGTGTCCTTTTTCACACAGCCCCCTGTCTGAGCCTCAATCTCCTATCTTAAACCTCTCTGTGTGATAGGGATTTTTGATACTCTCCTCATCTTTTCCTTGTTTCTAACCACATGCTCCTACAATCTTAAGTTAACTTGTCCTAAGTTTTTTAACTGATCTTAATCACTTCTTTTAATCTTTTTCTTTAGTCTCTCTTTCTTCCTCACTTAATTGCCAATAGTCTACATAACTAGAACTACCACAGTGCCAATGCAGTGATCAGTTGCAGCGTATGCGAGATGTGTGTATGTTACTGTTCACATAAAGGGGGTATGCACAAATTGCACACAGCGTGCAGTTAGTATCATGGTTTTAATCTCAAGTCTAAATGTAAAACCACTCATGCTCCTGTGGTTTTACAGACGTATTTCAGTCTTCTTTACAGAAGTTTAATTACTGTAGCTAACCATGCTTATTTTATTTATTATTCGTAAAAGATTATATTTTGGTGTTTGATAAAGAAAGCAAATAAGTAATTACAGCAAATTCTTTCAAATCTCTTTTAGCAGACATTCAGCCCTCTCCACATGTAGTATCTATTGCGTTTTCTTAGGCCATCAAATGACATACACAATATCAGCATAACCAAATTAACAATTTGCTTTCCATTAGGTTACCTTAGGACTGTATTCTTGGCTTACTGCAGATAATGCTGCCTATAAAAGTTTGGGTGGTTTTACATTTGTACACGCATTATTTAATCATTTTAGTCAAATGTGTGCCAATGTAGAAGCTGGATATCTATCTTGACAGTGTATCTATTTAGATGTTTTATGATACTTTCTTTTACACTGACTGTTAAGCATGGGCAAAGCAGAGATACAGTGAACTCAGAATTTGAAACCGATAAACCCAAACAAAGCAAAAATGGCAGCTATAAAAAGCTGCATTTATTTTTTGAAAAAATATTTTAAACCACATTTTTTAAGCAGCAATTGTATTTTATCCTTCAGAGATTTTTTTGATTGTTTTAATCACCTTAGAAAAGTCAAACTAATATGCAGTCCAATCCTATCCTGTTGTTCACAGTACAATTCAATTCCATCATGCTTTAAAAAAAACAAGTGAGAATATATTTGGGGAAGAATGGGGAATTGGTGGTTAGCTCTTACAAATAAAGAAATAGGTACAAAAATCAATAAAGGCAAATATACCTGCTACCACTATTGAATGATAATCAAGAAAGTGAGTTCCACTGAAACAGTGGTAACTTTACCAATGCTCCGTGTATTTAAAAAAACAAAAAACTTAATAGTGTGTGTGTGTGTGTGTATATATATATATATATATATATATATATATATATATATATATATATATATATATATATATATATATATATATATATATATATATATATATATATATATATATATATATATATATATATAAATAAAAATAAAAAATACATGGTGCATCCGGAAAGTATTCACAGCGCTTCACGTTTTCCACATTGTTACAGCCTTATTCCAAAATGGATTAAATTCATTTTTTCCTCCGAATTCTACACACAACACCCCATAATGACAAAATGAAAAAAGTTTGAGGTTTTTTCAAATTTATTAAAAATAAAAAAATTGAGAAAGCACATGTACATAAGTATTCACAGCCTTTGCCATGAAGCTCAAAATTGAGCTCAGTTGCATCCTGTTTCCCTGATCATCCTTGAGATGTTTCTGCAGCTTAATTGGAGTCCACCTGTGGTAAATTCAGTTGATGTGACATGATTTGTAAAGGCACACACCTGTCTATAGAAGGTCCCACAGTTGACAGTTCATGTCAGAGCACAAACCAAGGGAAGGTTACAGAAAAATTTCTGCTGCTTTTGAAGGATCCGATGAGCACAGTAGCCTCCATCATCCGTAAGTGGAAGAAGTTTGAAACCACCAGGACTCTTCTTACAGTTTGCTGGCTATCTAAACTGAGCAATTCAGGGAGAAGAGCCTTAGTCTTAGACCAAGAACCCAATATTCACTCTGTCAGAGGTCCACTGTGGAGAGAGGAGAACCTTCGAGAAGGACAACCATCTCTGCAGCAATCCACCAATCAGGCCTGTATGGTATAGTGGCCAGACGGAAGCCACTCCTTAGTAAAAGGCACATGGCAGTCCGCCTGGAGTTTGCCAAAAGGCACCTGAACGACTCTCAGACCATGAGAAACAAAATTCTCTGGTCTGATTAGAAAAAGATTGAACTCTTTGGTGTGAATGCCAGGCGTCACGTTTGGAAGAAACCAGGCACCGCTCATCACCAGGCCAATACCATCCCTACAGTGAAGCATGGTGGTGGTAGCATCATGCCGTGGGGATGTTTTTCAGCGGCAGGAACTGGGAGACTAGTCAGGATAAAGGGAAAGATGACAGCAGCAATGTACAGAGACATCCTGGATGAAAACCTGCTGTAGAGCGCTCTTGACATCAGACTGGGGCGACACTTCATCTTTCAGCAGGACAACGACCCTAAGCACACAGCCAAGATATCAAAGGAGTGGCTTCAGGACAACTCTGTGAGTGTCCTTGAGTGGCCCTGCCAGAGCCCAGACTTGAATTCGATTTTAACATCTCTGGAGAGATCTTAAAATGGCCCTGCACCGAAGCTTCCCATCCAACCTGATGGAGCTTGAGAGGTGCTGCAAAGAGGAATGGGCGAAACTGGCCAAGGATAGCTGTGTCAAGCTTGTGGCATCATAATCAAAAAGACTTGAGGCTGTAATTGCTGCCAAAGGTGCATCAACAAAGTATTGAGCAAAGGCTGCAAATATTTCTGTACATGTGATTTCTGAGGTTTTTTTGTTTTTAATAAATTTGCAAAAACCTCAAGTAAACTTTATTCACGTTGTCATTATGGGGTGTTGTGTGTAGAAATCTGAGGGAAAAAAAGTGAATTTAATCCATTTTGGAATAAGGCTGTAACATAACAAAATGTGGAAAAGGTGATGCGCTGTGAATACTTTCTGAATGCACTGTACAGTGGCTTGCAAAAGTATTCGGCCCCCTTGAACTTTTCCACATTTTGTCACATTACAGCCACAAACATGAATCAATTTTATTGGAATTCCACGTGAAAGACCAATACAAAGTGGTGTACACGTGAGAAGTGGAACGAAAATCATACATGATTCCAAACATTTTTTACAAATAAATAACTGAAAAGTGGGGTGTGCGTAATTATTCAGCCCCCTGGGACTAGTCTCCCTCTTCCTGCCGCTGATAAACATCCCCACAGCATGATGCTGCCACCACCATGCTTCACTGTTCGTATGGTATTGGCCTCGTGATGAGCAGTGCCTGGTTTGCAAGCCACTGTATATAGTTCCATTTGGAAGTCATGGTGAGAGAGAGAGTGCAAATCAAAATGTGAATTATTTCTGCTGGCAGTGTGGAAATACTTGTTCTGCAGGTCATTTTTTAGAATAAACATTTAGTCACTACATCGTTTTTAACCAATAACGGATAGCTGAAGAATTTGAAAAAATAAAGTTTCACGTAAGCCATTGCCTTTGTAGACATTTGCTAGAAATATTAGGCTTCAAAAAGTCTGAGTTTTTGTATGTTATACCAAGTAATTATTTCAGCTTTTCTACTAATTAATTAGTGTACAAAATTGGTAGTTTTCATTTATTTGAAACTTAACTTTCTAGCATCATTCAGTTAACATTAAAAATGCCATTATAAATAAAGAGCAGGTTCTAGTTTAATTGTTTGTTGCAGCCAGGTCTCAAAGCTTTTCTTGATTGTACTTCTACTTATTATTTCCCTGATTTTAGTAAATGTTACATACACAAAATATTTGTTCGTTTGGTTATATTAATGATTGTTTTTTTTTTTTTAAGTTTTTTATTAAATGTTTTCTGTACATTCAGTACTTTATCAAACTAAAACAAACTGTCAAAGTTTTTCTTTTACATATTCACGGTATTGGCTTAAAAAAAAAAATTCTGATGTTTGTTAAAAGGCTTTTAAATTTACTTTGTCTACCACCCTTTTTTGTATTCTGTAAAGGTTGAACTGGCACTTTGGGACACAGCTGGTCAAGAGGACTATGATCGACTGAGACCTCTTTCTTATCCGGATACAGACGTCATCCTTATGTGCTTTTCCATTGACAGCCCAGACAGTTTAGGTATGAGAAATTTATACTAGGACAAAATATCATTGCTCTTAGAATATTACATTACTTTAAGCACTATGTGAAATGTTTGATTCCTAAGTTTTGGAGCATGTGCTTATACCGTGTTGCCACACCCCCCAGGTCTGATGCCTAAACAAGATTAAAGTACAGACAAAGTAGTAGTTATACCAGGTTGAATTATTTTCTCCAAATTATTTTAACTGTGTTCATTACTCCACTTTTGACTTGAATTAAGTATTTCATGATTAAATTTTATACCCTAGATAATGGCATGTGAAAATTTATTTTTATGTTAAATGCTGAGTAGTCTTGTGTCCATTAAGAAGATGAGACAAACTCTAGTCCTGAATAAATTAGGACTTGCTGTTCAAATTAAATATTTTGTCACCATTCATTTTCTCAGTTTTTCTTCTTAAAAGTTGTCCATAGATTGATTCTTTTGAAAGATGCACATTAACTGACGGATATCTGAGGTAGATGTTTTGAAACTGATAATGATACGACATATTTACAGCTTTTCTAGTGTTTCACGCAGTTACTATGCTCAAATGTACAGAGTGATTATCTGATCAGATGCATGATACAGAAAGCTTTGTGTTTAGTAGTATAATTTAATCTATACAGAACTTCCATATTTTAAATTTAAAAAGCAACACTAAGTTAGTAAAGATTTTTAAATCTAAAATCGCATACAATAATGGTCAAACGTTTCTTCAAATTTAATCAGCTGAAATGCTCTGAATGACCTAAAATGGTGAAAAGGTAAGTAGTAAACCACCAGAGGTTTACATTTAAAGTTTAGGTTAACAAAAACTGTAAAGAAGAAATATCAGAATGTTACAAATATGCCTCCTTCATGGAGCATCTAATAGGTTGAAACCTACAGATATTCTATAGCAATTAAAGTAAATTAAGCCTTGGAAGCTGAAGCAAACAGTTTGCACAGGTGTCCTAACTTAATAATCTGTCTGTCTTAAAGCAATGTTAGGGCAGACTGTGTTGCTACACACTACTGCTACTACTTGGACAATATTACACTGTAGAAAATTGTAAATTCCAGTGGTAATGGCAAGTAATTGTCAAATAACAAATGAAATGAGAGAGAGCGAGCATTATTACCCTTACAGGTGAAGGACTTTTATTTAGAGGATTAACTTGACAATTTGATTGATTTATTTATTTTTTTTGCAAGTACAGTCCTACACAATCCAAAGGCATTTGGAAACGGGAAGAAACTCTGGTAGGAGAGATCTTTGGGTAGACCCAAAGTCACAAGCCAATCAGAAGTCAAGTTTCTGAGGGTCACCAGCTTGTGTGATAGGTGCCTCACAGCACAAGCAGCTATCAAGTACAGCTTAACAGTGCAGGTCTCAGTTTCTGTTGTAAAGAGACTTTGTGCTGCATGTTTGACAGGGTGAGTGGCAGTAAGAAAGCCATTCTGTAAAGGACAAAATAGGGCCTTGAAATACCAGCTATGGGCTACTGAAGAATGGAAGAAAGTTTTATGGACCGAGAAGTCAAAATTTGAGATCTTCGTTTCATCACTCAGGGTGTTTATATGCCATAGAGTTGGTGAAAGGACAGTTCCTCAGTGTGTGCCACCAACTGTCAAACACTGTGGAAGAAGTGTGATGGGCTGGGGTTCTTTTGCTAGAGGCAGATTTGGTAAGTGGCATTATGAATCAAAAGGGTTACAACCGTTTGGCTGTTATATGAGCAAAAAGAGTCTACTTTAAATCAAAAATCTGAATAACATTTTGTACACTTAATGATTCCTTGACTTTTTTATTTGCCATTGTTTATTTGTTCTACAGTCATCTGAAAAAGTTTGGGAACCCCTCTAAGCCTGCATATAGTTTACTCTACTTTCAACAAAAAAGATAACAGTGGTATGTCTTTCATTTCCTAGGATCATCTGAGTACTGGCGTGCTTTCTGAACAAAGATTTTTAGTGAAGCAGTATTTAGTTGTATGTATTTAACTGTGCA
This sequence comes from Polypterus senegalus, assembly GCF_016835505.1. Lineage (NCBI taxonomy): Eukaryota > Metazoa > Chordata > Cladistia > Polypteriformes > Polypteridae > Polypterus > Polypterus senegalus. The sequence goes on along the minus strand of NC_053165.1, from coordinate 52,381,835 downwards.
AAAATGTGGGTCCCCTTGTAATTTTGCTGATTTGAATGCGTGTAACTGCTCAATACTGATTATTTGCAATACCAAATTGGTTGGATTTGCTTGTTAAGCCTTGAACTTCATAGACAGATGTGTCCAATCGTGAGAAAAGGTATTTAAGGTGGTCAATTGCAAGTTGTGCTTCCCTTTGACTCTCCTCTGAAGAGTGACAGCATGAGATCCTCAAAGCAACTCTGAAAACAAAGGTTGTTCAGTATGATGGTTTAGGGGAAGGCTACAAAAAGCTATCTCAGAGGTTTAAACTCTCAGTTTCAACTGCAAGGAATGTAATCAAGAAATGGAAGGCCATAGGCACAGTTGCTGTTAAACCCAGGTCTGGCAGGCCAAGAAAAATACAGATGCAGCAGATACGCAGGATTGTGAGAATAGTTACAGACAACCCACAGATCACCTCCAAAGACCTGCAAGAAAATTTGGCTGCAGATGGTGTATCTGTACTCAGAGCAATTTGCACAAAGAACATCTGTATGGCAGGGTGATGAGAAAGAAGCCCTTTCTGCACAAAGTCGCTTGTTGTATGCAAATGCTCACTTAGACACGCCAGATTCATTTTGAAACAAAGTACTGTGGACTGATGAGAAAAAAATTGAGTTATTTGGTCATAACAAAAAGTGCTTTGCATTGCAGAAGAACAACGCCACATTCCAAGATAAACACCTGCCACCTACTGTCATGTTTGGTGGACATTCCATCATGCTATGTGGCTAGTTCAGGGACTGGGGTCCTTGTTAAATTCAAGGGTCGGATGAATTCAACCCAGTATCGCCAAATTCTTCAGGATAATGTTCAAGTATCAGTCACAAAGTTGAACTTACACAAAGGGGTTGGTTATTACAACAAGACAATGACCCAAAACACAGTTTGAAAACTACAAATGCATTCATGCAGAGGGAGATGAACAATGTTCTGGAATGGCCATCACAGTCCCCTGACTTGAATATCATCGAAAATCTATGGGATGATTTGAAGCAGAGGCTGTCCATGCTCGGCAGCCATCAAATTTAACTGACTGGAGAGATTTTGTATTTAGGAATGGTCAAAAATAACTTCATCCACAATCCAGATACTCAAAGGCTATAGGAGGCATCTAGAGGCTGTTACATTTGCAAAAGGAGGCTCAACTAAGTATTGATGTCATATCTCTGTTGAGGTGCCCACATTTTTGCATCTGTCTAATTTCATGATGCATATTTTCTGTTAATCCAATAAACTTCATGTCAATGCTGAAATACTACTGTTTCTATAACACATGTCGTATGTTAAAAGGAAGTTGCTATTTTGAAAGCTCAGCCAGTGATAAACAAAAATCCCAAGAATTAAGAGGGGTTCCCAAACATTCATATGACTGTATGCCTTGATTTAATGAAACACATTCAATTAAATGTATTTTCATAAAAACCGAAAAAACTTTGTCAATCCTTTGACCAGTAGCGTGCATCTTAATTAAAACAAAATATACCATAAACTGTCACACTAATTTCAAAATCTAATAATGCCTGTGCCAGTTAAATCTGTCTTTTCAAAATAGTATAGACAGATATGTCCATTTATTTGCAGCATGCTATGTAAAATGTTAATCTTGATAATGTGTATTCTTTTGGAAATGCAGAAAACATCCCAGAGAAATGGACCCCTGAGGTGAAGCATTTCTGTCCAAATGTTCCTATCATTCTCGTGGGAAACAAGAAAGACTTGCGAAATGATGAGCACACACGCCGTGAGCTGGCCAAAATGAAACAGGTGTGAAATGTTATTTTTCCATTATGAATTTCCTGTGAAAGTTTATGGAATCATTCCTGTTTCCAATATGCATTTTAGCAGTTTTACCAGTTTCCAAATTCTTTCATACATTTTTAACTGTGATCTCTTTCGCGTTCATGTACAATTTTGATCTCATTTTACAGACACAATATTGGAAAGTTAAAAGGCTTTTATTGAATAGAGAACCTTTGTTTATAATTGACATTTAAAATTCAAGTCAGCTTGATTGAAAATAAGTGGAAACAAGCTGTAATGTTTATATATTTAGCCTTTGCAATTTCAGAGTAAAGTGTTAATTACTTTTTGTAATGAAACTAAAAGTTAAATGAAGCAGGTCAGTTTTTTCAATATATATACCTGTTTGTAAATGGCAACGGGGAAAAGAATTTAGGTAAGAGGTTCCTTTTAGTAGTGATTGTTTCTGCTACAAATCATGACAGTACTGTACTATCGGACAGACGTTTTCTGGTGACCATACACTAGGGAAGAGTGCTACATTCATTGTTAGATCTTTCTTGCTCTTCACAAGTACTAAATAGAGTGACATTTCTTTCAGTAGGTTTTACATTTTTCCAGTATGAGGTGGAGTGGTAAGGTAAGGCAAGGCATACCCAGTGTCTTTCAAAAGCCCATAGGCTATCATTGAGTGGACAGATGGAATGTTTCAAGCCCATCTTGTTTTTGTTTAGAATTGAAGGCACGCTTCTTTGATTTTATGATAATTTGAACTTATTTATACTGTACACTCAGTGTTAGTTTCTCTTTTTTCCTTTAGTGTCTTTATACTGTAATTCTGTCAAAATGTAAGAATTTTCCAATGTGTTAAATTTTGCAAAAAAAAGAAAAGTGCAATAGCTTGTCTGTTGTGAGTGCTCTTATTGTAGTGTACTTATTTTCCTTGGTAGAAGGTCTGGTGTAATTTAATTGTAGCAGTGTGTGGTTCCATAGCATGTTGGTTGAGATTAATGTTTTCATGCCAAAACCTAATCGCACTTTCGACAGAACAGAGTAGAACATGTGTATTTACATTCATGTTTCCCGTCCTTTGTAGCTAGGAAGATTTTAGACAAGAATGAGATCAGGTGCTGTTTTTGTGTTGCTTTGAGGCTATCCTTAGTGTTCATGAGCTGTATATGGATGCATTGGGAGAAATGTATCCTACAGTTAGTTTGCTGTATATGTAGATAACTTGCTTACAACCTTATAATGGCATGTATTTTATATGTGGATATCGTGCTTGTCTTTTTATGTCTCTGCCCTAAAAACATCATGCCAATTGGAATCATAAGTCAGAAAATAAGAGAAAATGTATTTTGTAGAAGTAGTTGTGTGTATTATATTTTTGCTGACTTTATTGGGGGCAAAGGGTGGGCAAAAGAATTCTGTTGTCTTTGACTTGAAGCATTAAAGCAAATAAACCACACTAAGGTACTTGGCTTCATAAGCTGTAGAAGTTGCTTTATTTTGGTAGTTCAAAAAATGTTGATTCTTTTACTAGCAATTAAGGAAGTCTCCTTAACAGGGGGTTAAGGAGGGGTTATTCTGAGTGGCGTCCTATCCCTTTGTATCTCTCTACTTCTGTCTGTGCTTTCACCTAAACTAATCATTGAGGTTCACATACTTAGTAACTGGAATTTCTGCACACATATATGAGTTAACAACTCTGGAGATCTTTCCTTCATATATGAAGTACAGCGGATGTCAGTCTCTTCAGGCCCCTATAAGAGTTTCAGAATGTTTGATATAAAGGCTGAAAGCATGGCTAATCATGTCCGACTTTTTCAACTTTTAAGATCTTGTAACCACCAATATTTAGACTCTTTTTTTTTAAATGTGTGTTTTTAATCATATTTAATTTTATGCATCAGGGTTTTCTAGCGTCGCCTGACGTTTTAAGGAATTTTGCTTAGCCCTCAATTAATTCAACTCTTCCTGTATTTCCCCTAAAGGTTTCTTGGATGCTTAGATAGTTAGGTCCATTAGTGTTTGGATAGTGACACAATTTTCATAGTTTTGGCTCTATATGCCACCACAATAGATTTGAAATGCAGAAATAATTACATGATTAAAGTGTAGGCCTTCAGCATTAATTCAAGGGTTTAACAGAAATATGAACCATTTAGGAATGACGGCCATTTTTATACAGGGCCCGCCTTCCCTAATTTTCAGGTCACTTGAATGAGATGTGTGAACACTGTGAATCTCCTAGACAAATATGACAAGTGCTGCTTTAAAAAAAAATGCTGCTTCATTAAGAGCTTAGGGTTCCTCAGCGATTTCCCCTATTATCTGTATTGAACCTATAAAATTGCTTTAAAGAAAAGGTGGTTTGTGTGTTTAAGTGAATTAAGGAGAAAAGTGTGTTAATGTACAGTGGTGTAAATTATGAGATTTACTTGTTGAATACCTAAACTTAATAGAATAGTATAGAGAGTAACTGTGGTGTTTCCTGCTGCTTAGTTTTGAAAATTAAAGCTAAACACAGCTTTATAAATATTCTGTGTCACTAATTGTAAAATAATCAATAACATCAAATGCAAACACAACAAAGCAGTATACAGCAGTACTTCACTATGACACCTCCTAAAAGTGGAGAAGTGATGTTGTATGCTGTCAATGCAACATGCATGTTAACCCACACAATACAGGAATATGTATTTACCTGGATAAAATCAATTTTATTTCTGTGATGCACATTTGGTAAAACATTATTTATTAACCATGTTTTATATATTAACCATATTTAAAAGATGAAGCAGCAGGTTCCTGTGTACAATGCTTCTACCAGTTTGCTCTTTAGTTTTATTAATGAGGATCTTGAGTTGAATCAGATGGATCCGAGAATGTTAAATGAAACTTAAATAATCATTAATATGGGTTAAAATTTGCAGTCGGAAATTTTATGAAATGTTCCTAAATTTATGAAAACATTTCTATTACATAGAAAAATCTCATTGAATTAGAAAGTTTATATTGGTGTAGCAGAATTAATGGGCTTCATTTTTATCTTGTTTCTGACCTTCTAATACCTATCTGTAGGAACCTGTAAAACCTGAAGAAGGACGAGATATGGCCAACCGGATTGGTGCTTTTGGCTACATGGAATGCTCAGCAAAAACAAAGGACGGCGTCCGGGAAGTATTTGAGATGGCCACAAGAGCGGCACTGCAGGCCAGACGGGGCAAGAAACCGTCCAAATGCCTTCTTTTATAAATGAGGAAACCAATCAAGAAATGTCTGCGTTCCAGCGCTGGACACGGGAAAGCCCAGGTTCCCTTCCCCAGCACTCCATCTCCATGCCAATTGACTTGACTTCATATTGAATTGGTGTTTGTTAACCCTAGAATAACTGTGTCTTGAGTGTTCTGCCCTTTTGTTTGTATTTGTTTTGTTTTTTGTCTATGTATTATTGCAAGGGGGCAGATTATTTCCCAGTATTTAAAACTTTAATTCCTACAATTTTTTTTTTCAGTTTTGATGGAGTAATCTGTGCCAGCCTGAGATGATGCACATGTTCCTTTTAGCTTTTCATTCAGCTTTTTCATGAACTTTGGTGGAAGGCCATGGGTCCATCTGAAATGTGATAGCAGTGAATAAACAAGTATCTGCTTTCATAGCCTCACAGATGGCTTAGAGAATCCCTGGGCCTAATACTAGTTTATACTACCACTGTGTTTTCTTCTTTCTTTCCCTCCTTTTTTATGTAGTGCATCCTTGTAACACTGTTTTTGTAAAATTGAATTTCCTAATTGCTAGACGTGTAGCCTTTACATAATTTAAAAAAACAATGAGGGTGGGGGTGTATTTCAGAACAGATGTGAAAAGGGTTTAAACACAAACTGGGGAGCATTTTGATTTGTATAAAGGCTTAGTATCTTTCTGTAATAAGTAACTGTTAATATAATCAATGTATCCACTTTTAACACGCAATAAACGCGTAAAGTGTGATTTCTTTAAAAAAAAAAAAAAAGGTTTTTTTTTGTTTTTGTTTGTTTTTTAACTCTTGAAATTAAGTTGTAACCCAAAGTCCCAACACATTCACTTGGGCTTTCTTCATTTCCCTGATGTGTTCCAATGATCTGAATGCAGAGCCTGATTTCATCCAGCCCAGTGGCAGTACCTCAAACGCCCAGTGGGAGGCAGTATACACAACTGTTTCACAAGTCAAAGATCTCACTGATGACAATACAGCCAGAGAATATCTTTTGTGCCATGAATCATGTACGTTTTTGAATCTTGCTTTGTAATGTATTCTCTAAATGGCTACAGTGAAGCTGCGAAAATCCTTAAATGTATTGTTTCAACACTTGGAGCTTGTTTGAGAACTTGTTCTGTTCTTTAACCTTAAGTGATCGTATTTTACAATAAAATTCTGTAACGCTTTTCAAAGACACTGTAGACCCTATAACATGTTTCATACTTTTATATACTACTTCTGCAGTTCAATACAATACCAGTATATTTTATAAGTGTTGTACAAGTGACTGATGGGTACGAATTCATTAACATTTATTAGAGGGTGGCAGAATGGTTAATATTGCAGCTGGAGGGCCAGGATTTTCTCTGCTGGCCTTGTCATTCTTGGAGTTTTCATATTTTGTGGGAATTTCACTGGGTACTATGTCCTGCATTTCAGAGTTGGACCCTCCTTTGCAGATCATCAAGCTGGGATAGGCTTTGGATTTCAACAACCATGGGATCAAAAAAGAAATGGCTATTTCAGTGGAAAGGGATACATTATGACAATTTACAGGACACTAATGTGTTTTTTTGAATTGTCCCCATGATGTGTTATCGTACTTTCAGACTACGTAATACTTCTTGTTACAGCTATTGTTCTAATTTAATTTGTGATGTCCTGTTGGCCTTTGAAACTACGTATACACCAAAGCCAGATCGAGACCCCCACAGGCCGTTGGGTGACTTCAAGAATAGAGCTTCTTAGATCTTGTTTTTAAAAATTAATTCTTGCATACTGACATCCAACACACTGAAAATCCTTACATAGAGCTGGGGTCCACCATGTTGATTTAAGAAACACAAATATCAGATTGTATCAACAAGTAGAGTGGGAAGGGGGATTGCAAGATGAGAAGGTCCCTTGATGCCAAGGACCACTGGGCACGCCCTCAGAACAACCTAATTTTAGAGCCGCTTCTGTCTAGACCATTTTTATGCCAGTTTGCACTCATTGCATCAAGGACAGACTTCAGCTCCCAAGAGGCCTTAAACAATGGGTACAAAAAAAAATAAGATAACTGGTATTTTAAGGAAACGTATTTTGTGGTGTTCATTGAACATTTAGCAGTCGTTCTGCTTTATTTTCTGCATTGTAAACTTGCTTTCAGCCTTCTTAGAGCTCCTTTTTTAAATTAAATTTGTGGTGGGTCATGTGGGTCAATGTAAATGACTTTGCGAAGATGTACATAAGGTAAGGAGGACAACTACACCAAGATTTGCAAGTCTTATCCGTGGAAGAGTTGTGCAAATAAGGAAGGGCATAGCGTTGCATCGTTTGTATTAATGAAACGATAGAGGAGGTGATAAGTAACCAGAGATTAGAGAAGATTTTGCAGGTTTCAAAGAAAGGCTGTCTGGTTTGGTACTTAAATTGAGGTTTTGTGCTGTGTGACGACAGTGCTAAGAACTTTGCCATTCACATTAACACTTGGGTTTTCCTGTCCTGGTTATTCCATACAGAAGTACAAGACGAGAAAGATACGTGGATGTGGTGTAAGATCTTTGTAAGATACAAATAGTTAGATCTGACCAATCAACAAACCAAAGCAAGTCCAATGCACTGTAGGATGAGTTAAACTGAGCCACTGAAAGAACATGCAGCCTGTTACACAGCTTTTCTCGATCGTCCGCTTTTGAAAACGAGTAAATGGCCCGATTTTTTCTGTGTTTGTCTTCCCCTTTAGTTCCCTATTTCCTCTGAAATAAGGCCTGGGCGGGAAGCCGAGAATGATACGCCTACACTCCCATACTAACATCTGGAATGGGGAGGCCCTTTGTGGAGACACGTTAGCCAGGCCCAAGGCGCAACTCGGCGGCGAGACGCGTCTGACAGACTCTCCTGCGCTCCATCGTTCTTCTTTTATACGTGGCTATTTTTAGTCTCGGCAACTGAAACTATTTATAACTGGTTTACAGTGACGAGGCGGGGTAGGTCTGCGCGCTCCTCCGGGGAGGAAACGACGAGAGCATAGGCTTACAAGTTGGGAGCCTCCGCCCTACCACGAGCGAAACGGTGGCAGCCACACCTCGGGGAGTTCGGACTCCACCCAAGGAGAACGGGGACAAGCCGCGATCGTCTTTCGTTTGAGCTCCCCATCTGCTTTAACTAACCCTGTTACTGGGGCGAAGCAAGTTTTGAATCTAAAACTGCCGCAGAAATGTGATTGCGCAACATTGGCAAATCCTTCAAACAAAGAGCGCGAGACGGGAACCGGCGGCGGAGGGAGGTCATTCCTTCAGCGGGAGTTCAACGAACAAAATATTTGAACAGGAGTGTGGCACCTCGTTATGTTGATTAAAATAAACACACTCTTTACTTCTTTAATAACAAAAGTACCTCGGATAGCGTATCTACATTTTAAAATAAATTAATTAAAACGAGCCTTATAGAATACAAGTCTATAAGAGAGTGAATACCGGGCAATATCTTAACGGACCGAAGCCGTTTTCTTTAAAATATTTAAAAACAAAAAATCAGTCACGTATTAAGTGGGCCTGCCAAATTCTTTCTACAGCAGCAAGCAGCCACAGCTGATCCCAGCAACATGAACGGAGAGAGCCTGGCCTGGACGGGACGCCGACCATTGTTGCGCGCACTCCCACACATCACTCGGTCTCACTACCATCGAAGCGCTAACTGGCCAGTACAGTTACTAAAAATAAAATACAATAAATAAATCAGCAAACAAACAGTGGATTATATTGCTGTGAATGTCTCTTTGTAATTAAGCGTTAAATAAAGGGTGGGGATCATTGAATCGGAGTGAAGACTGGTAGATTAAACCAATTCCGTGTCAAGTGGGGGCAAACCTGGAACTTCAGCATGTCTCCTTTTAGGAGTGATATGGAATAACCGCTGTGTTTAAAACGGCGTTTCGTAAGCTTGACCTGACCTGATCTGACGAAATGTCCATCAGCTGGTAGTGGGAAGGACCTCCTTAACATATGAGCACAATGATGCCGTTTGATTTGCTATCAAAACTACTTTGTCAGGGGGTTGGGGTATACTGCTGTTAGGACGGCCCTGAGACCACCGAGATTACTAAAAACACCAGAAAATATCTAAAGGGAATTATTTAGCTTCTTTTTTATTTTCTCAGTTTAATGCATTGTTAAATGGAATCCAATATATACGTGTATCAAACTGTTTACACTATATAGCGAAGCTCATTCGTAAAACGTCATTTCAAAAACGGTGATTTAAGGCAAGGCAAATAAGCGACAAAGAATAAATATTTTTCGAACTATTTCATTCCTTAACCTGCGCCATGAGTCCTTTAAAGAATCCTCGCTCCACACTGCAAGAATTTATTTTTCTCATCTAGACTAAATCTTACACCAAGCATTTCCACTGGCAGTGATATTCCTCAGAAATCTATTCTTGTTTTGAATTATAATAACAGTTTCAGGTTCAAGAGACAGGTGCTCCATATGTGGAGTTTGCACGTTCTCCCCAGGTCCATGTAGATTTTCTCCTGGGGCTCAAGTTTCCTCCCGCAGTTCATATACCCTGTGTTATAACGGAAGGCATTCAGTTGAGAGAAGTCATTGTGGCGCCTGCGCTTGGCTCTTATAATGCGGCCGATGCCGCCAGGGTAAGACTCCGCCCTCCAGAGACCCTGTCATATACAAAGTGAGGTATGAAAACTGAAGAGTGGATACTTTTACTACTATACTACACTACACTGCCCTGTACTATGCTATACTACACTCTACTATACTATTGCTATAAATACGAACAAGCATATCTTTTCTTCCTTATGATATGCATTCTTGTTTAAATACGTGCAACTGTATATGGGAAGTCGTTTTAACATTTACTGAATTAAACGCCAAGAAGGTGTCAAGCCACAACACGAGCGCTGAAAAAGAATCCTCTAAAGGCGGCCACACAGTAAAACCCTTGAGATCGATTGGACACATACAGAGCAGAATTTTACTTATCCCATTATACGCCTCAAATCCTGCTTCACAGACTGGTAAAGGAAGCCTCGTTAAAGATGGACTAAGCAGGAAACGGAGCACAATGCGATCAGCTCTATGGTAAATTACTTTAAGTTGTTTGTGAGGATCCTCCACAGCTGTAGAGGGCGCTGCTACCGTGATAGTCGTCGAGTGCCCGCCTGAATTGTGTCTCTATGGTGGTGTCCATACTTTTTGCTTTGGAGCAAGCATGTAGGTATCGGTGAAATAGAATAGCGCCCGCGTGTGTGTCTGTGTTAGTAAACGGAGAAACCCGAGTGTTGTTAAACTGAGGTTTAAAACGTTCACTGTTGAAATTAAGGCTAGGTTGATATCGTCTATTCAAACTAATAGGTTACCGTGAACGAAATTCAAATCATTTTTATATTAGTGGGATAGCACAACTAACAAACCTCTAAGAATGCGACAGCACTTATCATGTATTATGTAGAGTTGCCCACGCAATAGTCGGGGTGCCGCTGCCTAGCCTCAGTTTAGTGTGCATGCGGGCAACGTGTTGCAAAAGCCGCTGCGCAAGTCGCGAGTGACAACGGCGTCTGTGTGCGCAGTTAACGAATATCGCGTGCTTTGGTCTTGTTTGACTTAGCGATGACCATTTAAGTTCTTTCCAACCACCCTTTTTTAAGCGAATTGATTCGTTTTATTTGTTAATAGGGTACAGGGCTGGCGGCTGTTTAAAACCCCTTCAGTAATTCGCAAATATATAGTCAAGTCATTCATACACCGACCAGCCATAACATTTAAACCACTAATAGGTGAAGTGAATAACGTTGATTATCTTGTTACAGTAGCATCTGTCAAAAGGTGGGATATATTAGGCAGCAAGTGAGTAAGTCTTGAAGGTGATGTGTTGAAAGCAGGAGCAAAGGGCAAGCGTGAGATTTCTGAGCAACTTGGCAAAGGCCAGATTGTGCTGGCACCATAACTGGGTCAGAGCATCTCCAAAATGTCGGGTCTGTTGGAGTGTTCCCAGTACGCAGTGGTTAGTACCCTCCAAAAGTGGTCCAAGGAAGGACAACTGGTATAGCAATAACAAGGCCATAGGCGCCACAAAGTGGATCGATGTGCAAGGGGTGCAAAGACTGGCTCATCTGGTCAGATACCACCCATGAGGTACAGTAGCACAAATTGCCGAAAAGTGTAATGCTGGCCATGAGGGAAAGGTCTCAGAACACACCACTTTGCAGCTTGCTGTGCATGGAGTTGTGGTCAGAGTGAGCATGTGAGCGTCAGAGAACTGGCTCATGGTGCAGTGGAAGAAGGTGGCCTGCTCTGATAAATCTTGGTTTCTTTTAGGTTGTGTGGATAGCTGGGTGTGTGTTGGTCGCTTACCTGGTGAAGAGATGGTAGTAGGATGTACTATAGGAAGATGTCAAGACGGTAGAGATAGTGTGATGCTCAGGTTAATGTTCTGCTAGGACCTTGGGTCCAGGCATTCCTGTGGGTGTTACTTACCTAAAGATTCCTGCAAAGCACATGCCTTGATGGCAGCGGTATTCCCTGAAGGCAGTGGCCTCTTTCAGCAGAATAATAAGCCCTGCCACACTGCAAAAATTGTTCAGGAATGGTTTGAGGAACATGGCAAGGGTTCAGGGTGTTGTCTTAACCTCCATATTCCCCAGATCTCAATCTGATTGAGACTGCAAAAATAAATTTAATCTATGGATGCCCCAACGCACAACTTAAAGGTTTGTTGCTGTCTTAGTGCCACATACTACAGGACACCCTCAGAGAGGTCTTGTGGAGTCCATGCCTCGACTGGTCAAAGCTGTTTTGGTGGCACAAGGCGGACCTACCCATTATTAGACAGGTGGTTTTAATGTTGTGTCTGATCGGTGTATAGTTATATATCCATTCATTCATCCATCCACCTCCCTAACTTGCTTGTCCTGAGCAGGGCCGCAGGAGCCAATCCCAGCAAGCATAGGGCACAAGGTAGGAACAATCCCTTGACAGGGCGCCAGTTCATCACAGAGTGAACACACACATACACAAGGGTCAGTTTAGCAATGCCTTTTTATGCTATAAATTAAACATGCTGATAATTAACTTCATGCAATATTATCTTTGAAAGCATGACAAGAAGAAAAAGGTCAGTCTGAGAATCATCGGTGAGTGAGAATTGTGTGACTCATTAGAAGGTAATGTTGCAGTTCGAGAATCCAGTGAATGAGAAGAGTGTGACTTGTTCACAGTGATTCAGTTCAAACTTCCAAGAATCAGAAGTGACGTGAATGAGAATTCTGCATCAGATAGGTGACTCTTACAGTTCACACATCTACATATCAAATGAAAGAGGCTGACATCGTGCATTCACTGTTGAGCAATGCTGAATCGATTCCTACTAAAGAGGCGTTGTTCGTATTGGACAGTTTGTTTGCAAATTGCTCATCACTGTGCATGGCAGAACAATTAGTTTGTACTCCTTGGCTGTCAATGTGTAAGACTGAGACAATGTTCTGCTTCAGCTTGTGCATGAGGGAGATAAGATTTTACTTTGTGAGACTGTGAGATTATCATCTTCATTCTGTGTACTTGACTTTAGCTACTAATTGGGAAAGTGCATGTGAGTGAGACGTGACAATTGTGTGCTAAGTGGTGAGATTATCTACTTTGCCCTGTGATTAAAATGGCTGTGCTCTTTGTGTGTAGCAAATGAGATTTGCTGTAAGCAGTGTTGCATAGTAAGTAAAGACCTGGACTCTAAAGCACAATGTCCAGTTCAGCATTGCCCACTTTGTGGCCCCCAGCAAGTCACGTACATTGTCTTTGCTCCTCATATTTAAACTGTTTTTCTAAACTGCCAGAGATTGTGTCTGCTGTGTTGAAAGGTGCTGTATGAAATAAAGGCTTTCTGTTTCTTTCATCAAGTGAGAGATGTGTGTTTAAGTGTGTGACCACACACAAATTATGGTTGGCCTATTGGAGTGTTTTATCGTTGTTTTTTTTTTTCACTGTGACTTTCTGTTGCAGTGTGTGAGTGCATAATGTTTATGCCACCATGTTTATTGGTTCTTCTTTACCCCTTTTTCTGATTTGTCTGTCCGTTTAAAACATATTTTTGGTGTGCCTTCCTCAGTTTTGGATACTTTTTCTGTCTTCCTTCAGGTGGGGGGTTAGGTTTGGTATTCATTGAGGAAGTATAGTTCTAAAGAAAGGGGAAGCTGACTGTAGAGCTGCGCCTGATGTGAAATTGGCTAAGATTTCTGCAGCATGCTTGAAACCAGATGCCCCTTCATTGTGAGTGTGCCCTTTTACCAGAAATGTCATTTCCTTTATCAAATCGTATTGTTTGTAGATGTTGGGGAATGTGTCAGAGCATCCTGATGCTCAGTGAGAAGACTCCCACTGGAAATGAGTCTGTGTGCTTTAAAAGCACTCTCTGTTTCACGCTAAAGTCAATTCCCACCTTGTCCTGTCTCCATTGTGGTGCGCTTTAGCCAGTGCTGTTTCATTCTATCCCAGTCTCTTTGCTTTGCCCCTTGGCTGATTTTTACAGGACTTCACCCCCTCCTTTTCTGTAGTCTTAGCTGTCCTACTTGACCTCATTATTCATTTTACTTTTAGCGGTGTTGCTCGAGTCCCCGGTCAACAGATTACTGCACTGTGTATTGTATGCTAGCCTCATTGTGAACTCAATGAAAGGGGAGCTTGAGGTTTTTATTAACCCTGTGTCCTCCATGCAGATCAGTTCTCTGAACTCATTTCATCCTTTTTTTTTCTGTGGAGAGCACTGGCACCCCTGTTGGACAGGTAGCAAAGTCTAATCCGTGTGTGATGAAGCTGTTCTCTTAACCCTCCTGGTTTGGTGATAAACGCTTGCATTTGGTTAGACTGAATGCTCAGCAGGAGAAGCGTGCCTGGGAACCTGTGGGTGTTACAGTCCTCATTTCCTGGTGTTTGTCACAGTTGCTGCGTGAGAGCAAGCGACAGAGGGAGATGCAAGCTGTGTCCTTTAAAGCCAAATGGCCGAGCTGCCAGCCTACAGCAGGTGAGTACCGGGGTAGCAGCGCAGAGTGATGAGGCCAGATTCCTTACTTGATGTGCTGTGCTTCCTTCCACACTTCAGGAGGTGGTTAATTGCTGTGTGTTTTTTGCTGAACATTGTGGCCACTTTGGATGTGTGCAGGCTGCTCCTCTTTCTTAAGAATATCCAAGAACAGAGTACACGCTGTAATTGTGTTTTAATCGCTTGTTTTGGTGTCTGTGGCACTGTTTACTAATTGGGGCATCTTGAAAAGGGAAGGCAGGTTTTACTTTTTTAAGGCACTTGTATAATGCGGAGTAAACACAGATCAGAAAGAATGTGACATTTTGTAGATTATTCACTACTGCTTTGCCAGGGTGTGTTCCGAATTTGTTGCCAGGCTAAACTGTAGCCCTCTACTTAAACAAAATGAGGAAAAGATGACTGTGGCTAGGATAGGAGTGAAGGTGGTGAACAGTTGTCATCAGGTTACTAATGTTGGACGCTGTTTATTTTAACACAATTTTATGTGTGTATTTGTATATATGTGTGTGTGTGTGTGTGTATATATATATATATATATATATAGGGTGGCACAGTGGTAGTTCTGCTGCCTCGCAGTTAAGAGATCCAGGTTCGCTTCCCTGTGTCTGTGTGGGTTTCCTCCGGGTACTCCGGTTTCCTCCCACAGTCCAAAGAAATGAAGTTTCGGTGCATTGGTGATTCTTAATTGTCCCTAGTGTGTGCTTGGTGTGTTTGTGTGTGTGTATCCTGCCTGGGGTTTGTTTCTTGCCTTGCGCCCAGTGTTGGCTGGGATTTGCTCCAGCAGACCCCTATGATCCTGTAGTTAGGATATAGCGAGTTGTGGATGGATGGATGGATGGATATCTATCTATCTATCTATCTATCTATCTATCTATCTATCTATCTATCTATCTATCTATCTATCTATCTATCTATCTAGTGAGTCAGTGAGTGGTGCTGTTATGAACTTATGCCAAGTCCCACCTCGTGTCCATTACTGCTCCTGTAGTCTCTTAAACGGGCTTGAGAATAGATGCATGCATGTTTGCTTATGGGACTTTGATTATTTTATGTAATAATTGCTCATATTGTATGTCGGCAGTGTGTCCAGATAGCTAATTCAGTCTCTTCCATTAACTCTGCTATGTGTTTGTGTGCTGCTCACTTTGCTGGTTCCGGATTGTAACTGTGCAGCTTGCCAGTAACTTTAGATGAAGGCATCAACTAGATATTTTGATATTACTTCCATAAGTTCTCTTAAGTTTTTGTAGCTTCTCATTAACCTTGCACTGTTACCACAGATACTTGTGTGTGCCTCCTTTGTATAAGAGATACATAAGCGGTGCTGAGCCATCCTCATTTTAGGAGAGGCAACATCTTTGCAAAAGGGGAACCCTGTGCCACCCAAGGCTGTGGAGTCAGTAGATAAATCCTTCGACTCCGACTCCTCTGTATTTAATATGCTAATGTATTTTCCATGTTGATTGAAGGAAGGCAACATACACGTCAAGTAACCACAGAACTACTGGCTAGGAAGCCGACTCTCTACTGTATTGGCCAGTTTAAACAAAAACCCATGAACACACATCAGGCCATAGCACCCACCTCCACCTACATCATTACACTTGTTTACACTCAAATTAACTTGTTAAATACATTATATCTGAAATAAAATGAAAACACTTTTTGTAATGTACCATAATCCAGATTACAATATGTCAGTGCCTGGTTGTGTAATAGCTCAGCTGAATTTCATTAATAGTAACACAACTATGCACTTGGCTTAATACTAACATCAGAGAAGTACTTAATTATGACTATTGTTTGTGAATTGGGACATTTGAACTTGGATTATTTTTCATTACAGTTTAAAGTTGTTAGGAGTCAGAGTTGGTACGTTTTTGCCGACTACGACCCCAACTCCAGGTACCCAAAATTGTCTCTGACTCCAACGCCCTGGTGCCACCCTAGGATGTTTTAAGCAGTGAGCTTTGTGCTTAGGTGCCTGCTGTAAATATAGATTCAGTTGGTTTGTGGTGACCAAGTTAATAACACTTTTTTTTTCTTTAAAAGGGAAGTAACTTCAAAAAAGCATACATTTTGTATTTTAGCAACATAGCTTGCATTTAGTTGGTCAATAAATTGCCAACTCCATGCAAAGTGAACATAAACTTTAAAAATATCCTATTGCAAATTCTGCACTTAAAGTGATTTGCCAGTTGTCTGCCTGTGCATTGTAACACACTCTTCTCTGTGTGGCATTTAGAGTTGTTTAGTTCATTTAACAGGCTTGCTGGAGGAAAACTATTTGTACATGGCGTCAAGGCACAAACTCCACAGGCACAGTTATGGGTCCAGATTGGAAAACAGAACTGCAGTACATTTTGTGCCAATTTGCTAACCTTTTGTTAATCATAGTACAGTCAACAGCTGGAGCACAGGCACGTAAAGGGACTTGTGGGCCTAAGCCTTCCACCTTGTCGTTGTCGGCATCATGGAGATGATTAGCATGCAAGAACAGTGTGTTGATGATTGCAGTGCACTGTCTAGGCATACTTGTTTTGCTTTAGTCTCATTGGCATGGCTTAAGTGGTGTGCTTTAATGATGAAAAAACATCTTGTAGGTTATTAAAAAGTGCTAAATTATTGCGGCGCACGTAGGTAGATGTCTCAAAATACCCTTTTTCCTCTTGTCTTTTAGACATTTCCTTTCTTGAGTGTTGCAAATGCTGACCAGCGCGATATCACAACTAACTGCCACTTGTATGACAACCAGAGGAAACGCCAACTCCACTGGTGTCATAGCAAGGCAATGCAGTCATACATAGAGGGAAGCGATTTTGGAGTAACAATGCAAAGGCCTCTTTTCAACCGTGGTCTTTTATTTACCACTTTTTTATATGTAGTTAACTAAATCCAACAAGTTGTAGCTGTTGGTGTATTTAGATGTTCTTAAAAGTTGCGGGTATGAAGAATTGGAATTCTTGTGTTTCTTTTGTCTGTCTTTCTCATATATTCCCCAGGATTTTTTTACTTGACTGAAATGATTCTTCAGAATTGTTTAAAACCTGCCGTGAAAGGCACTTAGAAACAAACCAATGCTTGCTTTTCTTTCTAATGCCCCAATTTTGGTTCCCAAAGCTGCTGCCCTAACCTTGTTCAGTACAGCCACCGTAGTAGCCATTTTTATAGAGGGTGCCTGCAGAGAACTTGCGCGTCAGCCATCGTTACGACTCTGTCTTCTAGTGTGTAGTTTTGCTGGTGTCTGTTCTTTGTACTGCTTACTTTTGTGCTTCTGTTCCATTCACATCAATGTTGCGGCTCTAGGTGCGATCATGTGGCGGCCATCCCTCTGCACTGCCGCCCTGATCTGATTGAGGCTTGTGCCGACCTGGTGAACTCGGAGTGGCAGCGGAGCCGCGGAGCACGAATCCACGCACTGCAGAAATCCTGCGATGACTTCCCCGTCTGCCTGGTGCTGCTGTCCAGGTCCGAAGCAGGGGAACACCTGCTGGGTCATGCTAGGCTGTCCCTGGTCGTGGGACAGTCACGGAGCCTGTTTGTTGAATCGGTGGTTGTTTCCCGTGAACTGCGTGGGAAAGGTTATGGTCGTAAGCTAATGGAGGCCACTGAAC
The DNA here is from genome assembly GCF_016835505.1 of Polypterus senegalus. Classification (NCBI taxonomy): domain Eukaryota; kingdom Metazoa; phylum Chordata; class Cladistia; order Polypteriformes; family Polypteridae; genus Polypterus; species Polypterus senegalus. The sequence continues at coordinate 52,364,177 of NC_053165.1, read as the reverse complement.
GTTACGCCAGAGCAAGAGGCTTTCGCAGGCTGTACCTGACGACCCACGACAAGCAGCACTTCTATGCGCACTTGGGTTACTCCCTTGGTGAGCCTGTCCAGAGTGCCGGATTAATCAGCACTTTCATGCCTATGGAAATATTACAGAGGTTTTCCCAGCCACCATCCCGTGGACTGCCAGACAGCAACCAACGTGCCATTTCATCCTCCTCTCGGTCTTCACCAGCACCAACCAATGTGACTTCCACTGCTCTACCCCCTTCTCCCCTTCCACCACCACCACCACCTCCTGTACCCCCCAGCATCGCAGCTCCACAGACGGACAGATGCACACTGCTGGAGACTGCCTTCCGAGACATGAAGGGCCAGCCGATCTTCTGGATGAAGAAAGACCTCTGAATCAAATATGGGACACTCTGGCGCCTGCCAGGAAGCTGCTCAGTCATCATCAATAAAAGTGTGCCATCTAAAACTCTGGCCAGGCTGTGCATTTCTTTAATCTGTTGTATTAGGAGTTTGACACGCGTGCTCAAAACATGGAGGGTGTTGAGGCCTGGCACAGCTCGTGGATATTGTGCATATGATGTTAAATTGCCACAGTTCCCATGAGACTGGCTGTCCAAGCACCTCTCCAGTCCTTTTAAAGTGGTGGCATCCTGGTATATTTTTGTAAATGTCGTTGTTTCAGTTAACCTCTTTGCTTTACAGGACTCCCCTGGACAATCTGAATATGGTAATATGTGACGGTGGTAATATTTCTAAGAATACAGAACGTGTTCATTTAACATTACTGCACACAATTCGGATGGATCCGATGTTCTCAGTTCTTTCACCATCCTTCTAAAATACGAAAAGATGTTGTCGCCTTAATGAAAGTTTATCGACGGCTAAAGGAAAATGTCAGGATCCCCATTTCAGGCGAGTGTGTGGCCCACCAGTTTGATTCGCCAGCCAGGTAAACAGAGGCCAGCCCTCAAGTTGTGTTCTGCACGCAGGGAGTTTCTTGAAATTCCCAGGCAAAATAAATCCTCTCCGGAGTCCTCCACTGGATTAGCCGTCATCATTTCCTCACACTTGGCTGCGATCCTGCACTGAACAAACAAAAATGAAACTATCCCACGCCTCTCCCAGATGTTGTTTAAATCCATTTGATGGCTTCATAGGGACTTCAGCTGAAGACAGGAGCTATGAACTTAAAAAAGCTTCAAGTCCAGGGAGAGAGTGCTGGTAATGCGACCATTAAAGACACGCTAATGCGGTAGGAGGATGCCATATGACTATATTGAGTCATTTGAGAGCTTCCAGGAGCCAGTTATTTTTGGGACACACATCTCCACACATTGTCAAGGGTGGCATACAGCAGTTGAGATGCAATTGTTTGCATTTCTTTTCAAAGTTTTTCTTATTGTAGTACAGGCATGTGAAGCAGCTTGCTCATGGTCTCAGTAGCGTGACTTCAGACTCTCAATTTTGGGGTTTCAAGTCCAAAACTTGAACCACTAAGCCACACCATCAACAGGGTAAATTTGGAGTTATTTGTTAGCCCACTCAAAATGTGTTGGGAATATGGTAAAAAAGGTGGAGCTGGTTAAAAACTTAAACAGCCCAGTCAGGAGGAGCTGTTGGCACCATTAATCACCCCACGGCCATGTTGAGGAAGTGACGTGTTCATTCTGACAGCAGGTTGCAAAGAGACGATCCTTTTAAGTGGCCACAATGATGATGATGGTGGTTATGATGGCACATTAACAACAGCAGGGCAAAATGCCTTATTTGAAGAAGCAGATCTTGAATGGGGTTGTCAGTGCCTTAAACCCCCAATTTACCAAAGAGCAACAAATAAATAAAAACCAAGGGGTATGCGGAAACCAAGTAATTTCCTTTGGGATTAATAAAGTTTAAAAAAAAAATGGGCAGTGCCAGTTTCCACATAAACACACTGAGCAAAAAGTTACCTGGTCCACCTTTTTCATGTTCCTTAACCTTACAAGGTCATGGGAGGCTTGGGTTCATAACAGCCAATGAGAGATCATCTTTAGTGTGGAGTATCTAAATATCCACCTGGACTCCAAGAGAGAGCAGGCACACTCATCTGCGGGGGGCACAAGACCAACACTTAACAGTGACGCAGCGCTGCCATTCGGACATCTTTACTGCACGCTTTGCTTCAGAAAGGTCCATTTTGGGGTTGAATGAATTGTTTTAACTTCCTCACCTCTTTCTCAGTTAACAGTGAAGTTTTATTGTAGGGTGATTCCAAAATTCACAAATTACAAGTCTGACAGGTTGTGATGAGTGCTTTCGTTGTAGCACAGAGGTGCTTTTTGGGTTGACGTGGCACTAGCCTCATTTATAAAACCGGATGGAGTTGTGCATGAAATTTAGCATTTTTCGAAAAATACAATAAAATGCACATGCCAAAAGAAAAAAAAATAATTTATAAAGCCGGGTGTACGCACATTATTATGCTTTTTACACTTTATTAATCACAGTCACCTCACTGTGAATGCCGTGAACGCTACCAGCTGTGCCATGTCTGATAGAAAGGAGCCGATTGCTCGTCAGCGTTCTAAAGGGAGGAAGAAAAGGCACATCTGTGCTGTCCTATTCCAACCTGGAAATGGAGATGTCTTTTTAGGCGGCATTATGCCAGAGTTGTCTTGCAGCTTGTCAGTCTCATCTTGGCATCAGAGGTGACTTGTGTTTTAATAGAGCAGCACTGCTTACAGATACTATAAGCAGTTTCATTCTCGCGAGGCATCCTTATTGCATTCAATTACTCCGATCACGGTAGGAGAACCAGACACCTCGGCAGATTGTCTTTTTATTTTGACATATACGACCAATGCTGTGCAAAAAACAATAGCCAAAGTTTGGTGCCTTTTGCCTCGTTGTCTGACTTTTCTGCCAGTCAGGGTGGTTCATTGTGGTACCCTGCTGGCACAGTGTTACATTTGCACTTGCAGTGGTCCTTATTATCAGGGGCCTGACTGCCCAATCAGATGTACTGCTCTGCTTCCTTCTGGTCATGAGTGAGAGACCCACCCTGCCAGATGGGGTCTGTGTTTGGCTGATGCTCGCTATGTTGTGCAGCTCTCCGGCTCTATAGATATGAGTGCTTGTCACTGACCTGCCATGGCCCAGTTGTCTGTAGAATGAAAGGCAAGTAATAAAGAGTGTGGTGCCATCCTTCTCACTGGGTATCACATTAAGGGTGCCATGATCTGCAGTAGCATGTACCAAGCCCCGTATATCAATGGTGTGTTTCTGCTTTTGTCCTCTTGTAGGGGCAGGCGTTTTGGCCAAAGTTCTCATCGGCTTCTGGGTTCTCACACAGACTCCGGTTCAGGCTGATAAATCACCTGCCGAAGCTCCAGCATCGCCACCGATTGTCCACCGCAACCCTTTCTCTGTGATCTGGAATATGCCCACGGCCAAGTGCCAGGAGCGGTACGGTATTGACTTTGACTTATCACAGTTTGACATCGTTGAGAATCGGCGGGAGAGGTTCCAAGGCCAGAACATGACAATCTTCTACCGGAATAAGCTGGGCCTGTACCCCTTCATCCGTAAGGACGGTAGTTATGTCAATGGTGGGGTCCCACAAGAAGCCCCTCTGGAGCAGCATCTTGACCTAGCCAAGCAGAAGATTGAGCAGTTGTTGGCAAGTGACTTCAGTGGGCTGGCAGTGATTGACTGGGAAGAATGGCGCCCTCTGTGGGTGCGAAACTGGGGCCGCATGAAGAAGTATCAGAGCTTGTCAGAGGCACTAGTCAGACAGAAGTATTGGGTGCTCCCTGAGAAACAGGTCCGAGCCAGAGCCAAAGAGGAATTTGAGACCGGAGCTATGGCTCTGATGTCCCGCACCCTGCGCCTGGCCACTCGACTCCGACCTTCTGGCCTCTGGGGCTACTACAAGTTTCCAGACTGTTACAACTACAACTGGAAGAAAGTGGACAACTATACAGGCCACTGCCACCCTAAGGACACCGAGAGAAATAACCGTCTGGCATGGCTGTGGCACGAATCCAAGGCCCTGTACCCAAGTATCTACCTTACCCGCCCACTGGGCTCCTCTGAGAGGGGTGCCATGTATGTCTACCATCGGGTCAAGGAGGCCATGAGGATTGCAGCTGCATTCCCTTCAGCCAGTGGCTCTCTACCAGTCTTGGCATATGCAAGGGTGACCTTTGCACACACACTTCAGTTTCTGAGTCGGGTGAGTACAGGCATCCAAAGAGAGGTAAGTAACCTGCCAGTTGTGGGGGCAACTAATTGTAATCCCACCCGTATTCCTTTCAGATGGACCTGGAGCATACAATTGGAGAGAGTGCCTCCCTGGGAGCAGCAGGTGTGGTACTGTGGGGTGATCTTGGCTTTGCCCAGTCCAAGGTAAGTAAGTCTGAGTAGTCTGATCATCGCCCAGGCAGGGCAACTTAAGAACCCCAACTTTCTGTGTGTTACATGGACTCTGCTGCCAGGCTTGTGTGGGTAGCATGGCAGAATCACATTCTAACTGTCTGTCTATAGCATTGCTTAAAAGTGAGCAGAGAACTGGAGAACTTCATTATAATTTTGTTTAAATTGCCCATTACAAACCCAGGGGGCATCTCTGCAAATCATTCTGGCTATAAAGCCAATGACATGTATTATGGCACTTAGTGGGCACAGTATTAAGGATGACCCCTATAAAAGCTTCTGCACAGTGCCATGCCAGGTAGTGGCAGTAAGTGAGCAAACTGTTCTGGACTCTTCCTTTAAATTCTCCTGTCTCTACATGACACTGATGGCCTGTGTAGACTTGGCACTAAGTGTCAGGTTTTCAAGGTCTCCACTGGCACTGCATGGGCAGAGAACCTGGAGACATTATATTCCCACAGTGCCACTTTCAGAGGCCCTAAAATTATGCTGCCTTGGTGCCATTAGGTATCCCTATAAATCTTCCTACATCTTCACAGCAGAGCAGCTGGGTATTGCGGGCAGTCTACAGTGGGTTCAGAAATATTCAGGACCCTTCACTTTCTGCACGCTTTATTATGTTGTAAAATAAAATGTAAAATGAGCCTTAAAGTGCTTTTAGTGAACACGTCTATGGGGCTAAGCCCAGGACATTCAGAGACTTGACCTGACACCACTCCAGTGTTGTTTTACCTCTACACTTTGGGTCATTGTCATGTCCCAGTCTGAGGTCACGGTCACTCCGGGGCAGGTTTTCTTCAAGGACCTCCCTGTATTGGGCAGCACTCATCCTCCCCTCAATTTTGACAAGTCCCTCTGTCCCTGTTGTTGAGACCACCACCATGCATCCCCCTGGAATTAGCAGGTCCTCAGTAGAATTAGAGCTTAGAGTTCTGCCCAAAGAGTCAGTTGTTGTCTCATCGGACTAGAGAGTCTTTTTCTTGTCATGTTCTCAGAGTCCTTTAAGTGCCATCATGTGCCTTTCACTCAAGGGTGGCTTCTGTCAGACCTGATTGACATAGTGCTGCCGAGATGGGCGTCCATCCATCAGGTTTTTTTTTCCTACCTCAGTAGAAGACTTTTGAAGCTGACCATTGAGTTTTCGTTATCATCTCCCTGGCCTAGACTCCTTTTTGCTTGGCTAATTAGTTTGGCTGGACGGCCAACTCTAGAAACTCTAGACACCGTGCTACTGGTAACACTCAAAGCTTTAGAAATGGTCGAGTCTCCTCACCTCACCACACGTTCATCATGGAGGTCTAACGGAGGGTCCCTTGGACTTCCTGCCACCTTCTTCACACTGATGTGTGCTCCTTTCTAAGTGACGGCCAGTCAATTCCACCCACTGGCCACGGGAGGACCATTCAAGTTCTACACACCTCTCAAGGAGAATGAAGGCAAACACTTGAGCACAAGTTGGGGTGGCACAGTCTGAATACGAACCTGAAGGAAGAGACTTCATTATTTGCTCTTTAATAAACTTCGCTCAACAACCCCCGGGTGAGCGCTATATGCTTGCCACTTCGTGGTTCTGCCGCTCGCGTAAGGGGAAGCGGATGTACAATATAAACCGATTGTTATTTTCACGGGAATTGTTACATATGCATAATAGACCTAACTATTTTACATTACAGCGAGTAATTAACCATAGTAAAAAATAGTAAAATGTAATAAATTGGGGTGGCACGGTGGCGCAGTGGTAGCACTGCTATCTCGCAGTTAGGAGACCCGGGTTCACTTCCCGGGTCCTCCCTGCGTAGAGTTTGCATGGTCTCCCCGTGTCTGCGTGGGTTTCCTCCGGGTACTCCGGTTTCCTCCCACAGTCCAAAGACATGCAGGTTAGGTGGATTGGTGATTCTAAATTGTTTGTTTGTGTGTGTCCTATGGTGGGTTGGCACCCTGCCCAGGATTGGTTCCCGCCTTGTGCCCAGTGTTGGCTGGGATTGGCTCCAGCAGACCCCCGTGACCCTGTGTTTGGATTCAGCGGGTTGGAAAATGGATGGATGGATGGATGTAATAAATTGATAGAAAATTATGTTGCGTTAAAAGTTTTTGTTCTGTTTGGCTTTAAAATTAACACGCAGATACTTTTTAAACTTACACTTTTACTGTAAAACTTCAGTAAAAGCAATATTTGGAATTAACTTTTCTTCAATATCGCTTTGAATTTTGATTCCGTGTTTGGACTTCCATCGTGACGACGCAACATTGGCCATGAGTGAGTATCGTTTCTTTCTCTCTAATAAATAAACCGACTTTTTCGAATGTTTATCCCTGTGATTTGTTAATTGTAATAGGAAAAGCTATTCTAACAGGAAACTGTAAACGTTTTAATACGAATGGCATATCAAGATCTCCTTTGGTGTCTAATGTTATCCACGGAAGATGTACTACATTACCTTTCTTGTCGTCTAGTAATATTTTACATGTCAGAATTGTTTGGCCGATTTTGAATACAACTAATCTTGTCTTATTGCATAGCTCACCACTCAGACATAAATTACGCAATAACATTACAATACATCCTTCTCTCAACAGTAATTCAGCCGGTGGAAGACCGGACGGTGTTAACGGTTGTAGATATTCTACGGGATATTGTAAGTTGATGTTTTCATCTTCCGCACCATCACCACCTACTGTTACAGCGTAGTCTATTGATATGCATTTAAACAATTTCCCATGTAACAGATCGACAATTTTCGTGTTAATTCGTTTGACTTCATTGTTTCTCGGTGCTAGGATTGCCCGTGTACTCATTTCTTCAGTTGATAACCTTTCAGGATGAAACACTTCAATAAGATTTGGACATAAGTGAGGAAAACGTAAAAATTTATAACAGCTGAAAGCGCAGGAACTGTGTCTGTCAAAAGTATTCACACGAATGAGAGGTGAGAGGACTGTGGACGTGGTTGAGAGGAGGGTGGGACTCGGAAAAAATCTCAAGATTTTCTCTTATAATAGAGAGATTTACAAACCTTTCTGAAAACAAGTGTTCACTTTGTCATTGTGGGCAATTGAGCGTTAGACTGATGGGCACACATGTCAAATGTGTCCGTTTAAAAGTAAATTTACAATACGGTAAAGTGTACAGAAGGTGGTAGCAGGGTGTTGTACCGTGTTAGCCATAGTGGATGCAATGAGAAGTCAAGCAAAATGACACTTTTAGTTGGCTAACTGGATGGATTACCATATGAAGGCAATTCGGGACGCTTCTTCAGGCAACTGCACAAGGAACAAGCAAGAGGGGGCCTGAGTGGCCTCCATCTTGTAATCGGTTCAGTTATCCAATAAAAGGTACAGAAGGTGAAGGGGTCTGAATACATAATGAGCCCACTGTCAGTAGGCACAGATTCCCCGAGTGTTGCTCTTAATATTTTTCTCTCTCTCTCCCCTTTTCCTTGCAGAACAAGTGCCAGGCCCTGCGGGATTACGTGCACACTGTTCTGGGGGGCTACATAGTAAACGTGACAACTGCTGCCAGTCTGTGCAGTGAGTGGTTGTGCAATGCAAATGGACGCTGTGCTCGGAGGCAGGATGGCTCAAGCGCCCGTTTGCACCTGAGCCCCCGTAGCTTCAAGATTGTCGACTATGGCTGGGCCAGCCCGAGGGCCGTCGGCGACTTGGACCAGCAGGACCTGGCACAGCTCTGGCGTTCCTTCAGATGTGTTTGCTACAGGGGTTGGACTGGAGAACATTGTGAGAGGAGCGCCCCCTAGAAGTCAACGCATGATTTTTTTTTCTTTCCCTTCGTTTCTGCTTTTGTGGTGATAAAATAATAAAGAGTCGCCAACCTTAAGTGGGAAAAAGTCTGATATACAAAAAGAATGGATGGTGGAATGAATAAGAAAGAGGAGTTTATTCATCTGGTGAGCACCGTACTGACCGAGAAAGCAAGAACGTGTCTGAGTGTGCCGTCTCACAGTATTTGACGGGTCAGTGTGTGGGCAAGAGATGGGTGTGCCAACCTCACTTACACATTCCTTACTAAACAGCTTCTGGAAGATCTGGAGATCTGCTTTCTACTACAGACATGGTGAATGGCAGCCCAAGAGAAGGGAACACATCTGTGTGACAGAGCAGCCCGGGCATTTATTAAACATGGGTGTCAGGTGCCATGTAGACTCCAGTCAGCTGTGAGGTTGTGCCGCAGCTCTTGCAGTTCCTTGGTCAGTGCCGATAACTCCTTAACCAACTCCTTCCTTTGCTTGATGGCAAACGAGAGGGCGTGGATGGACTCATTCTGACGGACTGAAAGAGAGAGGATGGCAAGATTGGAAATGTGGAATGGAGAGAGCGAATAAACACAGCCACACCAGCATGCAACATACGATTTTAGGACATCCTCATGCCGCCATCCTTCTTCTGGCGAAAGTCCATCATCCCTCCAACGTCTTTCAAAATGGCACCCACATTCCGCTCTCTGACAGAACGCCATCCTCCTTCCTGCTGCTGACCTCCATCAAAATCCCTCCCCTGACAAAAATCCAAACGGGATGCCCTGGAAGGAGGGTGTGGTAGATGCCAATCATTTTTTTTTCCAATGGCAACAGTTAACCCCGCTCAGTTTTTCTCCCTAGTAGCCAATCATTAGAAAGGAGATCCATGTCGGTCAATCTGTTTCAAGCAGGACATGAGAAGTGGCAGGGGGGATGTCGGAGCGTTTCAAGGAGTGTAAAATGTATTCTCGTTTATGGCAACCTTTCCCTTTGAAAGTTCTGCATGCTGGACCTTCATGACACCATAGGGTGTTTTGCTTATATAATGTTATTTGCAATCTGCATTTTTTATGATCTGCTTTTTGTAAGTCACAGTTCATTTAAAGTGTAAAAGTTTATTTCCCTGTGGTGGGTTGGCACCCTGCCCGGGATTGTTTCCTGCCTTGTGCCCTGTGTTGGCTGGGATTGGCTCCAGCAGACCCCCGTGACCCTGTGTTCGGTTTCAGCAGGTTGGAAAATGGATGGATGGATGGAAGTTTATTTCCTTAATATTTAAGACATTGGTCATTTTCCTTTTCCTGTCATTAAACCTGGAGTGGTACATTGCACATTTTAGGACAGTGACGCATTTTTCTACTATTTTAATCATTTGGAAAAAAAAAAAAAACTGTACCCAGATTTCATTGCAGAAAGTGCATCCTGTATAGTTTTCAAAAATATAGCTAAGCTGACAACATACAGAAAGCGGATGGGTTTAATTTAACGTCTTACAGAGCCAACTCGGCCATCTTTGCTGCCCTAGGCGAAGCTGTAAATGACACCACGCCAGCCGCTTTGCTTTGAGTGGAATCGCCATTGAAACTTGAGGACAGCGAAGTACGGATGGTTTGGATACAAAGCTGGGAATTTAGAATGTGAGAACGTCGACGGGGTGGGAAGGGGGGCAAGCGATTACTTAACAGCAGGATCACTTTACAAGAAAAGCCACCCGTTCAGAAAACATGTAGAATTTGGGCTGACTTTTATTTAGCTATTGTTTTTACATTGTTTTCTAAAGAAATAATATTTCATTGATTCACATTACAAATACGCACCCTAGAAGCCTTCATTTAAACCTCCAGTCAAATAAGAGGTGTGTATCTTACAATGATGGTAACACTCTTAATTATAATCTTACCAAGGCAGCTCCTTAACATATACGTTAAATTAATAAAATAAATCGACGACCTTAATGATATTAAATAATGCAATGAAATTGAAGTAAATGGTTATGTTAAGTGGAAATATTTACCCACAATTCATATTTACAGCGTCTCCTGTATGCAAATAACGCTGTCTAACTATCCAATCAATGCACGACGATGGAGACTTTATCTGCTTTAGCGCGCCAAGGGCAAATCACTTAGATGGTGATGAGCGACAAAGAAGGACGTGTGCGGAGTGCTAAACAACAGAGAACGATATTTGTGAAGTTTTAACACACGTTTTAATGTAAGCCCATCTGGGAGCTGATTAGAGTTTGAATGAAATCAGCCTTTAGCGCTGACACAAAAGACCTGCACTCCTGTTGCTCTTTGGAATGTTTAATTTTATTTTGCCATCTCTGTGTCTTTTATACCACACTTTGAGGATTATTATTATCAGTATTAGCGTTATCATTGTTGTTCGTGTTATTGTTGGATTGTGTTATTCATCAGACGTTAAGAGCAAACATCGCTAGTGTGCAAAAATAATCGAAAACAATATAATCGGACAGTCGTATTGAATCAGGGTGTTCGTGATTCTGTATTGTTTAAAAAAAAAAAAATCCCCCCTAACCAGTTTTGCACCCTAGGTGACTGCCTCACTAGTAAAGATGGCCCTGGCGTCTTACACAATAAACAGCTTAACAAACAGCCCCCTACACAACACGCTGCAATAAGCTAAATCTGTACAATACAACGTTAAATGAGTAAAAAGTATATCGATCCCCTCATTTTCAAAGCACGGGAAAGTAAAAAGCGCCACACTTTAAAACAGCTCAGTATCGTCGAGCCAGCTGTTCCCAGTTTTGGAGGGGTCAACACCTACCCCATCTTTATGTGTGTCACTCCTGGTGCCCAAATTCGCCCAGTCGCACTCTCCCTCTCCTACAATGTACAATGTATGATAAGCAGGTTAGTGAATAGATGCACTTTTACTAATTTAGATCTTACTCCATATGAAAAGCCCACTTACTAATGAGATACCATATTGAACATATCTACTTACAGCTTATATTTGCTTAGCTATATATTTAAAACTTGTACTTTATTTATGGAAATATTTTTCTAAATGTTTAATAAAATAGTAGAAAAACGCGTCACCGTCCTAAAATTCGCAATGTACCACATCAATTTTAATGATAAAAAAGAAAAATGGGAGATGCATTAAACGTCAAGGAAGCAAACATCATTGTTTTGTACATTAGATCATTTACAATTTGCAAAAAGCAGATCATAAAAGTGCAGATTGCAAATAATGTCATAAGCAAAGCGTGTGCAGGCGTAATAAAGTTGCGGCATGCCAAAGTTTAAAGGCATGAAAGCGATTGGCTGTCTAAAACGTATTCCCACCTGTGCAAATGTGCCTGGAAATACAGATGTACACGTACAGTTTGTAGCTCCTTTGTAATGATTGGCTGGTAATAAAGAAATGGGGCGCGTAGAATGACGTCACTCGAAAATGATTGACAATGGCCGAAGCATCTCACTTGCGGTGCTATTCCTCTGGCTGAGCTGAGAAGCGGGCAGATTTTGGTGGAAGGCAAGGACAGGGAGAGGGATGGCATTTTGTTGCAGGGCGGAATACGGATGGTATTTTGTTGGAGGTTGGAGGACAGATGCCGTTTTGAAAAAGCTTGGAGGGATTTTTGCAAGAGAAAGGATGGCGTTTTGTCGAAGAGAGGAAAATGTCCGATAATGGACACCATAGTATATTCAGAGTTCATTGATTGCCCACAGCTTAATTGGCGGTCTCAAAAATTCCCAGAATTGTAACAAAAAAAAATTAAATTATTGATATAAAACAGCATTTTCCTTTTAGTCATCTTTCAAAATCCCCCTGAATTTTTGGGATCCATCCTCGTGTAAGCTGCACCTGACATCAAAGCCTAGCAGACAGTTTCAGGAATAGAGAAGATCACTGCATCAGCCATCTTCTCTTTTGGGTGTTCTCTTCCATTCTGCTTCTAACATCTTTAGGACAAGAAGTTCAATTTTGACAAAACTCAGTGTCCTGGATCTTTGGTTCAAATCAGGATTAGGGACTTGAAGGGTTAGCCATGTAGATTTACTATAAGGACTTGTTTCCCACCCAAATTCATGGTCTCACAGCTTCTTCATCTGATGGCTTTTCCTCTCAGACCTCACTCTTCTGCATTCTGATATCTGCAGGTCTGGTTGATTCAACTTCCAATACTCTACAAAGGTACCCCAATTTGTCTGATCCTATCTGAAATCAGGACCCCAAACCGACATAACTTCAATTGAAGGACTCTGGTCTCTTCACAGTATCTGATGTTTGCTCCTGTTGTATCGTAGTTTCTTCTAGGAGCTGACAGCCATCCTCCTTTAATCGTGATGGTCTATTTCTCTTTGTTCTGTGAAGCTTCACCTCCAGTTGTTGTCTCCTCTCGTGAAAGCTGTCTTTCATCTGAAGGTCTCTTCCTGTTAGCTGTCCCAATCAGGCTTCCCTTTTCTGATATCAGCATCATACAGCTTCTCAGCAGATCTTCATTTCCCAGACGTCTTATCTACTCAGGGCTCAGCATCTTAAAAGCCTTTCTGTTCCTCTGACAGTTTGTTCATTTCTGGTCAGGTTTAACTCATTCAGTCTTACAGTTTGCGCCACATGGTTACTCATTTTGAGACGAGCTCAGTTTGATGTGTTTTTATGACACGTAACGCTAGAACTGTCCAGAAGACTGCAGTTTATAATTGACATCTTACACCTACTTTCTGATCACACTACTTTAAGGAGTCCGGCCTTGTTGAGCTGTTCTTATTTCTGGGAGTCTGCTCAGAACACAATTCATTGTCCTTCACCTTTACTCCTCAAAGGGCTCTTAACTCTTTGAACTCTTTAAAGTCTGATCACTGAAGAATATGGGGTCTTGTACTGTCAATTCAAGAGGCCCAAAAAGACGCGATGAAGTTAGACTTGCTCATTAAAGGTGGTCCAGAACTCAACAAGAGTGGAAGAGAAAACTGAAACCGTTAAAGATCTCGCAAAGGACTACTCAGAATGGTTACATTTGAAGAAAGCAGTGGTGTGGCCAATTTGGTGGAATTGGTTAAAGCAGCTGTCGAGGCATTGGGATGAGGGGGATAGAATGGCATACCTGGAGACCCCCTATACATGGAACTGGGAAGGATGTGCATATTCCAACCACATTGAGTTTTCAGGTCGCATTCTTTGAGCTATAATCACATGAATAAATATGAGAACACAGAGGGTGGCCCTTACCCAAAAAGTAGAAGATTGTGCTGAGTGCCGCGAACGCCAGAATAACAGTCAGCCACACCCACACATAACGGCAGAGCCCAGGACCACAGTAGGCACAGCAAACATCTCGGGGTCGCCTGAGCGAGAGGTGTACTTTCTTGGCAAACGGCCCACTCCCACTGTTGTCCTCCTGCCGCACCAGCTTCCCTCCTATGGGGTTGAAAAGACATAAACAATAAACGAGGATTTAAGCAAACGGCACACTTTCTACATTACCGCGCCCACGGCCAACTTTTCATGATGCAAAGAAAGAATGCCATACGGTATGTTTAACTCCATCAACAATTCCAGATTCTTCCCCCCAAGCAAGCATCCCCACAGTCTTGCAGGATTCGTTTTGTGTTTCCTAACATTTTGGACTTTTGAAGGGGAGCGCCACCTTCAATGCCACGTTCTCGTGTCTGCATGAAACATTTCCTAAAGAGCAGACAAGTGAAAATGGCTCCCCTTGACTTTCTGTCTCCCTGTTTCTTTCTGAAATCGACATTTTACATCTGCGACATGTGGAACTCAAGGAGACTGGTGGGAATGAATTGTGAAGAGTGGCTCATCTGTCTGGGTGCCTTTGGCATCAACATCGATTGGCTCGCCACCAGAATTCATTTTGTAACATTATGGACTTTCTGGATGGCACATGTGATGACCTCATTTTAAAAGTCAACCTTTCACCCCCCCTTGGGTGCTTTCACTTTTATTCTTAGACAACATTTAAGTTGCCAATTTTGGGCACAGAGCAGCAGGAAACAACTCTTTAATGTCAAAGTGTAAACAGATCCCTGTGACGTGGTTTAAAATAATTAGAAATATACAGTATAAACCACAACATCCTTGATCTCATAAGTATTCACCCTCCTTTAATATGATATGGGGTGCGGCCCATTGGTTTTAGAAGTCATTGAATTCTTTCAATGGAAGTCGTCTCTCTGGGGTTAAAACCTTGCGGTGACTCAGTATGGTGGCCTAACCTGCACAATGAAGACGGAGGAACACTGCAAGCAACTCCATGAAAGATACAAGTCAGGCGATGGGGACAAGAAAATGTTCCAAGTCACTGAATATCCCTTGGAGTCCAGCTAAATCAGTCATGAAGAAACGGAAATCGGCCGCCCACAAACACCGAGAGATTGAGCAAGAAGACAATAAATGAGGAAGGTCATTAAGAAAGAACTGTGAAGGAGTTGTAAGCTACAGTGACTCACACCGGAATGACTGTGCAGACATCAACTGTTCCCAAGGTCTTCACCAGTTGCAGCTTTACAGGAAAAAAAACCTGAAGATATCTCTGCTAAAGTTTGGCAGAAAGGACATGGGAGACTCTGTGGTGAGCTGGAAGAAGGCTCCATGGTCAGATTAGACAGAAATTGGGCCTTTTTGTCCATCAGACTAAACGCCATGTTGGGCAAGCACTGCACATTCTCAAAAAAACAGACCATCTCCACCATGAAGTAGGGTGGTGACAGCATCAGGGCTTGAGGATCTGGAAGGCTTGTGAGGGTGGAGGGGACAATATGGAGGAAAACCTGATGCAGTGTGCAAGAAACCTGTGCCTCAGGAGAAGATTTGTATTCCAGTAACATGACAATCCAAAGGCTGTGGTTTCGGAAGAACATTGTGACTGCCCTGGAGTGGCTGAGTCAGAGTGCAGATCTCAATCCAAGGGAGACTTCGTGGCTGGACCTGACAGAGGCTGATCACTCACAAGCCCCCTTCAAGCTGACAGAGGTTCAACAGTTATAGCTAAGAAAAATGGGGAGAAATGGCAGAGCTCATAGAACAGGACCTGTACACACGGAAGAATGTGAATACTTATGTGATTGGCTATTTTGTGTTTTATATTTGTAATGAATTCAGACCACTTTGCATAGATCTGTTTCCATTTTCGACATTAAAGAGTCATTTTCTGCTGATCAGTGTCAAAACAACGCAATGAACTCCACTGTGACCTGATGTTGTATAACAAAAAAATGTGCAAACATCCAAGGGGGTGAAGACTTTTTATAGGCCCAGACTGAATGATGAGGAATGATGAGTATGAGGGGAGGCAGTGGTGTGCCTGCTCCCCACCTCCTGCATTTACTTCCCACCCCTGACAGATCACATGACAGGTGTGCCCCCAGGCAGAAGAAGCCAAGCGCAGATCGCTCTCAATGCTCACCCGTCTTTGTTGGCTCCAGGTTGTTGTTGAGTCGGTGCAGGTCATTGATGGACTCAACGGAATGCAGCTCGATTTCGGTCATGGCCTGGTCACTGATTCGCATAAAGCCATCTGCCGAAGGATCTTCCTGTGTCATAGCACTGCCTGAGGATGAGACAGACATGAGGGGTTGGGAAGGTGAACTCTGCTTGATGTTCGGAGCAAAGATGAAAGATCTATCGATTTTCTAACCCACCTATTCACTTTTGCGTTATGGGAAGCCATTGCTTATCCTGGTGGATAGGAGACAAGGTTCGGACAGCGTGCCAGTCAATGTCAGGGCACAAACTCCTGGGTTCAATCTGCGATTGCCAGTTCACTTACCATACACGTCTTAGCAGACATAAGGTCTCCATGTTTGAAGAACAAAACCAAGAGAAGCTAAGAGAAGAGCGACTGGCCTGATTTGGGACAGAGCGCTACGAGGAGACAGTGAAGGAGGTGAACCTTTTCAGGTTGCGCAAACCAAGATGGAGAAGTAACACAATCAAAGTGTGTAAATTATGAAAGGAATTGATTCCTCGCAGTTAGTTTCAAATATTTTTTTTCCTACAAGAACTCAGGGAGCCGGATGGAAGGCTTAAGGTTGCTCAAATGTTAGAAAGTTTCTTCTTCAATCGGAGAACCACAAACACGTGGAACAAATTACCAAGTGGCAGTGTGGGGACCTTCAAAACTGAACTCATTTTGGAGAAATTAGCTGAATTGGGATGATTTGCACTTTCGGGACAAATGTCTCCTTCTTGTCAGTGATATTTTCATAACGAAAACGAGAACTAGAACTAAAAATATTGTTTTTCGTTTTACAAGAACGTAAACTGAAATTAAGGCAAACAAGAAATTAAAACTAAATAAAAATAAAAATTAGTGATATGTGAACGAACTAAAACGAGAACGAAAACTGAGGAAAAAACAAAAAAACAGCAATAACATTTTCGCTCAATCCGGTTCGGTCGTGCAGAGGCGTTATTGTAGGTCGCCCTGAGCGCTCAGTTACGTTGCGCTGTTCGCTATGCGGTGATCTTGTGACTTGGGCTTACTAGAGTCACGTGGCGCAACTTCCGTAAAGGACCGCTGTTTGTTTGTTGAGCGCATTTGGCTCGTCGGGTTGAAGCAGTAAGTCAACGTGTGGTTGACGATGGCGAGTTTTGCACAGATGTTTGCGGGTAGAAAGCGAGAAAGTAACGTGTGGAAATACTTTAATTACAGCGCAGATGATAATAAAAGCAAATGTAGCGTGCAATAAGAAGAAAAGAGTCTCAGAGTTTCAGTGCAGGGCCAGCTGGATCAGTACTTAGTGGAAGTCCAGCACTTCATTCAGGGACATGCGGTCTCACCTGTCATCATGAAAAGTAAAAAAAAAATAATGATAACATAAAATAAATTTGTCCACTGGTCTGTGCTATAAATTTGTTTTCTGTGTAATTCCAATAATTTTGATCATTTTTATAGTCAAAAGTTGCGCATTTCCTGATCAAATATCGGGAGAAACGCGAGGCGCGGCAGCGATGAGACAGGACGAACCTCACATCATCTCGGACTGCGCTATCTGTCACACACTGGGTTGATGCATGCAATTGGCGCGTGCCTGTTGCTGTCTCTCTGTACGTCGCCAATATAATTTTTGCACACGCGTTTATTATACACCCTGACTTTCCACAGTCTGGTTAATATCTTTAATGAATGTGTGTGACATATTTAGTCTTGCTGATCGGACTTAAAACCGCAGTGAAAAGGCACGAGGTGAAGCAGACAGTACCGTGCCGCCCTGAAGGGGGCGCATGTGAGCCCAACAGGTGCTTCTTGTTGCTGCTGTTCTACGCAGAGGCTCTGAGCGCCAATAAGTTAGCGATATCAGAAAGTCAAGTGCACTGCAGCGGTCCGTTTATTTTTATTTTTTGTTCCGACTGACTGCCAAAATGGAAGATTAAGACTTTTAAAACTAAAGGAAAATAAAGAAGACTTTTACAAGAAAGTGACAGAGATTTTCGTGGAGAAGGATAGGCGCATGGACTTCATTAACAAATAAAGGTAAGACCATAAAGGTTTTCAATTTTATAAAAAATGGGATCAGACTAAGATAAAAATCCAATATTTAAAAACTAAATTTTGACCTTAAATAAAATATTCTTTTGTTTTTCTTATCATTTTGTTGAACAGTCTGTAATAAAATTGATTAAAGCATCAGAATTAAAAGCTTTTAAAAACAACTAAATATTTCAATTAAGGTCAAAACTGAAATCCGTTTTTTTTGTACACCACTGTATACTTTCATTTGTATTGAATGAGTATGAATTGTGAAATTGAAACAGCAAATTTGAACACATGGAGGTGAGGAGCAAATGCGCTCTCTCCGCTCTCTCTATAAATGTATCGTTCTTTCTTAGTCAAATATGTACCTTACCTGTGTGTGTGTGTAAAGAATGCTGATGAGATAATGAAACATAACCAGTAGTCAATGTGCATGCTGCTAGTGAATAAGCTACTCTTTGGGGTTCATATATTTCTAACTCTGACTCTGAAGGAGTCACCAGCCATGGACCTTACCGCACGTCACCGCTTCAGTCCTGGCAGCAGAAATCGTCACCATACAGTCTGCTGGCGCTGGTGGCCGAGGACCTCGTCTGTGTATCTGCATTACAGGCGCTCGTCACGCGAGTATTTTCACTGTGTGGCTATCTGTGCAATGGACGTCGTTGCAACGTGAACAAATCTCTCGAAATGCGTGCTTGTTTCAAGCTTAACAGTAACGCGCTTGCGCAGACTGCTTTCTTGGGCTGAAACATTTGATCTTGCTGACTGGACTCATTAGGCCACTTCATCTGTTTGGTCATTGATAGTCATGGTGTGTTTAACGGCATTATGAACTGTGAGTGTATTTTGTTGACTGAAATATAACTTGCATTTAAATATGTGTAGGCCAGTATTTGTGGTCTTGCAACAGAAAAAAAACTAAAATTGTACTAATATTATGTAAAAAAGCCAGAACTAAATAAAATAAAAACTAAAATTTTAAACACAGAACTAAATAAAAATAAAAATTGTTGACTCCACTGAAAACTAGAATGAAATAAAAATTGATTTTATAAAATAAAATAAAAACTAAAACTACAATTAATATCAGAACTGAAATATCACTGAACATATACCGGGTTTTCTCATTACGGTATTCACCTAAATGTTTGCAAGATAACGCGCAGACTTTATCAAAATATAACTGGAGAAGATAACTGGACAAATCCGTGCGAACGGGACACTCGGGCCTCCAAAGCGGGGCCTCACTTGCCACCCCCAAAAGGCGTTCTTGCTGGGCTGTGATCTGAATTTTAAAAGTCACATCTAATAAGGGGGGGGGGGGCAATGATGGCAGCAACAGAGGAGACCTGCATTCCTGTCCTGGGTCCTCCCTGAATGTCTGCGCGCGTTTCCTCCCACGAGTCAAAGACCTGCTGGTTCGGTGAATTGGCAGCGCTAAACTGGCATGTGTGGGTGTGTTTGCCCTGCGGTGGACTCGCACCCTCTCCAGGGTTTCTTCCTGCCTTGCACCCTATGCTGGCTCATTAGAGAAGCTAAATCACTTCTCGGCCATTAAAAAGTTACATTTCATTTTATGTAGTTATTTTATTGGTGGTGGGGGTGCCCCAATATTTTAGTCTCTCTCAGTTTATTGTATGTAACTGTTTTTTAACTGTATCTGTAATTGCCTACTGAGAATGCTGATGGTTTGGTTCTCTTTAAATTGTATTCTCAATATAAATCACTTTGAGCCGCATTTCATGTATGAAAGGCGCTATATAAATAAAACTTGACTGATTTATTCTAGAGCACAATGGCCTCTCCTGTTTCACGTCACCTCGTTCTTAATCCGGTACTCCCCCATCCTGACTTTTTTAGAACGTGTTGCAGGCCTCACTATCTGTAAAAGCTGTGCAGGTGATGAGGTGAAACACAAGCATACAGTAACTGCTGTTTATGGTTGAATGCTCATCAAAGTCACTTTACATACCACTTCTTTTTCTTTTTATTAGCTTTTTCCCTACTGTTTCCACTTTATTTGGGATTAGGGTTGTAAATGAACATTCAGCCCTTTTCTAACCCGCTTCTTTGTGGGGGTCTATCCCAGCCAGCATAGGGCACAAGGCCGGAACAAACCCTGGACGGGGTGCCAGTCCGTCGCAGGGCAAACACGCACACGCATACCAGGGCTAATCCACCTAACCTGCATGTCTTTGGACTGTGGGAGGAAACCCCGACAGACATGGGGGGGACACGCAAACTCCATCAGGGAGAAGCCAGGATGTGAACCCAGGTCTCCTTACTGCGAGGCAGTGTGCCACCAGATCTGTTTAATATTTACTTTAAACTGCCTGCTTGTAGCAGCATACAAAATCTTTCTTATGAAATACGACCTCATCACCCAGCACTGGGGAGCTGGTGCCAAACAGCCAGGGGGAAGACAAACTGGCAGCCGCATGTGACGGCGATCCTTGGCTGGCGGCCCCCCTGAAAGCTGCGTGTGGCGCAGATCCGCTCGCCTCACACTTGTGCTGCCTGTCCGTTATCACGTAATTAATCAGGAGGCCGGTGGAGCCAGCCTACAGGTGAAGCCCCTTGTCAGGACAGCATCCTGCCCATTTGCCGTTTAGTCCTTGAGGACATGCAGATGAACATCCAGCTGCCTTTTATATTCCGTTAAAGGACTGAAAGCTTAGTGGTGGGTGGCACGGTGGCACAGTCGGTAGCGCTGCTGTCTTACAGTTAGGAGACCCGGGTTTGCATGTTCTGCCCGTGTCTGCGTGGGTTTCCTCCCACAGTCCAAAGACATGCAGGTTAGGTGGATTGGCGATTCTAAATTGGCCCTAGTGTGTGCTTGGTGTGTGGGTTTGCGCACGCCCTGCGGTAGGCTGGCATCCTGCCCAGGGTTTGTTTCCTGCCTTGCACCCTGTGTTGGCTGGGATTGGCTCAAGCAGACCCTTCGTGACCCTGTAGTTAGGATATAGCGGGTTGGATAATGGATGGATGGAAGCTTGGTGGTGATGGGTGCCTGAGGCTTAACCAGCAGGAATGTCCACTGGATGCTCCGTATGCGGGTGAGGGTTGAGCAGCAAATGGAGGTGAAAAATGCAGCTGGGCTGGCATAACTGGGAGTTCTGTAGAACTTCTCCTTATTGCCCAGTTGACCCATCCCTTTACCCCTCATCCCGCAGGGTGAGGCCTGATTTGGAAGATGAACCTCCCCAAGTGGTTAGCGGACCCTTTCGGAGATGCCTAACTTCTAGTCTATCACCGACTTGCTAAAATGACATCACGATGGTTGATGGCACAAGCAGGGCCAGTTTGGCAAAGAAATGTAGATGATAAAAAAAAAACAACAACGACAAAACAAAACAAGCACTCACTGTGACTGGAACGTTTATGAACCTCTTAGGGGGGCACTCGGCGAGGTGCTGGTGGTCGCAGGCAGAACTAGAAGTGTGCCCAGGTAGGAAGTGGGAGATATGTCAGTGGAGCTTCTTGTGGAAACGTCCCCCACCTTGGCTCCTCTGGATTCATCCCAGCTGTGCCAGAAGCATTTTGGCTGGTAGCAGAGCACCTACCGAAAGCATCACATGAGCAGGCAGTGCCAGTCCCCCTGGGTAATTGGCACAGATGGAATGAGAACCTTAAAAGGAAGAGAAATCAGGGAGTGAGACGAGGAGTTACTCTGGGATGCGGGGAGCCCCTGAAACAGCGGCACCGCTCTGATAGCTGGCAGTCGAAAATGCCCCCCTACCCCCAGGTGACCTAATGTCATTCTTGATGCATGAACGAGCCACTGCACAACCACAATGAAACCAAAGCTTGTCTTCTGGAAATTAAGCTCGAGCCCCTCTAGTTCTGGCCACCTGACTATCGCTTACCTTTCCTGACCTTTTCAGAAGATTCCAGAACCTGATGGAAAGCTTTTCAGAAATGAGGACCTCGGTTCACTCTCACGTCGATCCTCCAAAAAGAAATATTTTCAGAACGTCAGGCTTCCCTTGGACTCCGGTCTTCTCACTCGCTCTGGCTGTCTTTCTGCCAGTAGCCTGCACGGTGCTAAAATAGTAAGAGGAATGTGCTGGATATAAATAGACCCCCAGGGTCGGAGAATGCGCTTATCTCAATTGGAAGAGATGTACACATTGGCTCTCCCCCCCCCCAAACTAGAGTCTCCAAAAGATGAGCCACAGTGGGCTAGAGAGGCCCACCGAAGCACAGCTGGAGCCGAGAGCCATGGGTGTCAACCAGTGAACGTCTTGGAGTTGTTAGCCCTTCAGCTCGCCTCTCGCTGGCCTGCACGGTCTCTCTGCGGCTGTCTGATCGACTGTCTATTTATAGGTGCCTGATCTAGTTAGACAGAATGGAAAACTGTCTCGAATTCTGCAAACGTTAACTCCTGCTCACATCTAAGGAGCTTTAGGTGTCCAGTCCTGGTAGAGAGCAACAGCAAATGCAGCGGATTCACTTTTTCCCCCCATTTTGTTGTGTTGTTGCCTTGTGATAAAAAATCGTTTCACTTCATTTTCTGCCCTCCTCGAGCGGCACTCACAATGACAAAGCGGAAACGGGATTTTTTAAAAATTTTTGCTAATTTATTGAAGTGTAAAGACGGAAATTTCACATTGACTCAAACATTCAGGCCCTTTGCTACGACACTTGACATTTGGCTCAGGTGCTTCCCACTCCTACTGATCATCACAAAGACGTTTCTACACCTTGTTTGGGGTCCACCTGTGGTCCATTCAAATGACTGCACATCATGAAGGGCACACACGTCTGTCTATAGGAGGCCCCACACCTCAGCGATTCCTGCAGCATCAAAGTCCCAAGAGCACAGTGGTCTTCACAGTTCTTAAATGGAAGAAGTCTAAGAAGTCTGGAACAACCTTGACTCCTCCTAGAGCTGCCGGCCTGCCAATTTGAGCAATAGGGGGAGAAGGACCCTGGTAAGAGAGGTGACCAAGAAGCAGATGTTCAATGTGGCAGAGCTCCAGAGAACCTTGTTGGAGCTTGGAGAAACTTCCAGTTGTTTCTACACCTTGTTTGGAGACCACCAGTAGTCAATTCACTTGACTGCACATTATGAAGGGCACAGACCTGAGCAATCCCTGCAACAGAAAAGAACCCAAAAGCACATTAGCCTCCAAAATGCTTACATGGAAGACATTTGGAACAACCACAACCCCTCCTAGACCTTCCAATCTGAGCACTAGGGGGAGAAGGACCCTGGTAAGAGAGGTGACCAAGAAGCAGATGGTTGAGATCTAGAGAACTTGTGTGGAGCTGGGAGAAACTTCCTGATATTTCTACACCTTGTCCAGAGTCCACTTGTGGTCCATTCAAATGAATGCACGTCATGAAAGCCACACACCTGCCTCATTAAAGTCCCAAGAGCACAGTGGTCTTCACAATTCTTAAATTTCAAAAAGTTTGGAACAACTGCAACTCCACCAACAGCTGTTGGCCTGCAGAACCCGATGGCCACTCTGGCTGAACCTCAGAGAACCTTGTTGGAGCTGGTTGAAATTTCCAGATGTTTCTACACCTTATTTGGAGACCACCTGTAGTTAGTTAATTCACATCATGAACTGCATAAACCTGAGCAATCCATACAGCAGAAAAGATCCCAAGAGCACATTGGCCTCCACAATTCTTAAATGGAAAAAATTTGGAACAATCATGACCCCTACTAGAGCTGCCAATCTGAGCAGTAGGGGCAGAAAGACCCTGGTAAGAGAAGTGAACAAGAAGCAGATGGCTGAGCTCTAGAGAACCTGTATGGAGCTGGGAGAAACTTCCAGATGTTTCTACACCTTGTCTACTTGTAGTACATTCAAATGACTACACATCATGTAGGGTACACACGTCTGTCTACAGAAGGCCCAAACAACTGCAACTCCATCAACAGCTGTTGGCCTGCCAATTTGAGCAATAGGGGGAGAAGGACGCTGGTAAGGGAGGTGACCAAGAAGCAGATGGCTGAGCTCTGGAGAACCTGTGTGGAACTGGGAGAAATATTCAGATGTTTCTACACCTTGTCTGGAGTCCACTTGTGGTCCATTCAAATGATTGCACATCATGAAGGCCCCTCACCTGCCACATTAAAGTCCCAAGAGCACAGCGGTCTCCACAATTCTTAAATTTGAAGAAGTTTGGAACAACTGCAATTCCACCAGCAGCTGTCAGCCTGTGAATTTAAGCAATAGGGGTATAAGGATCCTGGTAAGAGAGGTGACCAAGAAGGAGATGGTCACTGTGGCTGAACCTCAGCGAACCTTGCTGGAGCTGGGAGAAACTTCTAGAAGGACAACCATCACTGCAGCACTGCACTGATCAGAGGACCTTTATGACAGAGTGCCCAAAAGGAGGCCTCACCTCCATGAAAGGCGTATAAAAGTTGTGAATAAGAGAGATAAACACAGGAAAGGGTTTGGGTTAGCCAATCAGATTGTGATTCTGACCTGTGAATATATTTGTACAGTATATGGATATACAGCAGGGAAAGTAAGAAAGTACCCCAAAAACACCAGACCAACAGTGAAGGTTGGAGGTGGGAACATCATGGTGTGTGTGGGGCTGTTGTTCAGCAGATAGTACTGGCAGACTTGATACAATTTAAGGAAGGATGAATGGAGAAATGTACCGGGACATTCTTCATAAGAATCTGCTGCTGTCTACCAGGATGCTGAAGATGAAACGCGGGGGGACATTTCAACAAGACAATGACCCCAAACACACAGCCAAGGAAACTCTCATTTGGCTTCAGACAAAGAACATAAAGATGTTAGAATGGCCCACTCAATCACCTGACTTGAATCCAATTGAAAACCTATGGAAAGAACTGAAGATCAGAGTTCATAGAAGAGGCCCTTCAAGATCTGAAGACAGTTTGTGTGGAATAAGTGGCCAACTTCACACCTGAGCAATGCCTGCGACTCGTTTCTCCATCCAGGAGGTACATTGAAACTGTCATTACTAACAAAGGCCTTTCTACTAAATATTAAATACATTTCAGTAAGCGTGTTCAATACTTATTCCCTGTATCATTCCACTTTATTACACATAACTTAATTTATGGACTTGTTTTGTTTTTTTGTATGTTTGGATTACTTGGATTGATACTGACATCTGGTGAAAATTTCATATCAATCGCCCCATTACAAATATATTTACTGAGAAAAACATCGATGCGTTATTATTTTCCCTGCTGTATATAATGGAGCTCTTAATCATCACAGTCTAACACCAAGTCAGTTAAGCTTCAGTGATATCGGTCTGTCAAGCTAGGAAGCACAAGCTATTGTGAGTCAGCTTCATCCGCTTTGGTACAAATGAAAATGACAACAGGTGACCTGGAGAGACAAGAGTAAGATGACCCCCAAAAAGGGAATGGCAGGTGGTGGCCACAGACAATTGCTCTCTCCTCATCCTTCCTGACTGATTCTTCTCTAGTTTTGTGTTTTGCTAGTGTCCTCGACACTACTGGTAGAATGAGGTGGAACCTGTAGCAGATTCAGGTTGTGCAGGTAGTTCTGCTCCTCCAGGATTGCACATTCATACGTGTCATCACAAGAAGGTTTGCTGTGTCTACCAGCACAGTCTCAGGAGCATGGAGGAGATACCAAGATATGGGCTGTTACGCAAGGACAGGGCAGTAGAAGGGAATGAGCCCACCAGCAGTACCGGTATCTGCTAATTCGTGTGAGGAAGAACAGGAGCAGCACTGCCAGAGCCCTACAAAATGAACTCCAGCTGGCCACTAGTGTGCATGTTTGTGACCATACTGTCAGAAACAGACTCCATGAGGGTGGCATGAGGGCCTGACGTTGTCTAGTGGGACCTGTGCTCACAACGCATCACTGTGCAGCAGCTTGATAGGCATGCATCAGATAATACCACAGTTGGCAGCTTCACCATTGGCACCCCATTCTCTTCACAGACGACAGCAGTTCACACTGAGCACGTGACAGACGTGAAAAAGTCTGGAGACCCCGTGGTGAGTGTTACGCAGTCTGCACTATCATCCAGCATGACCGGTTTGGTGGTGGGTCAGCGATGGTCTAGGGGGGGCATACTCTATCCTTGGAGGTCTAGAGTGTGTAAGTAATTCCTGGATGATGATTGGGTGGCATACACACTACGGAGTCACATTAGAAGTTACTGTGATGAAATTCACAAAGGTTGGATCAGCCTGTGATTTCACAGACTTTGATTTTCGGTGTGATGTTCCATAAGCCCTTTGTGGGTTCCTGATTTTGGTTTCCATTGACTGTTGTTACATCCTTTTGTTCTCAACAAATCACACAGTATTACTCAGTAAAGATGTTCCACCTGAATATTTCATTTATCGAGATCCGATGTGTGATTCAAGTGTTCCCTTAATTTTTTTGACCAGTGAGTATGCTGCATATACCTGTAAATATATCTAGAATTTCAGCACAAGACTTTTCTTACATAAGCTCGTAGAAAATCCCATTTCACCTAAATTGGAAGTGTGATACAAAATATCAAGTGTGGTTTACAGAGTACCTCAATACGCCTCATTAATTTATCCTGCGCCATCTTCCTATCATTTTATGCTTATAACCAACTGATGTATTTGTAATATTTTTGCACATTTTTGGTTAAGTAATTTTTGTCAAAATCACTTGCTGCATTCTGCTTAACAACTTCTTCTCTGAAGCAATTATTATTAGGAGTTATTAACTGTACTATGTATATATCGGTTGCTTGTTCATACACACAAATGTATCTATAAAGTGGTGTACCTTATTGAACAGATGGCCCCCAAAATGGTTTCAAATATTTAGAAATTTTAAGTATTATAAATTTGATAATGTACTGATAGGTGTGAGAATATTCGATCTCCTTGCCCCTTCTTCTTAGACTCATTCTACTTCATTGGAAAGGGGGGTCCGCAACAACTAATTTGTTGACCAGTACCATCTCTGGACTGGTTTAGCCACCATAACCCTGCAGTACCAGAAGACAGTCTGCCAGTGACCCATCCATCAATCCCACTATATATCCTAACTACAGGGTCACGGGGGTCTGCTGGAGCCAATCCCAGCCAACACAGGGTGCAAAGCAGGAAACAAACCCCAGGCAGGGCGCCAGCCCACCACAGGGCACACACACACACACTTGTAACAATTTAGAATCGGCAATGGACTGTGGGAGGAAACCTACGCAGGGAGGACCCGGGAAGCGAATCCGGGTCTCCTAACTGCAAGGCAGCAGTGCTACCCACTGCGTCACCGTGCCGCCCTCTGCCAGTGACCATGATGAGCAAATGGTTTATGGCGACTTTTCGGACATTGCAAGGAAGAGCAGTTTGTTTCAACGACTTATTTTCACCACATGACTGTCAGACAAATCGTTAACGATAATCACGACTAACTGGTATCTTGAGACTGGGGTTACCTGTAACGGGGCAATGAGGAGGAGTAGGATTGTCAGCAGGAGTATGAAGGGGGCACCAAACACAAACATCGCTGAAACTTGGCAGGTTGGTGTCCCTTTTATTGCCTCTGTCAATGTCTGATGATCCCTTCACATCATCCTCACTGTTACTCAGTTCAACCAAATAGTTCACTTTCACTAAAACTGCTTTTTGATTGCCTATTGGTTTAAGGTCTGCCCCCACTCATGAATATTAACGAGTTATGATAAAATAACAGAACACATAGAATAATTCATGATTTTTTGCAGCATGTTATTTCATCCCCTAGATGCAGCAGAATATTGCAAGTCACCCAGAGTCTGACTTGGGCTTAACAGTACTGACATCGAATTCTGAGCCCAAGTCACACTCAAGGGTTAGTGCCAAGGGGCTCAAGTTATATTCAAGCTGCATATTCTTCTCAGAGTCCACAAAACAATTTCCCAACAGCAATGTGGAGTGTCAAGAAGGTCAGGGATAGACTGTTAGGCGATTCCATGGCAAAACCCACTCATAAGTTATTGAGTTTATTTGAAACAAACTAGTTGAACTCCTGCATCTCGTTACTGAATGAATACTTCACAAAAACGTAATCATTTTTTTTATTAGCAACAAACACTAATTACAGAATTCATTATTAATGACATTTTCTTTTCCATTCACATGTACATTATATATATGTCTATCAATCTTGCTCTCTAAAACAATTTTAATGCCAGATTTCACCTGCATGTTTCAGTGGCTTATAAAATCTCATAAACACTCCCCACTTTAGGAGGCGTGTAGAAATTGTAAACCCTGGGGCACCAATTTGTCTCCCCATATATATATAATATATAAAAAATGCAAAACAAAAAAAGGAGAAAAAAACAAACAAAAACAAAACAGCATTGTACAAAATATACTTAGAAAAATACAAAAGGCGACATTTATCCTCATTCAAGTTTGTATTTTTATCTCTTATTTTCTTTAAAACCATGATTAGCGTTCATCTCTTTAATAAATTAGAAAGTAAAACACTGTTGGTTTTAGCAGTATTTTTGTACAGTTATTACATTTTGTAACTGTTAATTTATTTTATTAAATAAAAACTAAAACCCGCCCGACTGCCATTTGACAGTCCAGTGGACGTCTGTCAGCAGGACCACTGTCAGCTCTCACCCCACTCAGTCCTGGTGCAGAGGGAAGTCACCCTAAAGTACATCGGCTCTCTTGTCTCGAACTTTGCTTCGGAGTTTTGTTCTGGCTTTGAAGGCGGCAGAGTTGTAGAGATGCTGAAACAAATGCAATTGGAGGCACATTTGAACTCCTCACATTCATGGTGATGCTCACTTACCTTTACACTGCTGCTCTTCATTCACTCACCTTCTCAAACCGGGAGATTTTGTTGGCCTTAATTGAGACAGCATCATGCACTAGAGGTGGTCCTAGCTCGAAGATCTCTCTCAGCAGGTGATTGAGCTACAACAAAGTAACAAGTGGCAGTTAGAAGTGGCCAGACCAGCAGCAAGACCTACTGAGGCTTAAAAAAAACAAAAAAAACACCTCTCGCTCATATATATATATATATATATATATATATATATATATATATATATATATATATATATATATATATATATATAAAAGAGGATAGATTCATAAAAAGGAAACAACAGGAAAAGGATGTAGGTTAAAAATAAATTAAAAGAAGAAGACTAAATGGTCAGAGGATGGGGAAATCAGCCCAAAAAAAGAGTGTAAGTAGTGACAGAATAAAAACGACAATTGCTAAGACTGGCTTCTCCTGACTGGTTCCAATTGTTGAATTTTTTATATAACATTGCTCACATCGTGACGGGGGAGGGGAGTCTGAACACACGCTAAGGAGATGCCGTTGGATCATCTGCTGTCTTGTTGCAGCTGGCACACTGCACGTCGATAGTTTAAAAGCCCGTACAGTAGCTGTCCTTTTGCCACTTTGCATTTCTGCCGCTCACGTTGTGTAGTGGGGTTAGGGGCTTAATGCACACTAAGGAGCGGTGTGTTCTCCTTGTCGTTGTTTTAAGAGCTGGGAGCACATGAAGTGTGTCTGCCAAAAGCATTCCCACAACTGCTAGGTTACATGTCCATGAACTTGTTTTAAATGTTGTCTCGTGGGACGTCAAATTGTCTCCCAAGAAGATCACATCTCGTCTCCCTCCGAAGATTTTTTTTTTTTTTAATAATAGAGAGAAAAGAATCTGATTGCTGGTTGTGAACACATTTTTTCTGTGTGCCATGTTATCTGTTAGAAAATAAACCCATGTGGGCCTGGGGTGGTATAATTCAGTTCACTGAACGATTACTGAAACACATTTAGACGGTTACAGTATGTGCAAGGCTTACCTTATACACTCGCGTTTAAGCTCTTCCGTGGATATGTAGAGGTTTGATTTTACCGCATAATTTCCGGTGTTTTATAATGTCAGTCATATAAGTCAAATGCAGAAAACTCAAGCTATTGGTGAGAGATTATGATATGCTAGTGCCCACCTGAGACAGTAACCACAGAGTAAACTGCTTTTTTTTTTCTCTCTATGTATTGTGCCTACATGACCACAAAGTAACACCCAAACTATTCTGAAGCGACACTTGCACTTTTTTCTGCTTTTTGTATCTCACACCCTCATACACCTTTACCCTAAGAGCAACCCTTATCTATGATGGAACGTTCGATCAGAAGAAAATATGAAAAAGGTTTTAAATTAAAAGTGGTTGAAGTGGCGAAAGAAATGGGTAACTGCACTGCTGCAGCAAGATTAGATGCTTCTGAGAAACTGATGGCGAGATTGGAGGAGGCAAAAAGAATGGGCATATAAGTCAGGGTCTGATTTTATGATCAATTTTTCAGGTTTCTAGACCCAACTCATAAGCGAGTTTATACGGTATTTTTAGAAAATGTGCTGCAAGTTGCTAGGGATACATTTTTTGTTTACTACAATAATATTTGCTTAATATGGTTCTTTTTAAAATTCTGCCTGTATGAAGTGTGTGCATCAGCAAATGAAATCACTACTAGCACTGGATTCAGGAAACTATCCCTAACTGAAGGAATTGAGAAGGTTTGTCTGTTTTGTGCAGCATTGGGCAGGAAGCAGTTTCAAAAGTGCACACACACATTGCAAGACACTGCGGTAGGAAATTAATTTACATCAATACAGTTTACATGTCTGTAAAATTACGTAGCCTTAAAGGGGAAATTTGCAAACACATTAGAATTAATTTCTTCCACACAGTAACAGAATACAGCCTTCCCCTCCATGAAAAGTGAAATCCACGAATATCACTGGACCTCACTCCCTAACACCAACCACCCCACCACACATCCATGCGCGCACACACACAGCTCTGTAAGATCAGGCCAACACACATCAGTGTTTAGATCTCCAGCCGGCTCAGTATGTGGGGTCTGTACATTGTAGGTCTTACGTGTATTTTAATCATGTGTTCAGATCTATTCACAGCTTTTGATTTCTTATCATTTCTTTCTAATGGACTCCACCATACCATTAGCATGTGATGTTGTGTCCTCCTTATTTCATACTAGCAAAATACCCTCACTTCGCAGCGGCGAAGTACTGCCTTAAATTTTTTATTAAGAAGAAAATTAAACCTTTTTAAACTGAGGGAAAATATAAAAATAATGATTTGTTAAGGGTCTCTTTGTATACCACATTGTGAGTTCGGCCCTCCGGTTGTAATATGACCAAGCTGTGCGCTGAGCTTACTCTTGAGCATGCAACGTACAGTTGGCCATGTGAACAGTAATCTTGTCTCAAATCTCACAGCTTGGATTGCTGCTGTCATAATCGGTTTGAGTTTAATGGTTTGTTCCAATTACAACAGTATTTGCAGGACTTGTGTTGAAGTGACATTCGGCATCTGTCAAGCGTTGTAAGCATACAACCGGTTTCATTGATAACTTCACATCCAGGTTTTGAGAGTTTAAATATTTATAAACATCAAAGTGTCCACTACTGAAATCGTCACCTGTCAATCTAAGATGTTTAAGAGGCATTGGTGGTTGTCGAAAGGTGTAAAATATTTAGCCATTTCGGTACACTTGAAAGCGACAACCGAACATTTCAGCGGCAGTCATCAACTCACATGCAGAACCATAGGTGAAGGGCTTAAGCATTTCACTCTTCTAGTGCTCCTGTGTAGTATAATTATCTCCAGTACCGTCATCAGTCCACACCTTGAACCTGTCCCAGTCATTCAATACATAAGACACAATGGATATCAAGAGTGAGCCTGATATGGCCGTGCAATGTTTAACAAAGAGAATAGAAAAGACAGGTGCCATCTCCGGGCATGGAAACCACTCGGTGACAGTTCTTTGATCGATGGTGATCACCTCGATAGACATGTTAATGGGGGTACGTTGGAACGATAAAGGAAATGGGTACCTGAACAATGTAAAGTAAGTCTAAAATACCTACACAATAACTATAATCGTAATAAATGTACAATAGAACAGCGGAGAAGCCGTGGATTAAATAAAAAAGCTGTAGTTATCAGCAGGAAGACATGTATCCCGTGGTGAAGCAAGGAAGGGAATGTAGAGACCGGAGCGACAGACAGCCTTATACAGGTAGGCAGCCAACAACATGGGAGGCGTTGAGATGGGGGACCCAACGCCGCCTCACACGGTGACCGAGCTGCAGGCTATGGACGATATATATGCGTAAGTAGGATTCAGTTAGCGTTGGGAACCCGCGTACCAAATTTCTTGAAGATGGGCCCATAAGTAACAAAGACCGTTGGAAAGTTCAATATGGTGGTTGACAGTGGCGTCATACCGCCACAATAAGTACGTACATCAGTTTCAGTTAGTGCAGGGAAGCCGCCTACCAAATTTCGTGAAGATGGGGCCATAAATAAGAAAGTTCAACATGGCGGACGTTGTCGACCGTTACTTGTAGAATTTCAAAATGAAACCTGCTTAGCTTTTGTAAGTAAGCTGTAAGGAATAAGCCTGCCAAATTTCAGCCTTCTACCTACACGGGAAGTTGGAGAATTAGTGATAAGTGAGTGAGTCAGTCAGTCAGTGAGGGCTTTGCCTTTTATTAGTATAGATACACAGATGACACTCTCCCTTTTTATATTCACCATAAACCTTTGGATATATTTAAAGAAGTAGCAGTGAGGACATTGCTCAAGTTCCTTTAGCGGCAGAAGCAAAGATCTGGAGGTGTTATAATTTCTTCCTCACTCTAAATTTATACAATCGACTTGCGATCGGTATGTTATACAGCAGTTCGCTGATTGCATGTTTTAAGCAAAAAATGCTCCGTTCCTGATCTGTTGCTGATAAATGGGTGCATCATTAATAAAAATGGCATTGACATATCTGATAAAGAGTCAATAAAATGCAAAATTTCATGCAGTGTAAGAGAAAATGGAGTGTCTTGAAAACCTGCAGGTGATGTCTGACACCAGAGCCCAACACTTCTTTAAATGCATCATAAATCCGCCGTCGGACCCAGCAGTCAATGTAGACAGCCTCCATTCCAAACTGGATCTTCTCCTCGGTGAAATCTTCACTCTGGAAAAGAACAAACAAGTGTTCTTTTAAAGGTAGGCTGTGTTTAGTAAGTTCACACCCTGAGAAAGAAGGGTCAAAATATTTACAGTTTACATTGGCTAAACACTGGGAACAGCAAGAAGGAGGACATCCCAACATGTTTTTTGAAGAAACCCAAGGTGCACAGGCCACCTTCATCTGGTAGTCCTTCCTTACCTCAATGTAGTGCAGCACCTCTCTGAAGATTGAGCGCTGTTTTCGCCGATCTGTCTTGGCACGGTACTTGTTACTGTCTGTTGCCAGATCTTTCAGATGATCACAGAGATTGTCCACATCCTCGTAAACAAAATCCTATCTCAACAAACGTAGATGAACAAAATATGAGAATAATAATTTGACAACTGCTCTCTTAAACTTCAATTAAGACTATTATTCCAAGTTTATTTGCATAATTTTTTAAAAGCACCTCTGTTCAATGCCCTTGCTACATTTCTCCATTAAATCTCATACTCCTAATGCTACTTAACCTTCCCAGATAGCCCAAGCTACCTTATCGAAGTCCCTAAACCAACATGCTAGAGTTACCAAAACCCTCACAATCACAATGAAGCTCACTTACCTGTATATAATCCACAACCCTTCCTGACCACCCCAAGAGCCCTTTGCACACATTTAAATGTTAACTATGTTGAATAGCAGTTCCAAGTAATAATTTTGGTGCACTCTGTACATATGACAAAAATGACCCCCATAAAACTATTCCCTTCAAACATCACGAAAGATTAAAGAAAGATTATGTACCTGGTCGATCTCCCTGGCCAACTCAAAAAGAAGCGCAATGGTCCCTCCAACAGCAATTCTGAAGTGGACATCACTGCTGGACAGACAGGCCTGTAGCTTTGGCAGATGCCTTAAAAAGGAAGTAAAAAAAAAAAAGGAGGGGGAAAATAACTTAAGTACATGCAGACCAATGCAGGTCACATTATGACACCAGGGTGGCCAGACACATGCAGGTTCTACTGAATGCTCAATGTGTTTACTTCAGACACCATCTAATTTTTTAGACCACATACTGCAGGTTTCATACTAGACATACTAGAATGATAGACTTACTCTTCAAGGAGGGTGTTAATGTAGGATGCTGAACACAATGTGATGAGCAGAGCCCAAGATTGAAGGGCCGTACAGTGCAACACCTGGTCACTAGCCTTTAGTGTGGGAAGGGAGCCATCTCTGCAGGGATACGAGTTAGAAAAGACACCCTCTAGATGAGAGAGACACTTGCTGAGGTCCTGAAAGAGAAAAGCAAACCCTTAAACTCTCATCTCATAATTTAAGGAGAAAAAAAAAAAAGGGCTGGGGTTAGCATTATGTAAAAAAAAAAGACACACCTCCATGTCACCAGTCGCAGCCACATAGCAGCACATGGCTAGAGCAAGGGCACACTGGAAAAGAGACAAGAGCAAAGTGAGCAAAAGAAAACAGGAGGCCACTGCACAACTACAGTGTGCCACTACCAGCCACGTCTCACACACATGTGCTCCTTAACCCACCTGCCAGCTAGCAATCCGTCTCCTGCCACTTTCCATCTTCTCAAAAGAAGGTGGAAATGTTTCTATTTATTTATTTTACAACACCAAGTCTAATCAAAGGAACAAAAACTACATTGTAAATTATATTTTTGGTGGTTGTTAAGATTTTACACCAAAGATATTAGAGATCAAAGGAAATGCTAAATTAAAATACCAGTGGCTTTCTTTGAAAAAAACAAATTCCCATTTCTTTTCTATCAGACCATGATCACTTGTTTTCTAGGCAAACTCTGTTTCTTTATGTTTCATCAAATAATTTCATGCTGCATTCAGACAGATGGTAAATGAGTTTCTGAATTTTTGTTCAAATCAATGTATAAAGATATATTATCTTCTTAAGAAACCTTAATTTCTTCTTTTCATACTTAAATCAAAAATTAATGAAATTTACTTAAAAAAAATCTATCCAACTATCCATGTGCCAAGTCTGCTTAATCCAATTTGGGATTGTGGGCAAAAGGCAGGAAGCAACCCTGAAAACACAAATAGTACAAAAAACCTCCACTTTCACACACACCTGATCAAATCTGACACGCTAGTGAAGAGGACTGGAATTCCGAGGAAAAGAACGACAATCCAAATACAAGGGAATGGGCAAACCGGCCAGAAAGAGCTAAATACTATGCCAATCCATGACACTAATACCCCTAAATGGGAAATAATTAGCAGTTTTATTGGTCTTGGTGTGCAATAAAATATATCTTTAGTTCTTGGGGGTAGAACAGACCGCAATTCCCTTGTTTTAATAGTTTATTTAACTGTTCTGCACCATTCTCTAGAACAGGTTACATTTGTTATTATAGCCCGGATATATCTGAAGTGCTAGAAAATTGGATTTAACAAAACCAGTGACACAAAAGACTCACACTTTGGCGAGCAGTTGGGCTGGCACTGGTGTCAATGAGGATACTGAACATAAAGGGCTGCAGAGCTTTCAATACATCCTCGGCTTCGGCTCCACTTCCAAGCTGGATGCACAGCAGTGTGGCAACCTGCGCCGTCAAGGCCTGCTCTTCTCCACTTCCTGTAACAGAAAGACAGAACAGATTAATTATGTGAAAAATTAAAACATCATTTAAGTAGTCAAGATGTATTGGGGTTTAGAATAATGCTTTTAGATTTGTTTAGAAACAGACTCTTAATATTTAATTTGTGCGATGTGTTAATATAGGAATAGGATTAAATAGCTAAAATGCAGCTTTTAAGTGAATAGAATAGAGTAGAAATGTGAATCTTACAAGTAGCTAAAAAAATTCAACATGGCTTGGACGAGTAAGGTCGTGGTGAAAAAGGAGCTGAGCCGTAAGGCAAAGCTCTCCATTTAGCAGTCAATCTACGTTCCTGCCCTCACCTATGGTCATGAGCTATGGGTAGTGACCGAAAGAACGAGATTGCGAATACAAGCGGCTGAAATGAGTTTCCTCCACAGGGTGTCTGGGCTTTCCCTTAAGGACAGGGTGAGAAGCTCAGTCATCCGGGAGGGGCAGAGTAGAGCCGCTGCTCCTATGCATCGAGAGGAGTCAGATGAGGTGGCTTGGGCATCTGATCAGAATGCCTCCTGGACGCCTCCCAGGGGAAGACACATGACAAGCTGGAGGCCCCGGTGAAAACACATGGCAAGCTGAAGGGACTATGTCTCCCGGCTGGCCTGGGAACGCCTTGGGATTCTCCCGGAAGAGCGAAAAGAAGTGGCCGGGGAGAGGGAAGCATGGGCCTCTCTGCTCAAGCTGCTGCCCCCGCGACCAGACCTCGGATAAGCAGAAGAAGATGGATGGATGGATTGGATGAGTAAGGGTTTTCCAGGGCAAAAGCAGGTTGAAAGTTAATGGGCTCTATGCAAACAGGCTGATGGATAGTAAAAACTACAGCATACAAATCTCAAAAAGCATTGTCAAGAACCCACATATACAGTGTTAATAGCTTATTCGAACATTCAGCTTAGGACAAAATGGTGTGTATAAAGTATGCTCGTAGAAGATACAAGATAAGGAATTAAGATCTTTTCAGCTAGTATATCATTATCTATGTAGTAATGTTTGATGAATAATATGACCATTGATAAGCTATGATGTAACTATTGCCGTTTCTGTAAAATCTTATACAACCAGCCACCAAAACACTGTATAAAACATAAAAGTGTGAAACCATTCGCTTCCTGTGCGATTCTCCTGAAGATTGTTCAGGCTCTCTCCCCTTCTGAAAGTTGCCACCTGCAGTGGTCCATCTACTCTTCAGGCTCTTGCCACCTGTAACACGCACTGAACTCTGCAACTGGTCAAGGCATACTACCTGCTATGAAGCTTTCTGTGCGACATTGATTTAAACCATTTATTTTTTGTATATTTTAAATACTACTGTTTGACATGCCAGGATTAACCTCAAATAAGCTTTAACAGGTTTGAATGGAATAAAGTTTGTAATTATCTCACTGGAAAAAGAACTTAAGAGATGTTCTTGTTAATTATTCTTAGTGGTGGAAAACTCGTTGGAAGCAGACTATTAGCTGTAGTCCAAGAAGCACGCATCATAGAATTACTGAGGTTCCATGTGGTGAGCTTTGAGATCAGTGTACAAAGCTAAGGTACAGTTTAGGAGCGTTTCTTGTTTTTTATGAATAAAAAAAAAAATTTAAATTAACAAAATAAATAAATAAAAGGCAGCACCTAGGAGTCTAACATTTTTCACAGTAACACTTGAGACTGCACTAGTTTTTATGTTGTCACATTCTGCTCTTTATCCATAAGCTCATACTGAAAAGGAGATCAATTTCTCACCATGCATGTGCCAAGTGTTCTGCCCCCTCCTGTCAAGGCCCTCATTCAACCCTTCAACACATACCTTTACGTAGGCACCTCTCCAGACAGACAGTTAGGGTAAGCCTCCGCTCAAGAAGGAAATCACACAGCATCTTGGAAGAGAATGCTAATTTCAGGCTCTCAAGAGCAGCCAGACGAGTCTTCAAGCTTAAGGGGGAAATTAAGGAGCATTTCATGAACAAGACGACATTCCGACTTTAATTAAATGCATTCATGTACTGATTTTTCCCCAAGACCTGTTCACTGGACAGCTGCCCACATAAACTTACCTTTTATCCATCAGATTGTCAATACACTGCTTCAGCTTGTCTTCTGTCTCCTCAGCGGCCGTCTGCTCATCGACAGGCTCACTGCCTGCAACACAGAAAAGAGAATGGGCACCCTGCTAGGGAACGGTCACAATGCTACAAGAATCCAAAATGAATACGATTCCTTAATTTTTATTTTGGATGGCTCAGACAGGCCAGAGAATAATACAGAGAGAGTTAGCAAGACATACAATGGACAGTGCCTATAAAAAGAATTTGTATTTTATTTTTTATACAACATTAAATCACAATGGATTCATTTGTCTTGTGTGACACTGATGAACAGAAAATGACTCTTTAATGTCAAAGGAAAACCAATTCTCTGCTAAGGGAACTAAGTTAATTAGAAATAAAACATAAAATAATTGACTGCACAAGTGTTACAAACCCTTTAAGTAAGCATTTAGTGGATGCAACTTTGGCAGTCGTGACAGGCCCAAGTCTGTGTGCTCAAGTCTCTATAAGCATTGCTCATTTGAACACTGCCATTTTAGCCATTCTTCTTCGCTAGACTGCTCCAACTCTGTCAGGCTGCATGGGGATTGTGAGTGAACCACCCTTTCCAAGTCTGGCCACAAATTCTGACGTGGACTGAAATCTGGACTCTGACTTGGCCACTCCAGGACATTAATATTGTTGTATTTAAGCAATTACTATGTAGCTTTGGGATGTTGTTTTGAGGGAAAATAATCTCCCAAGGCGCGGGTTTTTTGCAGACTGCTTTAAGTTTCATCCAAGATTTGCCTGTATTTTGCTGCATTCATTCCCCCTCTATTCTTGAAAGCCTTCTAGGACCAAGTGTAGAGAACCATTCACACAACACGATGCTTCCACCAACAATGCTTCATGGTGTATGGGTTAAGTGTGATTGGCCCAATTTTGGTCTCATCAGACCATAGAACCTTCTTCCAGCTTACTTCAGAGTCTCCAATGTGCCTTCTGGCAAACTAGAGCAGAGATGAATGTGCATCTCTTTGCCATTTTTCCATATTTTTTTGTGTTGATCAATGTAAAACGAGTCAAATTAAATATATTATTATATACCAACATAATGTGACAATATTCAAGAGGTGAATAGTTAGTCACTGTATGTAGTAGTGCAGTGTTTGATTGATTTAAGGAAGGTGGCACTTTTTACAGAATTCCTAAAAGACGTAATTACTTAATACTATATAAAGGCAAGTTGTTTATCTTCACAATTTTGCTCATAAGAAGAGATGTCCGCTGCTTACATTTGGGACAGGCACAGACCAAAATGTTACCAGTACCTTCAGATTTCTGTTTAAAATGAATGGGACTCACCTGTTCCTTCATCCTGCACAGAGG
Organism: Polypterus senegalus; assembly: GCF_016835505.1. Lineage (NCBI taxonomy): Eukaryota > Metazoa > Chordata > Cladistia > Polypteriformes > Polypteridae > Polypterus > Polypterus senegalus. Next base: position 52,325,512 of record NC_053165.1, on the reverse strand, counting down.
CAGTCTCACTGGCACTGCTGTAGTGACTCAGCACCTCACTGGCAGCATCATCATCGCTGGGCACAGGTTCACCCTTTGGCCCATTGCGACTTCCTGCAAGAGGAGAGAGAGTATAAGCCATCTGGAGCTAGTTGCTGACTGATAGAAGTGTGAGATGCATGACAGGTGTCAACATGAAAGCTCTTGGAATGGATTTAACACAAATGGCCACATGCCAGCTGTTAGCAACCTCAAATGAACCCTAAATTACTCTGTGTTAAGGTCGGCGACATGACTGACAGGTGTTGTCTTGGGGTAAGTAGAAGTGACTAACAACAAAACTGACTCCTCGGTCATTGCAAGGCTCACTATACAACAGTGACCACCTGCCACTTACAAATGCAGCCTTTTGGGGTGCCCAAGCAACCATCTGTAACCCTACAAAGAGTCTGGATGAGCACCATCTATCAAATTGAATTTAAACTATTTATAGGTTTAGAGAGGGAAGCAAGAGGGTGACGAGTGCCCAAACGTTGTATTTTACCATACAGAGCAGAATGAAAGGGAAATTGAGTTGGGGTGTGACAGATCCATTTCAGCACGCTTTCAGTTTAATCACTCTTAAGGGAAAGGTCTCTGATGAAAAGCCAGATGAATGATCAGTTGGTTAACAAGCACATAAGCAGAACTAGTTAAGCCACGGTTAAGGCAAAGGCCGTCACAGGTTGGAGATGGGGGGAGAGAGAGTGAACGTGGGTGAAGCGAAAACAAATAATATAAACCCTAGGGGGAGATGGATATCACTCCTACCTTTACAGGAATGTGAGGGGACCCTGGCAGACAGGTGGAGCTGTAACAGTTCCTGTCTCAGAGATCCTGCTGCAACAGAAGAGCAGGAAGAAAAGAAAATCAGACGCTCTACATGCCGTGCAGATCGCAGGTGTCTCCTCAGTTTTACAGGAAGAGAAGTAGAAGCACATTCACATGGGAACACCACACAGAGATATGCTGGTACAAATAAGCAGGACAGCTTACAAAACAAACAAAGAGTGATAGAAAGGCAGCATAAGACACACACTTAAATAAGGCACACATTTGTCAAATGCAACAGGAGTAAAAAAAACATAAAAAAGAGAAGGTACTAGTATTCTCACTCACTACAGTAGATAAGCAAGAGAAAAGGCCTGGGGTCACCCGAACCCCTCGAACGTCCACCAGTGAGGTACAGGTAAAGACAGACTTTGGAAATAAAAATAAAGGGATAAGAAAGGAGTTGTGCAGGCAAAAGTGCTGGATGGTTGGGGCTGGAGTAAAACAAGGAGAGGTTTCATACATTATGTGTTAAGAATAGAACTTGACAGCAATAAGGTGGAATGAGTAAATGCATTAAAAAAAAAAAAAAACCAAAAACAAACAAACAAAAAACTGTAAACTTGTAGGATGTTCACACTTGCCATCAACTACTAATTCTTAAACAATGAAAACTTGCTTTCTTTATCCCGTTTCTTCGTCTCAATGTGTGGGCTCCTTGGGTTAATGCAAGAACATGAAAGTGCAGCCACTATGCATATAATATCAGCGGGCAGCTGACAGCTCATTTAGTCTCCCCAGACACCTCATCTCAGATATCGCGAGATTTTTTAAATTCACAAACCTCATTCTAGTCATCGTGGGATCTTCAGGTATTAATTCAAGTGCACAGCACCAATAAGTGACTTGCTTGTAAATTATCACGTGGGGTAGTGATGAAGAAAGGTGCAGGGCTACACAGCTGATGCCTATGATTTGACATTACAGAGTCATTGTCCATTACAGAGACAAACACTACAGTTCAAAAGGTTTAGAGTACCTCAGTTTTTCTTCAAATTTAATCAGTTGAAATACAATGAATGACCTAAAATCATGAGAAGGTAAGCAGCATACTGCAACAGGTTTAAATTTAGGTTAGCAAAAACTGAAAAAAGGACACTTCAGAATATTACAAATGGGCCTTCCACGGGGAACAACTGTTAGAACCTACAGATGTTCTGCAGCACTTAAAGTAAATTAAGCCTTGGGAGTTGAAGCAAACAATTTGCACAGGTGTCACAACTTCTGTTTATTACTTAAAAATCCTCTGTCTTAAAGCAAAGTTGGAACAGACTGTGTTACTACTTTGCTAACATTGCACCGCAGAAAGCTGTAAATTGCAGTGATAATGGCAAGAAAACGGCAATTAACAAATGAAATGAGACAGAGTATTATTACCCTTAGAAGTGTAGGCCTTTCATTTAGAGAAATTGCAAAAAAAATCAAAGTGTCGGCGAGTACGGTGTCCTACACAATCCAAAGGCATTTGGAAACTGGAAGAAATTCTGATAGGAAGAGATCTGGCAGACCCAAAGCCACAACCCACTCAGAAGACAAGTATCTGAGGGTCACCAGCTTGCGTGATAGATGCCTCACAGCAAAACAACTTCAAGCGCAGCTTAACAGTGGTCGACAAAAGCAAGTCTCAGTTACTACTGTGAAGAGGAGACTTTGTGCTGCAGGTTTGACAGGACAAGTGGCAATAAGAAAGCCATTCCTTAAAGGTCAGAATAAGAAAGTCCAAAACATACCTCCACGCTATGCCAGAACTACATTAAAAGGAAAGAACAAGAAGGTACATTTCAAAACACGGAATGCCCGGCACAGTCTTCAGACTTAAACCCCATTGAGTGAATTTGGGATGAACTGGACAGGAAGGTGAAAGAAAAGAAACCTGCAAGTGCTTCTGCAACAGTGTTGGGAAGATCTTTCTGACCAATATTTGATTTCCCTTACAAAAAGAATGCCACATGTGTTTAGCTGTTACACCAGCAAAAGGTAGCTACTTTGATGAATCGAACATTTGAATAAAATTTTGTACACCTAAAGATTCCTCAACTTTTTTTTTTTCTGCCATTGTTAATTTGTTCTTTGCCTTGATTTCATGAAACATTAAAGCATTAAACTGTGTGCATTTCCAGAACAACTGAAAAAAATTAGGTGTTTTAAAACTTTTGACCAGTAGTGTGGCTGCACTCATAAACATAACAGCAAGAAGACTCAACAGCCATTTTAACTGTTTCACACAATGCAATCATTAGCAAACATTAGGTCCTGTTCTGCAAACACTGAAGTGGATCCATATAGCTGGGTGTGGTTGGCAAGTGTGAATGAAATGCTGAGCAGTTGTATCTAGTTAAAGCTGTGTTTAAATCACCAAGATTGTTAGTTACTTACATGATTTTAAAACTTATCACATACATCCTTGTTTACCAATCAGTGCCAGAGAATGAGCATTTTCTGATTCAATCACCTTATTTAGTACTGCAGTTTATTTTATTTGTACATATGACATTTTGTTGTTGTAAATCAACAGTAGTGAGTGTCATGACAGAAAACTGGGATAGTAAACAGAACTGCCATTTCCTCTCTTCATTTATTTGTGCATATTTATTATTATTATTATTTATTATGAAAACAGCCACTAAAGCAACCTTTACAGGGTGTTCATCCTTTAAAGGGGATTGGATTTCTAACAGAACACAGGGAAATATCTGTTCGTAAAGAGCAAAGGTTAAAAACTGAGAACCAAAGATATTACATTTTACAAAACCTTTTCCTCTTGCATAATTGGTAGATTTAGACATATGCCAGTAAGCATGCACTGACGTGGCTTGTTTGGACACAGAGTTGGTTATGTGGTTTGGAAACAAGAATGCAGCAGATGAACTTGTTTGACTTGCTCCATAAAAAACCACAAATCACTGTGATGACAAGTCCCGAGTCCCTGCTGTCGGGCTTTCAATAACCTGTGGGGATAATTATTTCTATCCAAAACACAATTGTTGAAGGGATTTACATTTTACTTATATGATATCCAAACAAAAACCTTTGCTTTATCACACTGAAGCAGGTTTCTGCTTTATAGGGTAAGTACTGTAATGGTTCGGAAAAAGTATGAAGATGTTACAAACCTTTTTAACTGAGGCCAAATTCGAGGCTGCACAACATTTATGCCTAGATGACATTTTTAATGCATTGAACTCGAATAACCAGTTAATGTAAAGAGGGATGCAAACCTTTTTCAAATAAAGCAGATATTTATCTTTATTCACATTCTTCTTCTGTGAACATGAACAAGTGATGAAAGGAAATTTCACAATGTTTTAAAATGTTTCTGACTAAAGGCACTTTCACAAATAGACTCTAAACTCAGGTATAAGAATTGGTTGTCCATGGACCCTTAACTGGATAAGAAAAATGCAAGGACAGAAAAGGGCTGAACAGGTATGGAGATACACACAGCATGCCCATATGGTTAGGTGAACTGCACCTTGTGTTGCTGCTCATCTTTTTCTAAACTGGGATGTAATTCTGGTGTTGGCCTGAATCTGAATTAAGGGAGCTTTTTCCCCCTGTAATATCTCTCTCTCAGTTTCCCTTACGTGGTATTATTTATTCCTCAAATATCCTTTTGTAACTGAATATAAAAAATAAACACCCAGAAGAAAAAAAACACTCATCACCCTATTTTGTTTTAGCTAAAAGCTTTCAATGACCTTTTGTGCACCTTTTAAGACCTCTACCCCTTATCCAGAACTGCTATTAACTTGGGAACTGTGTGAATGTGATAATCCAAATAATTTCATGGGATATATAATAAGTGGATTTCCCAGGTCCCGTTTTTGAAATGACTTGCTGAAAAGCAGTGCTGGAATGTGCAGAAAGTAGTCATGTGATACATTGAGGCACAATGTTCAACTTCTGTATAAAAACAGCAATTACTGTAGGCATTGAAAGCAAAACCTTTTTTGAAACTGCATTGACGAGTATAGAGTAGGTAATTGTTAATTGTATATTCCAATAAACTATATTTTGTTAAAATAAACACATTTTGAAGCCTAGCTACAGGTTAGGCACTAGAAAAAAAATGGAAGGGGATAAAGTTATATGCAGATGTTACTGTAATACTGGCATCATGGTAGAAGGAATTATTTACAAAGCATGTTAAGAGGTATAGGATGGAAATGAATACAAGGAAGACTATAACAATCATAGGCAAGAAAGGAATATAACAGATTAATTTGAAAGTGGAAGGTCAATATTTATTGTAGTTGAAGGTATATAAACCTCTGGAAACTGAATTACAGAGCAAGGGGAATGCTTGGACACAAAAAAAAAAAAAGCTAAAGCAAAGGAGAGGGATTCCAAGAAGGAATCTGAACATTGAACTTGAAAAGAAATTACTGAGAACATGCATCTTCCCAATGTTAGGTTATACTAGCGATATATGGACATATGAGAAAGCAACTAATAAGTGACTGAAAAGTGTTGAGATGTGGTGTTTACACAAGGATAATGTAAATTAAGATGAACAAAGGTGGTGACAACTGAAGGAAGTGATCAAAAGAGTAGAAATAAACAGTACGGTGGAGGAGATGATGAAAAGGAAAATGAGATATGTGGGACAAAAGTTAACAGAGTCAAGTGGGAAAATAATGCAACTGTTGAAAGAAGGCAAAACAGAACAAAGAAAAAAGTAGGATGATGATATAAAACAACTGTCAACATCAAAAGAATGTGGGTTAGTTAAAAAAAGGTAGAAGATAAGGGCTAATGGAGCACTATGGTTGCCAGTTTCAGAGCCAAGATAATATAAGAAAAGAAACCAAGTCAGCCCGCCTTTATAAAACAACATAATAAAGTGAAACAAGATGAGTTAGTAACATGAAACAGAGAAATGCATGCAGGCTTGTTTAATCTGAAATGCCCATTTCAGAAAATGTCAATGGACTGGAACATCTCATCTGTAAACCTTTGTTTGAACATTACAGTTCACGACCAAAGCAAACCCATTCACCTCTCCAGCTGAACCTTTTGCAAAAAAAAAAAAAATTCAGAAGAGCTTTTTAACCCATCTCCTCTCAGTTTTGGGAGTCAGTACTATACAAATATCTTAAACTTTACAGTCACAGGCTGATGTCAACTAACTTGGTATCATTACGGACCATGCCCTTGTCCGTAGTCTGGGTTTTTTTCTCTCTCTCACACACACACACAGAGCTACACTGACTTGCAGTGGGCCATATTCAACTAACCATTTAAACTAAAACTTGTTTTTGTAATGCAGAGGGAAAACAAGCACATCCAGAGAAAAATTGCACTCTTTAACATGGATTATACACAAACTCCACACAGACAGTAAACAGTCCAGTATTTAAACCAGGCTTCGTATGAGGCAGTTTCCATAGCCAATTACTGTGCAACCTTTTTTTCCCAATGAAAGTAAAAATCAAAATAAAAGTTAAAATGTTTTAGTGACAAAAATGAAACTGTTAAATTAAAATTGTTTAGTTTCAATCGGGGAATGTTATGATGAGACTCTCATTCCGTGCAGTTCTGACTGACAAGCTATAAAGAAAATACAACAGTTGCACAGGATGTGCTGAGAAGAAGAGCCATGTAACAATATTCTATTTTGAGAGGACCACAGAATTAAATCGGTTTCGTTTTGAACAGAGCAGGGTGCATAGGGACCAAATCCAGGTGCTCAAAATTCGAAAAAGGCATCAACACCCAAAAAAATAAAAGGAAGAACATTTTCACAAAAAAGTTGGGGAAATCTGAAACAAACTACTTTGTGGTGTAGCTAAGCTGTAAACCTTGACAACTTTCTGATATGTGGATGAAATAGCAGAGCCTAGCTATTAGCTAACCAAACACACATGATGGACTCAGTGGCTTCCTTTTCACTTGTCAGACTCCTTGTGTTCTTACAGTACATGTTATATAGCGCATGGTGGAGCGGAATGACAGTGCTGACTGGGGTTATAAATGGGTTGTGAACACCTGGCCAGTCTGTAAATAACAGAGTTACGGTGTCAACTCATAACAATATAACACTAACAGGGTTTTGGAACTTGTCATCAGTGCATTTGTAGAAATATAGACTGTATGTAATATGTGGTTTATACATGGCCTTGGGAAAAAGGCCAGGTAAATAAATGTGCTTGTGTAATGTGTCTGCAGGGACAAAACTGAGGACATAAACAGTAGTTAATTAGATGACCCTATCCTCATGGATAGAATATCAACAGTTTTCTCTTATTCTGCTGTGTTCTAGAAGTTGTTGGCATTAAGTAATGATCCTTCATCCTGAAAGCTAGAAGTACTTTAATCAACCTTGATGGAGAAAAATATTATCACAAATTCACACTAGCATTCCTGAAAATAAATGCACATATTTCTGTGACTGGACAGCCATCAAAGGTCCTGCAGTCCTTTAGAAACACAAAGAGTAGTGACAGCTCTTCCAAAATGGAATCCACCAAATTGGGTACCTACAAAATAAATGCTGCACATTAATGGTGATTGAAATGGCTCCCCACTTACTGTGTAAAGCACTTTGAGTTGTGAGAAAAGCGCTATATAAATTTACAGAGTTACTATTATTATTATTATAAATGATCTAGCTGAGCTAGACTGTATGTGTACAGTTCTAGTTGTGATGAGAAGGATCCATATAGGATATTTTTGTCCAAAGGTTCTCTGAAGTTCCACAACACATCAGCCCCCAGTGCATGTGCCTGTCAGTTAAACACAAAGTTTTGTCATAAAAGTTGTAGACAGTACTCCATGTATGTGGCACACCTTTACATATAGTATGTGTAAGCAAAACAATTTATAATTTACAAATGGTAGAAGGCACACAAGGAATACTTTAGCATCCTTTCACTTCTTAAAAAGTTTTTTTTTTTTTTAAATAGTGTTAGTGATATTTACTTTGGAATATATCTAAAGTTTATTACTAGTGAAAATCTCTACCATGACTAGTTTTAAGACACAAATCTGCAAACTGTATGTACACTGAAATGCAACTATGGCCTTACAATCCAGTTTTGTATACTCACTTGCTTATACACCCCAATGAACTACGCTATGCTGTAAAGCCTTGCTACTGTCCAGATTAAGCTTTTGCAACCCAAACCTTCTAGATAAAATTGTATGCAATTAAAGGAACGTTTCAAGTAAATCACTTTCAGAAAATGAACAGTGTAATAAATGCATTACTCACATGTAATGTCCCAGGATAAGCAAATACTTAAACGCATTACATGTAAGAAAAGCACAACCTTCTAAAAACCACACACAAGTCCTAACAAATATTTAAACAGGAAAACAATCCACAATTGAAAACTATGGCATGTGAAGTTTAAATCATAGGTTTCTGGATGACAAACTCTAGGTTTCCAAGAGATGGGAGGTCCACAGTTACTGGCTCTGTTGTCAAACAAACACAGAGAGTTGTGTAGTCAGTTTACACCCTCCTTAACTGTTTTTAATGTAAAGATAAATCAGTCTTTAGTAAATTAGTTTTAAATTAAATTTGAGTTGGGTGAAGGGGGCACTCTCCTTTACCAACAACCATGCCAGGGTGCAGCTTAATCACAGAGCATAAAGCACATGTGCTGACTACACATTACACGTGTACATTAAAAAAGAAATCACACAGCGTGGGATCAGGTTTCTCACTCTCACTAGCAGCTCTGGCTGCTCGCTCTCAGCTGTAGCCCAGTTTATCCCTTCCTGTCAGCAGTCCTAAAAAATCTCAAATGCCAGAAGCCACAAAAGGACAACCCTGACCCAGCAACATAAAACTGACAGCTAAGCCCCTTCGCTGCAACAGCATGACCAGGCCTTTCTTTGACTTAATACATGATCGGAGACTATACTACTTCATAAGTTAAAACACTTGGCACTGCAAATATGTTTTGCTTTTTGACTCCACTGTTGCAAATAAGTTGGGTTCAAGTTCAAAACTGTAACAAATTAAAACTGTTAAAACCCACGAACAGATAATGCCCATATAAGCAAAACATCCAACTGCTAATAAAGACAATATAATCAGTTTGAGAAGTTTCAATGATTGTTGTTTTCTATATTAAACTTGTTTTCCCTTTAACACATACCATTCATTCTATTCATAACACTATGGTTATGAGGAAATGTTTGAATAAAATAACCTTAACTATCCAAACTGTCTTCCCTCTTGTTTGTACAGCTTTGTTTTGATGTGAATATTGCCAGTTTTTAAATCAGCTGAGCATAATCCATCATCCCTGCATTTACTACATACATACAGCATACACTCATCCACAGTGTGGTTTATTGCCCAAGAAGGCTGAAGTAGAAATTCCTAGGCAAGAGGTTAATTCCCACTATTGAAGAGCTCTATTAACTTAAGTCATGCAACAAGTATGCACTTTGACTATATAACTACAACCTAATGAAAGAGCAAGAGTTTGCTAGTCTAGGACATGGTTACATCAACTTTTAGGTTTGTCAGAATTGCTCCTTCCTTTGTAAAATATAAATCAAGCTTAAATAAAAAAAAAAACACGACGTTTCTAAGTCTAATTGATTAACCCATTTATAATATTTCACTTATTCGATGTAATGCAATCTTTAAAATAATTAAACATGCTGTATGTGTAAACAGACTTGTTGCCATGCCCTTTTTAAACTCCTCCCAAGGTCTGCATTCTTGTTCTAAGGTGTACTACTGTGTTTGAACTCATGACCTTTTTTAATTTGACACTAGATTGGTACCTTTAAGATCGCAATCGAGTACTGGGGCCTGCCTTACATTCTATCCAGTCTGAATGGGTTATCCCTTTGTAAGACCCTAGAATTGAATTCAACAGGGTTAGAATTCCCGCTATAAATCAGGATGGCACTCCAAATGCCATCTGAAATATACAGAATTCACATCGCTCTCTCAGGGAGGTCTAGACAGGCCTTTATAGAAGTATACATCTGTACATAAACAACAGAAATAAACACATTCGCATGCATTCTTTTCTGCTACCCGATTTTTTGTTGAATAGTCCATCTGGCGTACGAGTCTCGCTACAAACCCGTCGTGAACAGTTTGTATTTATTTTGGAATCTATTCAGCTGATCGCCGCATACTTCTCCTAGACATACACCATGTTACTTACCTACATGTGGTACAGTTTGCACGGGTACGTATAAGCGCCAGAAGCGCGTACGTAGTCGACCGAGAAATACCTGCTGCACGTGGCGCGCGCTCTTCTATAAACCCACGGGCTCCTTCAGTGCCGCGTCATCTTTCATTCTCAAAGGCTCATGGACTGTCCCTAACTCCGCAAACTCTACGACAGAAAAAGCTCACCTCGATTACTCCCAGCACGTTTGCCCTTCTTGGATCGGGGCATGTTGCCACCCGGAATGGAACTTGATAGTAGGCACTCTCGAGGCTTTGGGACTTTCTCAAAGGAATTAATAAATAAATAAATAAGACAGAATGGTATATAAACGAATAAATATTAAAAAAAAAAATCCGTGAGGAAACGGCAGTGGCTTCTCGCTACAAGTAGGAAGGCTGCCCTTTCGTCTGAGAAGGATTTGGATTATCTGTGATGGTCACCGGGTAATCGATACCGAATTCCTGGCGGCGAAGTTAGCGCAGTTTCAACAATTCGAAGGCTAAGAGAGCTGCACGTTGCGCCAGCCGATTCCACCATCTTCTCCTCGGTTTACACTGAACCCCGGCGCCTGTCTCAGGCAGTATGGCTATAAGCGAAATAGGTAATTGCTGGGAATTGTAGTTCTTTTTCTACAGCTGAACTGTATACGCGATTGGAAAATGTATTCGACAAACTACAAGTCACATCATTCAAACGTAGATTGCGCGCGCATACCCTCCTTGAGTTGTCTTTTTCCTGCCGGTTCCGAACCTAATGGTCGGTGCTGCTTCCTTAAAAGAAGTATGTAATTTGTTTTTAGAAATTATTTTAATAACATTACATCGAAACATTTTAAATTATTATCGTATAGTTAGTCAGTCAGCGGAGGTTTTCCATATTAATGCATACTTGGAGGCAGGCATTGTTGTCTATTGGCGTAAGGGTGCGCGTCGGTGATATAAATACTAATGGGCGATACATTTGTGTTCTGCAACCGGAACAATTTCCCGATACGTTTACGTTTTAAAATTTAGAGTTTTATGGAAAGTACTATGAAAGTAAACGTCATGTATTTTCTCCGTAGGTTGAGTCGAAAAATTAACCACAAACGTTCCAGTATACAGTATTAACTAAAGGATGAATTAAGGGGAAGAAATTTTATGCTTCCGAATTGCCCGATATCACAAGTCATATCAACTCAATAGAATATTTTGGCAATGAAGAATTCCCACCTAGTATGAAACAATTTATAATTACACTCATACCAAAACCTCATTAAGAGGATCAATTGGTTGATAATTGGCGCCCCATTACCTTACTTAATGATTATAAAATGATTACCTCAGTTTTACTTAGACGTCTTAAATCGGCCCTAGATGACATTATTAGTGAATCTCAATGTGGCTTCATGAAAGGACATCCCCTTTCAAATATTATTCGTCTGGTATTGGACCTTATTGATTGTCATGAATGGTTAGAGGGTGATCCATTAATTTTATATCTCTATTTTCACAAATCATTTGATACTATTACCCATACCTTAAATTTTAATACTTCCCATTATTTTTTAAATGGGACATTATTTTCTTAAGACCATTAAGACTCTATGTAAAGGTTTTAATAGCTCAGTTAAACTCACCCATGGAATGTCACATAGCTTTAATGTTTTATTTCATTAATTTAAAACAGTCACACTATGGTAAACACTTTTCATTAGATGGATTTTCATTATCTTTAAATGGAGTTAACATATTGGACAAGGGTTGTAATAATAATTTTATAAGGCACTAATTAGTTCATAAAACCAAACCTCCAGTAATTTATCAACGGTCAGCTAAACAAAGAAAAAAATAGTCACTCTATATTGACTTTTTGTTTTTTATAAATAATAAAATTATAGAATTATTTCAAATATTGCATAGATATTCCCATGGTAATAAAACACTCTGTAAGTTCCTTGATGTAAGTGATGCTTGTAAGGGTCTACTGAACATTTATTTTTTCATTGTGTATTTATTAGTTCCTTTTGGAAAGACCTCTTTCTATACCTGAAAAAAAAAGAATTGGTAGAGAAGTACCCCTTGACACAATACACGATAGGCTATCCTGCTGCTTTTCTACTTGGCACTATTCTAATACACTAAATGATTACTTTATTGAGTATGTGCCAAATCAGAGTTAGGTAGTATATTCTGTTGTGTCAATTGATTGTGAGATGGGCAAAACTTCAAAGATTTAGGTTACTGTGAATGGGGCCTGAAGAAAAGAAATTGGAGGGTAACAGCTCAGCCCAGAGTGGCATAATGGAACACACAATTTGGCATACCTTGTAATGGTTGGGGTAGGCCAGCTGACAACTCATTTCTTGTTACAATAGTGAAAAACAGTAAGACTCACTTGAAGTAGATTGAGGCACAAAGGTCTGGAAAGTAAAGTGACATAGTCACACAATAGCAGGATTTGAACTCACAGTTTTAGAGTTTGAAGTCAAAAGCATTAACCACTATGCCCCACTGCCCACCTGTGTTGACCAAAGCATAATGAATACCCTATAAATCCCAGGATTCATCTTGCCGAGTCTTAACAATTCATCCTTGTGGTGGTGCTAGAGTAGAGTGGAGTGTTTTATGGTAGAGTAATAGTTTGACATTTGAATGCCACAGGATTTCATAGCATTATTCACAAATGGCAGCAGTGAGAAACTTGTGAGCTAGTGGCCTTTTTCCGAAGGAGAATGCTGCAGGTCACAGGGCTAAGAAATTTTCAGAATGCAGAAAGCATGACAATAGATTACAGTCCCCACATCTTATTCAAGTTAAACATCAATCGGACTAGATGGAACAATCTCTTTAGAGTAGAAGCAGAAAAACTAGATAATCTGTAAAATCTATGGGACACTTTGGGTTAGATGACCCAGAATCCCTATGTTACACTATAGCACCTTTAATTTATGTCCTGGCATGTTAAAGCTATTCTGAAGATAATTAGAGATCAAATCAGTTTTTTTTAGTAAGTACACATCTTCTGAATTAACTGTATGAGCAGCAAGTAACACATAATGTTTTTATTTACTTAAGATTCATACACAGTATATTAAAAGCAAAGACAAGATGTCAGTTTTATTTTTATTAGGTATTCTTTATTGTTATTGCTTTTACTGACATTTTAGGAGAAGATGACTATAAAGAATACAAATTAATAATCATTTGTTAATGCAAAAAAAATATATATATATAACAGTGTTATTAGCAGGGATCAAATCAACTTCCTCTCCAGCCACATGGCTCCTTTTACCCCAAGAGTGCCAGGGCAGAGTTTTTGTACTTGAACAAGTTCACCTTATATTCTATTCTATTATATTATATTTTACTCAGCAGGAGTGAGCACGTGTTCAACAGCTGTCACAGAGGTTGGGGGCTCAAACAGCATATGATGAAGTTGCAGTAACTCCAGTATATTACAGCAAAGAAACATTGACAAAAGGTAAATCACCTTAGCAGTTTGGGTTTTGGATAACTGTACAAGATACCATCTGTGAAATTCTGATGTGCATCTCACACACACCACACTTGAGCTCGGCAAATGCTTCAAATTAAAAAAAATCCCCAACACACAAATTTCAGTTTTACTGACTTCTGTCTAGGCATGGGCCTCATTATTCTATGAATTAACTGATTCTTTATTTTATTTCTATTACCAATATCATTGGGGAAACAAGGCTGGTCATTCTTGCCGTCAGCATCTGTGTTGCATGAGTGGTAGCACAGATGTCTATTTTCCAGTATAATAGCGTGTAGGGACAAAAGGCATTTTGCTGACCACTGCATCTACCACCTTCTTCCTAACTTCAACCTTGACTGGGGTCCCGACTTTGCTAAACTCAGTCTCCACATAACCCATGGCTACATTCTGCTTGAGGCAGGGTGATGGGCAGCCACTGGTCACCTCACCTGGATTTAGAGAAAGAAGAAGAGGAGAACTAGTTAGAGTGACATATTCTTTCCTCTCCCCTAGTTGTTATGTTGCAGAGCAGTGGTGTCAAAGTCAGATCCTAGAGGACCGCAGTGACTGCAGGTTTTCATTCCACCCACTTTCTTCATTATGTACTCAATTAGTAAAGCTGCTAATGAAACATATTTCTTTTGCCTTAATTTGAATTACCAAGCTTTTTAAGACTCCTTGTTCCTTTTTTCCTTAATTAGATAGATAGATACTTTATTAATCCCAAAGGGAAATTCACTAATTAGTAGTAAAAGAAAAATGAGATGCAAAGGGAACCAACCCATGACATGCTAACCTGCTTTGATCTGCACCTATGTGTTTTTTTTACATCATCCGCTTAAATAAAATATTTGAAAAGAAAGAGATGTAAAGTCTCAGAAATATGATCTGCTCTGGTCCACAGAAAATTTAGAAAGCTATTAGGCCATGGGATTAAATAACAGGTTTCAATAATGAAAAGAATATGATTCTAATAAAATAACTGGTTGAAGTTTGAGGCATTTCATTTTTGTATGAAGCAAAAAAAAAAACAAAAAACATGTGTTTCTTAAAAGGGAAATCTATTTAAATCAAGGCAAAAGATGACTTTTAAATTATCAGATGAAATTGGTCACTAATTAAGAAAGTGGCTGTAATGAAAAACTGCAGTCACTGCAACTCTCCATGATTTGAGTTTGACACCTATGCTAGTTAGGGGAAGCAGTGAGTTGAGGGAACATAATAGGCTCCAGGGTATATGCTCAGCATTGAGGCAGTGAGCTGAACACATATTGTAGACAAAAATACTCACCGATTACCCTTCCTTCATGGGACAGTATAGGGGTGTGCTGCCGAACAGGGGGACCTTCAGACAGCAAGCCAACCCTCTTTCGTGTAGTCTTTCCTTTGATCTGTGGAACCACCACAGAGGCACCAGGGAAATCTAAAGTGGTGCGTCGACGCTTCCCTGTCAGTGAAACATAATTGTCAAGCACAGGCCCACTAGTGCAAAACAGCCTACATAGTACACTTCAACAGCATTACCAATTGTCCAGACAAGGCTAGCCTCCACTGGAGTGGTGTTCTCATCTATATCATTGCCATAGAGACAGAGTCCAGCTTCTAGCCGTAGACTGTCTCTGGCACCCAGGCCAGCCATTTTGACAGCATTGTCTTTCAAAAGTGACTCAGCCAACTGGACAGCATGCTTAGCAGGTACAGATATCTAAGAAAAAGGAACAAAATTGATAAAGCAAGTATGGAGGTACCACATGGGCAGATACTTTGGGAGGGAGGTTGCAGGTAGACACTGAACAGCTATATAGGTGGATAATGAAATGTCAAATATTTCTGAATAAACATGGAAATACAACCTAAAGTCGGTCACTAGTAGCCATTTTCATAAATATTTCCAGAAATGCTACATGAAAGACTACTGATGCAATAAATATTCCTATGGATTCTATGCACTCACTTGTCATTTCTGCTATAAGGATAATTGCGAGGCCCACCTCCACTCCGTCTTCACCAGTGTAGCCGCAGCGCGTCACCCTGCACTCAGGTATCCCAAACACTTTGCTTATTCTGCTTGTCATGAAGGTCAGTTTTGTCAGGTCATCAGACATGCCAGCCTGAAGGACACGGGCAGAGGCAGGACCTGGTATTTAAAAAAAATTAAAAAAATAAAATAAGTGTTCCTCTTCAAGATTATGATGGCAACGTTAGCATGTCCAATGTATATATGTGGTTACCTTGCAAAGCGATCAAGGCATAGTCCAGAAATTCCAGATCAGCATCGTGGCCGGAAGCTTTAAATTCACTCATCTTGGCCTGTAATGTCACAAATACCATTCTGTTCAATTTGATGTAGAGTGAGATGCAAAAATACAGACCCAACTGACCTAAAGTTTTATCCCCCCCTCCATTTATCTCTCCTATGCGCCACAAGTCTTTCTATGGAGAAATGCCAAGGTGGAAGGCTTCAGGAAATTTGATCAATAAATTAAATTGTCTTTCCGCTGCTCTTACCTGCATGTGAGCCGAGTCCTTGTCTGCACAGCCAGCGTTGGACACAACATACAAGTAACCAAGATCAGTTTTGGTAACAATCAGGTCATCAATAATCCCCCCCTTCTCATTGGTGAATAGAGACAGAGTTCCCTGGAAGGAGAAGTATTCTTATTAGAATGAAGATTTCCTATTAAGGTGAGCACGGGCATAAGTGTCTGCAGTTCTGTTTGAGGCTCCTAGGTGCTTCCTACAGTGGTCTAATTCTAAGAACTTATTTTTAAAATCAAAGTAATTTTGTAAAATGTATATTCTAAAAATAAAAATAAGAAAAACACTTAAAAGTGGTAAAAGTTTTCCCAAATAAGACATTTTTGCCTCTCATTTGAACCTAATTGAAGAATCTATTTCTATCAGTGCTTAACTAGAGTAAATGTCGCATTAGAAGGATATAAAAAAAAATCATCTGTGTAAAGGTCATTAGCCGGGCTCTATATCCACAGTGAAAATGAAGACTAACGACAGACGTAAGAGACAAAGTTATCCAAATGCATAAATCAAGAAAAAGGGTACAAAAAATATTAAAATATTTGGATGTCCAGTAAGCACTGCTGGATCCATCAATAGAAAACAGAAGGTATAGCACACCACCCTGTAGTTGTATAAAGAAGCTGTCCATCAAAACGTTTTGCCCAGGCAAGACATACTATATACTGGTAAGGGAAGCAACAAACAAGCAAGCTATCACTTTGATGGAACTACAGAAGAAAGTTGTTGAAATGGGGGTACATATAGTCCACATTGTTGAAACGGGGGTACATATAGTCCACATTATCAACAGCTCTCCATAGCAGTGGCCTATTTGAGAGGATGACAATGAAAAAGACATTATTCAGGACAATGCCAAACTGCATGAGGGGGACCCAGCCAGAACACAGGAAAAGACTTTGTGATCAGATAAAACCAAGATAGATCTGTTTTGGCCAAAATTCAAAGTGATATGTTTATGCAGACCCAAAAAGGTCCATGCCTGAAAAAAACACCATCTTTATGGTGAAGTATGGCAGTGGCAGCATAATGCTGTGTGGATGCTTTTCAGGGACTGAGAATAGGACTAATGGAAGAATGGATGGAACTAAATACAGGGAAATACTGGAAGAGATATTAAGGCTTGGGGGAATGTTAACAAGACAACAGTCTTAACACAGGGTCAAGGCAACAATTGAATGGCTCAAAAACAAAATATATATCTTACAATGGTCTACATAAAGTCCTGATCCAAACCTCACCCACAATCTGAGACACTCTTAGAAACAACCAAACTGAATGATCTGCAGAAAATCTGCCAAGAAGAATGGTATAGAACCATTCCTCAACAGTGTGCAAACCTGGTGCAGGCTTACCTCAAAAGACTTAAGACTGTTACTATGGTAAGAAGGGGGCGTGCTAAATAATGACATATGGGGGTTGAATGCTTTTGCAAGCTTCAGTTTTTTATTTTTTAGATATACAGTACACTTTTGAAAAATTAACTTTGGCTTTAATAAATAAAGTGTAAGGTTGTCAATAGAAATACTTACTGGAGGAATATGTGTGTGTATCTTTTGAAATCCAGACAATGGTGATAACTTTCAAGGTGACTATATATAATTGCAAAGCACTATACATCTGCATGACGTTTGAATGGCTATACAAACCGACTATAGGCGTGAGGTGATAGCAAATTGAGTTAAGGTTATTAGATGTTAAGAGCGTTGATCACATTTCAGCTGATTACAGACATGACATGGCTAAATCCAGATTTCACCTGACGAGAGTTATGAACTGCTGGTACCCTAAGCAGGATGATAAAGCACTCTAAGATTTGGGAAACAGGTCCACATATCACAGTAAGCAGGGGCCTTTGAATAGAATTTAGAGGATAATGCTAACTGAGACCCTGCAGAAAATACCTACCTGGTTATCCTTGAGTTCTGCAATGTCTGCAACCACCATGCTCTCCATAAACTTGACACCATCCTTTCCATGCACTTTGGTCTGAAAGTAAACAGTTTGCCTTTATTAGAAAGATAAGATAATCAGTAGCTAGATACTGAAACACAAATCATAACACTTGGAATGGGCAAAGTGCAATTTTCATACACATTAGATCACACTCCAATTATATGCTCCCTGAATGTGCAAGCCTGGCAATGTTACGGTATGGCCTAGGATGCTGCCTTCACAGTTCCAATCTGTAAATAGACAGTGGCCAGGTAGCAACCATAAATATCATGTAGGGTTGTAGGCAAGGACTACAAAAAGAGGTGTGACTTCTAGAAAAGCCCACCCAGAGATTTCCTTCTGATTATCATACGGGAGCAGGCCTTAGTCTCATCACCAACAAGTAAGGATATCCCCATGGTAACATATGGATAGGCCACCATGGGGACTAGCCTAGGCTCTACCCTCCCAACTTACCTGCAACATGTGTGAAACATCAAAGATAGAGCAGTGCTGCCGGGTGTGCAGGTGGGAGGAGATGTGGCTGTCCTTGTATTGCACTGGCATTGACCACCCTGCAAACTCGACCATCTTTCCACCCTGATCCCGGTGGAATTCATATAATGGAGTCCTCTTCAGGACGCCCTAAAATGTAAGGAAAAAAGCAAAGAATGTCTTAAATGGGGTGTTTGAGAAAAGGCCTTTATTATTAAAACAACTATATGAAATCCTTTGTGGGAAACTGTAGAGATGTCTTGCAGTTTTTATATTCTCCCGATTTACCAGGCTTACATTTGTTGTTTGCAGTTCTTGCCCTGTCACTTTATGGTAAACCCTGTTTTTTCAAAGATGTCCTACACAATTTGATGGTAGAACTTAAACACAGTCAGTGGGAAAGGAGGCCATTCAGCAGTTAGGATTTATTTCTATGGTGTAAGTTAATTAAGGAAAACGCTACATCAGTTATTTTACGTGACCTGGGTTGCTGATGTCTGGTGGTGTCATACATTGTCTATCCAGCTATCCATTTTATAAAATTCACTTATCCAGAACAAGGTTAACAGAAAAGCTCAAGTCTATTCCAGCAAGTACTGGGTGCAAGGGGAAGCAATTCCTGGAAAGGGTGCCAGCCCAACGCAGGGTGAAAACATACACACATTATCATGGGCAAATTTGCATTGCTAATCCAACTAACCACATTTAATCCTATTTTTTTTTTTTATTCCTTCGTTGTTTTATACCGTATCTGGAGTATTCCACAGTCCTAGTGAAATCCCACCCACAGAACGGTTTGGTCTACAAAATCGTTAACCTAATTTCTGAAAACTAACCACATGTTTTGCTTGCTAAACGGGTCAATGGACGTGGGCTCTCACCAATAGAACTTTAACATAAAACTTAAAAGAACGTGCCCGGACATTTTTAACAGCCTTGTTTGCATATCAATTATCTAGCCAACCAATCAGAGCGCAGCAAACTCGTCGCGGATTATAGTATGGTGCAGCGATGCGTTTGGTTTCTTGCAGACCAGACCACATGCTACTTTTACTGTTGTTAAAGTTAAGTTCTTCTGAATTCCACTTGTTTTAAAACCATCGTGCACGAATTATTCGCCTTTTTTCAATTATATTTATCGTTGGCTGCCAAAGTGCAAACTCCGGAAATCCATGCAATAGGCGCGCGTTAAATTAAGGGAGGGACCTAAATCTTATACCCTGTCCGGGGTAAATAACTTCTTTAATAAAAAGTCGATTGTTTACTCGGTTCAGTTCCAGGCTTAGTTTTGAGAAACTGTCAACCCACCGTCGAAATAAAGAAAATCCCCACTGGCGTTGACCAGCTGTGACTGCAAATGCAATACTGTAATTATTCACGCACGAGTTCTGAGAGATCCCGAGTCACTTAGCCTAAACAAATGTTACGAGGCCTTAAAATAAGGTTCGATGTTTGTTGTTTAAAAAGCGAATATATCCACCCAACCGCTGTCACCCTTGTCTGCACCTCGCACCCCAATCGATTAGCAGAAACTTCCCTCCTAACCTCGGATGTTGAAGCTAGTCGACATCCTACATCGAAGGCACCCCGAAGGAACCCCCATCGATTCGCTGTGATTCGCAGTAAAATCATGTCTTCAGACTCTGTAGTAGTGCAATCTTAGCAGGTTTCCTCAAAACACCTTCTGATCTCACAGACTTCTTTCTCACGAAGTGATTTGCTCCACAGTATTTCACAACAAGCAAAAAAAAAAAAAGGCAAGGGGGCGGGCCGGGTGTGTGTGTGTGCGAGCGAGAGATGTGGTGCAAACTGGGATATGTAGTCTAACTATCCTCATTTCATTGACTAATGTAACATTACGGACTACATTCACCAGTATGCACTACATTAAATTATAGTGGCAAAGGTTGAAAAAGTTGTGAGATACTGTACTTGCTTTCCCTTCTTATGGTGCACACTGCACAGACAAGGAAATGTGTCGAAACATCAAAATGACACTCCACACTGAGTCATCTCGAAAGTGGTTAGGATAGAAAAAGTAGAAGTAGAGGCCTCGTTTCCAACGTATTTTTTCGCTTACGTTTATGATTTTTAAGAACTCGCATAACCCATGTCAGACTCGTGAACTTACCAAGGCGGTTTTCGGAGTAAAGAAAGAAATACAATTGGACGGAACGAGTTAGCAAGACACGCGCATGGTCCCATAGGTAAGCACTGTGTCACCATGTCAGTATTCAGACCCCGTCACTTGGTTGTGTTATTGATTTAATTTTAAATGTATTTGTCATTTTTGCTTATCAATCTACATTCACACACTAGGGACAATTTAGGATCGCCAGTGCACCTAATCGTTAGGATATAGTGGGTTGGATAATGACTGACTGACTGACTGAATCTACATTCAGTAATGACAGACTGAAAACATGTTTTCAGAAAGGTTTCTAAATTTATTAAAAATCAAAAACTCAAATCTATTCAAATAATCATTCAAACCCTTTTCTGTGGTACTCCTCCTGATGGTGGCCATGTGCATCCTGTTTGTTTTTATTACCTTTCAGATGTGTTTAGAACTTGATTGGAGTCCATCTGTGGTAAACTGAACAGAGTGCATAAAGAAAGTTAAGAAAGGCAAACACTTCTGTATATAAAGTATCACAATTCACACAACATGTCAGGACAAAATCCAAGCCATGAAGTCCAAGGAACCCTCTGTAAGCCTCCATAATAATAGGTACTAATATTAATAAGTTTATGGAGTCCAGCCGCCAAAACAGGCATCAAAGAACGTGTGCAAGCCCATTGCAATATTGCAGAAACTATGTGTTACTTACATACAGTATGTAATGACATGTTTGTGTATACAGTATATACTACACAGCTATACTTTTATAATAGTATTTTAAAAAGGTAACACATTTATTTTGATACTGTACATCCTAATTACTATGCTGGTCAGGTGATCTGCAGTATTTCTACAAAGCAATAATATCAAGTCCAGAATTTTGTAGAAATCACTGTGGCACCTGACAAAAGTATAAAAAAATTCAATTGATATTGTGTATGTATGTTTTAAAAACCTGTAAGAGATATTAATTCATACTATTTTGAAATAATACTTTCCATTTAAACAGCAAAGTGTTTGAACAATACCATTCTCGAGACCTCTTCATTCAAATTGAGATTGTGTTAGCCAGGACTTATTTTTAACAGCACTGACTCTAAAGCAGGAAACTGTCTTTGATAGGATGCCAGCTCATTCATACCCATACCGATGCAGGGTCATTTTACAATAGCCAGTCAAGCTGGCACGGCACTCGGAGAAAACCCCTGACAAACAGAATACAAAATCTGGGTGCAGGATTCCACCACAGAATTCCGAATATTATTGCTTATTACTTGGCCAACACCTTTAGTCAAAGCAACTCACAACACGCAAGATACAATTGCTTAAATTTCTTTTACTTTTCCAGTTGGAACAGAGGCAGGTGAAGTAATGGCCACCCATTGTCAGTAGCTGGGTTTGAATTCATAACCTCAAGGTTTTTTTAATTAATATACATAGGAAGTAGTGAATTAATACACTGCCAACACTGTTCAAGACAGAAGCCAACCATGCCCAGGATATAAAATTGTGGGACAATAATACATTCACGTCGTGACCAACTTTAGTTCTTGACCGCTGCCTGCATATCCCAGTCTCGGCATTGTCAATTTGCAGATTTCATGTTTGGCCTGCATCTGCCTGTCCCCATCACCTCACCCCATGTCACCAAACCTCACTCAATGCCAAGACATCCTGCCTGCAGCCGTTGCTGAAAACAGATGGGTGAATTAAAAACGAATTTGTAAAATCGACTGATGTTTGAATAATCCCTAATACTTGAAAAATATTTCTACTTGAAGGAAAGGGAAAAATGTAGCAAAGTTTAAAAAATGTATTTATAACAAGCAAAGATAGAATGATTGACAAAAATAACCAAAAGCGCATTGGTAGGTAAGAATGACTGGCGGTTGACATATGGCCAATTCAATCTCCTTCTCCGCCTGTTACTGTAACAGCCTGCTCTTAACGCATCAACGACTTCACGCCCTTTTCGACTCTTGAGGCAGACGTACGAAATAAAAAAATAATAATATATATTATATTATTCCAGTTGTATATATTCCAGTTGTCCGTGGTGTTTATTTTGGAGCAGTTTTCTGAGGTTTTGCAATTTTCTCAATGCAAAACCAAAGAAAAGTTTTCTGAATGCTTCTTGAGCAGCCTCGCCCTTTCGGAATTGGTCTGTTTTGACTGATTAGCATAGCGCCACGCCCCTTTAAAGAAACACTTGCGACGGGACAGCTCCCTCCGTCGAATTCTAAAATTAAAGTCGAAAACGGCTCAGCCTGAAATTACCGATCTTGCCAATTTTCCATCTCTTAAAGAGCAGTACTTAAACAAATCTGTTAACTCTCTTCTTATTGGTAAACAATCCTTGTAGATTTCTTGTGGCTCACATCAGACCGTACCAATTCTTGAGGCGGAGGGTGTTTATGAGTGAAGGCAGGTTCAATTATTCCAAAGACTATTATCTGTCTCAACAGTTGTTATTGCGCAATCTGTATACTTATTGTAGAGTTTCCTTTAATAAAGTCGTGTCTTTGTTTTTCAATAGAGGAAAATTTGTTAAAAAAATGTTTCGCGTCGTACCCCTGTTTATGTAGAGCCCCGTCGTAAACGCCTCTTGTAACTTTTCTTCTTAGTGATACCATGGCAGCTGCGGTAATGTTGATAAAAAGATATATTCATTTTTTGTTCAACATATTGTCTCATATTATAGTGTATTGAAGGATGAAGAAAGACTGGAATATATTAACGTGAAACACGTGTCATCGGGTTGGAGCTACGGTTTGGTTTTAGTTTTGCTCGAGCTTAACGTGAATCGAGTTGCAAGGCGGATGGAAAATACTGGAGCTGGGTTGGCACGATTGAAAAAGAAAAAGCAGTAACATCAACATCACACAGATGCAAAATAAAAAACTGTTATCTTTACAATGCTAAACGCGTTTAACTTAAAAATCAATTCGTGTATAGTTTAAGCTTTATTATTTCCTTTAGCTGACTTATCCGTGAAGTTTTTGTGATGTAATATTTTCACATACTTCGTTGACTGCTAATCGTTATCATCGGTTCCCAAAGGTTTTTGAAATAAAATTTTTTAAAAATACAGGATTTTCTCAGGTAATGCTCGTATAAATAGAATGTTTCCAGATATATTTTTGAATTGCGTATTTTGTAACTCGCAACCAGAAGAAAACCAACACCTTTTTTCAATGTCCTATCTCCAGAAGGAAATGTCTGCTTGGATTGTTTAGAAATTGGTTTATTTATTTATTTTTTATTAAAAGATATAACTTTATGTCACGAGGACACTTCTGTTAATTATGCTACTTTATTACTGATCAATTGCAATACCTTTTGTGAAATATTTTATACATTTAAATGAATGAGGATTAGCCTCTTATCCTTTTCTTTTCCGACTCTTTAGTATGTGTAATCGTTTGAGTTCATTAAAAGCTGCAAAGCTCTTAAAACAGGTACTTCCAGTCTATTAATTACTAAAGCCTTTATGAAAATGTTGTTGATGTCTTTTTTTGTTTTCTTTATTCTGCTTCACTATTTTCTTTCTATCTATTTTGAATATAAATAATATTGCAATATTAGTTATGTTACACTGCGTATATTTTAAACATGCATGTATAACTTTATTGTTGAAATTAAAATATATAAAACAGCTTTGTTGACAGACTGCAGAATAATCATCATAAATATTACATGTATATTATTGATCAATAATATATGTAAGCATTCATTTTTAAAATTGCAGTAAGGGAATATGGTGGCGTTGTTTAGCACTGCAGTGTTCCACTGCTGCTCCAGTGGTTATCCGTGTGAAGTTTCCATATGCTCTCAGTGTTTTTGAGGGTATTCTAGTTTGCTTTAAAATTATAAAACAACATCTTGTACTGAAAAATGGCAGGTTCAGCAAACAATTGGTTTGATTTATGAACAAATGTACAAAAACTGTAGAAGTCCTGGATTTAGTGTTCTTATACAAGAAAAGGACATTTTTCTGAGAACATCAAGTGGCATATTTGGACAGCATTGCAATTTAAACTGTTGTTCCTATTTAAACAATCTGTGAGACTGGATATCAGAAATCATGCGTTACATACAGTATATACAGTATGTGTGCGATTTAATATTTGACCGCAACCTTTTTTTTAAGCTTAAATTCAACCTCCCAAAATAGCAAAATGAGGCAGTTTTTATAGTTTTTCTCCCATGTAAGTTAAAGTCAGTCGTTAGGCTGTAGAGTCCCATTTACAGTTACTGAAAAGTTGTCTGGAATGCTTAGGCATAGAGTATTTTTTATAAAGTCTTTTCAGGGGTGCATGTTTTTGCGCATTTTCTTGCACTGACTTGCTGTTCTTTCACTCTTTATTTTATCCCCAGGTCACTACAGACCCCAAGACCATTTCTGCAATCTACAGGCAGCACTGTAGTTTCCCGTCCCCCACCCAGGCTTTTGTAGGCCCTGAGGTACCCTGTGAGCAGGGAGGGCACTACATTAACATCTGTACAGGTATCTTACTTCAGTAAAATGTAATAAAACATCGTTTGCTTGATTCCCTTTTTCTGCTGTGGTTTATGTTTAACTTCCTGCACTTCAATTTTTTTTCCCAAATGCCCCCTTATAACAATGTCTGCAGAGCACTGACTGGAGTACTTGGGCTTTGAAGATGCGGCCTGTCAGTTCCTGGTCTGTAGGGGTGCATGAGATGATAAACTTAATACTGATTTTGCGTTTGATACTATAATTGCAATTATAAATTTCAGTTAACAGTTCAATGAAGTGTGCTTGTTGTCTTGCCAAAGGCACATGTTTACACACTTTACAGTACAAGTATAACCTCCATTTCTCTGATATCCACTTAAAAATTGTTAATATGAAATTGTTAATTGTTTTTATTATTTGCAATAAAGATACAGCACATTTGTGTCACTGTTCTTTAATACAGTAAATATCGTAAATTACCAATTTTAAATATTTTATTAAATCACATTTAAGTATAACACAAATATTCCCCCATTTTTTTTTAATTGTCACTTCTGAAAAACTAGCCATTACCACCACTCCCTATTAAAAAATGTAAAATGTGGAAAATGTTCAGATTGGGTTTGTGCCGTATTAAGAAAACAAATGTGTATGCAAAATCAAAGCAAATAATAAAATCTTAAATGGCAGTAATGTAAGGTTAAGAAGTTATTGTAATTAATTGTGATAGTTTGGTTGTACAGGTATATAACACATTAAATGTAACAATGTTAATATATAGCAAACTCAAGAAGTATTGAGATCATAACACATTGTGTTATGCTGCTGCCAGACTCCGTCCTTGTGCAGTGGTGACCCCATTCTTGAGGAAAGTATCGTAATGAAAGTCGCAGTCATTTAAAGAAACAGCTTTGCAAACACCTGCCTTTTAGCATGTACAGTGGGATGCAAAAGTTTGGGCAACCTTGTTAATAGTCATTATTTTCCTGTATAAATCGTTGGTTGTTACGATAAAAAATGTCAGTTAAATATATCATATAGGAGACACACACAATGATATTTGAGAAGTGAAATGAAGTTTATTGGATTTACAGAAAGTGTGCAATAATTGTTCAAACAAAATCAGGCATGTGCATAAATTTGGGCACCACAAAAAAGAAATGAAATCAATATTTAGTAGATCCGCCTTTTGCAGAAATTACAGCCTCTAAACGCTTCCTGTAGGTTCCAATGAGAGTCTGGATTGTGGTTGAAGGTATTTCAACCTTTTTTGAGGGGACTGGGCGTGCCCAGAGGGGACTAGGCGGTCTCATGGTCTGGAATCCCTACAGATTTTATTTTTTCTCCAGCCATCTGGAGTTTTTTTGTTTTTCTGTCCCCCCTGGCCATTGAACCTTACTCTTATTCGATGTTAATTAATGTTGATTTATTTTGTTTTATAATTGTGTCTTTCATTTTTCTATTCTTTAATATGTAAAGCACTTTGAGCTACTGTTTTTATGAAAATGTGCTATATAAATAAATGTTGTTGTTGTATTTTGGACCATTCCTCTTTACAAAACATCTCTAGTTCATTCAGGTTTGATGGCTTCCAAGCATGGACAGCTCTCTTTAACTCACACCACAGATTTTCAATTATATTCAGGTCTGGGGACTGAGATGGCCATTCCAGAACGTTGTACTTGTTCCTCTGCATGAATGCCTTAGTGGATTTTGAGCAGTGTTTCGGAATCTGCTGATACTGAGTGGAATCCATGCGTCCCTCAACTTTGACAAGATTCCCAGTCCCTGCACTGGCCACATAGCCCCACAGCATGATGGAACCACCACCATATTTTACTGTAGGTAGCAGGTGTTTTTCTTGGAATGCTGTGTTCTTTTTCCTCCATGCATAACGCCCCTTGTTATGCCCAAATAACTCCATTTTAGTTTCGTCAGTCCACAGCACCTTTATTCCAAAATGAAGCTGGCTTGTCCAAATGTGCTTGAGCAGACCTCAAGCGGCTCTGTTTGTGCTGTGGGCGGAGAAAAGGCTTCCTCTGCATCACTCTCGCATACAGCATCTCCTTGTGTAAAGTGCGCGAATGGTTGAACGATGCACAGTGACTCCATCTGCTGCAAGATGATGTTGTAGGTCTTTGGTGCTGGTCTGTGGGTTGACTCTGACTGTTCTCACCATTCGTCGCTTCTGTCTATCCGAAATCTTTCTTGGTCTGCCACTTCGAGCCTTAACTTGAACTGAGCCTGTGGTCTTCCATTTCCTCAATATGTTTCTAACTGTGGAAACAGACAGCTTAAATCTCTGGGACAGCTTTCTGTATCCTTCTCCTAAACCATGATGGTGAACAATCTTTGTCTTCAGGTCATTTGAGAGGTGTTTTGTGACCCCCATGTTGCTACTCTTCACAGAAAATTAAAGGAGGAGGGAAACTTACAATTGACCCCCTTAAATACTCTTTCTCATTATAGGATTCACCTGTGTATGTAGGTCAGGGGTCACTGAGCGTGCCAAGCCAATTTGAGTTCTAATAATTAGTTCTAAAAGTTTTAGAATCAATAAAATGACAACAGTGCCCAAATTTATGCACCTGCCTAATTTTGTTTGAACAATTATTGCACACTTTCTGTAAATCCAATAAACCTCATTTCACTTCTCTAATACCACTGTGTGTGTCTCCTATATGATATATTTAACTGACATTTTTTATCGTAACAACCAACGATTTATACAGGAAAATAATGACTATTAACAAGGTTGCCCAAACTTTTGCATCCCACTGTATTCCTCATTAATACTGTGAGCTGTTATTTTCAGGCATGCTTCGAGAGTTCTAATCAGCCACCAGACAGTCATGGTTGCATACAGTGCCACTTATTTTAGATCCATATAAATTTTTGTCTGACATTAGGAATAAAGTAAAGAGAATATCATTTTATAAGAATAAATGCAGAAGTGGATGACTTCTGTTAGCCTGAGTGTTGATAATTTTTTTAAGACCTTAACTGCACACAGTTTTATTTTACTACTATCATCTGATTTTGCTTTCAATAGCCTGCTGAATACGGATATGTTTCAGCGTAAACAGGTAATGATTATCTGTGTCGTGGAACTAACCTTAGAGGGACTTGGTGTGACTTGCCTAAGGTTTCCTGTACTTCCGATCTAAGAGTGAATGGGCACACTAAATGGAATGCAATAATCATCATTTTCCACGATTAGTGTATTGAGGCAGTTATGACTGTAATCACAATTAGTATACAATTAACTGTATAGCCCTGCTGTTCTGCGTCACTCTTTTTTGTTTGTCCTCCTTTAGTTAAAATCCTTGTCTCTGCTCAGTACTGAAATATCTCAAACTTATACTCTCACATGTTGACAAAATGGGCACTGGCAGGAGCTTATTTTGGTTTTGAGACATTCCCCTACCACGTTAGTCTAATTCCTCATAAATAAATGCATTTCTGACATATATATATTTTTAATGTTGAAAGAATGGACCCAGAGTGAGTTGGAGAGAGGTCAGTCAATCACTTTCACCCGTCAGCACACTGTTCTGCATGATGGAGTTTCTCTGCGCCTGATTGGCCCGTCTTCACCCTGCACTGACATTCAGAACCAGTAAGTACTGCTACTTTTTTTTTTTTTTTAGATGAGGTTCAGCCAAGCCAACTAAATGTTCTAAATGCATATGGTCATGGATGTCTCTGTTTCATGTCACAGGTTGCTCAGTAGCTACTCTCCATCGGGGAAGCTGAAGGCTGTTATTCGTGAAAAGCAGGAGAAACAGTTTTTGGAGGTACATATCTGATTAAATGTTTGTAAATGTTTCAGGTCTTTGAGAATCATTTGATATGTCATTTTGAGATGATGGGTGGTAACACTAACCTTTACATTTGGTCTATTACTCTTGGTAGATGTACCTGCAGGATCACTCTTATTTAGCTATTGAACGTGGACAGCACCCGTTTAATGACTGTGAACCTTATTTACCAATCTTCACAGTCCACCTCATTTTCTGAGGTACCCACTGGTTGGCTCTTCATGCTTAAATCATTATTTAAGTCATGCTACGTATATTCTTTGTGCAAATAAGGACATTTTTGTGAGACACCTATGCGACAAATGTTCAGCTCTGCCCTGCTCTGCAGATTGTGGCCAGGTGTACCTGAATGAACTTTTTAGATGGTCGAGTGTTAGCACCAGTGGGTTCCATTTGAAAATTATCCATCCCAGATTCTACATATAAGCAAATTTTCTTTAAGTGGGGAAGACACTATTTTTGATATTTGAGAGTGCAGATGTCATAATACCAGACTTTTTGTATTCAATATGAATACGAGTGATATTTTGATACTCTATACCACAGCTTAAACAGAAATCCATTCAATGGCTTTTTGTTAAAGTGCTTCCATTGTTGAAGTGAGAACAATTGTGCCTTTTTCTGTAATACAATATAAAATACATAAATACCATCAGTAACAGCAGCTTTAAAATACTGGCATATCCATCAAGTACTTAGCCAAATATAATTTAAGTATACAAATGTTGGCATTCATCAATATCAAAATATAATACTAGGCTTGAATTTTAATGTGTATCAGAATTGGGGAATTCCATCATTGTAGCAACAAATAGGAAGGTTATAGTTGTATGGGGATTTCAGCATTGGGTTTATAAGGAACTAGTTGTGTAAGCCCCGTGCTGTAAAAAGCCCGGGGTCCTAGAAATGATTGAAATTGTCAGAAAAAGAATTGAAATGTAGAGATGTCATGTAATTGAAAGGAACTACTCTGAACATCTCTCTCCATGAGGTTTCGTTTTGCCGACATACTTGCATCACTTGTGCATTAGCGGCTAAGCAACTTTGTCTTTCTTCGAAGGTTTTGTTTTGCCAATGTGCTCGCCTCACTTGTGTAATGGCGGTGGGAGGAAAAGTAAATTGGATACCATTTTGCCAATGTACTCACTTTGCTTCTGTGTTAGTGGCTAAGCGAGTGAATCTTTCTTTGGAGGTTTAATTTTCCAACGCGCTGGCCTCGCTTGTGTATCCTCGGAGGTGGATCCCTTAGCCCGACTCCACCTCTCACTTCAGGGCCAGACAGACACACACACACACACTTCCATGCTTAGACATTTATATATTAGATGATATTATGAGCTGCCAGATTTATGTTAGCATGTGCACATTCTGAATTTTATTCTCTTGAAATTTTCTGTCTAGTAACTGAAAAATACTAAATATAAAAATTCACACATTGTTACATTTTATTATATTTCCATTTAAACAAAATATTTGAGGTGTTTTTTTTAACAACATGCTTTTAAAGTCTGGTTGGTCAGAAAATGAGTCTGTTAAGTTTGTAACATTTCCTATTGTAAGACTTTATATTTGTTTCATTAGCTGGTTAAAAATACTAAGAGTAATATTTAATAGATGAGTCAAATAAATTAAAATTTCAAATATCAGAATCTGATAATGCTTTAATTTTCAAAAACTATCCCTCTCTTTTTTTTTTTTTTAAAACGCTCATCCCAACTTTAAAGCTTCCTGTATGAAATCCTCAATTTCAGCACTAATGTTAAAAAGCCTTTGTTTTGCTGTTTTCAAGAGTTAAGTTAGTGGTCACACTTTGTTATTGCTTATGCTTGTGAGTAAATGTAGAATTTGAAAATTACTTTGGCAGTTGATACCCGTACGCCTATTTATAAATGTGAGACTGCATTACATTATTCAGTGTACAATTCAAACACATGATATGTGTGATTTTGCTTATGGGTTATGTTGATTATCATTAGTTTGCCTTCAAAAAGTAAATGAATAACACAACTTTAGTGTCTGCAGATTCATATTTAGCAATGAAGTACAGTACACTGTTTTTCTTCGATAGAGTTCTTTATTGTCATTATGCATACACATAATGCCATTTTTGTTGGTAGGATTCGACTTCAAGGCATCTATTCATTATCCACCCCACTATATCCTAACTACAGGGTCACGGGGGTCTGCTGGAGCCAATCCTAGCCAACACAGGACACAAGGCAGGAAAGAAACCCCGGGCAGGGCGCCACCCCACCGCAGGGCCTCAAGGCAGAATACTTAAATACACAATACACTATAAATAATAAAATAAATATAAAAGACATCAGCAATAAAACATCATCAAGTCCACACTTTTCCTGAGGTAGTACGTCTGCAGAGACCAGTGATCTATGTGCGTGGGTCTGCAAGAGAGAAATACAACTGTGTACGTTTGATTACAAGGAAAAGAGCGTGTGCATGTGGGGGGGAGGTTAGGGGTAGATGTACGTGTGTGTGTGTATGTGTGTGTGTGTATTAGCAGGGGCAGATGGACTTCACAGCTCTGGGGAAAAAACTGTCTTTCAGTCTTCCGATACGTGTTTTTTTTGGTTTCTGTACCACTTTCCCGAAGGAAGTTGTACAAACATTCTATTTCCCGGGTGGGTGAGATCTGCAGCTATACATCTGGCCCTCTTCTGCACCCTTCCAGCATATACAGAGTCCAGGTCTAATAAAGGACTTTCCACGATCCCCTGTGCTGTCCTCACCACCTGTGCCAAGTCCTTCCTGTCCTGTGCAGCTGCTGTTATCACACTGTCATAATGTGACAGAGGTTGCTTTCTATAGCGGATCTGTAGAAGTTTGTAAGCAGCCAAGAGGAGAATCCTGCACGTCTCATCTTCCTGAGGAAGAAGAGTCTTTGTTGGGCCTTCTTTACCAGGTGAGATGTGTTCAAAGACCAGGTCAGATCCTATGTAATGTGGATACCCAAGAACTTGATATTGTTCACACACATTACAGCCTCCTCATGTATGAATATAGGAGCATGTTCTGCTCTTCTGGACTTCCTATGGTCCTCAATGACCTCTTTGGTCTTGCTGGCATTCAAGATAAGGTTGTTGGCTGAGCACCATAGTTTTAGGTGTTGTATCTCCTCTCTGTAGTGAGTCTCATTATTGTCTTATATGAAACCCACCACGGTCGTATCATCCGCAAACTTCACAACCATATTTGTGGCATGGATGGCAAAGCAATCGTGCATAAATAACGTGAAGATTGCTGGACTGAGCACACAACCCTGTGGTGTGCCTGTGTTCAGAACCAGTGTGGCTGATGTACGATCTCCAATTCTAACCACGGGAGGTCTGTTGGTGAGAAAGTCCCTGATCCAGAGACACAACGATGTGGATAGACCCAGATTATAAAGCTTTTGTACCAGCTCGTCTGTATGCTGGGATTTAACGCTGAACTAAAATCAATGAATAGCATCCTAATATAAGTGTTAGGGCACTGCAGATGAGTCAGGGCTGTGTGAAGTGCTATTGAGACGGTATCCTCTGTAGATCTGTTCCTCCTGTGGCCGAACTGATGGTTGTCAAATCCAGCAGGGATGGCATCTTTGATGTACTTTAGGAGGATTCTCTTAAAACACTTCATTATTACTGGGGTCAGAGCCACAGGGCGGTAATCGTTAAGGCAGGTGACTGCTAATTTTTTAGGCACTGGCACAATAGTGGAGGATTTGAGGCAGACAGGGACCATTGCAAGTTGTAGAGAAAGGTTGAAAATGTTCAGAAAGAATCCTGCCGATTGATCAGCACAAAGTTTCAGTGTCTTACCCAACAACTTATCTGGTCCTGCAGCTCTGTTGGTGTTGATCTATGAAACTGTAAAACAACTGGTACTGTTTTATTTTTGGAAATTTGATACCAAAATATTTCTTCTGAAATCCTTATTTGACTTCGCATTACACCAATCCACAAAATGTTTTACTTTTATTTTCTGGTTAAATTTTGCATAAATATATGTCTATATAGACAGCAGGGGTTTCTGCAAATTGATAGAACTGGGGAGATTATAAGCTAATTGTTTTACATACAGTGGGTGACCTCACTTACATGGAGTAAAGGGTATCAACCCAGGCTCATGACTTGAAAAGTGTTCTGAATGCATGTAGTGAGACAAGGTGCCCAGAGAGAGAATGGTTAACTTTCATATAAAACCGGTTTACATTTTATCATGTCGCTTTGTGTTCAATTAATCAGACAACATTCACTGGCAGCACATAGATCAAAGTCCTTATAAAACTGCAGTGACAACAATCTCTGAGTGTTTGTTTAAAAATTTGGGTGTATGCTTAATTATGAAGAGAGGCAGATGAGGTCAAGGCAGGAGGCAATCCTGGATGGTGTGCCCAGTCACGGTCAACCTGAATTCATCACATTTCTGTTTTTCATGCACATGCATAATATTTTGTTGTTCAACTGTCTAAAAAAATCTACTTACCTTTGAAATTTAAATAAAGAGAATTTTTTTCCTTGCAATCTTGGATGATTTTGCTCCTGTTTTCGTAAATGACAGAGAAATGTTTTTTTATTTTTTTTCCTTCTGTACTTGTTTTGTTATGCAAGCCCTTCTTTATGAATTCAGAGATTTACTTTAAAGCTGAGTGTCTGAAGGCAAAGGACTGTCCTGGAATAACTGTGGTCCAGGAACAACCCGTTGAAATCAATTTCACCACCTCACCACACTTCAATACACTGCACAATGACAGTCAACCTCACCTCTTTGTCTTTGGGAAATGGAAATATCACTAGAGTACTCCGAGATAAACCAACACAGACATGGGCAGAATGTGCTGACTTCATAGTCAGGATTTAAACTCTGGAGCTGTGACGCAACAGTGCTACCATTGTGCCACCATGCTACCTGTAAGGAGTTTGGTTCTGGCCAGATACATCATTATTATTTTTAGGGTTTTCTATCTCTGCTTATATCTAGCATTGCTTTTGACATTATCAGTATTAACTGAGTAATCCATGCTCTAAAATCTATGTAAACCTTTCAGACATACCGCTTTTGGCATTTAAAATGCAGTGTCTTTCTTACTGCATATAGTTCGTAGTGATGGTGTAGAAAAACTTTGAATCTCACGTTTTCATACAAAACAGAATACAGTTTCTGAGAGAATAGTTGTCTGTGGTGACCAATACTGAACAACAGCAAACAGTATCAAAAATTATCCTTGGAACAAATCTCACGTCACTCATGTCGAAAAATCTACATGTCAAATCATCCAGTCGTATGTTCACTTTGTCCCAAACACATGTATTTTTACTAAAACTATGGGGCTCTGCCCCCTGCTCGCTTCGCTCGCCAACCCCTGAGTGGGAGCTTTGCGCTAGTCACTTCGTGGATCTGCTGCTCGCTTATGGGAAAGCAGGTGTACATTTTAAACAGATTGTTATTTTCATGGGAACTGTTACATGTGCGTAATAGAACTAACTCTTTTACATTACAACAAGTAATTAACCATAGCAAAAAGTATTAAAATGTAATAAATTGAAAGAATTATGTTCCGTGTTGCGTTAGAGGTATTCGTTGAGTTACACGTTTTCGTTCTGTTTGGCTTTGAAATTAACACGCAAATACTTCTTAAACTTACACTTTTACTGTAACTCTTCAGTAGCACTAATACGATCTTTACTATCAGACTTTTGATTTTTAGTACTTGTAGTACTTTCATAATCTCGAACCTGCTCTGCATGTGTATCGCGCCAACGTTTTTGAACCTCTTTATGATGTTCTACTTTGTCTTCTACTATTTGTCTTTTATTTACGACCCCACTTGGACCTGCTAGGTTTTTATTTACCACTTGGTCTGGGCTGATTATTACTTTTCTTATTTTCCAAATTTGCACTTAGATTATTATTGTTCTTTTTTTGAATTCTTTTCTCTCCAACACTTTCGAGCCCCTTTTCGATGCGCTGCCCTTTCTTCTTCACTTAGTTGTTGACATGTCATCTAGAATGTATAAAATTAGTCCAGAAAAGGACTACATCGAAGGAAACAAATAGATTGTATGTCTAAAAATACTGTCTAGAAAAAGCTTCTTTAAAGGATGAAACTGAGGACTTTTCATAAACAAATTAAAGTGAGGAAAACTTAAAAATGTATAAGAGCTGAGAGCATAGGAGCTGTGTCTGACAAAAGCATTCACCCGAATGAGAGTTGAGTGGCCCGTGGGTGTGGTTATAAATGGTTGAGAGGAGGGCCTAACTTGAAAAAATCTCTTGGCATTAGTCTCATCTCGCAGGACTTGAAAAAATCTCTTGGAAAAAGTCTTGTCTCAAGATTTTCTTTTATAATAGTGAAATATTGTTAAACTAGCTGAGATACCCTGGTTGACATCTAAGTAACTGACGTAGGTCATGAGTCCAGCCTGATAACGGCTTATTCCCTGGCTAACGCTGCGTTTCATGTGATTGTGACAGTGCAGAGTTCACTGAGACACATCTATAGCTAAAGATTTAAAATGAAAGAAAACAGTTAAAATATCATCAGGAAGATAATTAATGAGACTTAGACTTGTGCATGTCCTTCAATAAGGAGAAGGTAAATTCACCTATGTAGTTTCACAGCCTGCCACTAAAGAATCCTTGTATGACTCTAATCATGGATATGAATATCCAGTAAATGTAACAACTGGAGGTGGGTGTACAGTCCAAATGCTTGTTCAGACCTGAGCACGTTCCATTTACTTCACAAAAATGTTTTCCAGAAATGACTTATTTAATAATATTTTAGTCAAAATACATATGTTTGGGACTTTGTAGACATACAACTGCATGACTTCCCATGTGGATTGTGTGACAGTAGTAACATCCAATTTTTTTCATGGGCTTTTTGATATTGGTTGCAGTTGTCTATTGTTGGTTACCATATTCTTCTCTTCTATCAGTTTTTTTTCTCTCTGTTCTGTATAAAAGCAAGAAATTGCATTTTTTTTTCTTATCAATCACTACATAACTACATGGGGTAAATAACATAAAACATAATTTTTGGCTGGAAAATTACTTAAAATAATTGTGAGTATCTAATCATGGGGCAGCTCTTCTTTTTGGGAAGACTTTTTCCAGACACTGAGGGTTAGTGTGTAAGGTGTGTGATCATTTGGTGACACACATTGTAGAACATCTTCCCATAGAATTTTATTTACAGTATTCTGTATTCAGAAAACAGGAAAAGGATTTATAAATGACCAATCAAAGTGAAATTCCTTAAATGTTATTAAAAATGGTTTTCTACCACCAGTTTAGAATTTTGTTTTTTATGTGCCATAATAATAATAATAATTCTTTTATATAGCTCTTTTCTCATTACTCACAGCACTTTACATAGTGAGTGGGGAGCCACTTCAACCACCACCAATGTGAATCATCCACCTGGATGATGCGACGGCAGCCATTTTGTGTCAGTACACTTACCTCACATTAGCTGTTAGGTCATTAAGGGGTGAGAGACAGTTAACTAATTAGACAAGGGATGATTTGGAAACCAGAATGACTAGACCATGGTGGGTAGTTTAGCCAGAACTTCGGGGTACACACTATAAAATGTACATATGCAAAATTTATAAAAAGCACTTATTGCCCAAAAATGAATACATCTAAATAATATGAGCATTTGCAAATGCTGTACAGAGAATTGCAACTTTTTGTACATAATGAAAACAGTCAGTGATAAGTCTGGCATCATAGCCTCACTGAGACCTTTGTAAGTTAGAGGTTCTACATACAAATCGGGGAAATAAGTCTGCTGAGAAAGTTTACTGCTCTTTCCTGGAACCTTAAGAAAAATAAAAATGCAAAAAAAAAAAAAAAAAAAATAGAATCAGGCTTGCTTGGTCCAATGGTGTAAGATCATAGAAGCTACTTGCAGTTCAACAGTGTGTCACTAGATGTCGCTGTGTGAACAGCTAAGTCAGATGTTTACCTACTTACGAAAAGCACTGGTGTGGCTAACTGCTCAGGAAATTTAATAAGGCTGATGTTTCTGTCAAGATTGTGTTGGCCGTTTACATCTGAAGGAAATTTACTTAATGTATATTTTGGGTCTGCTGAAGTACTAGGGTGTTGTACCGTGTTAGCCATTATGAATGTAGAGAAAAGCCAAGCAAAATGACACCTTTTATTGGCTAACTAAAAAGATAACAATATGCAAGCTTTTGAGGCAATTCAAGCTCCTTCTTCAGGGTCTGCTGAAAGAAATATAGAAATACCCAAACTTGGGAACAGATGGTGGAATCACAAGGAATAATATATCAGAATAGTTTTGTCTTTTTTGGTGCAAAAGGTAGTAACATGACCCATTTCTTGCAACATCTTGTTTACAGATTTGGGGAGAAAATGGACTGCTAAGATCCACAGATCTAAGTACACAGAATGTACATGGCAAGGTCTACGGCAGTGGTGGGTCTGAATTTGGAACATTATGCGACAGGTGATGAGTCTACTTCAGGTTTGTGACTCTGGGTAATGCCTTTCTCTCTCTCTCCAAACAGGACAGTTTGGGGTTCTGACATGGTCTCATTCGGAAAAGAAAGTTCTGTATGTCGCTGAGAAGAAACGAACAGAGGTAAGGTCTTTCTTTCAGACCTCAGATTCTGTTTGCCATGATGAAAGAAGGGAGTCAAAGAGACAAGAGGGCAAAGAGGAGCAGGAGGACTCCAATATATCACAGCAACCTATAAAGGTAAAAAAAACACAGCTTCATATTAGTTTGAACCTGAAATTAAAAACATTTCATAACAGCTGGAAAAAAAGTACTTTCTGTTGACAGTGGCAGAGGGGGATCGATGGAGAATCCAAAACACTCATTTGGCTTAGGGGCATGTATAAGTGATGGCTAACCCACAAGCCAAAGAGTCATACTAAGACTGAAGGCCTTGTTCTTGGAGCAAGTTAGCACGCACCTAAGAGGAGGTCATGGGACCCCACATACTTGCCATTCATGGGCTAAGCTGGGCTAGAATCTTTATCATATGAAGTAGGGCTGGATAAGTGCCTCAGGCCTTAGTGGGCCTGGCTGAATCACTTCCAGATGACTCTGTGGTCATCTATCAGATCTTAGTATAGATAGCTACAGACTATGGTGCCCTTAACTAGTGACAGTTATCTGTGTGTTGTGCTCACTTACTTTATTATCAACCCAAATCTCACTTTGGAAAAATGTATAGATAAACCTCCATTAGACTGTAATGTTTCAAATAACTGAATAAAAGGGAAGATCACTTTCAGCGTTACACGGCCCCGTCTTAAATGTTCATTGCAGCTGCAGCCAACCTCTTGAAATAGTGACACCTCAGTAGTAACATAGCATAACTATCTCAGATAATTACAATTCTGAGTTGGGGTGAAGTGATGTTTCTGGTAGCACTGAATGTTGGCCCTGGACAGGATTCCCGTCCATTATACGGTTGACACACTGATATATTCAAAGAGGATCAGAGATGCTAGTCAATCTATCACAATTCTATGGGATGTGTGAAAAAACCCCATTCAGGTAAGGAATTCACATGTAATTCAAACTCGGGATCTGTGAGGCAGCAGTGACCATTTGCTGCTCTGTAAATATTTCCTAGTAAGAAATGTGTGTAAAGTAAACACTATGACTAGGTAATTTGCCTTAAATATATAAGAGACTATATCAATGAAATGTGGAATGAAAAATACCTAAAAAAGCAATTCATTTAGTTAATAATTGATTCGCAAATGGCATTTTAGTATGGCCTATTGAAACAGTGCTGTTAGCAATTCATGCACCACAACTAAAACTTACAGTGGCTGAAGCTCATCTGGCCTGATTTCATCCCTCCCTCTGGGTACTTTGTTTTTATTGCTCTCTACTGGTTACAGTTGGTAGTGCCATGTTACTAAATTGTTTTAAAACTGTGGTCATAATACTTTTTTTGCCAGAGTGGAATCTCTTAATCCAGACTATTTCTGTTTGCTAGTAAAACCTACTTTGATAAGAAAAAGTATCTGAACCCATTATAAATAATGTATACATTTGTCTTAAAATATGGTCTGATCTTCATCGAAGTTACAATAATGAACAAACACAATCTGTTTTAACCAATACACTAATTAGTGTATTGTTCTTGTATGTATTGAGAATATTATTCAAATATTCACAGTGGAGGTTATAAAACGTATATGAGCATCTAGCCTGATGACTTCAACACAAGCCTGCTGGAGTCAAGAGTTAGCAAACCTGGAGTCCAACCAATGAAACGAGATTGGAGTTGTGGTTTAGAGCTAAACCTTTGAAAACAGACTCAAGACATTTCGAGTTTGCATTTCTTAAGAAGAATCTGCTGATTTGATGTTAAAGAGAGATCTCAGAAGATTTACAATCAAGAGTAGAGTTGCAAAGTAATTTCAAAATGTTTAGGTATTTATAGGTTAGACAAATTGTGTATAAATAGACATGGCTCGGTACTGTGTATACTTTCCCTAGAAGCGGGTGCTCAGCTGAAATGAGTCGAAAGGCAAAATGCAGAAACTTCAGTCAGGTAAAAAAGAACTCTGGGGTAGTAGCTAAAGGGGTGAAGAAATCATTGGATCAGGTTAACATCACTGTTCACCAGTCTACCATACATAAAAGATTGAGCAGGCATGGTGTCCAAAAAGGAAGCCACGACTCTCTAAAAAAACATCACTGCACACCTGAAGTTTGCCAAAAACCACATTGACACTCAATAACACTGTTGGGAAAAACATTTGTGGACTGATCAAATGAAAGATGAGTCATTCAGGAAGAATACACAGCAGTATTTAAGGCATGAAAAGTGCACTGGATAAAATCCCATCATCCCAAAAGTGAAGTATGGTGAAGGGAGCTTCATGATTTAGTGCTGCTTTACTACCTCTGGACCTGGACAGCTTGTCATCATTCATGGAATGAAAAATTCCCATGTTTATCAAGGAGTCCTACAGGATAATGTCAGGGTAGCTATGCGCACCTGAAGCTCAGTAGAAGTTGGATGATACAACAGGACAATGACCTTAAACATCAAAGTAAATCTACTACATAATGGCTTCTAAAAAAAGAAAGTTCACCTTTTGAAATAGCCCATTCCAATAGAGATGATGTGGAATGACCTCAAAAGAGCAGTTCATACCAGACATCCGTCAAATATGGCTGAGCTGAATTAGTTTTGTAAATAAAAATTATCCCAGAGTCGTTCAGAATGCTGTGCAGGTCTGATCCGAATCTACCAGATGCCCTTTTCTAGAGGTTATTGCTGTCAAGTGAGGCCTTGAGCTGTTATTAAATCAAGGGGTTCACTTACTTTGTCCACAACAAAGTTTGAATGTTTGATGTATGTGAGCTGGTTAAGTGAAATATAAAATGTGTGGGTGGATTATGGAATGAATTGATTGTTTTGTTCTTTTATATTTTTGGTTCTTCTTCTGGTGCACCTTAATAATTGTGCTCTACCTTTGAGTCTTATAGCAGTCAATTTTAATTTTATGTAAAATCATTTATAGGGTCGGTCTAGTCTATAATAAGACTATACTACATCTGCCAATCTTATGTGTAAGTATTCATTTTGATAGCATTTAACTGCTTTTTAAAACCTGTCTACATTTTGCCTTTTTTTTTTTATTTCTACTTAGGACAGCAACTTGGAATTTTGGGATGACTGGGGAGAGGGTCTGTCAGGCAGTAGGCTTCCAGTCTTATGTATTTTAGACATCCAGAGCAGCTGCATTTTGGTGGTGAAGGGCATCCCAGATGATGTGTCTCCAGGGCAGGTATGAGTAATCTGGGTCCAGGAGCAGGGGGCACTTGGATAAAGAATGAGGGAAATGTAACAAAAAA
This sequence comes from Polypterus senegalus, assembly GCF_016835505.1. Classification (NCBI taxonomy): domain Eukaryota; kingdom Metazoa; phylum Chordata; class Cladistia; order Polypteriformes; family Polypteridae; genus Polypterus; species Polypterus senegalus. Next base: position 52,284,777 of record NC_053165.1, on the reverse strand, counting down.
AGAAAAGACAAAGATTAACAGTAACAGAAAAGGTACAAAAAGAAAAAAAAGATGACAGAGTATGAAAGTAATTAGTAATACTAAATAATATAAATGCACAGAATCATAAAAACTTTATCATCACTGGTTTAACAGCCTTTTTCAGGGTTTACATTAGTTAGCTGTTCTCCAGATTTTTTTTGCTGTACTTTGGTATTCTTTGGGGGTGAGACCTAATCTTTTCGTATCAAGTCAATATAAAATTTTGTATGCCTGCTTTCATAAAGAGAACTTAATATTGTTATGTATTCCTCATGGTATTATTGTTATAAAAAATATAAATATAATAGAAAAGGATTGAAGTTAAACAAAAAAGGTGCAAAAGTATCACAGTGGACACAGTGGTGGAAAAAAAATAAAATATGGTGAGATTAGTAAGAAGGGATAAATAATAAGAAAGAAGAGAGAAAACTGAAACCAAAAATGTGAAAATCTGTCAAAGAATAGAGATGAGGTGAGTAATATAAATAAAGCCCAGGTGGAATGGAGCGGTGAAAATGCAAGGGATCTCCGGGCATGTGAACGTAATCACCGACTCTAGAAGGGTGCAATAAAAAGGTTTAAAGGGAAGGGGGCGCTCCAGAGAATGAGGAGGCCTTTTCCCCTGCTTTGTGGTAGTGATAGTGGGACTCATATTTTTCAGGCTCTATGGGCTCCTGGTGACCAAGGGTTGCTCTTTGTTGGCTGGTATCATGAGCCATTCCGACTTGGCTTGAAGTTCTGTTACAACCGCAGGTGAGCTGGTTAAAACGGGGCATTGGAGGCCGTGTGTGCTGTTGGTGCTGATGTTCTATTTTATTTTTCAGGTCTGCACTCTACCATGTAGACTTTGAAGGCAGATGTGGTAAGTGAGAGCCATGTAATGAGTATGGAATATCCAGATGTAAAGAGTTGCTAAACCATTGGCCAAACACCCATATCTTAGAAAATGTCAGTGAGGACTCAAAGGTGCTCATCCTTGGCTTTGTATGGCTTGGCTTAGAAAAATGTACAGTATGTTGCCAGTTTTCCAATACTTAGTCGATTTTTACTGGTATTCATTTCCCTTTTAGAGATTTAATTTGGTACCAATTGGATTTTACATAACATTTCGTTACCTGTGTGTTTATTTTACTCTGAGATGTCAAATAAAGGAGATTGTTTTAGCCTACACACCACAGTTCTACAGTGTCAAGAGTTGACCAAACTCTCCATTTACTGACATCTCCCCACTGCCATTGTTGTGATAACCGGTTGTTCTTCTAGCACTTCCACCTTCACTTTAAAACCATTTGCAATTATCTTCTTCTGTGTTGTTGGGTTGCTTGCAGTGTAGCATTTCCATATAGGCTAGGCATGTGTAATTACTTGCTTCTGAATAAGCACTGTACTAGGGGCATCTACCCGCTGTGCCAGGAAGAAAAAGCAAGGAATGGACACATCATTTGGTCCCTGTAGTTCACAAAGCTGGTAAGAGTGCAGCCATTGAGAATACTGCTCAAGGAAGGCAAACAATGACACAATGGGGGAAACTGCATCACAAACTCCTATACCTTAACTTGACAATACAAGGCATTACAGATGACACCCTAGATTTCATTTCAACTTGTTGTACACCCAAAACAAAAGCTGGTGGTAATTAAAGTGCCAAGGTTTTGTCATAGATAAAACACATGTTTGAGGAGTAGCCCACCGTAGCATTACTCCTCTAAGGTAGGAGTTTCCTTTTTAAAATGAGATGAAGCCATCACAGTTTCATATTTAACATGCAGGAAGGACGCAGGTAGGACTTTCACGAGAGTCATTTAATCCCCTGACTACAGCATCCTTCCACATGGATCACAGAATGCATAAAAGTTTGTTATGAGCTCGAAGTATAAGTTATGCGTAGTACAGTACTAACACACAGTCATATGTAATGGCAATGACAAGAACCCACCTAGTGCAACACATCCCAATAACTGACATAAATCATGCCATATGTAGCCTTGACACGACAGCACTGTAATGGACCAGAACCATAAGGAGTATTTAGGCATGTTGTGTATACAATGGAAGGTTTGCCTAAGGTTGGTAAGAAGAAGAGGTTTGCTCACCAGTAAAGGCGTTTCTTTTAACATTGCCTTTCTCATCGTATTCACCTGCACAACTTGTTTCAAGTCGATAATTTTGACAAAATGGGAACAGGGCCATACAACACATGAAATATCAAAGGACACAGCATCTCCTATCAGCTGTCTGTGATCCTGAAACTGCCAATAATACAAAGTTCATTCTGGTTAGAAGGAATTTCATTACAGGTATCTGAACTCGTGTCTGTTTAGTACAGTGTCATTTTCATATAGAAGCATTCATTAATCTTAACAATGAAGAGGCTTGAAAAAATATAAAGTATGTATGCTGAATATCAACCTGATCTGAGCTCTCCTGTCTGTTCTCCTCCCTAGAGCTCCTGTCCTCTGATTCCCATGCCATCTCATCTCCTCGACTCAGCCCTGACCAGCGACATGTCATTTACCTAGAGGGGGAGACTTTTGGACCCCATAGTCAGTGCCTGCGCCTCCAGCTGGTCAGTGCCTCTATCTCAGATCTGAGGATCTCTGTGCTCATTTGGTCTTTAGCTGCCTCTTGAGAAGTACCTTGTGTGACACAGATTCATCCTCCTCCCCTCATCACAGTGGCATTTCCTTTCTGCTAAACATGGTTTGTTCTCCCCATTGTTCCTCCATTTACTTGTGCCTTTCCCAATGTTATCCTTTAAATCACTATCCTGTCTGTTCTTTTGATCATCACATGCCTACATTAATCTTCATCTCTCTCATTGAAATTTGTTCTGGTTTCTGCCCCAATAGTACTACTTGTTCTAACTTCCATATTGGTTTCTCCAATTAGTCAGTATTTCACCCACACCTTATTTCTGTCATTAGTTGTTATCACTCCTACCCATGAGTAATTCCCCCCTCTCTAGTCAGTACACTATTACACTTTGCTCCTTTCATTAGCCACTGACCCATTTTTATTTATTTCCGTTAAGTTCTGCCCCTTTTCATTGCTCCTCCCATTCGTCACTACCCCATCCTGCCCATGTCACCAGAGATCCCAGATGTGGTGTTAAGGCCGCTGGCTGATTCTTCAGCGGTGTAGATGGTGAGTATCTGAGAAGATTTGCCGACCAGCTCTGCTCTTTTGTACATATCCGTGGGTGATACTGTGGCCTTCTGAACATCCAGGTATACACTGGACCAAGGACTGGGACTGTGGTTCAGCTTTGCAGAAACAGAAGCAAATCATTTTTTTTATTCTGGATACGGTACAGAGGATTAAGATATAAATGTGAAATGGACATTCTAGCATTGGATCCTGATTAAGTTAGGTCAAGATGACAAACATTGTATATTAACATAGTGCCTTTCATAATGAGCTCTGCCAAAAATCTCTTTATAGAGCAATTAAAACTGAAATATTTTTATACATTATGGCATTGCACATATACAGTGAAAGATGTGGAATGCTGAACCAGGATTAAAATAAAACTTTATATCTTGGTGCCTTAAATAGTAGGAGATAATTATGTCAAAGTAAAAAGTATGTACTTTTATAATGTAACTTTCATTATAATCTCTGCCATTATGATCTGCACAGGAACAGTATTTTATTTTTTTGTAGAAATCACTATGTCACTGCACATAGGTAGCCTGTTATTGGAGAGCCAGGTCAAAACAAAAAGGCATCTTTTGGTCTATCCTTATATAGTGCATGTCATAGTGATTTAACATTTAAATATAAATTAGGGGGTGGCACAGTCGTAGCTCCCTGCGTGGAGTTTGCATGTTCTCCCCTGGGTTTCCTCCCATAGTCCAAAGACATGCAGGTTAGGTGGATTGCCGATTTCAAAATATTTTTATTAAAAAAAAGATTGAATTGATCATATTAGTAAAGTTTGATTTTTAAATTCTGCGGTGGGTTGGCACCCTGCCTGGGGTTTGTTTCCTGCCTTGTGCCCTGTGTTGGCTGGGATTGGCTCCAGCAGACCCCCGTGAACCTGTGTTAGGATTCAGCGTGTTGGAAAATGGATGGATATAAATTGGGTAATACAGCATTGTATACAGTACATACATTGACAGAGCTAGTTAATCAGATCAAGATATTACCTTGTCACTGCAGCATGCCATAAACTTAAAATCAGCTGGGCAATTAGATCAAAATCGAAAGACTTGACTCTTTCCTTATATAGCCACAATGCTCAGTGTATTTTTAATTGTACCACTGTTCACATTTAGAGTGACAGAGCCTGTTCTCTAGGTCAAGATTTAAGTAAATCTGTCTATGCTTATATAGTACCCTTTTATAGCCATTTCACGAGTTATTTTTAAGTTTTGAATGTTTGGAGACTGCACAATATACAATGGAAGAGCCATTTTAGGTAACCTTTAAAGTGCTTCAACACTTGTACCTTTCGTAATGAGCTCTGTCAAAAGGATCTGTAACACCATTTAAGAGTTAAAACTTAGTCAGCCATTACGGCATTGAATATGTTTAGCTGTAGGGTAAGTGTGTTAGATCCATTTGAAAAGATATTAATCAGTCTATACATACTTGTATAGTACCTTCCATAGTGAGATCTACCACAAAGCTCTGTAAAGAGTGATTAGGGTATAAATTAGTAAGTACTAGGCATTGTAGCACTGCACAGAGTCATATACTGTAGGTGGATAATCTTCAAACTGCATCAGTCACTCTGTACAAACTTTGTGCCTTTCATATTACTTTATTTAATGCAGTTAAGGTTGTGGGCATTATAACCTAGTGTGTATACAGTGAAAGTACTAGGTAATTAGATGGAGATAAAAGAAATCAATTCATCCATCCAGTTTATTAATCTGCTTGTCCAGGGCAGGGTCACATGGCAGCTGGAACCTATCTGAGCAATCATTGGGTGCAAGGCAGTAACACCTGGATAGGGTGCCCTGAACACACAGAGCAACACCATATTAGAAATGCCAGTTAATCTAACCTTAATGTCTAGAGGAAACCATACAAACATGGAGAAAACATGCACCTGGAACATGAACCCTGATCACGTTACTGAGTGGTAGCAACACTACCACTGTACCACTACTGTAAACCACCTGTAAAAGGCATCAAATCAATCTATAATAATATAGTGCCTTTTACATTGATTTCTGCAGCAAATTCAGTACAGGGCAAATAACATTTAAATATGTGTAGGGCATTGTAGCAGCATATATACAGGAGCAGAGCTTGTTAAGTAGGTGAAAAAAATGTGTATGTGTTTAGTGTTATTTATAGTGGGCTGTGCTGCCAGGCTCAGTACAAAGTAGTTAAAATTTGAATGGATACTGTAACATTACACATGTACTGTAGTTAGGTCTTGCTGAAAGTGTCTCAGGCACTCTGAACCTGTATAGCCTCTGTCATAATGAGCTATGTCATAAAGATCTGTACTGACCACATATTATTTCAATATTTAACAGAAATTATGGCACTGTATAAGTGGTAAAGTTAGAGCTGCTGAAAAAAGAAAAGAATTTTGTTAATCTCTATTTAATATTGTACTTTTCATAGTGACATCTGCTATGTGCACTGAGCTTGAAAAAGGCTCTATATGAAGAAAACATCATTATTGTTATTCTACAACTGATGAGATTGTTTTACATAAAGGTTGTCTTGGCATTCTAGAACTGAGTTATACACAGTTGACAACATTGCAAAACTGATATAGCTTTTCTGTTGTGTATTTTTTTATTTTTCATGCAGTATGATTGGCTCACCAAAGAAACATTGATATTGGTAGACCGTGTTAAGCGTCCTGAAAAGGGTAAGGAAGGTTGAAAACATTATCTCTAAATTCTGAATTGAACTTGTTTTCTTCTTCCAAAGTGAAATATCTCAACTCTTAAATATGATAGCTAGGGTGATTGCCAATTCTCTGCGCCCATGATATGAGTGGCCACTGGCTAGCTGGCATCCCATCTAGGGTGTGTATTACTGCACTTGTAAGACTGGGCAGGACCTGGTTTACTGAAGATGACTTCAGTCACCACAAGAGGGCGCAGATATTCCACTTTTTCAAGTCTTTTTTTTTCCTAATTCCTAAGTGATGGAAGCTGCCAGTCAGGACTATTACATAGTACACTGGTCTGTGGACTTGCATTGTTAAGCAATGTAAAGGAATCCAGTGTTTGTGATGAAAGTGTTCTACTCTACTTCATACTGCTTTTTACTGGATAAAATATGTGAACATTACTAGCGCTGGGTTGATCACACTATCATCCCATCAACTCTAGTGCTGCACTGTACTGTGGCCTGTCACTTAATGCACTCAGATACACCGTGTACATATGACTGAGTTGGCAAAATTATCTTCCCTAAGCCTTCTGCTTTCTCTTTATTTAAGACTCATTTGCTGGACTCTATACCACTGCACTGCCCATGATGTGCTGGTCAGCTGACAGCCATAGGATCCTTGTCCACACTCCCCAGAGGAGCAAAAAGGTAAAACCGCCTATTGCTTTCCTCTGGTTTTCTTTTCGCCGTGGTCTGCTTTCTCACTCCTCATCTTTTCTACATTGCCAGGAAATCTATGTAGTGCAATTAACGGAGAAAAGATTGACACGGCTAGTTGACAGTAAGTGCTTCTAAGAGCTGCTGCTTTGGAGATGAGGCTGTCATTCAAACAATTTACTAGGCAACTCCAAAAGATGATGACTTACTTTTATGTTTTTAATGTCATCATGGTTTATAGGCACAGAATCTGGCAGCTGGACAATTTTGACCGCTCAAAGGGACCTTGTTATTGCCTTCTGCTCAGCCCCCGACCGCCCACCCAGTCTGGTAAGGCTGATTTTTCCATATGTTCAATCTTCTGGTTTTTTAAGGCTTAATAAGACATGACAGTGCAAAAATTGTACTAAATGATATGTGGACATTGGCCTCCCTGGTCACTTTCTTAAACTGGGATCCGAGTGAGTTTAATAGATGCCACTACTCTTCACTCAGGAACCTCATAGAGATAAGGGATTATTTAGAGTTTTGGGTGCTGCAATCATTGATTAAGTATCACTCCCTTTGGGCAAGTTTAAATGGTAATGTGCATTCTGTATTTGTGGTTTTGCACTAATTGTGCCTTGCATGTCTCTTTGTTTTACGAAAAATCATTTTTGCTGGATCTAAACAAACCAGTTAAACCCAGGCAAGGTGTGACAAGTGACACCTGTTCTAATGTGTAATTCTTCAATTTCAGAAACTGGGCCTCTTTCCTCCCAAGGGGGGAGAGCAGAGCATCACCTGGGTGTCCCTTCAGGAATCTGATCAGCTACCTACCATTGAGTGGACAGTGCTGACCTTCACGCCACCGCCTGCAGAGGAAAACCAGCGCTTTCGTAAGGAAGGGAATGGGGTGTGTGTGTGTGTGTGTGTGTGTGTGTGTGTGTGCGTTCACCAGTGTATTCATCTGCCAGTGTTGGTGTGTGTGTAATCATCTTTTAGTGTAGTAACCCTGTGTGGTGTACATAGTGTAGTGTGAACATGATATTTAGAGTATGTGTGTATTTGCATGTGGTGTTTAGTTTCCCCCTGACAGTGCATGCGTTGGGTTTTGCGCTGCCCTTTTTGTTTCCATGCTTCCCAGTTTGTTTGTACGGTTGTTATTTTGTTTGTGTGCTGCTCAATTTGCATCTGTTGCTTCTGATTTATTTTTGTATTTTCATTTATTTTTGTTTGCATTTCCAATTTGAATTTTCTGATTTCTTTTTACATATTCAATTTTTTTTTTTGCGTTTCCAATTTGATTTTGCATTTTCTAATCTTTTACATATTCAGTTTGTTTTTCTATTTTCTGAATTTTTTTTTTTTTTTTGCTTATTCTGATTTGTTTCTGCATTTTCTGTGTCATGTTTGTGTTTCCAATTTGTTTTTGCATGACTGAATTTGTTTTTTGCACATTGCACTTCAGGGTCGCCATATGAATACTTTCTATAGACACTGTCAGATGGCAGCAGTCTGCATGCCTTTGTCCAATTTACTAGAATCAAAACAAATATTCTAGTCAGTGGTGAAATCATGCCTGTTATTTTGGTTATGAGTTTTAGGTAATTTCAGTTTTGTTTTCACCTGAGTTAAGACCCTTGGCACATAATTAAGTTTTTTTTTATTTTGGCTTCACTTCCTTGTCCTTTGCTGCTCCGTATTCTGTCCTGACATTTTTTCTTGAGGCAGTTCATCAATATTCTGGACATCCAAAGTGATGAACAGACCTTGGTCATTTTTGTTTGTGCAGAATGATTTTAACTGCCCCCATATTTATTTCGCACATCTCTGCTGTTACTCTTTGGTTGCGCATTATAGTTTTCGGAGGCCCTGGGTTATTTTCAAGAGAGGTCCCATCATGACTGGATTCGTCAGCCCATCTCTTGACTGTGGCATATAAAGGAGACTGTTCTGATTCACATTTACATAGCAAGAATCTTTGAAGATGTATTGATTAGTAGAATTAGAAATTCAGTTATATCAGTGTTTTTCTTTTTGACATATCAATGGAATTGGTTCTGAAACAAGAAGTATACATTATTAACCGGAAACACTAAAAACTTGCAAAAATCATCACTATAGACTTTTACATTCAGGTTGAAGCTCAAATCATTTTAATTAGCCCTTCTAAGTCTGTGTGTAGACAAGTAATGCGTGTTCACATGGTTGTCTGCGTGTGTGTTTATGTGAGTGGGCTCGAGGTGGCAGCCTGTACACATACAGTTGCATTAGTGTGGCCATTTCCCAAACTAATACCTTTTTAATTTTATTACAGCACTCAGTCTTTTTAGGTAAGAGTCTATCAGTTTGGCACATCTGGACTTGGTGGTTTTTGCCTACTTCTTCTTGAAAAAAATGTGCAAGGGCTTCTCCTGTGTACGACTCTGTTCAGGTCACCCCACAGATTTCAGTTAGATTAAGGTCTGGGCTCTGGCTGGGCTGTTCCCGAACATTGATCTCCTTTGAGGAAGCCATTGCTCCATTGATTGTGATGTATGCATTTGGTCGTTCTTATGCTGAAAGGTGAAGTTCCTCTTTTGTGCCAAAATAGACTGATACTTGGAGCCATTCATGATTCCATCGATCATGACTAAAGCCCCAGTTCCAGCTGAAGAAAAGCAGCCCCAAAGCAATATGAACCTGCCTCCACCATGCTTCACTGTGGGTATGGTGTTCTTTTGATGATGTGCTGTGTTATTTTTGCGCCACACATCACTTTTGGATTTTTGGTCAAATAGTTCATCTCGTCAGACCATAATACATTTTTCCACATGGTTGTGGGAAACTGAGCATACCCTTTTGCAAAGTTTAGCCTGGCTTGGATGTTTTTCTTTGTGAGAAAAGGCTTTCATCTTGAGACCCTAATCCACAACCGACACATATGAAGAATATAACAGATTGTTGTTGCATGTATGGAACAACCAGAATTTTTCAGGAAGTTCTGCAGTTCCTTTTATGTCCCTGTAGGCCTCTTGTTGACCACCCTGACCAGTTTTCTCTTTTGTCTTCTCAACAATCTTGGAGTAATGTCCTGATCTTAGTAGAGTCACTCTTCAGCTATATTTTCTCCACTTGTTGATGACTGTCTTCACGCTTTGGATATATATATATATTTTTTTTTTTACCCCTGTCCTGATTGACACCTTTCAATGATGAGATACCATTCATGTTTTAAAAGCTTTTTGCAGACCATGGCTTTTGGAGTATGTTGTAACCAAGAGGATATCAGAATAATCTTACTAGAAGAGCCAAACTTTATCTGAGTTCAATCAGAGCCAATTAAATTGATGTCAGGTGTAAACTAACTACTATTTGAGATGAGACCTATTGTGATTGGTTGATTCTGAACACACCCTCATTATTGATTATTACATGGTGTACACACTAACGCAACAAGGTTTTTGTATAATTTTTTTCCATTGTTCATTACAGTTTATTTGTTTTCACCTTCTTTGTATAGCTTGCAATATATATGGAAAAAGTGCTGACTGGATTTATTTTGGTTTCATTTTTTTCATTACACAAATTTGGCAGGGTTGTGTGGACTTTATATATTCACTGTACCTCAGTGCGCTGTTCTCTCATTGTACAAGTTCCTACTCTGTCATCCAGACTAATCTGCACTGTTATATCTGTTACTTTTTTCACAGCTGGTCTGGATTTTGAAGCCTTGTTGGTGAAGCCTAAATCTGTAGAGAAGATGGAGGCAGGAATTCCCTTGATTGTTCAGCCTCATGGTGAGACAGGAATGCCTTCTAACTTTGTCAGGGTGGTGTTCCTTCTGAGACTAATTATTAGCTCTGCTGTGATTGTCTTGCAGGGGGGCCACACTCTGTGTTTGTTGCACAGTGGCAGCAGAATCTGGCAGTTCTAGTGCGACTTGGATTTGCAGTGCTACAGGGTGAGCAAAGGCAGACTAAATGGCATGGTGTAGGATCAAAGACATGGAAGGTACCAGATAATCTGCATCAAGCAGTGGACCATGTAATAAAATTTATTTTTTCTTTTCAGTAAACTATCGTGGCTCCACTGGATTTGGCCAGGACAGTATTGAGTCACTCATTGGGCTCATTGGGAGACAAGACGTCAAAGATGTGCAGGTACAAACCTTAGGGGATGTTGCATTATGTTGTATATGATGCTGGTAGAATGGAGAAGTATCACTAGGGTAGCCTAAAATGTAAACCCCACAACGGTTGGTATGAGCAGAAAGAGCACAACCAGTAGATGGTCAGTTGTGTTGGATGACTCTATTAGACGCTAGAAACTTACTTTAGTGTGGGGAAAGCACCAGGTCCTAATGGCTAGCCTGCTGAATTTTGTAAAATATTTTCAATTAACTACCCGTTTATTAGCAGCATTTACAGTATAGAAGCCAGAGACAATTAAATTCTACCTCAAGCATTTTGCCATGCATTATTTACCATTTTTCCTAAGAAAAAAAAAAAACTTATTAAAATGTGCCTCATACAGACCAATCTCACTTCTGAATAATGATGACAATATACTCTCCAAAATTCTATCTAGAAGGTTTGAGAAAGTGTTCCCTTCGGTAATATCACAAGACCAAACTGGATTTGTACTTCAAGTTAGAGAATATTTTATCTGTGGCACCTCTACATGATAACCATTAGGCCCCGGCCGGGCTGGAGCCCGGCCGGACGCCAGGATGAGGAGGGCTTGTGCCTCCTCCAGACCGTCCTGGTTTTGTTGGGGCCACGGGTTGAGGGCATGGAAGTCCTTCCTGTAGGGGCCCGTGGTCACCGCCAGGCGCCGATCGGGTTTATCCCGCGCGGTTGCCGGTTGGGGCTGGAGCCCGCCGACGCTTGGAGGACCGGAGGAGGGCGAGTGCCTCCTCCAGACGGAGTGGGGCGTCCGTCCTGGTTAGGCAGGCCTCGGGTACTAGGGACCCGTGGCCACCTAATTATCCGGGAGCCCGCACTCCGCCACACCAGGAAGTGCCGGGGAAGACTTTGTGTGAGCTGCCAGGAAGGCAGCCGACACTTCCGCCACGCTGGGGCGTGGCCAAGGAGCAGATGGCGGAAGCACCTGGGGCTCATCCGGGAGCCTTATTTAAGGGGCCGCCTCCCTCCAGTCAGTGGTGGAAGTCGGGAGGCAGAAGGACTGAGCTGGAGAGCGGACAGGAGGCGGCCAGGAAGAAAGGCACAGAGACTGTGGGCCCTGGACTTTGGGGATTCGTGCAAGAGGCACTGGGGTTCGTGAGTGCACGTGATTATGGACATTGTTGTAAATAGTGTAAATAACGGTGTGTGGGTGCTCTGTCTGTGCCGGGCCAGCGCTCACACCATCTTGTACCACCCTCTGGAACTTACACAGTTTTTAATATTTGGAAATGGGATTAAATCATTTAGAGATTTGTATATAAATAATGTCTTTGAATCCTGCAAACAGTTACACTCCAAATTTAGCTTCCCATCAATGCTATTTTTCCACTATCTCCAAATTAGAAACTTTTCTAAACAAATTCTACCCAATTTTCCTCACTTCCCACCTATTTCTATTCCAGAAGAAACACTGAACAGTCTTGAAGACTCAGACAGCATTTCTATAATATATAAAACCATTTTTAAGTCCCTCCCTTTTAAAGATCCCAGAGTATAGTGGGAATAGGATCTCTCACTCAACATTTCAGAAAAGGAATGGACAGCATTCTAGCTCCATATGTGCAAAGCATTCAATTATTCAACTTAAAATCTTTTATCAAGCACATCTATCTCGTTTAAAATTGTCCAAAATGTTTCCAAGGCAAGATCCAACCTGCAAACATTGCAATTTAAGCTCCAGCCTCACTAGGCCACATGTTTTGGGCGTGTACCAAATTATGTGGTAGAAATTTAACTTCTTATTAAAGAAAGAAACATCCTAAACAGGACAAATCAGTAAACAGATAGGAGAAAAGCTGTTCATTGTATGTTTTAATTACTCCTCAGCAAAATGCCTTAGCGGGAGCGTTCTTCAAAAGCGGCCTGTTACATCATGGTCAGAATGGTCAGAGAAACAAACAATAAAGGTTCATTTTATAAACTATTAAATTTACATACAGTGTCAATTAGTGCATACATTTTACTTTGGTTGGTTCTTTGGTTTACACCTAAGTGATTTATATAAAAGTATATTATATTCTGGTTCTTCTTAGACCTTTTGAAATGAGCTACCACCCTTGAAATTTATGTGCATATAACAACTGTCCATTCTCGTTTATAGGACATCTGCTAATTTCTTAGTCATCTCTTAGTCACCCTTTAGTACATTTTATATACCATATTTACTCGTGTACCACGCACCCTTGTGTAAGACGCGCACCCTAATTTTTACAAAGAAAATCGCAAAAAAAGTTTTGCCCCATGTACAACATGTGTTGTGATTGTATAAGAAGCGAGTGCGAGAGCAAGCGGGCGAGAGAGAGAGCACGAGTGCGTAAGCAAGCAAGCAAGCAGAAGAGAGAGAGAGAGAGAGCGCGAGCACGCGAGCGAGTGAGCCCAAGAAGAAGAAGTAAACATTACAGAATTACATTTCCTCGTGTATGACGTGCACCTGATTTTCTAATGCTAATTTTCGGGAAAAAATGTGCGAGTGGTACATGCGTAAATATGGTATTACATCAACCTTTCTTCTGGTACATTCTTTATTTGACCATCTCAGTATATTTCCTAAACCACTTATTATATGTCAGTGTACATTTTGTTGTTCACTTGACCTTTATCTGGTTTTCTGGTGTGCCTGAACAGGTTTCTGACATTTATTAACCCTTTATGCTATTTGTTTAAGATGAATGTTATGTTACCCTAAAATTATTCTTCCACAAGTCCCACTACAACTGTAAGGACCAGTTACCTACTGCAACTTAATTCCAAACCTGTATAAAACACAATCACTCCTAACCCTTTAACAGCTGTATTTGGTGGACACCTTAAAGAGGAAAAGGACAAACAAACTGTAATTGCCTTTATTTCACTATTAGCATGTAGACTTATCTTGTTCAACTGCAAAAATCCTAGCCCACCTCTTTTACGTTGGTGGGTAACTGATGTTATATACTATTTGAAATTGCAAAAAAATCAAATTCTCACTTAGAGGATCTATTCAAAACTTTTTAAAACCTGGCAGGATCTAACCAATAACATTTTAGAAAAAGCATTTATATTGGGGAGATGGACTTTTTCCCCCTCTTTTCTACTCTTGAAGTTTTCCTTCCTTCCTCTCTTTCTCAAGCATAGGGGTTGAATTTAACTAAATTTATGAAGTTTGACTTGATTGTATGGAATGTTGCACGATTTTAATAAATTCAATAAAAGATTAAAAAAAACAAAAAAAACAACATGGGTAGCCACTCAAGAGGTAAGGCTAGCCCTCTGCATTGTCTCCCATTTGTATTCTAGCATGCTGTCAACACAGTGCTCCAGAGTGATGCAACTCTTAACCCCAAAAGTGTTTACTTGCTGGGGGGTTCTCATGGAGGCTTCTTGGTCTGCCACCTGGTTGGACAATACCCTGACTTCTACAAGGCTGGCGTCATGATGAATCCTGTCATAAATTATGCCACTTTACTGGGGACCAGTGACATTACCGACTGGTTAGTGTTATGTCATCTAAGGTGGTCAGTAAACTGGGGCCAGACCTCTTTGGCTAAAGAACCTTGTGTAAAGAAATGTGTTTTGTGCCACCTGCAGGAGATACACAGCAGTTGGACTTCAGTACTCGTATGACCGGATCCCTACTGTGGATGATTTGGCTGCCATGCTGACCTCCTCTCCTCTGGTCCATGCTGCCAAGGTAAGAGCATCTTGTTCATTTATGAAGTCTTTAATCTGTGGTTGTATTTGAGCATCCTGTGAAGAAGAGAAAATCCACCCATCCATTTATTAATGCATCTATCCATTTTATCTAACTCGGGATTGGTGGCAGCCCAGTACAGGGTGCAAAGAAAAAGCCCTAGACAGGGTGCCAGTACATTGCAGAGCACCCTTGCCCACAAATCCACACTTGCTCTCACAATGCCAGTTTAGTGTTAGTATTTAAGGAAACTTGCAGGTAGTGTGGGTATAAAAGCTATGCAAACATGGGAAAAAATGCAGACCGTACACAGGGACTAGGCCTGTAATTCAAACAAAGGACCCCAGGGCTGTGACACAGCTATACAAACCACTGCCCTGTCTCCTGTGTATATCTTCTCCTTTATAGATCACAACCCCAGTGCTGTTACTGCTGGGTGGGAAAGACAAGAGAGTTACTCCAAAACAAGGTGTGGAGCTCTACAGGGTGCTGAAAAGCCGGAGCCGTTCTGTCAGGTAGGGTGTGTGGCTAACACAGTGTGATAATGGTTTGTCTTGGCCATCCAGTTATCCCACTTTAGATTTCACTCTACCTTTCAGATTGCTGTGGTACCCTGATGATGGCCACTCCCTCTCAAAGACATCCACTATGGCAGACAGCTTCATGGCAATGATTCTGTGGTTCCTACAGCATCTTGGGAGGAAACCCCACTAGACATCCTCTTAAGCATTTTATAGATGGAGGACTGGAGGATGGTTCCGTTGAACATTGTGAACTTCAGGGTTTGTCATGCAGCTGTCATGAATTCCTTGTCTGTCACTTCATTTCTCTTTTGTCTTTTCTGTGCTTTTATCCATCTCACTCATTCCAGTTGTCATCCATTATTTATTTTTGTTGTTCATATTTCTTTTTTTCCTCTTTCCCTGCATTCTTCCCTCTTTATGTTTTCTGATTTCTGCACATCCTCGCATTTCACATGATTTCCTGTTATAGTATATTCTTCTCTCTCATTTTGTTTCATCTGAAATTTCTTTGGCCACTAGAGGGCAGGCTTGGGTACATTTGATCCATGCTCTCGTGGGCTCATTTTGGAAGCTGTTTCTGTTCTACTTTGTCTTGCCTGTATTTGAAATGCATGAAAAAAATAATGTAGGGAAGATGCAGTGTGGCAAAAGGGAGAAAGCTGCACGCATTCCAGTCTCATAAGTGGATGGATCCTATGTTCTGTCTGCAGTGACTTTATAGTGGGTATGATGTGTTTGTCACATTGTTTTAAGGCAGGGGTTCTAATCTGAAGAGCCAAATAAGAAAAGTATCATACTGTAACTCAGCATCTCAGGAAAAGTACACTGCTCAAAAAAACTTTAAGGGAGAACTTAATCATCAAAGTTAACACCAAGTCAGTTAAGCTTCAGCGATAACAGTCTGTCAGATTAGGAAACACAAGTGATTGTGAGTCAACTTCACCTGCTTTGGTGCAAATAAAAGTGACAACAGGTGCACTGAAGAGACAACAGCATGATGATCCCCAAAAAGGGAATGGCAGGTGGTGGCCACAGACATTTGTTCTCTCCTTATCCTTCCTGACTGACTCTTCTCTAGTTTTGTGTTTTGCTAGTGTCTTTGTCAGTGTCCTCTGTTTGATTGTTGGTCAGTGATGGTCTGGAGAGGCATATCCTTGGAGGGTCACACAAACCTCCACGTGCTAGGCAATGTTAGCCTGACTGCTGTTAGGTACCGGGATGAATTTCTCAGAGCCATTGTCAGACCTTACGCTGGCACAATGGGCCCAGCCTCATGTGGCCACAGTGTGTAGGCAGTTCCTGGATGATGATGCCATTGACTCGCCTGCATGTTCCCCAGACCTGAATTCAATTGAGAAACTCTGGGATGTTATGTATTGGTGCATCTGATGCTACCAAGTAGTGGCACAGACTATCAATAAGCTCACTGATGTCCTGATCCAGGTCTGGGAGAAGATCCCCTCAGACACCATCCGCCATCTCATCAGGAGCATGCCCAGACATTGTTGGGAGTACATACAGGCACGTGGTGGCCATACACACTACTGAGCCACATTAGGAGTTGCTGTGATGAAATTCACACAAGTTGGATCAGCCTGTGATTTCAGTTTTTGAGTTTAATTTTTGAGTGTGATGTTGAATCCAGTCCTCAATGACGCTTGGTATTTTTGATTTTCATTGACTGTTGTTACATCATTTTGTTGCACAGTATTACTCAGTAAAGATTTTCCACTTGAATATTTCGTTCATCAAGATCTGATGTGTGATTTAAGTGTTGCCTTAATTTTTTTGAGCAGTGTATTATTACCACAATGACAGTAGAGCCATACATAGACAGATAACCATGGCCATAAACAATAATAGATATAGCAAAAAGTTTGTTCTATTTAAGCATACTGTATTTCTTACATGATTATTATGAAAAGCAAGCATATTGATAATAAAACAATATTAAAAGCAATATGGATTTCTGAAGTATATCCCTGCTGGCATAAATGTGTATGGTTTTGTTAAGATGAGAGAAACAGTTTTTTCTTTCTAAGGGATGCAGTGTAAGGATGTGATGATTTTTGAAAGGATAGTATAAATGGTCACTTAACTTAGTCACTTAACTCATGGGCCCTGACAAAAAATAATCAACACCATTTGTTTCCCTTGTCTGAAATAATGTTCTTTAAAATAATGTTTACCATTAACAACAATGCGTCCTTCTAAATGAGTTTACAAATTGTTCAGCATATTCTGGTTTTCATTTAACAATCCAATAAACTGAGTAAAAAAGGGCAATTCATGTAGCTTAATTATTCCTATTAAATTTACACACTATTTGTTTTTATAGCAGTGATAGTATAAATATTCAATGGTCAGTCCAGTTTGAAATCTTTAAAGCTGCTGACTTACGTGAGGCTGAATGCTGAAGTCCGCTTTACAGCCTGTGTCAACCTTGCGTTATCTTCTGGCATTCCTGAGGTTCTTGATGATCCCACAAATGTACACTTTACACGACCAGTACAGTGAAATTGATCAAACCATCTAAAATAGTTCCTTGCTGGGGTATGTTAATGTTAACACAATATTTCTTTCGACCAGCTATCAATTACCATTTAGCATAAAACACTACCATGGCACTATATACAACATACCTGCACCGCACTGACCTGCCACACCATCGTCCTCCAAAATTCATCACATCCTTGTGCCTCACCAGTTGTTTTCATTTTGATATTTCAAACTAGTGCTGTGGTCTCTTCATGTCTCTCCTTTCTTCCCCTTTCTCTTACTTGTATTTGATGTTTGTCATTTCAGTTCAAGTATTTCCTAGGTTGGTATCGTGAAAAATATTATATTAATTATATTTTCATAACCACTGAAATGAAAGCTGTCTGTCAGGGTCAATAACATGGCTAAATTTCAGATTGGATACTACCACAATGAAGAGTACGTTAAATACACTCACCACAGAATTTATGCTTGGAAAAACTTGGCTAGTTTTATTAAACGGTCGTATGCCACCTCATCGCAAACATGTCCACAACCAGACCCATTGTTTAAGACACTCTGTCTTAAGGATTTACTCCCTATGTGTCAGTCTGGCCGCTGCTTATTGGAATTGTGAGGGGATTCATTGTCACTAACCTTCTCCAACCAGGATGTTGTGTGGTGAACCTTAAGGTGACCCACCTGGGAGTTCTTGTAGGGGGCCTGTTTGTTTTCCTGTTGTGCCTGCATGCCCTTTTGTTTATTTTTTTAAGTTAATAGTCTTTAGCTTCATAACTGCAGCAGTAATCCCCGTGACGCCAGCCCCTTCTTGGGCAGAGCTGTTTGTTTGGCCTTATCTTCTACTGGACTTAGTCTGATACCCAACATCAGCTCTCCAACTAATCCAACAAGTCAGAAATCTACCAGGAAGCAGAAATCACACTTCATTATTCCCAAACTGATTAGCAATCCAGTCGGGTGGGGCAGGTTTCAGCTGCTTACTTGTATATTTCGGAATAATCTTAACACAGTGGAGACAGGAGGTCAGCACAGGTGTCACAAAAGTGGGTAACAGCAAAGTACTTTCTTTGCAGACATGAAACCTTAGACCTGCTGTCTGTTATCAGAGTTATGGATTAGAATGGAGGGAAGAAGGTTAGAGTTCATTAGTTTCATTTAATTCATCCTGTAAAGATTTATCAAAAGTGCTTTGTTAGCTATGGACAGAAATAAAGTTTGCCACTCCTCAATTCCCACACCACTAGGGCATCGCAGACTTTAACAGATGGAAGAAAATGAGTCAAATGATTGGAATCTGCAGCTATCACTTTCATTTGTTTCTCCTGCCTAGCCTTAGCCACCTTAGCGCCCTCCTCAGGCTCTGGTCATTACTGTCCACTTGTCTAATTCTCTACGCCGGAAAGCCTTTGGATCCCTCTGAAAACTCTGGTCATTAATGTGTACCTGTTACCTGAATTTGGCATACTGGCCACTCTTCATCCCCTCTTGAAACTCCAGGCCTTAATACACTCCCTTTCCACTTTACAGGCTCCAATCATTATTGTCTACTTAGTAAACTCCCTTTATCCACTAGACATCCTGATGTTCTAATTTTAATTATCTACTTGCCCCTCTTCCAGCTTCCCCATATTGGAGATGTACTCAATTTTGTCTGTCTCCCGTACTTCTCTTAGTCCTGTAACAGAGTTCTCTGGCCCTGTCCTCAGTCTCCACTTGTGATTGCCTTCCCAGACTGGTGATCTTTGAGACTGTCCTGACTTTCCACTCGCTCTTACCCTCTTGCCCCATCCATCACCACAGTAAAGCATCTTAGTGCTCTCTCTCATCATGCTTTACTCATGATTGTCTACCTACCTGTTTGTTGTTTAGTTAGATTTGCTACTTACCTGTTTTGCCTTCCTTTCATGAGGTGTTTGATGCTGTGGTCATGTTGGACTCATGACTGTCTGTTGCAACCCCCCTCAACACTGGAAATGTTCTACATCACCCTTAGTCTGCTGATGTCATTGTCTGGTTCTTCTTTCCTCTTTACTTTTCAGTCTCTTGGCTTACTTCTTGAGTTCCAGTCATTTTTGCTTTTCCTTCCCTCAACTTCCTACCCTCCCACTTTGAAGGACCATGGTATCTCCCCCTTAGACCTCAGCTCTGATTGTTCCTCTCCCTCCTATATCAAATCATGTTGGGCCTGTGTTCAAGCCACAACCACAACTGTCTGCTTTCTTTACTTCCCCTCTACATTGAAGGTCCTTTACTTACTTCTGAGGCCCCAGTCACTATTGTCCATCCTTCTGACTTCTTTCTTCTCTCACTGAAGGACCTTAATGCCATCCTTAAACTCCAAAAGTGACTATGTACTCATACATTGTGTAATGTATTGGCTCCATATGCAGGTTTCAGCCATGATTGTCTACTTTCCTCTTTACTTTGGAGGTTCTTGGCTTTCTTCTCATGTTTCAGTAATGAATGCACATCTATTGATTTCATTCTCCCTCCCCATGCTGAAGTACCTTTAAATTCCAGTCACTGATTGTCTACCATCCTATATCGAAGCTCCTTGTTCTAGTACACAGGCTCCACTCCACAATTGTCTTCTTTACTTCCTCTCAACATTGGAGGTTTATGTCTTTGTTTGTGGGCTCCAGTCATTACTGTTCACCTGCCCACTCCTAGCCTCTCTACATGCCTCCCCACACTGGATATCATAGGTGCCATTTTCAGGCTTAACTTATGATTTTCTACGTGTCCCCTTTATCATACTGTAGCTCCTTGCCTTCCTCCTCCTATTCCCTCTGCTTCATCCATGATTTTTCTCGTCATGCCCCTCCAACTTTGGATGTTACGGTGATTGTAAAAGATGAAAGAGCAGACTGGGAAAGTGCTGTGGTACCAGAATAGAAAACCGTGCTTAATGACAGGTTGTTTAAATGGGATATGCATGGATCCTGTTGGTACTGTCAGAACGCGCAGATGGAATTGTGCAAAAGTGAGTCGTCATTCACGTGCAGTCAATGGATGAAGTGTTTTGAAAGGCCTTTTAAAGGGTGGGTGACCTGACAGCTGAATAATGGTAGACAGAACCCGGGGAGTAAGGAGTATTTTTCCGCGTCGACAACATGAGGGGTAGGGAAGAAGCAGATTGATGTGAGTTCCATGGTTTCTTTCACAGACTTCTCCCATGATCCCTTTTGTTTAAATCAGTTGAGTGAGTAATCATTCTCTTGGCATATTGTAACCAACACCAAACTATGAACTTTGCATCTTTGGGTCATTCTTCTGTTTCTATAAGCATTTCATTGCACAGCAGGTATTCTTGTAGAGCAGTTAGAAAAGTAAATGAGATCCCAGGAATGATGGCCAAACCCCAGAAGCTTTGAAGGCTGTGCTGTGCCAGGACGGGGCTTCATTCTAGACCTTTGGGTATCTCTTGAGAACTAGGTGGCATTTCTAATCTCTCCACTAAATAATTGTTGAAGTTGGCTCAGTTCCTATAAATTTTCCTCACACAGTGTGAAGTAACAGGCTCCAGTTTCTAGCCGCTCCACTCTCCTCATGCTGCTCAATACCCATGAGGGCTGAAGGATGAACGTGAAGCCAAGGCTGGGGAGGTTTGATATGAGTGCCCCTCACAGTGTCCTAGAGATGGGACTCCTCTAGTGGGAGTGCTCCTCTGTATTCCGACCCTTTCAGGTGCCCTAATAACATAGCAGGCCTGGGTGCCCTGTGGCCATCATGGCCTGATGCTGCTCCCAGTTGCTGAACTTATGATGCCCTCGTTGCTGTGTTTTTTTTTTTTATTTTTTATTTTTATTTGCAATGTTGTAAACATGAAAAAAGCACGGCTGGAGGTCGTGGGCTTTTACTAAACCAGTTCAGAGAAAAAACAGATGTGCTTAATTTTTTATCTTTTTTTACTCATTTTCATAAACATTTTCCTACCAGCATAAGAAGGTTATTGTTGATCTTTACTGTCCTCCCGCTGTGTAACAGATAATCAACAAAGAAGTAATTCCTAGTGGGCACCTTGGAGCCTGTGAGCTGTGCCTAGTCACTCCATTTTTTCATTAGAGTGGTTTTCAGGGGTGAGCGTCACCCTGAAACATGTCCTACAAGCAGCACAACTCAAATGGTTAATGTGATGGGTGGACCCTGGTGTCTACTCTGCCAGGCAGTTGGCACACTCAGTGGTTGCAGTTTGAAAATAATGAATGACTTTAGAGCAGTTACACTCGTATATCCCATTAAAAGGAGCCACAACAACTTTGTGTATTGTTTTTGTTCCTGTTGCCCCTCCAGGTGGTCAGTCTGGCTGACACAACCTATTGTATCAGTGTGCAAGCAAACTGTTTAAAGAGCCCAGTGTTGTTTGATGTGAAGAGAGGAAGTGGAGGGTCTCACGAAACACTTTTGAGACCCAGCATCCCAGACTTTCTGTCCCTTTGGTTGGTTGGGTGAAGGCGCCAGGAGCTTTGCGCACCCCGATTGAAAACACAAAGGTGGGCGAAGTGCTCTTTTTAATGACCCTAAGTCCATTGTCTTGAAAGGCCGTGCTATCTGGACGGCCAGGCATACCCCCCGCTAGCAGAGCATATTCTAGGTGCACTGAGCTAATAAAGTCATGTCCACTGAGGACGGTCTTTGTTCCATTTGTTATCAGATCTCTTAGGCGTGTGCCTTCTTTTATATGAGCTCTTTGTGGAGTTCATTTGACCACTTTGAGGGGCAATGATGGACAGAGTCACATGTAAAAACGCACTGATTCTGGTGTGTTCCCAGTGTCTGGTTAGCTGCTTGATTTTCAGAGAGGCCCACTCCTATATCACAGTACATCACCTTCAGAAAGCATTCCCACCACCTCACTTTTTAAATAGTTTTTTATGTTGCAGCTTTGCACAAAAACACCTTTAAATTCCTCCTGTTCATTTATCAAGTAACCCCAGAATATACACCAGATATACCAGAATGACTACGTGAAAACAGAATTTTAGGATTTTGCAAATTTCTAGACTAGCGGTCCCCCCATGTCACCGCCCACATATGTAGTTAAACAGGACAAACTTTAAAAATCAATTTAAAAAAAAAAAAACATAATTCTGGCCAAGCAGAAGGTAGGTACACTGTAATTGTGTCCAGCTCTGACGGGTGAGTGTTCCCCTGCGTGGGGAGAAAAGCACATGGCCGTGATATCTCTGGCAATCCCCAGTTACCCTCTAAAACACACGTAACTCTGATCTCTCTCTCTCTCAGAAACGTCAAACGTTACTCCTTAACAATCTGTAGTTGATAATGTCTGCTGAACAAACAGGTATCGTTAGTCAAGTAGAGGTAAGGTACGCTCCAACATGTGGTGAGAGGTAGAGCAACTCACACAGAGGCTGGCGGTGTGAGTGAGGAGGGGTCCTGCCCAGCCACCTACTCCTGAGGTCCTACCTCCCCCTCTCCCACCCCATGGTCCACAGACTCTCTGTTAGATTTGTGCACATAAATTGGTGCCGCAACTGAACTGTAATACTTAGCACGATGAGAGAAGTCGTAAAATCAACCGTAATGTTAGGCAAATTATAGAAAAAAAAAGTAGTTCTTTCGTGAAAAGCTGACAGACATACACACAGACGTTGGATTATGTATATATAAATATATTATATATATATATTATTATTAAATATAGATATTTCCTCTGCCTGTTCTCCAAAGCCTCATTTTATCTCCTTGTGACAGTTTTATAAAACTTAAATACACATCTGAACAAATCCTGAAATGTGCAAATGCATCTTTATATGCAAATGTTGGGATTTCTGAACAAAAACTTTACTGGAGAACATGCAGTATGTATTTTGTAGAAACTCTGACCCAATTTTACAAAATATTTTGGAGAAACTGGGAAATCATGACACTTTTGAACAAGTAAGGACATGCAGGCAAACTAGCTAAATGACAACTTGCATATATAATAATTCAGATCACCAAGCTGATATTAGAATGTGTGTTGATGTGGAAAGCATATTAGACCTCAAAATCAACAAATGTGATAAACAAGACTGTATTTTAGTTCCCTTATAGGAGGGCCAATGCTATGTATTTACATTGAAAAACCTTTTTGGTGTTTTGTCACTTTATATCACTTGCCTGTTGTCACATCTCTGGGAACTGACTGACCAGTCAGGGAAATCTCAGCCAAGTTTCACTCCATCAGGCCCACTGTGCTGGCAGCTATTGACTGACGCCAGACGCTACATCCAGTTTTTGTGTGATGTGGGTGCCTATACATAAAACAGAACTGTTTCTATCTAGCATAATAAGTAAATTTTCAGCAATGTTCATTTCTCCTAATGTAATAAAATGTCGTGTCTTGGCCTGGGTTAACCCTTAATTCATTTATTTTGAGGCAAACCTTTGACAGGCAGACGTGATGGTGCTGCATAGGGTGGCCTGGCTTGTTAATAGGGTAACAGGCTGAGCCGTCTGCTTTTATTTGGCCCGTATTAGTCATTGCAACACAATCACGTCATTACTTGTGCCAGGTGATATGAGCCTTATGTCTTTCTCCGACCCCCAGAACACAGAAGAGATGCACTATATTTCTTCCCGTGGTCTTGCATACTCAGTTGCAGAGCACAGCATAGGACTTGATGTGAGGTGGGAAGCTGCTCTACCAGCCAATGAAATTGTGTAGCTTTGCAATTGCATATGTATGAGGTTGATTAGCATAGTCCATATATGGTTGTTTCAGGGTGGCAACCAGTCAGAGTTCAAGGTGCATTCATGTAAGCCTATTTAAAAGATGACTGTGATTTATACTCCTTTTCCTGTTTTCTTGGCATACGCATTTTCACACAAAGGTTTATAAATGAGACCCCCACGTTCATAAATCTTTTTTCAATCTTAGACTTTTAAAAGTGATTCTGAACAGGCACCATTCTATGAAACACAAGCACACAAAGTGATGAAACAATGACGTCACCAGGATGATGCTTAAAAAAATACAAAAAAATAAATAATATTAAGCAGACACCATAAGCAAATTAATAACATATTGCTAAAGGGGACAAATTAAAGCAAACTAGAAAGGCCAGATAGGCTCCCTTGTCTCCTCTTGTGTACCCCACTGTCTGCCCTCTTGTTTGATTTCATATGTAAGGAGAGGGTGCACAGAGCCAAGGCACTGAAATGGGTTGCTCCTTAGCTCTACTGCCACTGGCTGGCATATGTCAGCATGTGGTGCTGTTGTCTTACAGGACTTGGCATTAGTTTTTGCCAGAAATGCCCTCTTCATGGAGTTTGCCTGAATTCCTTTGGGTACCGAAGATGCACTGTCAGTTTGCTAGGTGGGAATGTGCTTTTGTGCACCCTGTGATGGACTGGCATGTCACCCTGCCTTTTAGACATTCCTGAGGATGCAGTCAGGCTAAGTGGGTAAGATGAATGAGGAGAAGGGTTACCGACATGATGTTGCAGTGCCCTTTATGTGTTTATTATATTATAACTCATGCTAACGTGATAACACTTGAAGTTCCTCATTGTGTATGTTGCACCCTGTGCCGGTGTTGTGCAGAAACCTCAACATTCCTCAACTTCTATAACATTACAAATAAAAAAGACACTTGATTATAACAGGAAAGGACTGAAAATGAAGAAATTAGGGAGCCTGTCATTCCTTAGTTTTTTGGATGATGAAGTACGTTTCATTTGAGGGCTGCGGTCCGACAAATCACTGTAAAAATGCAGGAACAATGTGCATGTAAAGCGCAGACACATCTGGTTCTCTTTTGTCACCCCTGGACTTGCTCGTTCATTCCTGATGAGTCCGGCTCTGGGATTTCTCTCGGCTTGTTAACTGGAATGACTGATTTATGGCGCACCACGTGAAGCCCCGTTTGCCAGCGAAGTCCTCTTTGCTTGGGCTGACCCTAATATTGTGGTGATGTCCTGGTGCGTGCCAGTTTGGCACTTGATAGAGGCGTGATTGGCTTAACCACAATTACAACGTAATTTGCTGTTGTTATGACATTAAACGCTGCTTGCTGTAAGACGGGAATCATTGAGGAGAGGAAATTGTTTCCCATTCCTTATAATTAAGATGAAGTGGCTTGCTTCCACCTGGAGAGGCCTGCTGATAGCGATTAAGGAAAGAAAATTCAGTGACGTAGTAGTGTGCAGAGTAATGCTGGCAGTCAGGTTAGAGAACCCCACAAACTAGGTCTGCAGTTATAGTGAGGTCTCTAGACCTTTTTGGCCTCTAGAACTTCTCTAGTTCAGAACCTCTTAGATTTTACACAGCCGCAACTCCACCACCCCAGGATTTGACCGCACTGTTCAAAACCAGAGGCCCAGACCTGCTCAGCTCCAGAACCTGTCTAGTTTCATATACATTGACTTTTTCCATTCCAGAATCCCTAGAGATCCTCAATCTCAGAAACTCAGTATTGATTAGCAGAGGCTGTAAACTTCACACTTCACCCTTGTGAATCACAGCTCCAGCCCCCTTCTAAACCCAAGGCCTCCCTCTTTTTAATTTTATTGATTTTATTGAAATCACACAACATTCCATACAAATAGATCAATTTTATAAGAATAGGATTGAAAACAAATCAACCTTCTCCCTCTAAGTGTCAGACGTCTCACTCTCTGAAGCTCACAGACTGGTATCCATGGAACGTGAACATAGTATTCATGTCCAGAGCCTCTTGTGAATACGAGGTCTAGACCTTCTTAAACCCATAAACCTGCTCTTTGGTTTAAGAGGTCCAGATCTTGATTTGCTTTTACTGATTTATCCAGCACTACAGGCTGAGAACTCAAGTGCTTCAGATCTCTCTAGTCCCAGAATCTGTTACAAAGCAAGAGTTTCCGAGACCTTGTGCTCCACTGTCTAAAACCAGAGGTCCAGAAATTCTACAGGGTGAGTCAAATTTAATGTTAACACTAATGGTACTACTATGTACAGTATATACTTATACTTATATACAATTTATGTGCCACATATGGTACATGTGTTGAACATGATGGCGAACAAGTTGAGACATTCTTGTAAATCATCTTGCACATATGAAGTATGATTTGTGAATAAATTGTTTCCGCCATTCAAATGTTAACATAATTTTGACTCGCCCTGTATAACCTCTCCATAATCAGAGATACCCAGCTCTTCTTCTCCAGTTTTAGATATCTAACGCTTCTCAATCCAGTACCTTCAGCACCAGAATTCCAAGTCTTCTTCTGCTCCAGAATCCCAGTAGTATCAAAGGTATACATGTTTTCATGTTTTAGGAGCTCTTATGTTTAGATATCTAGAACTCCTCAGTTCCGATATGATACTCGTTGGTGCTGGATGTCCAGCTCTCTTCATAATCCGAAATTACTGCACACCAAGGGCTCCTCTGTCCAAGTAATGTAATATTCGTTTATCCACACTCCTCAATTTCATGTACCTTTTTCAGAGGTTCTGGCTCCAGGATGTGGCTCTTTGTTGCCAGCATTTCAGACCTCCATTTCATTATATCACTGTTTAGCACCACAGTTTGGGAACTCCTTGTGCTCACAGTGCCACTCTTCAGCTCAGCTCAGTTCAGAATCTCTGACACAACAATGTCTTCTCAATCCCAGTACCCCTGCTCTTCAGGCTTTGAACTCGTCAATATCAGAACTTTCAGAAACCAGATCTCATTTCTAAGAACCTTCAATTTCAGATCTTCACTGTTCAGTGCCAGTGGTCCAGACCCACATTCATGGTTGTCAGGCCTTCCAGTATCTGCCATGCTGGTCCTCAGTCACTAAACTTTGCCTTGTTCTCACATTCTAGGCTCTTCTGGTGGGTATCCTCCTCCTTTTCCTCAGCTATTCCTATTTTTAATATGGGGTTGCGAATTCTGACTAGACTTTGATATATGCTTGTCATGTATAGGTTTCGGCCCATGTTTTCTATAATTCCTGCTCTTATCTTTTTCCTTCTTTTCTCAGTTTTCAGCCTTAATTCTTTTTTTCCAATTGAGCATAAAAAGCCATTCCTTGTACAGTCTGCAATCTCAAACCAGATGATTAGATTAATTGCAGAAACTCAGTAAACTGAGAAGCCAGTCCATTTTTGATTTAAGTATTTCTTGTGTTAATGTAAACATTAATTGTGCACAGCCATAAATATCCATGATACCCAGGGAAACAACACAAATGTGTAAAACACATGCCAGGGAAATTCAAAAATTCCCAAACAACTGAGAAGCATTTGTATAGATTGTGACATAAAGATGAGCGTTCCGGAAAGAGTCTCAACTGTGAAGCAACCCTGAATGGTAATTTGACCACTCTTTGTACCCACATTTGCTCATATTTCATTACCTGTTGGCCATTTACATCAAGGGTCCTCCAGTTTGGTCCTGCAGGTCCTCCATTGGCTGCAGGTTTTTGTTCCATCTCAGTTGCTTAATCAGAAGCCAATCCTTGCTGATACCTGAAATCATGTAATTGTACGGCTTGTTAGTGTTTTCATCCTATTCTGTCATTGCATATATTCCAGAGTTTTCCCGCTCAGGGCATATTAGCTATCTTCAGTCTGTCACGTTTTCTCTTCCATTTCTTTCCAAATGTTTAATTTAAGCAGACACTTCATGAGGAACACACAGATTTCAATGAGACCAGATTAGATGGTGTGCTTCTGGTTCCTTTGTCATTTGCATCTCATTGTTAGTTGACAGCTGATTAAGAAAACAAAAAGCAATTAAACAACTGGGTATGACTGAAAGAAGCAATTTATAGTTAATTTAAATTGCTCCTAATTCATTTGAATTAATTTCTTCTAATAAGAAATTTCAGTTGGAATCATTGGTAGTTTTAGCATGAAAATTCTGGTGGGGCCAACTGGATGTGGGTGAGGGATAGACTCTGTCAGAAGGGGCTGAACCATGCAGTGTGTGTGTATGTGTGTGTGTGTGAGATAATGAAGCACTTAAAGACTGTCTCCTCTACTTAAATCCACTGGACCTGCTAGTGGCAGGCGGTGCTCTTATGAAGGATCCTGGCCTGGATCAGCTCAACTCACGCAAACGGCGAAGGTGAGTGCAGATTTTCTTATTTGGGTCCTGAAGTGTGTGGTGTGAGGCGAAGCTGACAGAAGGAATGTGTGGACATTAGATACATGAGAGAAAAAGTCATTGGAGCATGTAAAAGGGCCATGAAAGAGGCATTGCAGGGCAACTGAGGAAGGAGACGGCCTCTGGTAAACTTCACATGACTGCAGACAAGCACTGCAATAAAAACAAAAAAGGCAAAAAATGAAGACCTACCAACGTTGTCATACATTACATCCAGGAAAACCCAGCATTAGAACGTATCGCAACATCAAAAAATCAACAACAGATTTTCCTCCTCTTCTTCATCTTTTCACATTTCTGTGTGGCACTGATGTGCCTGGTCAACCTTCTCCATACATCTCAGTCCTGCATCTCCTCACCAGTCAGACCCTTTTCCTTCAGATCTTCTTTTACTTTATTTGTTCATCTCTGCTTTGGCCTTCCTTGCTTTCTCTTTCCTTGTACTTCTATTCCTATCACTCTTTTGACCACATATTCTTTGTCTCTCCTCATCACAAGTCCATGCTACTTTGACCGACTTTCCTGTACTTTATTACATACAAAGAAAATATCAAATATTCCAAAACAGGCAAGAAATTACCATGCAATTGGGAAAAATTGTGAATATGATAGCTAAGTTGAGTTTGCTATAAGCACTGTAACAGGAACGTGCTTACTACTTATTTAGTTTTTTCACAACAGCGCCATCTGCTGGGGGATGAGAGTAAGGGAGGTGCCCATAGAAGTGCCAATGTGTCACTAAGGCAGGACATGTCTTATGTGCGTAAAATGTGTTCTCGGCATAGTTACTCCATGAACACTGGTAAAAGAGAGAGCTCACTGGGGGTGAACAGAAGGCCACGTGTTTTCCCCGGACTGGTGTGTAGCAGCGGAGTGCCACCATTTGTGTGTGGCAGCAGAGTGCCACCGTTTGGGCCCCACAGCATGTTATGGATGGTAGGCAGATGCCAAAGATGCCTGGCCCTTTACCTTTAATCTGAGATTTACACTTAATGTTTGTTTGCTTAGCAGATGTTTTTATCCAAAGTGACTTACAAGTCAACACAGTCAAGTACACATCAGGCTGGGGGACTGTTTGAGAAATGTGTTACAGGATGAGGGTGCATACTGATCACCACAAGCGAAGAGCTCAGAACAAAATGCAAGTGAGTTACAATTCCTAGATAACAGAAACAGTTTGGCTAATATCAGTTAGACAGACGTTCACCAGACAAGCAAGTCTGCAGACGCTTCATAAACACAACTTCAAATGGAGGTGAGGAGCTTGTTCCACTTGCCAGGAGCTACACATGAAAAGCTTCTGGGCTGATTTCACACAGAGGTGGCAGCAGCAGGCCCGAGTGATCGAGAAGGAGGATAGGACTTTGCAAGTGTCTCCATACACATAGGTGCTGACCCACCCACTACTCTGGAAGATTGCTTGAAGAATTTGAACTTAATATGCACAAGAAGCCAATGCAGTGATTCGAAAAGAGGAGTGACAAGTGCCCACCTCAGGTGGTGCTGCTGCTTTATGAATCATCTGCTGTGGCTTGGTGGCACATGTCACATCTGGACTACTGCAACTCTCTGCTGGCAAGCCCATCCTGGACCAGATATGAGATAGGACCTGAACTTGTGGGTGTTGCATAGAGTGAATCTACAAGACCTAGAGACAGTTGCCACATGGTCAGTGAAGGTCAGTTGGTAATCGATCACCACCTCAGGCTTGTGCACTGACTTGGCAGGGGTTAGGAACAGTGAGCCAAGCTGAACTGAGATGGAGTGCTAAATAGACAGATAACAAGATGGCATGTCTCTACCAGGGGGAGCTGGAGATGGTGCTCCTTCATCCCAGGTTGCAGTATCAGGGAGACTTGCCAAGATTTTAGCTGACAGAGTGGGATCCTCTTGAGGGAATGGCCAGTACAGCTGTGTGTCATCAGTGTAACAATGGAGTGGAGAAGCCATGGGACGGGTAAGGAGGTGTGGAAAGACGAGAGGAGAACACCAAACCTTGGGGCATCCCCGTCTTTATCTGATACATGCTTGACATTTCTCTCGCCAGGACATGAGTGGTAGGACTTCAAACCACCTGAAGGTAGTCCTGGTAATGCCAAGGTCAATGCCAAGGAGGATCTCATTGGAGCCACCAGAGCGAGTTCTGCAGAGAAAGCCCCAGGATTTCCAGGGGGTACTCAGAGGTTAAAAGGCTAACCTGGCAGGAGGATGGTGTAGTTAGATTGTCGAGAGAGATATTGGTGGTCTCAATACTATACCAATGTATTTTGAATAGTGGGCAAGTGGATGAGCCACCCCACCTAATAGTTAAGGTCAAAACTTGGTTTAGTCGAGCCCAGTGAGGCAGATGGGGTTATTCATGTTTTGCTTCATGTTCTCCCTGTAGGTCATCCCTCCCTCATGTGTGTTACATCATAAAACTACTATTTGTGAGTGTTGGCACTCACAAATATTCTGGGTTAGGGTGGCACCCAGATGTGCCCCCATCAGCATAAGAGAGGCCATGTCTGACTGACCATGCTGCTCTACTGCAAACATGGATACATTTAAAGTTACCAGGAAAGCAGATAAGTTTACCACCTTAAATAACAACAGCAGAGTGTTAAGGGTTATTTTTAGTTTTATCATTTTATTACTGTTTTGTGGATGTAAAGTTAGAATATTTTCCAAAATTTACTGTACATGCATTTTGTAGGTATGCACATCAGGTACAGGAGATGACCAGATGGCTGCATATTTTTAATTCCCAACATTAGTGATTGGAATGGCAAAGTTACAATTTGACTTTTTCCCCCGGCAGGGCTAACAGTAACAACCCCACATTTATGGATGCTTCCGCTGGCGCGATAATTGGAGTCACTGTGAAGTATTAGAGCTGGTATGTGCTGCTTAATGGAAAGCGTTTGGGATGGTGGACGCCACGAAAGACCCTCTTTAAAATCAAGATTTACTGCGGTGCTGGGGAAAATATGCAGACTGGATTTACGGTGGCTGAGCCTGTGATTTAATGGTACGGCATAATGTCCTGCACTTAGCAATCCCACAATGCACTCCGCCCAAGGCATGAGGGCTTGAAGAGAGTCACCGACACACACAAAATGTGCAATTCACAAACTTTGTTTCCTAAATGGCCTGATTGTCATCATTGCAGCTGACGAGGTCTGCTTGTGCCAAGGCAGTCATGTGAGTTTAGAATATCAAACGTGATCATTTGCTCTTTAGATTATCCAGCCTTCTGGCAAATTTAATTGAGACATAATTCAGAACAAGGGTGGCACAGTGGTTAGTGTTACTGTCTTCCTGCCTCAGGGTCTTCAATGTTCATGCTCGCCCAGTGCCAAGGCATGGCAGTAAAGACACACAGGTGTAGGACAAGCCATGATTCAGCCTGGCACAAAGAAGGCAAGTGTGCTGTACAGGGGGCACCCATGGTTGGAGAGTGTACTGGTGCAAAAATGGCTGCTGTTGCGTCATCCAGGTGGGTGCTACACATTAGCATTTTATTCAAAGTGCTCAGAGTAGTGAGAAAAGCGCTATATACATGTAAAGATCTATTATTGTTATAATTAAGTTGATTTTTACTGACATGAATATTGTCATGGCTCAGTCATCGCTCAGCCACCGTTCCTCCCAAGTTGGGGTTCAGATTCATATTTGATGTCATCTTTGTTCATTTGTGGTTCTTTTGTAGGTATTAAGTTTATTTGTGTTTATTTGCCATTGCCCCCCTCCCCTCAGCCCACTGCATCTCTCTCT
Organism: Polypterus senegalus; assembly: GCF_016835505.1. Classification (NCBI taxonomy): domain Eukaryota; kingdom Metazoa; phylum Chordata; class Cladistia; order Polypteriformes; family Polypteridae; genus Polypterus; species Polypterus senegalus. The sequence goes on along the minus strand of NC_053165.1, from coordinate 52,252,556 downwards.
GGATTCACACGAATAAATTGGTGCCGCAAGCAAACTATGATACTTGGTGCAATGAGAGAAGTCACAGAATCAACCAGAATTTTTAGGCAAATTGTAGAAAAAAAACCATCTAATTCTGTTAAGTAGTTCTCTCGTGAAAACTGGTCAGACATACATGCAGAGAGGCAGACAGACAGACGTTGGATTTTATATGTATATATATAGAGATTTCCCAACAAAAATGAACCCTGAAGAATAAGTGTGGCAAACTTCGTCAGAATTGCTCAACTGAGCGCTGAGCTGTTCCTGCCCGTCAGATGGATGGACTGACAGACAGACAGACAGACAGTCGTGGCAATTGCAGTAGCTGCTTTTCACATTATATACAAGTGGACCTAAAAAAGGGATGTGCTGTGAGGAATCTGTCGTCCTCCATACATTTGTGCACACGTTCATTCAACTGTGCAGTCCAGTGGCTTTATTGCAGCATACAATAGAATAAAAATGACATTCCTGAGGACTGCGATGCAACATATACCCAAACACAGGAAAAGTGCAAGACAAGTAGAGAACTATGTTATACTGCAATATAAGTAGATAGTAAGTACAAACAGTACATAAATAAAGAACAGGTAATAAATTAATGTAGATAGTAATAAATAATAACAACTAATGATAAAACCACAGTGGTAACAAATGTATATAAATAAACTGCTAGGAGTAGATCTGAAGGCAGGGGGTCAGCACAGAGTTCAGCATGTGGACAGTCAAGGAGTAGACGCTGTTGTAGTACCTGACATTACTGGTTCGGATATTACAGTGCCTTCAGATGGGAGTGATTCTGTACAATGCTGTAGTTTATGAAGATGTGTTTAATAGTGGGCAGAGAGTAATCTTTTCTGTTGTGTATACTATTCACTGTAGGACCTTATGGTCAGAGACAACGTAGCCCCCAAACCAGCCGGTCAGAATGATCTTGATGGTCCCTCAGTAGAATGTGGTGAGAATGGAGTGAGAAAGCCTAGCCTTCCCTGGCCACTGAAGGAAATGGAGATGCTTCTGCACCTTCTTGGCTATGGAGGTGGTGTTAATTGACCAAAGGACCCTTAATGAGCAGTGGGGTGTGGAGAGGTCAACAATTGTCTCTTTCATCATGTCCACTGTAAGAGAGTGATTGTAGTGCTTAATCATTGTATCGCCATTCTGTAAGTTGACTCCCACCCATCGCTAATGAGGTTCACCACCGTTGTGAAATCCTCAAACTTAATGTTGGCGTTAGAGATGTACAGTCGTGAGTCAGCAGAGTGAGTAGAGCTGAGCTGCATATGCAGACCTGGGAGGCCTGATGATACTGGAGAAAGTGTTTCTAATGCAGACTCTCCGGGGAATGATGGTGTTGAATGCTGAACTGAAGTCTATGAACAGCATTCTAGCTCTTTTGTCCAGATGAAGAACAGATGATATGGCACCCTCAGTAGAATGATTTTGGTGAGGGACATGTGATGTGGGACGCCAGGCTTTCAGGTGGCCCAAGTCTAGCCTCTTGAAGCACTTCATGGTGGCTGGTGTGAGGGCTATAGGACAACAGTAATTGAGGCAAGAGGCAGAGGACTTCTTTGGGTACACACTCACGAATGGAGATACTTTTCCAGCATTGGGTTTTGGGGCCTCCATATGTAAATTTGGGTGCAACACTGTGGCACCATGTTAAGTACTGCTATCTCACATTTACTTGGACATGGATTCAATGTTGACTGCCAATATGGCATTTGCACATTCAGTCTGTCTCCATGCCCACATCCTAAAGACAAAACTGATAAGTGTGTATGCGTGTGGACAGCATGACCAGCAGTGGACAGGGTCCCACCACACCTCACATGACCCTGAATCTGTAACGGAAAAAGGGTGGATTCACAGAATGGGCACATGGATGATTAATGTGGGCATGGTTTATTTTTAGAACTCCATGGCTATCATCATCCCGCCTTGTATATTTTTGATCATTTTAATAAATGGCAGCCTGGACAGGAGGCAGGCCTGTTTATTACATGAAGTATACACTGAATTTGAAATATTTGTGTAGACTTAACTGATGGGTTTGATCTCGATCAGTTCACAGAATTAAAAGAAAACAAGTCATAAAACAGAAAGATAATGAGAATAATAAATGACTCGATCTGCATGCATGAGTCTGGAATTTCAGCTCTTAAAAGCCCCCTGCTCCTGTGGCCAGACAAAGCAACAGCAAAGAATGGCGGCCGCTTGAATCTCCGTGTTTGGCCTCTCCTGTCCCCTGCAGCCACTGCCATGAGTCTTGGCGTTTCTATTTACACGAGAATCAATCAGCCTGGCTGAAAACGTTGCAGCAGAGAGTGACAGTGTGATGAATGGTCAGCGGGAATGTGGCAACAAGAAAGAAATCAGAAACGTGTGTGCGTCAACTTAGAAATGTGTGTCTTGTGTGTGTGTGTCCTCACCATGGGTGTGGGAATACTCCGGCTTTTTTCTGCGCGTCTTTATATTTGCATTTGTTTTATATCCAAATGAAAAGAGCATTCATGATTAAATGCAGTGCCTCTTCCAAAATTATTTCATCCGAGTGTCTGTTTTCAATTAAAGTTCTCATAGAAAGAGGGTCTATGCTGACCGACTGCATCAGCCAATCTCAGGCACTGCTAATTCTTTCTTTCTTTCTTTCTTTCTTTCTTTCTTTCTTTCTTTCTTTCTTTCTTCACATTTAACAATTTACGGTAGTGGCCACCTCATAGATCCATTCCTGGCTTGGACATGGTTTGTAATGAATTTTGCATGTTCTCCCTGTGTCCACTTGACTTTCCTTTTAAAATTCATTTCAAAGATATGCAATGTTCAAAATGGCCACCTGCAAGTGAATCTGTTCTGGGGTGGACTGGCTTCTTCTTGCATTTTAGCCAATGCTATTTGGACCCAACCCTGATGCCATGGTGTTTGGCTGGGGGAGGCATGCCACCCTGGCTGTAGCCTTGAACTGATCTCAGAAACAAATGACGGTCTAGGAAAGAAAAGATGCCTTGTAAATGTGGAATGTCTTTTCCACTTGCAGTCAGAAAATGACTGACACTCACTCTGGGCCAGGTGGCTCGTCACTAACTGCCACAAAGTGTGACTTTAGCGCCATGTTAATTGCAGTTTTCTACTCGGGACATTAAGCAGGTCAGTGGAGCTCCTCACCGTGGACCCCTGGTGAGTCCTGACTGCTGGCTATGTGGATGATGCATTCTGGGACCGGCCTAAAGCTGGCAGGCGTGGCCTCCGATCTATTCAGTGCTAGCGGCGTGTGGAGGTGGACAGCGATAAGAAAAGCACCATTCATCAGATGAAAGCTACAAGACAAGCAACAGCCAGCAATAGCTCACCTGCAGACAGCCGGAGCTGAAAGCCGGGCCGCCTTCACATTCAGGGGTTGCGACCTGCGGCTGGGCCATCCGTCGGACTTGTCTTCACCTAATCCCAGTGGAGGAGCTTGTCTACTCCTGTCAGCGCCTGGGGTAGGGGCAGGCACCTCCAGAGGCACTCTTTAAGCATTTGGAGATGAGCATGGCAGTGGGATGGCTTGGCCGTTCTGTGAATGAAACTTCACATCTTTACAGTTTTGAGCGAGTTCAACCAAAACACCACTCTGCTGTTATTTCTTAGTCATTTTCAGTTGATTTCTTCTGCTTTTATCTCCCTTGCCTTGCTGTGTAAGGATGAATTTCCTCATAAGTAAAGGCATGTGGCTTGAAGACCAGAAGGAGACACAGGGGCTGGTGGGGCAGTGGCTCATGTGGCTTGTGTGCCGTCTTTTTGTAGATCCCTGGATAGGGAATCTCAGTGGCCTGAAAAAGGACAATAGAGAATCTGTCTATCTATTGTGGTATATGGCCGGCTTGTCATCCCGGCCAATACCCCCAGGCCGCCAGATGGAGCCCTCCCTGCAGTATTGAGGTTCCCCCGAAGACCAGTAGGGAATCATGGACTATGTTGTTTTTATACACGACCCTGCTGGATACCACAGAGGCTGCAAGAGAGAGCTGCAAGGAGGACCGAAGAATCATTTGTGCCCTATAACCCAGAAGAGCGACAACAGAAGTGACGTGCTTCTGGGGTGAAGAAGAGGACTTGTACCTGACCCGGAAGTGATAAAGAATCACATGGACTGGGGATTGCAAACACTTCTGGGTCAGGGTGTATAAAAGGACTGTGGGAGCTCCCAGATGGCGAGCTGAGCTGGGTGGTAGGAGGGCAACGCGTCTGGGAATGGTGGAGAGTTTATTATTATTGTATTTGTGAGTAATTTATGAGTATTGTGAAGGAGAGGGTGCTTTGTGCACTGTACTGTAAGAATAAAGTCAACTTTTGGAATTTTTCCTGGTGTCTGGAGTCGTGGACAAGGGTTCAAGGGAGTGATAGCGCCCCCTATCTATCTATCTATCTATCTATCTATCTATCTATCTATCTATCTATCTATCTATCTATTTAAACTCTCTTTGTGAATTCCAGAAAAGCCAAAGAACCAAGCAACAGGAACCTAAGACAGCAGCCAAAGAAGTGGCTCTAAATGAAGACCTTGGGAGACCGAGGTGCCAGTGGATGATCAGGCTGAAATTGGAGCCCAGGACTCTTTTTTTCAGGTCATTCTCTTTTTTCTCTCCCACACTCAGAGCAGGTGCATGTCAGGTTAGTTGGTCCAACACGTGATGGTGTGTGTGTGTGAGTGTGCCTGTCTTCCTATATAGGATTGGTTCCTGCTTTGTAATCGATGCTGCAAATAAGCTTATGGCCCTTGTGTCCCTGACCAGAATGACTGCATTTGGCAGTGGGCAGATGGGGAGATTTTTCTGTTTGTTTCTATGTACAGTGTCAAATATTCTATCCTGAAATGATTACATCTTCATTTTATACTGAAGGGTCCTCTCTCCACCTATGGGAAATCAATCAGCACCATCAGCCTTTTCTCCAAATGTCCAGGAAGAAATTGAATTTACAGCCAACTGACATGTTAACACCTGAAGGCCAAAGGGACTTCTTTATGAAGCTGTCTGCCACGTCCACACAACACCCCAAGGAGAAAAACAGTGAGGCACAAAGTAACAGGTAGGTGTCATGGTCTGACCGGCTATGCAGAATGTCAGTAACATGCCTGCCAGGCTACACGAGTGCCTCCCTTCAGTTTGAGGGGCTCTGTGTGTGTCTGTGAAAAGAAGAGCACCTCAGGGAGCATAAAATTGGGAGAATATACGCTTCCTGCCCAGATTTCCATTTTCCATTGCTATTAATGGCATCATAGAGCTTAAAACTCTACAAACTGGTGGGCCTAGCAGTATGGACACTAATGACATACAGTAAGTAGATAAACGGACACAAAAGGAATGGATATATAAAGTGGATTAATATATTTAAAGTGGCTGAAGATGTGTCATTGAAGCATGTCCTGTCCAAATGAAACTTTAATGTGCCCATCATGTGCAGTCCTATTAGCCAGTGCGACTCAGAAAAGGCACAGCACGTTAGTAGGATTGGGGAGCTTGTTGGCCTGAATGGCCTCATCACAGTTGCTCTGATGTTCTGATCTCTATTTCTTAGTATCTTGTTAAATGTTAGTTCATTTTCACCAACGACAGGTCTCCTATGAATTTCCATACCAGGGCACATACCATTTTTCAGATTCTAGTGTTCTTTCAGTAGGTCACCACTATCCATTTCTTGGGTCCCAGTTTGGCAGGTTCTCGCTGAGTGATCTATTTTGGCTGATGTGGTGCCAGTGGGCCCAGTGTCTCCAAGAGATAGATGGCACCCGATCTCCTTGGCCTGTGTAGTGAAGACCCGTCTTACTGTGCCTGTGTGTCTGAATGGATGTCCCATAGGGCACATTGGCAGTTATTGACCCATTGAAGGATAGAGCCTCACAGTAGGAACTGACCCTGGACAGGGTGCCAGTCCATAGTCAGGTTCACTCACATACACTTTCACACTCACAGACCACTATTCAAATTTGCACAAGGACAGTTTAGGAGCCCCAATTTAACTAAATACATTCACGTGCAAACATGAAAACTCCACCCTGACAACAATGATGCACTGGATTCAAACCTGGGACACTGGGTTCTTCTTCTTCTTCTTTCGGCTGCTCCTGTTAGGGTTTGCCACAGCGGATCATCTTCTTCCATATCTTTCTGTCCTCTGCATTCTGTTCTGTTACACCCATCACCTGCATGTCCTTTCTCACCACATCCATAAACCTTCACTTAGGCCTTCCTTTGTTCCTCTTCCCCTATCCTTAGCATCCTTCTCCCAATATTCCCAGCACCTCTCCTCTGCACATGTCCAAACCAATGCAATCTTGCCTCTCTGACTTTATCTCCCAACTGTCCAACTTGAGCTGACCCTCTAATGTACTCGTTCCTAATCCTGTCCATCCTCGTCACACCCAGTGCAAATCTTAGCATCTTTAACTCTGCCACCTCCAGCTCTGTCTCCTGCTTTCTGGTCAGTGCCACCTTCTCCAACCCATATAACATAGCTGGTCTCACTACCGTCCTTTAGACCTTCCCTTTAACTCTTGCTGGTACCCGTCTGTCACAAATCACGCCTGAGACTCTTCTCCACCCATTCCATCCAAAAAGTAGGTTTTCCGTTTTTTTGCTGAAATATCAACGTAGCAGATAAGCCCAACATGAAAAAGTGAATTCTCGGTCAAAATTAAGCAGTGATGTCCTAATAAGTCAGGCTGCTTCAGACCCCTCTGTGGGCAATGACAGGACAATGTCTATTAGTCCCCGGCACATAATGGATGTAGGATGAGCAGGGATCACCCCCTGTGCATGGAGTTTGTGCGAGTCGAGGTCATGGGGGGAGGCCAGGCAGAGAACAATACGGCTTTTAAAAAAATGAGGGAGGAGAGGAGACAGAAGAATGTGATTCTCCCTGGTGTGCGGCGTGAGACAAGGCAGGCTACCTGTCCAGCAGCGGCGTGAGAAAGAGAGAGGGCATCTGCGTGTCAGCGCCCTCATTGAGCTGGAGCCTCCCTGCAAGTGCGCCGATTGTCTGCTTTCAGTGGAGGGTGGAGGGGGTACCCCCAATTCTCTCTTCTCCACGGGGGCTGGAGCCTGGGAAAGCTCATCGTTTCTTTACCACATTCTCTCCCAAGCTGACCCTCCCTCTCATTTTTAAGTTTAATTTGAGAGAAGCGTGAATTCAGACAGCTCAGGTGCCCCATATGGAGAAATCTTATCTGTTCTTGTCATTCTATATGGTGCCTGCTCAAAGCAACTGGCTGAAGCCGAGGATAAATCCCAGTTGACAGCCCAACGAGTTTGAAGTCTCTCTCAGACTCTGTGGATGCTCTTAATTGTCAAGTAACTCTTTCCCTTTGAAAAACTCTCTAATTTGGATGGGTTTGGTTCATATTGTCATGCTGGGGCCAGTGTGTGCCTCATTGCTGAGCTGAGATGACAGGACTATCCATGATGGAGATGGGAAAAATGCCTTCTCAATCTGCTGCCCCTCCACCCAAGGTCTTACATTAGTGTATAGTTGATCCAGACAGTTGGTTTATGTGGCACAAGGTAGACACTTCTTCTTTCCCTTATGGTGTGTGTGGTCCCTGTGATGCCCATGCCTTTTTTCAGCCTTTTGTCCAGTAGTGGTGGGGTAGCCTCTGCCCCCCACAACCCAGAAATGAATTAAGAAAGTTCTGCAACTTACCTACTGGGGCTACAGTCCCAGAATGCACCTGAATGTTACGGCATGCATACTTCTGCTAACTTTTTCGATTAGGCACAAGCACTCGTGTCTTTCCATGAAACTTCTGATGGAGGCCATTCCAGAGTTGCCCTTTATGTGTGCAGCTATCCCTAATGTTACATAAACATACCTAACGAATAATGCCGGCCTCTGTTTTTTTTAATAACTAGAAAGACATGCAAGACAAAAAATTAAACAAACCATGGGATGTTGTGATACCCTGTTACTTTGTCATCATCTGACAGCTGAAGAGATTTAGACGATAAGTAAACTGAGAGCTTCACAACTACCCATTGCTCAGGAAAATCGATTGCCTATGAAGTGCCTTCACTGGATCAGCATCTTCTCATGTTTAGAATGAAACAGCTTTGAGGTGATTGATGACAAGCCACAATAACATGAAGGGAACACTCAGAGTACACATACTGCACGACTCTGGAACTGTTCAGCAGCAAGTGCTAACTGAGGTGTGGCCAGGTGGACATACTGAGGATGAAAAATGATTAAAAAAAAACGATTTTCTACAAACATACCTGTTCATTTTGACACTAGGGGTTATGACTGGAGCAAAATAGGCGAGGCTTCCAAAATTCAGGCAAGAAGCAGGCAGGATCTTCACTGGTCTGCCCAGTAGAGGCTTAGTGATCCAGCCAGACCACAAGTACTATATGCTGGCTTTAGTATGAGCTGGGAAAAAAATACGCTAAATTTTGCAAAAAAACACACTGAAAGCCCCATCAAGGAGGGGGTGTCACTTTAAACCTCTGGCTTAATCAAAAAAAGAATCTTCATAAATAAAAGAATTATTTAACAAAATAGAAAAATACAGCAAAATGTTCAACAGAAAAAATAAGGAGTTGCGTAAAAAGGCATTCCGCTGGAGTCAAGTATAATTAAGCAAATCAAAACACAAAAAGAAAAAAAAAGCCAAAATGCCAGAAAATCAAAAGAATTAACAATGAACAACAAGAGGTGGACTCAACAAAATCCAAGCACAGACAATGTACCATGAAGGACCAAATTTCCCATCAGCCATAAAAGGACTGAGAGCAGCTCCTCAAGGCGAATGGCAGGTCGCCCCGCCTCCGGGGCAACCACCAACAAAACACAAATAACAAGGCAGAGATAATAATAATAATAATCAAACTAAACAATACTCAAAACTGGCAACATATATATATATATATATGTGTATATATATATATATATATATATATATATATATATATATATATATATATATATATGTGTAGTCAGAACACAAGGGGCCAGAGAGAGCCAAAAAAGGTTTCGGGTAGTCACTCCATATATTGTGGTTTGCTCCTGTTTAGGCAAACAAAACAAATTTTAACTTAGTTCAAGATGGAACTGAGGTATAGGTCACAAAATGGCGTCTTTAGAGTTGGTGAGAGGAAATGAGGTCATCAGGGCTGGAACAAGAAGTGATGTTGTCGGGGCCAGGCAGAATTTCCTGTGATTGCTCAGCAGGAGAAAAAGAGAAAGTGCTAATGCATTGCACCCTCAGCTGGTCTGGCATGGAATGACCCTCATTTGAGCCCTTTAGCTGCCTCCCATGCTTATGTGTGTGACAGCATATATATGCATATATATATATATACATATATATATATATATATAAATATAAATATACAGTGATACAAACAATAAATGTAAATATCAATATAAACATAAATGATAATGTTTAAAGGGTAGAAAAAACAACACCACCACTCTGTGCTTTTTCTTTCAAACAGGGGCATCACACTACTGGCTACAAAGCGCAGGCAGCACATGTAGGCTTTCTTTGAGCCTTTTTTAAATTTAGTGTTCTCAGGTGGTCTTCCTCAGCAGTGGGTGAACATCAAAATGTCGCTCAGTCCGATTCTGGTTTGTTTGTTGTCTTGTGAATGATATTTTCCAGATATTTATTTCCTTTTTTTTTCAAATTACCATGGCTTCCATTAGAGGAACAAATGATGCCACACTTTCTGTAGCTCTTTGATGGTTTTTGCTGCATAGCCTTGACTGTAATAGGCTTGAACAGGAAATGCAAAAAAGGTTGCATCTTATTTTAATGCCAGCCTTGGACCTTCAAATCCATTCAGTAAAGTGCAAAGTTCTCATTGTGCATGTGCACACACAGCCACAGGTAAGCCGAGAACATGGCATGGCAAAGAAAGCCAGTGCCTACAGCCAGAAATAGGAGTGTAGCACCACATGCTACAAAAATGTACAATTTGTCTAGATAAGAAATGATATCTTACATATTAGGGAAAATTGGAAATAATTTATTTAAGAAAACAAAGCTAAGGGTCGTTACAAACAATTTAATAAGAAGTAAAATTACTGAGTGAAACTTATTACTTATTTTGCACAACATCTGGTGGGTCTGTGCCTGCTGGCTCTGAATGCAGAAATGCCACTGTGTGCAAGACTTTTCATTGTTTTCACTAACTTACTCCATTGCTGTTTTGCAAAATTCCTTTCAGATTTTGGCTAATATTATATAGAGATGTTTTGAAAAACTGACAGAGTTCATTTTAAGTTTATTTTGTGGGTCTTTTTTTTATTTGGAACAGTTCCATCCACACTTTGTATTTTTGTACTGGTGCTGCAAATTACAGATAGTATGGTTGTTGGCCACATTTATTGTATAGAATAAACATTTTCACTTCAAATAATCATCTAAAATATTTTACTGAAAATAGCCCTGTCTATTTTAATTAAATAACCAACATTCAAACAATGAATAGCTAGATAGATAATTTAGCGTAGTTGGCAGGATTAATAGATAGATAATTTAGCGTAGTTGGCAGGATTACATAGATAGATAATTTAGCGTAGTTGGCAGGATTACATAGATAGATAGATAGATGTCCTGAATGGTACAGATTGTGTTCCTCTTTCTGGATGGGGCTATAAACTCGATGGTCAGAAGCCAGGAAGCTCTTTATTCAAAGAGTTGTGGGATTTTGAATGAAACCACCGAGACATGAAACCTTAACCACTTTTAAGAAGAATCGAGATGAGACATTGGGACAGCTCTGCTATTAGCTAAACAAGCAGACTTGATGGACTGAGTGAGGTCTCCTGTTGTGTGTCAGATTTGTCTGTTCTTATCATTCTGTTTTGCCAGTGTTAAGGTGAGGCAGCCGTCTGTGAACACAACCAGGAGAAAGTGGATGTAGAAAAATGAAAGAATAGATATAGCTGAAAATTTCAATAAGGTTAATTTTATAAACTGTCATTATGCCTGGCTTACAGTGGTGGCACAATGCATCATCTTGGGTCTAACTTTTGTGGCCTGTTGCTCTCTGGTTGAACTTTGCCTGCTCTCCCCACGTGTTCTGCAGATACTCTGGTCATCCTTCCGTTTCCCAAAGATGTGTTACACATTAGGTGTACTTCCAACCCCATACTGGCCCTGTCCTGAATTAGTATGAGTCGGCGTGGGATGTACATGAGTGGTTCCTCTGGTGGGCTGGCACCCTCCCCAGAGTTGTTTATCTGCTTGTACCCAATGCTTCCAAGTATCATTTCAGCCTCTAAGTCTAAGTTAATCTGGGGTGAGAATGTCATTTTATAATTTGTACAGATAATTACAGAGGAGGTTGGCATGGGGTACACATCATGATACTGGGTAGTGTGGACCCCACTCGACTTATCTGTGTAAAGTCTACCTAATGACCTCATGTCCTTGTGAGCTTTTTCTGTTATTCTAATGTACTCCACATCATCAAAGCCATGCAGTTCAGCTCATTTATGCCCTTGCTTTGGCACATTCCATGGTAATTTTATGTACACATTCTGTTTTGTATCCATGTTTGACCCCCCCAGCTCTCCAGCGATAACCAGAAATGAAGAGATGGATTAGCATTGGCTTCAAGCAATAGATACCTTACTTTGAATATCTAGAGTAACAATATTAAAAAAACAAGATCCAGGCTTTTCTCTTGAAGGCCATTGCTTCTAAAGCAGTGATGTTCCTCATGGTGGTCCTAATGGTGGAGCTCATAAGGGCTGTAATTGCACTCTTCGGTTGGCTGATATTTGAGAATAAGGCTCACCCTGTGTGCAGTTTGTGCCACCAGACTCTGGTTGGCCAGTAACCTTCATTTTCATTCTCATGCAAACTAAAACAATGGGCCAGGAAGCAAGTGAGTAAATCCTTTTCACGCAAAGGGAAGACAAAAAAAAAAAAAAAAAATAGTAGATTCACAAGCGGCCATGCCAGCTGTACAATGCACATCCGTACCCTGATGGGCAGGACCGAGCTGCTCTCGTTTGTTTTGGCGGACGTGCTCTCCATCCACAGATTGGAACGCAGAGATGAATGAATGGCACTGCAAGAGACGAAGCTGAGAAGCATTACTTTAAGTTAAAGAGCCATAAATGCGTAAAGTAATTTTACAAGCGTAGCAACAAAAGCAGAGAAAGTTTCTGTTACCCACACAGGAGGAAGTGCTTTGTGGATTCCCTGTGATTTTGGCCCGCTCCACTCCGCTGGCGGTGATTCAGCCAGGGCTTCATTCCAGCAGGCACGCATATTCACTGGAGAGATGAGCTGGAAAGACAAATCAGCCTCAAATGTGAGGAGGGCCGAGCCCACCTGTGTATGAGGAGTCACCCAGCCCATGGACGCACTGTCATAGAGTGCATGCCCCCTGACTGAATTGGTCCCTGAGGACAGAACTTGAGCCAACCCTGTGTACAATTGAAAAGTCAATAATACCAGATTAGAGCTGCAGGCAGCAATGAACAGCGGGCAAGAATACAAATAAACAAGGCGTCTGCTCGACTCCCCGAGTCAGACATGCCAGACTAAACTAACACAAACGTTCTGGGGGTGCACTTATGTCAGCCTGGAGGGGCCCCACCTTGGCTTTGCTGCAACCCCAGCACACATTCTCAGTGGAAGTGACCTGAAGAGAACAGAAACAGCAGTGAGGAAAAGGTGGCACAGGTCAAGGACAGGGCTCAAAGTGAACAGTTGTTATCAGGCCAGTGCAAGAAGACAGACATTATGAGGGGGCAGTACAGAGGATTCAGAAAGTATTTAGACCCCTCCACTTTCTTTACACTTTATTGTATTGTACATTTAATTTTAAAAGATGTAAAAAGAGACAAAGTTTAAACAGGAGTAAAGTTGGGCCACCACAGGTGTCCCATATATTTATCCACAATAAGGAAAACAAAATATCATCATCAGTATGATGGAGGGATGGTCTCAGTATCAGAGAGGTCCTCTCTTCATGAGTCCATGGTCTGGTCTGACAGGGTTTGGATGATCAGGGGTCTTCATATAGAGAGGCAGAAGCAGAAGGGATGGAGCATCACCAGAGATGGGTGGCTTGGGTGGAAGTGACATCACGGATTGTACTCCTCCATTCCAAGGTTGGTGTTACAGCCAAATCTTTCCCCATAAGATAAGATGCCCCAAATCCTAAATCACACGCCCCAAAGCTTGTGTGTTTGGCAATAAATATATTTGCCATTTGTGCCCATCAATCCACACTCAATGACCCATAATGACAAATTGAAAACAAGTCTTCAAAAGGGTTTGCAAATGTATTCATACTCAAAAACTAAAATCTCTTACTCATCGAATTATTCAGACCCTTAAATTCAGTACTTTGTTAAATTCCCTTTGCCAATAGTTCCAGCTTTGAGTCTTCTCGAATTAGGCTCGACAAGGTTTAAACATGGGGATTTGAGTAATTTATTCTATTCTTCCTGGCAGATCCTCTCAGGGTCCATTAGGCTGGATGGGAAGTGTCTGTAAACTGCCATCTTCAGGTCTCTCCTGAGATACTCTATGGGGTTGAAGTTTGACCTTTGAATGGGCCGCTCAAGGACACTCAGAGTCTTGTCCCAAAGCCACTCCAGTGTGTCTTGGCTATGTATTTTGGGTCATCAAATAAATGATACAGAAAGTGAAGGGGTCTGAAGTCTTTCTGAGGAGGGATGAGTGGTCCTCTGGAGAGTCCTCCTCCATTCTGAAGGCTTTGGCTAAGGATCTACGCTGGCATCTGGAACATTGCCGGTTCAAATCCTGTTATTGCTGTAAGAACGCTAGGATCACTGTTGCCCCCGTTAAACCCAACAGACAGACGCTGACACAGGGTAAAATCACCAAGAAGTATTCTTTTTATTCTTTTACTTCTTGAAATAGTGCCCAAAAGTACCTCCTCCACCATACACAGGCAAAACACCAATAATCAGCACAAATCTCTCTTCCACTCCTCCCAGCAAGCTCTGTCCTACTCCCTCCCAACTCCAGCTTGCCTGCTGGGTCTCCACCAGTCCTTTATATAGTCCTTGACCCGGGAGTGCTATTGTCCTTCCATCCATGTGACTCGTCAGCATTTCCGAGTCAGATGGAGAATTGTATGTTTCTTCAGCCTGGAAGTACTTCTGTGGTTCCGTCCCCATGACATGGGAGTACTCCTGGGCTATACGGAAACTAAAGACTCTCGAACCTCCCTGCAGCATCTCCTGGAGGCACCCACGGTACCCAGCATGGCTGTGAAGCCGAACTCCAAATCCCATGGTGCCCTGCAGGAATTTGGGGTACCGCTGTGCTACAGGGACATCTCCATCTGGTGTTCTGGGGGAGGCAGTGTCCTTCAGTAGCTGCTTTTCTCCATCTTTATCCTCTTTGGGCGTCCCAGCCGGGTTGACCAGCTGGCTGTCCGCCACACTGCCAGAAGGGATCCTTCTTCGTTGAGCCCTTGACCAAAGACTTTAACCTGAAAATTGCTCCAGGGGTGCTGTACAATTGCTGACCCTGCTCTCTGACCCCTAAAGGTCATGTGAAAAGACAGTTTCTACTCAGGGATTTACAAAGTATATCAATTTCTGTATAAATCCTAAATTATTAATTCCTATATTTCTGCTTATACATATCCACAGCAAAATAGCTTTTGAGCTTTGAGAAAGCAGTTGATAAGAAATAAGGAACTGCACAAACACCTGTAAGAAATGTGCAGCACTAGGAAGGACAATTTAGCCGAAACCTGATTCTGTTTGTTTTACGTGTAATTAAACTATGATAGGTACATGCCATAATGGCATCGGGTGATTGTGGACATGGGTAGGGAAAAACCTATAAAAATCTTAGGAGGGCCTTCACACACCCAGAGCAATGTTTATCAACACACAGTAATGAGAGCTACCTGTGCCCAAACCTGAGAGAGATGAGCTCCCTGGAGAAGCTGTCATAAAAGCAGCTCCATGATTGCTGTGTTAGAACATCTAATGCTAGACGCTGGAGTTCATCAGCCTGGGCGTGTGGTCGCCAGCAAGACCCCCCAGTCTGGTGGATAGTGGGCATGCGAGTTGCCTCTGAGGTAGATGGGCAAAGGAATGAAGAAACTGAGAGATGCCACCAAAGTGCTCATTAAGGCCATTTGGTTACAAAAAGTGTGCCACCACAGAAAAAAGGTTAGGAACCACTGCAGTAGAGTTCTGTCCAAGGGTCTCCAGTTCTGCATGTAGTTTGGGAGCATGCATTGATTAACATACCTAGGATTAAGCAACTACGAATTACAAATAAATCCTTATTTCTGAGTGATAATTTATTTTGACTAAACAGAGAGAGAAAGATAGTTAAGGAATGTGGTGGTCTCTTACCCTTTCCATGGCTTCCTACTTGTTTAAAATCCATGAAGTGAACTCTGGGTTGACATGTCTGGAATTGTATGAGCAATTTGTCCTCTAGCTGTCTGGCAAAGACACTTAGGATGGTGTCCACTGTTAAAAGCCGCTATGTACTGTATAATTAAAATTATTGTCATGAATTGCTCATTACATTATTAACTTTCTTGCAATGAATAAGAACAGATTCTCCAGAGTGTGAAAGACAAAGATCATCCACTCTACTGTAAATCAGACTAGCTGAGTTTCAAGCCATCTCTGGGGAGTTACTAAGGAATCTACAAGGAGAGCTGAGCTCAGACTCGACATGTGCGGAGAGGAGTGACAGGATAATGAAATGTAGAAGGAAGGGAAGAGTGAAAAAAGCCAGAGTGAGCTTCATACCGTGTCCACAGACCTCCTGTGAGTGGTGTACAGTATTCCGAGATGTTCACACAATGGCCAGCTGTCCTCTTGCAGCTTACTGCTTACTAGTAAATGGCCACCCTCTCGGGATCTGCTCTAAGGCAGTGGCCTCATATTCCTAGAGAAACCCTGAAGTGCAAGGCTGGGTCTTGTTTCGGCAGTGATGACAGGTTCATCCTCCTGAGGTAACACAGAACTTTCAAATCCTACAGCTTTGCAATTTAAACCCAACAAGGAGTCTTCTCATACCAGCCGTTAGGGATGGCACTATATTTTATGGTAATAAAATTTCATGTTCCTGCATGTTGTGGAAGGGCTGACCCCTTAAGCTTTCCAAGGTCATCCCATCTTTCTGTTCCAATGGGAGCAGAAGTGAAGCAGACCCCAACGTCCAGTTGAAAAGGGGTGTGATATTTTATGGCATGAAGGTCCCGCTTCCCGTATAAAATAAGGCAAGTAAAATATATCAAGATAGTCGTATAAATGTGGTGCGGGACAACCTTTGCCCTACAGCGTGTTTGGGAATGTGCATCACTAATCCTTAGGGAATCGAAGATTGCTTCTCTAATGACGTGTCCTGCACTGAATTAGGAAGCATATGGAAGCACTTGAGAGTCACCTGCGCTTTTTAGAATTAATATGTAACAGAAAATGAAGTCCTCTTGTGACAACTTGAATTGGGCATTGAGCCTTCTTCAAAATGACAAAGCTTCTGTAAAATAAAGTACTGTGAAGAGCATGGGGTCCTAAGTAGGAAAATCCTGTTTAATGTAGACGCATTCATAAGGAGCTGCATTAGGACACTGCCAAATGCAAGCAAGTAATAACAAGTGCTCCTCGGCTTAAGCTTATTGCAAACAATTCTTGAGCCCCTTTTAAGAGATGGGAAGGAAGGAGATCAGGAGTGGAAACTGGGGGTCACGGGTCTTCGTCCAGAACTCTGAAGGAAACAGACAAACACGTATGTGCTCTAATGCCCTCTCATCTGATTCCTTTGCTTAGTTCTAGTGAGTGCATGTAAAATAATCACATCCTGTGAGAAAAAAAAGGTTCACTTTAACAATTTAACAATAAATTCAAGATGGGCATCCTTAATTACATCAGGTCTGATGGAACCTACCACATGCAAGTTGCATTCTTAAATAAGTAACGTTTATTTACTAACACAGTCAAGGGAGATTTTCATTTTACAGCAATCAGAGAACAGAGAAGTGGTATGATCTTCATGCACACCCAATCAGGGAACAGATGAGTGGTAGGATCTTTAAACCCACCCAATCAGGGAACAGATAAGTGATATGATCTTTAAACACTCCTATGCCTTTACATTATCTAGCTTTATAACTTGCTGCTGAGGCCTCATCTGGTGTATTGCGTACAATTGTGGTCTCCGGGTTAGAAAAAAGACAAAGCACTGCTAGAAAAAGTTCACAGAAGGGGAACTAACCTGATTCTGAGACTAAGAGGAATAAGAGTGATCGAAGAGATGAACATTTTCTGTTTAATTCTTTCAGGGCTGATGTCGACTTTTGTCAAAAGGAGGAGTTGACGATGGTAATCGACTGTAAACTGTGACAAAATCAGCCGTTATATTTTAGTTGGACTCTCGTTGTAAGAAGGAAAGTTAGCTGCATTGGTTTTGACTGAGATTTTCTGCGCTCGCTTGAGTAGCAACGGCAAAAATGGCCCTGACATCTGGAGAGAGTTCAAAGCACACATGTAAAGCAAAATACTCCGTGGACGACGTTTTGCCTGTTCTCTCTGAACTGGACTATAACTTGTCGGCCTCAGATTTTGATATAAGCGATCGAAAACGAATGTGAGGTTCCAGCTTCAGCTGACTGGTCCCCAGCTAATCGTGGTGTTGACCAGGTTCAAGTAGCTGACATGCCTATGGCAATGTTCACCTGGGAGGACTGCCACTTAACAATGATAAGAGGTGGAAACCAGAATGCAATGCACTGCTGCTGCTTCCCCAGCCACACAAAGACAGGATGCCTGTCGTACATTCTTGGCAAACTGGCAACCACAGCATGCAGCAACAGATGTTTTATGTTGGTTTATATGTTAAACCATTGCTTTTCAGAAAACTATGTTTTTTATAAAAAAATATTCAGCCCTCAAAGAGTAAAACAGAAAGAAAATAAGATGTGACTTGACTAAAGTGTTAAAAATTATGAAGGAAGTAAATGCAGAGGCTATTATTCTCAAATTAGTTTGTGAAGAACGCGGAAGCACAGTTAGAAACTTATTAATGGTAAATTTCACACCAACATTAAGAAGTTTTTCTTCACAGGGAGAGCCATAGACACTTGGAATAAACTACCAAGTATTGTGGTAGAGAGCAGGACTTTAGGCACCTTCAGAGCTTGACTTGATGTTGTTTTGGAGGAATTAAGAGGATAGGACTGGCAAGCTTTGTTGGACTGAATGGCCTGTTCTTGTGTACATTTTTCTAATGTTCTATTTTAAAGGTCCCGAAATAGTTAAACAAATGAGAAGTCTAAAGCAAATATTTGATTAATGGAATAGGACTTATTATATATATATATAAATATTGTGGCCAGTAGAGGGCCCCAATAGTAGCTCCCCAAACACCCAACACAAACAGGCTCGGACACAAGTATATATACACAAGAGAGTTTATTTGTGGGAAACCATTCTCTGTAAGTGTTTCCCACATCGCCAAGCACAAGTACAGCAGTAAAGCATAGTAATACTTTGTCTCTCTCTTTTCTTCTCTTCATCACTATCTCCCCCACTTCTCCTGAGAAGCTTTGTCCTCCTTTCTCCTGAATCATGGCTCATCGAACTATAGAAGGGGGCTCCTTTTATGCTGGACCGGGGAGCACTTCCGGTGACATGACATGGCCAATTGGAACTACTTCAGGGTCATAAGAAAGCCAGGTGAGGTCTTCCCCTGGCAGAGCCCACTATTGTCCGTGAATTATCCCTATAGGAAAGGCACCGCTCAACTCCATCTCCCATGCAGCCCTGAATATGTCCAAACTGGGACTCTATATGAGGGACATTGCTACCTAATATAGTGGGGGTTGAACTGCACCTTGTCATCTTCTCTTGCTGGTGCCTGTAACCATCAGGCATCCCAATTAGGACAGGAATCATAAGTTGCCTGGCCGGGTAATGGCCCCATTTATTCCATCCTTCCATTATGGCATCCAGGTCTGGTAAGGAATCCACATCCATCCTGGGCGGGGTGCCTAACCATCCTCTGGGGTATCTACAATATACATAGGGTGGTCCAGATCTAATTATGCAATTTTCATCACGCTATAACTTGTTAAGTTTTTTATATAGAAAATCACCCGATAAATCCCAGACCAGAGAAGTGTGCGAACTGACGACATGAAGAAAAGTCTTTGCGCCAAACTGGAATTGTCCCCGCATAAATCAGTGTCATCTAGATGATCTGGATCTGCATAATTAGATCTGGACCATCCTGTATATATTTGCCTCAACCAGGTTTCCTTTTAGAGTGCCCACAGAGGCGCTGGGTCACCAAGGACCATCAGATGTTTGTGTGTATTTTAACCCTGAAATGGTCTTGTGTCCTGTCTAGGATTGTTTCTGCCTTACACCTGATGCCTGCTGGGATAGGATTCAGCTTCTCTGTGACCCCACTCTGGAAATGTGTGCTTAGAAAATGAATGGATGAAACAACAGGCAATTGGCATGCAGTGCCCTGAATCACCCTGTTGATATGGGCACCGTAAAAATATTCTATAGTAAATTCACACAGAAAGCCTGATGTTTCATTCATTTTAGACCTAGAGTAAGTGTAAGCATTAGGGTGCCGCCATGACTCAGTTATCTGCGTTTCCGCCAGAGACTGGGGTTCAGTTGCTTGCAGCTATCTGTGTGGAGTCTTCACATTTTTCCAGTGTTCGTGTGGGTGCCCTCACACATCTGAAAGATTGGCAACTGTTAACTAGCATGAAGTAAGTATGGAGGAATGAATGCTTGATGTTTCCTCTGATGGACTGGTGGACTCCCTGCTCCTTGTGACCCCAGCTTTTGAAGAAAGGGACTGAAGGATAGTGTGGCCAAATGTGCAAATGAGGAAATTATTATTCAAGTGCTGCCATGTTTCACTTGTGAAACAAAAAGGACTGAGATGTTGAGAGATTCCTTGCTTTTGGTATTTGGAGGCCTGTTCAGGATTGCTCACGGTTTAACAAGAGGTGAGGGTGGATCAAGACTGAGAAACAGCTTGTTGTTGCTGCCATGTTAGGTGATCCCCTCCCAGGTACAATGTTGAAATATTGAGGCCTGCTGGTTCCAGCTGAGCAAGCTGGATAAGCGTTTCCTTCTGACTCTGTGGCCCCAAGTTTACGGCCAGCTACTACATATGAGGATGTGAAATGAAGAGAGGCAGGATCCTTGTTGGTGACCTTATGGTTCCCTCCCAGATCTCAGAGAGGTGCAGGTACAGTTTGAGTGTGAGATTATGAGATACGAGCTGGAAAGAAAACCAGCGAGGAGGTCATAGAAAGAGCATCCAGAGTGAAGTTTAAAAGATGAAGACTAGGCCGGGATCTGAAACTTATGTCCTGGTCCCAGGAGGCCTTGATGCTAGCCAGTGTGCCTCTAACCTATTAAGATGAGAGCTGAGCTGATTTTATTTAGGCACACATCTTTTCTAAATTTTCCAGAAATTGGAGTATTGGGTTTGATCTCAGGTTTTTGTTCTCGTTTCACATAAAGGGTTTTCTTGTCTCTTCACCCACACATCATATTTTTGAGCTTGTTATTTTCTGACATGCCCCATTATTAAGGGGCTGGGGGTCCAGGTGAGTATGCCTGATGAAGTCTCCTTCTTTCCCTCCTTGCTTGACCCTCTCAGCCGCTGAACAGAGGCCGCATTCTACTGTCTGCCAAGGCATTGGCTGATTTATGAGGATCGGGAGGGAGTGCATATCAGCCTCTCCTGTAGTTTTCAGTGTTCTTCAGTTCCAGGAATTTAGTCCAAAACCGCTGTGTTTCATGACATCTTCATTTGGCTCAAGGGGATGCAGGCGAGTGAGACGAGCTTCCATCTGAGAAAGCCTTCCTCATTCGGGGATCACAATGAGAAGGCAACGGAGTGAAGCGTGAGAGAAGGAAAGACAGTATGTAGTGCCAGAAGACTTGGGCCATTAATGATGGGAGGAAGGGGACGGCGTGCGTCATCTCTCTAATCAAAATGTATTCTTGACAGAATGACTCTTTGGAATTTCACTGAGATTTTTGTTTATTCAACATGTTATTCATTTTTCTTCGATATCCGCTTCTTCCAGAGCAGAAGTGGTGCAGTCACTTGGCAGAATCAGGTGTAAGGCAACAATCAGGGCACCATATCAGCACAGGGCAGATTTACTTAATCATGCCAGGATGATTTACAGCAGTCCATAAAAATATAACCTGTGTGTCTTAGTATGTGAGAGGATAGCAGAGAATCCAGAATACAATAAAATGGACGGGGGTCTTATTAATGTACTGTTCCACCCATCCCTTTGATCTGATTTTGAACCTACATTTCTGAAGTTTATACTTGCTATAGGTTCAGAAAATGGACAATTTAAACACTGTGAGAGAGAAACGAGATGACAACAATAAAGAGTCGGGGTACCAGCCTGATAACCCTGTACAACTGAATTGCAAAGTAAAAAAGAAAAACAAGCAGTAATTGCAGGGATGTCTTTTCAGGCGTGAATTCCGGTTTTCAGTCCTTCTGGCAGGAAGAGGTGGGTCCAGGCGGGTGGACACTGGAAGTGACATCAGAGGTGTTATAGCTGTCAATCATCTGGACTGCAGAGGGAGGAAGAGAGAGATGCATTATAAGGACACAGTCACTAGAGCTCTTTGGCTGTCTCCTGTGTGCCCGTGCGTGACAACGTCCTCATGTGATTGAAAGGTGGAACAGTTCTTAGTCCTGCTGCTGCTTCACTAGGCTGGTGGCCGGAGTTCAAATCTTGTGGCTGGTTGTCATCCTCGTGGAGTTTATGTGCATGTCTGCTGGGGCTTTCCACCAACTATTTAAAACTGTTATGGACTTGCACCCTGTCCAGGACCTTTTCCTGCTGTGCAGCCTGTGTTGAAGTGAAAGGCTCCAGTTCCCTCACAAACCTGAGCTGAAATGAGGGTTTGTAAATCTTATGTATGTATTATAATTGAATGTATAAAACGGGGAGGCTATTCTTTGATAATGGAACAGATGTCAGCAAAACATGAAGTTCATGAGGTCAGTTCAAATGTTTTTAGGTGTATTTGCATTGTCATTGGGTTGGCTGGCATCCCAACTGGGATTGTTGGTATCTTACCTTGCTGGGAAGCCCTTATAATGTAAAGAATGAAGAAGACTTCCTGCTGAGGCCATGTGTTCCTCCAGCATGATATGTGGCAGCATCCCACTGGTGCTTCTTCCTCGTGCACACCCACAATGCTGCATGGGAGTTGTAGTCCCGATCGGCAAACCTGCTGGGTTCCTTGGGTACTGTCAAGGGGAATGTTTGGGAGAGGAAAGTTCTCACCAAAAATGAGTAGAAGAGAAAAGAAGAATGAACTTGTGTCTGTGTGGTTGTGTCTGGGGTGTACTTTACCTTTTATTCATGCAGCTGCAGCTTTACTTATATAATAATTGTTCAATATATTATTAATTTGATTTTGTTGTTGATGGTTGTTTAATGTACATAATATCAAAATAATAATCATTGTCTTGCGGTTTACTTCTCAAATATCCATCCCCATATCAGAGTATATGAGAAAGTCTAGGGGAGACCACTCCTGATTTTTAAACATACACGATAAATTGAATTTCTGCTATTCATTTTTCTATGGAGAACCATTTTGAAAAATTCAAAAGTAACGCTACTCCTCCCGACTACTGCAAATTGTGCTAACACTTCCATTTCATTGACATGTGTGGCCCAAAAAGAAATGAGGATGGGACCTTTTTGGTATTTTATTATCATTCTGGATATTTTTTTTGTTGTAAATTTAAAGCCTTTTTACTTAGAATTAGCTAACTGGGAATTCATTTCTTGCACGTAATCTGTTTCTTGCAGCTTTTACACATTAGTCTTTAATCTTAGGCCTGGGGGATTTGTTCTAAACAATATTTACTCAGTACAGTATGGTTTAAATTTGTTTTTAATTTGTTTGCTGTGATATAATACAATGTGTCTGTTGAGCTACAGTTCATTGTACCGCACATTCTAATAATGGGATTTGTGATGGAGGAAAGTTCTCTGCTAACAACGATCGACACGTGAACTCACCACACAACAGCTACCATTCCTCCGTCCCGGCAGTATGAGGGAGTGAGTATTCCACTAGACATGAAGACAAAAGGGTGCCACTGTGAATCCCACCGTTGGCTCACTGATTGCACTTATTGTTGCCGAATAATCCTTGGTGTAAATGCAAAGCACTTTGAGATGATGGTAGTCTTGAAAGACACTGTATACAATGAGGACTGAGTCAGAAATGTATGGCTTATATGCTGACCCGCTTTACTGTAAATCACAGTTTGCAGGCTCATTCGTGCTTCGCGTTACTGAAGCTACCTTTTCCAATACAGCGTCACAGAGGACCTGAGCTGATCCACACAACAGTGAACACAAAGCAGAAATGGACCCCACAGGAGACCTCGGTATTTCACAGGCAACACCCCCACATAGTGAAGTGGGCACTGTTAGAGATGGCAAACAGCCCGACACACACAATGTTGGGAGGAGCCCAAGACACCCTGAGAAAACTCGTGATGTGGAAACTCTACTGAGACACAAACCTGTTAACTCGACTTGATGTTATCTTGGAAGAGTTAAGTGGATCGAATTGGCAAACTCTATCGGGCTGAATGGCCTGTTCTTGTCCACATTGTTCTAATGTTCTAATGGACGACACATTTTTCAAAATGTTTCTCTTCCAGAAATTTTTTTTGCAATTAGATAGACAGCTGCAAGCTGAACACAGATATAATTTCTGTTTGACTGTTTCACGTAGGAATTTGAAGAAACATGAAATGAAATTTTATTGAGTTTAGTGTGTTTAATCTCTTAATGTTACTGACACATGGTTTTAGTTCACCTGAACTAAAAATGTTTTATCTACTTTGTACTCCACATCTGATGCTTTTCATTCCAGCATCCAACAACAGTCAACCAGCAGTGATGGAGTCCACTTGCGACGATACGACTTTTCTACTGCTGCAACGTCCTTGTGAAACCTTTCACCATGTATGCCACTGACTGCTGCAAGATTAACACAAAAGAAGTGTGAATGCAGAACATGAATCTTTAGAGAATGTTGCACTTCATGGTTTTACGTTCTTGAAGCATGTTGTCAACCAGCTGGACATAGTTTGGTGCTCTCTAGCTGCCAAGAAAATTCGCAACAACATCCTTCAATGTCTCCCATGCGATTTCTACTGGATCCACTGCCAGATATTCAAACTGCTTGTCATGGATGATGTACGTGTCTGATCTGTGGACCAACAAAAATGCCTTTCTTAATCTTGGCCTCAGTTATTCATGGAAACATCTGCATCTGCATATTGAAATGCTTCACCTTCTTTGTTCATCGCTTTCACAAAATGCTTCATCATTCCAAGTTGTATACAAAGAGGAGGCAAAAATGTTGACAGGTGGCTTATGTGCCACACTTTCTGCCATGGAACCATGCACTAACGGAGTGGCCAGTTCTTTTAAATGTAAACCGACTCCATAGCACAATTGTCCCGTTCGCAGTACTCAGTATATCTGAACAGCATTCCTAGTAGAAGTTCCACTTATAGTTGTTGTACTCTGTACGTATGCTTACAATATGAGAGGAAATCACAAAAATTGGCAATAAAATGTATATGATAAGAAAATGTAAAGGTGATTTTTGTGATCAGCAGGCCAAAATCCACAAGATGCACCCAAAAGTGTGCAGGAAGCAAACTCTCTGTTGTCCAATGAAATCAAAACCTTCTTCTGTTCCAAATCAGTAGGGTACAGATCATTTAGAAATATAATACAGTAAAAGAACCTAAATAAAATACAATATGCACTTAGGAATAAACACACATTTACTGTATAGTGACTACAAGAGCTCTCTTCACAAATCAAGATATAACATTGCTCAAAAATATGCAAAATCAGACATTCTGGAATTATTTATGCTGTTACATATCTTCCTTTTCCAAAATAAGTCCTCTGGCACCTATTTTCATTGTAGGGGAGAATTCCTTCAAAGAATAGCCGAATAACTGAAGGGCAGGTTGAGACGTTCAGTGTCCATCCTCTCTTAGCAGAGGATAAATATGGAGTCTCTCTTCTGACCAAGTCCCACGGGCCCTTCTGTCCATCCCATTTCATTTTATGGTCTAGGTATAGCGCTGGAATTTTTTTTGTTTGTAACTCCCCATTTTCAGCCACCTAGTTAAACACTAGCAATCCATGAAATTAAAATTGGATCTGTTATTGGTGAGAATTGGCTTCTTATTAAGCAAATGGGTTGGAACAAAAACTGCAGCCACGGTGGTCCTTCAGGATTGGCGTTGGCAAACCCTGATGTATACTCACATATGTGGTAATCAGAAAGCACAATAACCGTAGGAAGGTTTGGGTACTGGTCAGTAACCTCATATAACTTCCTATGTTGAAAAACAGGAGAGCAAATAGCACAATGGGTGCAAAATTTTTGAAATACGGCTAAACTGTTATGTTTCAGTCTGGGGTCTTCTACTAGCTTATGTTTCAAATCCACTTGTTGGTATTTGTAGTTCCTGTTTTCCCTGATTGATATTGTCTTTTATGTTTATACTAGTGGGTTCCCCACTGCTCGCTTCGCTCGCCAACCCCCCCGGTCTGTGCTATGTGCCAGCCACTTTGCATCTCTGCTGCACGCGTTGTGAAGAGGGAGGCTGAACGCACCCCAAGAAGACGCAGTCGTTCCTCCAAAACCCCCTCTTAAACGGTGACACAATGGGAAACAAATAATTTTTTTTTAACTCCTCTTTGCTCGATCAGCTGCTTTCTTCCTGCTGCTGCGGTGCCGCGTGATCTGCATCTCGAGCGACGCTTTGAACATTTAAAAGCCTGTACAGCAGCTGTGTTTGTCAGCTACTCTTTGTCTTTTATTTCCGGCCCCGGGCGTGGTTAAATCTTTTGGCACAAACTCTTGTCTCACCGGATGTAAGTTTTTTAGTAAGTATTTTTTAGTTTATAATTTAAAAATGGAATAAGAATCTGAAAATCTAACAACATCACATTAAAGTTTGATAAATTTTGAAAAGAATGATACCAAACATATATATATACTGTAGGTTTCTAAATAAGCCCAATTTAAAGCATGACAAAAAATGTGTCATAAAAACGTGATATAAAATCGTTGCAAAAATCATTGCACTCTTAGGCTTAGGATTTTATATATTTATTATTATTTATGTCTGTTATTTATTGCCTGTTTCCATTATTAGTTAGTTGCTGTGTATGTTTTGTGGGTGGTTCCCACAAGAAGTGGGGTCACCTGCCAGTCTGCTTGTTGGTCTGCTCCCAACCCTCTGAAGGCTGATGGGAAATGCAGCCATTGCGGTACACTGTGTGCACTTGGGTGTTGGTGAGATCTCCTCTTATTGTTTATTATTATTTCTTTGAATTTTCTGGCTTATTTCGACTTGGTTACTATGGATTGACTTTTTAGGCAACTCCTTTCTTGTTCTTTGAGCATATTGATGTCTTGTTCTATTTTGCGAAATACGTTTATTTATAAAGATTATTTATATGCCCTTTTTGTGATTATGCTACAGGCTTATGGTGACCAAGCTAATGGCTGAGGGACTTTTGCTGTCATTTTTCTAATATTTATAGCATATTTTGCCAGCTCCCCATTTTGGGCCTGTTCCAGACTGAAGCCAGCATATAGTATTTGGGGTCTGATTGGACTAGTGAGCTGCGGTGTGCTGGCGCCCTGCCCGGGGTTTGTTTCCTTCCTTGCCCCCATGTGTTGGCTGGGATTGGCTCCAGCAGACCCCTGTGATCCTGTAGTTAGGACATAGAGGGTTGGATAATGGATGGATGGATGGATGGACTAGTGAGCATCTACTGGGCAGAGAAGTGAAGATCCTGGCCTGCTTTTTGGCTGAATTTTGGGCAGGCCTCACTCATTTTACTTAGGGCAGAACTCCATTCATAGCACAGACAAAAACAAATCTAGGGCAAGGGATTGATCTCTCCACGTTTAGCGATGGTGCCACTTCTGATGGCTTTGAGATTTCTTTATTGATGACCTGGAAGGGGCCTGGCATCATGAAGGATGTGCAAGCTGGGTCACTTGTCATGCAGCTAGTGACGGCAACCGTTTTCTTCTAAGGGCAGCCTTGAAGATTTCCTCTAGGCGTGACAATATAAATTTTATTAGTTGCTTGAAACTTGTAATACCAGCAATAGTTATATGAATAACAGTAAGTATATTAATTGTCTTTCTTAACCCACCCATCAGAAGGTGTTTTAGAGTTAAAGTCTATCATGGCACCAGTGGACATACAGCAGGGTCCAGTTCTTGATAAGATGCCATTCCATCGCAGGTCACACTCACTTGCTCTCCCCAGTTAGTGGACCCCACTCGGGTCTGAGATGTGGAGAGACACTGGACTACAAACCCAGGGAGGCACACAAACATTGAGTGGGTATTGCGCTAACCTCTGTGCCACTGTGCTGAATTAATTATTATTATTATTAATAATAAGAAGAGTATTCACATTACACATTAGTAGTACTTACAGTAATACTGTTAGATGTTATTAGAGTCATAGGATGCTTGGTTCAGCTGATTGGAGGCCTTACTTTATAATATTTTGTCTTTGTGGTTTTCCTTTCCCATGACATTTAGCTGATTCATCCCTTGTTTCACCTGTATTGAATTTCATAACTTTGCAGGGAATCTTCTTTTCTCTCCTTATTTTGTCCCCGCCTCGATGCCCTTATAGGAGCCCCTCTTCTCTTTACAATTCAGCAAACGTACTTCAGCTTTCTTCATATGAAAGTGCCGGGATTCCCGGTGCTCAGCAGACAAGTCAGAGTGGGTCCAGCATTTCCGTATGGTGCACATTCAGCTTGATTGCCACTTAACGTTTCAGTGCATTAACTCCAGGGCTGCTTCTAATCGAAATCTCTGGCGCTGCGGTCACCTCCACTGAGCTGGGAACGCTCGTTGCATCTGCTTTCCAGTCAGCCGGCAGGTTTTGAAAACCAAGCTTTGTTACTGTATGGATTCAATGCACAAATGTCATACGTGCCGCTGCTATTGGTAGGCTTGTGTGGTTTGGAAGGAGGCCCCCTTTTGAATGCGGGCAGAGTGATCCAAAGTCAAATAGTGAGTGAGTCATTTAAACTTCAGGGGATCTCATGGGGGGCTGAAACACCTATCTCTCTCTCGCTCCTTAAAATTGTATTGATCTGTTATTTCACATGCCACTTATATTGCACTGATGACCACAGTGAAATAGACTATAAATGATAAAGACTGAGTAGAAGCTTTACATTATTCACTGCCAGTTGTGTTTATTTCAGACTGTGACTCTGGACTGGAGAAGAATGGCCATCCTGATCCATCCCTAAAGCAATTCAAGGCCTGAAATGAAATCTGCTCAGTTATGATTGCTGTACATAACATTTCTTTGGTGATGCCCGTGGTGGACATTGTCTTGCCATGCTCCGGGTCACGCTCAATGCCACTCCTTCTACACGTACTTCACCTTTGGCTCCGCCTTTCATTTGCTGTTGCCTGGTAAGGTGAATTACAGTCACATGGTGTCCTGAGCACAGATGAGTATTTAAAACAAGTGCATCCTCATTTCAGGCTCATTGACGCCTTTAAGTCTCTTATCTCTGTTTTTTTATGCCAGAGTACTCAATTTTGGTCCTAGAGGTAGCAGTGGCTGCAGGTTTTTGTTTAACCAGATTTTTAATTTAAACCCATTTATTTTCTACTAAAGCATTGTGCTTTTGGTCTTAGTTTTAGTTAACTTACTTTTTACAATTCAGATCCCTTAATTTCCCATTTTAGCTTTACGTGGCTGCATTTGGGTTTTAATTGTTGCCTGTTTTCCTAAATTGAGGTGGAAATGACAAAGGAACCAGCAGCTAATGTGCTTCCATTTAAACCTGTGTCTATGCATCATGATGTTTCTGTATTATTACCCTGTTTTGAAATAAATGAGAGAGAGGGGAAGGCCCAAGAAGAACAAATCTGTTTCTGATCACAAAACATATGGAGAACGTTCCCAGAAAACAACAAAATCTACAAAGTGGTAAAGATTAATCTTGGGAAGAATGAAAGCCCTAACAGGTCCTACAATTAAATACCACGTTTCATTATCTGCTAGGCCTGGCTTCTAATTACAAAACTAGTTGGAATGAAAACCTGCAACCACTGCGGACCTCCAAAACCAGATTTGAGTAACCCCGCCGTGTTCTCCGTGCTAGTTGTGACGCTTGTTTGCTTTTGTTCTTTGAACGAGGATTTGCCCTCATGACGTAGTCACAGCTGACTGTTCTTCACTTTTGACCTTCTGCCTGTTTTTAACTTTGTCCCTTTCTAGTTGTATCCCTTACTAACATTTAGCATTTCAACAAGACCCTAACTACTAATGGTAGCTAAGCTATGCAGGCCCCAAAACGAGAAGCTTGTCTCCAAATATATCAAAAATGTATTACAAGGGAGAGGTTAACCACACACCTATGATGTGAAAAGACAATCTAAACCAGAGACGTTTATATATTGAGATAGTGACAAAAGGTTAGAAAACAGAACAAAACAGCAAAAAAAGGAGGTAAATGAGTCCAAATACGCAACCCAAATCAGATGCAATAATCAAATAAGCCAGAAAATAGGAAAGAAAGGCAACACTCACAACAAACCCTCTTTCTGTCTTCATATAAAGGCAGAGGTGACGTCATGGTGGGCCCGCTTCTACCCACAAAACACAAGTAATGACAGAATGTTTCACCTTTTGAACCTGGCAGGCCAATGCAAAGCGGTGTATACCCGAACGGCCAGTATAACGGCCCTCCTACCTACCATCGTAACCCTGCTGGCCTGAATAATGGCCCGTACATATGTGTTAGGCTCCTCTACTCTCTTTATCTTGCAGACGTATTCCAGAAAGGCCACATCACCTCTTAGCTGTCATAACCTGGCCGGCCTTTGCTATGTTCGACTACGCACATAATATTCCATTGTCTAGTTACGCTGCTGTTTTTTCTACGTAGCTGCAGATCAGGTCTTGTCTTTTCTCATAGATTTTCAGAAGATAAGAAAAAAGGATTCCAGTTGTACTTTAGCAAGGGAGCCACTCAAAATAACAAATGCTTAGTGGGCACAGAAGAGCACAAGCAGGCATGGAGAAAGTTAGCCTTTGTGTTCCACGGGAGGTTTCTTAAGAAACATAAGTAAAGTTAGACCTCTTATATCACTGAAAGATGCTGAGAAATTAGTTCACGCGTTTGTTTTCAGTCGACTAGATTACTGTAATGCACTCCTCTCTGGACTACCCAAAAAAGATATAAATCGTTTGCAACTAGTGCAGAATGCAGCTGCTAGAATCCATCCATCCATTTTCTAACCCGCTGAATCCAAATACAGGGTCACGGGGGTCTGCTGGAGCCAATCCCAGCCAACACAGGGCACAAGGCAGGAACCAATCCTGGGCAGGGTGCCAATCCACCGCAGTGCTAGAATCCTAACTAGGAAAAGAAAATCAGAACACATCACACCAGTCTTAGCGTCACTACACTGGTTACCTGTGTCATTCAGAATTGACTTTAAAATTCTGCTTATGGTTTATAAAGCCTTAAATAATCTCGCCCCATCTTATATATCGGAATGTCTGACACCTTATCTTCCAAATCGTAACCTTAGATCCTCAAATGAGTGTCTCCTTAGAATTCCAAGAACAAAGCTTAAAAGAAGTGGTGAGGCGGCCTTCTGCTGTTATGCACCTAAAATCTGGAATAGCCTGCCAATAGGAATTCGCCAGGCTGATACAGTAGAGCACTTTAAAACACTGCTGAAAACACATTACTTTAACATGGCCTTTTTATAACTTCACTTTAACATAATCCTGATACTCTGTATGTTCAATTCTTCATAATAACTATTCATGGTGGCTCTAAAATCCGTACTGACCCCTACTCTCTTTTGTGTTTCTTTTTCCCGTTTCTTTGTGGTGGTGGCCTGCACCACCACCACCTACTCAAAGCATCATGATGCTCCAACAATGATGGATGGATTAAAAGGCAGAACTCTACGTGACCATCTTCACCAAGCCCTTCCGTGAGAACCCTAAATCCAAAGAGGACTGTTTCATTTATGTTAGGTAGAATGCCCAGAGGGAACTGGGCGGTCTCATGGTCTGGAATCCCTACAGATTTTATTTTTTCTCCAGCCGTCTGGAGTTTTTGTTTTTTCTGTCCCCCCTGGCCATTGAACCTTACTCTTATTCGATGTTAATGTTGATTTATTTTGTTTTATAATTGTGTTTTTCATTTTTTTTTTCATACTGTTTGTATGAAAATGTGCTATATAAATAAATGTTGTTGTTTTTCTTTTCCACGTGACGGTGTGACAGGTGTACCACCCCAGTCAAGCTCCCCGCCTGTCACTGTCCCCAGTGTCTGGGTGTTTGACGCCAGCGGCGAGAGCCCCGCGAGGAAGGGGAGATGTGAGGTGATTGATCGGAAGTTAGTGAAAACGATGTGAAGTGTTCTTGTGCATTACTTCTGGTCTGGAAGCCTGTCACTCAAAGGGGCAGTTTTGGCTTTAGGCCTGTACAGTGGAAGGTAGGAGATGACGAAAACTGTGAGACTGTAAGTGATACGGCTTGTTCTATAGTCTCTATATATGTTGTTATCATATTGTGGCTTATCATCATATAATATAATTTTTCTTTTATAAATCAAAATTTTTGTTTTTCAAAATTATTGATAATTGCTGGGCAGGCTGGTGTTTTAGTGCTGAAACGCTGGGGGGAGTAGTACAATACAACAATACAAAATGATAAGCAAACCTAACAGACATTATATAAAAACATAAATAGTAATTCAAAATTTAACCTAATAACAATACAATAGAAAATACCCTGTCTGAATCAGAACACACGCGATCCAAAATAGAGAGTCAAGCCACAACCAATATGGCCACCAAAATGAAACAGGTTAACTCAAATGTACAAGACTGGCAACAGGAACAAGCAGTGGGGGCTGAAAAAGAGGCGAAGACTAGTCATTGGTAGCATGGCGGCATGGGGGTCTCCTC
This sequence comes from Polypterus senegalus, assembly GCF_016835505.1. Taxonomy (NCBI): domain Eukaryota; kingdom Metazoa; phylum Chordata; class Cladistia; order Polypteriformes; family Polypteridae; genus Polypterus; species Polypterus senegalus. Next base: position 52,220,453 of record NC_053165.1, on the reverse strand, counting down.
AAAACATCTGTAGCGTGCAGCTACAGGACGCCTCCACGCTGGGAGGACCAGGTGTGCAACCGTGGCCGGTATGTTAACTCCCCCAGGATGCTAGGTGGCAGCCCCCACTGGGCTGCAGTGGTGCCTCGGACTCCCACAGGGCTTCATGGGAGCTGGAGTTTGGTGCAGCCCTGTTGGGATCCGCAGGTGCCGCCAGGGGGTACTGCATCTAGAGTTGCTGAGCTCTTATGGGCAGTCCTTCCGCCACACCTGGAAGTGCTGTTGGAAATGAAGTCATCAAGCACCTGGAGCACTTCCTGGTGCATTATAAAAAGGGCCATGAGCCACTACTCCAGGAGCCAGAGTCGGGAGGAGGGAGATAAAGCTGCTGGGAGGAATGGAAGAAAGAAGAAGATTTGATTTGTGTTTTGCTTTTGTGTTGTGCTTGTGGGTACGGGGAAGATGCAGCCCACAGACAAAGAAAATAAATAATTATTTGTTGTGTAAGTGTGCCTCCCGTGTCTGTCTGTGTTGGGTCGGTGCTCATATAGCGCCTTTTTGTCACACATCATAAAGAAACCCTTCATGCTCAGGCTGCATGACCTCACCTATAATGGCTTGCAGAAATCATTGTCTTTGGTCTCCTTTAATGGAGAGGCAGCCATCTCTTAACAGACGGCAACTTTCCCAGCATTCAGCTGTGGTCTTCTTGCTTATAAGCAACACGCTTCAAAAGAAAGGCCACTGGTGATGCACATTGTCAGCCATCATTATCATTATGCCGTTTGAGTTAATGGCATTACAGCCCCCTACCTTGACCAGGATGGAGGTCCTGAGGAGATTTGGGCTCAATGGTGCAATCAGCACAATTGGGTGATAATCTGTAATCGTTCTTGAGCTTTCCGACTGGTATGAGATTATAGACACTTAGTGGAGAAGAAAATTGAACATGTCAAGTCAAAGAGAAACAAAACCTCACTGGGTAAAAAAGCCTCCATTTTGAAGTGATTGGTGGGACCTGTGTAACTGATACTGAGATCTCTTGTGCCTCTAAATCCCTCTATTCTCTCGTTCAAAGTGCTGCAATACTTAACAGACCTCAATTTGGTTTTCAAAGCACACCACCCCCTCATGCACCCCTCCCTCTAGCTAACTCACATCAGCCCCTTGGTTTAATGTGGCATCTCTCAGGAGCTGATTATTCATGAAGAAAACTCAACATCAGGGCCTGTAAATGAAGGAGGGAAATGACTTCCAGATTGCACTTAGCTTTGTGAAAGAGCATGTGTGTGTGTGTGTGTGTGTTTGGGATAGGAGTGCTCATTTGTCTTTTGGGTGGAGGCCGCAGTGGTCATTGCTACGTCTTAACCAGGCAGTGCTCACAATACTTCACAGTCAGTTTTCTGGACCTCTTCTATACTGTCCGGAGAACTCAACTGCTAATTCTCGAGCAGGAAGGCATCAACAGTTTTACTTAAGTCTCAGGCTTGTGGTGCCAGTCGAAAAGTATGTGAGAGGAACATAAAAAGTCGGCTGGTGGCCAAGGTCAGGTTAGACTGACATGTCAAGTGCTGATCCTCTTTGGTTGGCCTTCACCTCTGACCATCATAATCCGAGCTACTGGTTCACAAGAAATCATAGCAGGGGAAAGCATTTAATGCCAGGTACATCTGGAGTCAATCTAGATTAGGAGTTTGGCAATTCTGTAATCCTCTACTAATGCAAAAATTATTTTCTGTGAAAAATGGGCTTGCTGGGAAAGCGTTTCAGTGGTAAAAACTTCCTAAAAATGAGTTTTTAATGAGCTGGTGATCCAAGCTGGCCTACAGCAAGAAACTGTCAAAGCTCCATAAGATGGTGAGCAAGGACAGATAGCTTTGTATTATATTATATTATATTATATTATATTATATTATATTATATTATATTATATTATATTATACTAACTGTGTAAGCCTGTGCTGTAAAAAGTCCTAGAAACTATTGAAATTGTCAGAAAAAAATTGAAATGTACAGATGTCAGGTATAATTGAAAGGAACTACTCTGGTATCTCTCTCCTAGGAGGATTTGTTTTGCAGACTTGCTTGCATCGTCTGTGTATTAGCGGTGGAAGGAAAAGTAAAAGAGATACCATTTTGCAGATGTTAGCAGCTTAGCAACTTTGTCTTTCTTCAGAGGTTTCGTTTTGCTGACGTGCTCACCTCGTTTGTGTTATTAGCAGCTAAGCAAGTTTTCTGTTTCCTCGGAGGCGGAGCCCTTACCTTGACTCCACCTCACAGTTCCGGGCCAGACAGTCACACACACTTCCACGTGTAGACGTTTATATATTATACTGTAGTACTAGGGGGCTCTGCCTCCTGCTTGCTTCACTCGCCCACCCCCGGGTTTGGTTATCTGGATATACAATTTAAAGAGATTGTTACTTTCATGGGAAGTGATACATACTCTTTCTATTCTATGTTGCATCGCTTCTCTGTGATCATAAATATAAACCTGACCGAATTGTGGTTGTGGAAATTAAACTTGTTCGAGCTTTAATTGATGCAGGACCACAGATTCTCAAAGCGTATGGTCCATTATTGTGTAAATCTACGTATTGCGCATTGAATGATGCAAACGCAAAAAGGTTATTGTAGACTCGGATATTTTCCCTGTAGTGTTTGTGGATATCGCTTTCACCAAATAACAAATCTTTTATTTCTCACGGATACACCTCTTCACTGGGAGGCAACACTACTTTTCCCTGATGGCAACACAAATTAGATGATCCACAAGTCTCTGACTTAAACTTTAAAGCCTTACAATATCTACATACTTCTGAGATATCACTTATGTCCATATATTCGATCTCTTTTTTGCTGTTCTGTTATTTCACCGAGTAATAATTTCCGTTTGTTTGTACTAATGTGATCTTTACTTTCTTTTTTTTGAGCCTTTCGAATGTTACTACTTTCATATTCTTTAACTTGCGCTGCATGTGTATCGCACCAACGTTTTTGAACGTCTTTATGAAGTCTATTATTTCTGATCCCGATTGGACCTACAAGGTTTTCAATACCACTTGGTCTGGGCTAATTATTACTTTCCTTATTTTCAGAATTTGCACATAACTTTTTTTTCTTCTTCGCTTAGTTGCTGAAGTGCCATCTAGAACGTACTAAATTTTTAAGAGCAAGGAGCACATGAAGTGTGTCTGCCAAAAGCATTCCAACAACTGAGAGGTTAGATGTCCGTGATCTTGTTTTAAATTGTTTGTAAGTAGGGCGTGACGTGCAAAAGACACCGTCTTACGGGTCTTACTTCCAAAGGTTGTAAAGTCTAGTCTCACGGGACATTAAAGTGTCTTTCCGAGAAGATCACATTGCGACCCAAGATTTTTTGATTATACTAGAGAGGTTATATTATATTATATTATATTATATTATATTATATCTATGAGAAACTGGAACAGACAGAACAGAGAAGACTTTATGATCACTCCTTGCATATATAAATTCATAGAAAATTTGCCGCAGGGCATGCTGGGATCTGTAGTCCCGTGGGGCAGCCCTGTTGGGTTCTGTGGAGGCCGCCAAGGGGAACTGCTGGATTTCAAAGTCCCTACTTTCAGGGACATCCAGTTTATCCGGAAGTGCTTCCAACGGGCTATGCCTTAGCAGCAGAGGTACTCCTGAGTCACAGGTAAAAGAAGCTGCTAGATCTCAGCCTGGTAAGTCAGATCTGCATGGAAGAGGCTGAAGCTTGCCTGGAGGAGTGGAAGGGGAAGAAAAACGATTGTTATGAGATTTACAAAAATTGCCCTATAGTGTTCATTATAATGGTAATGACAGGTCCAAAACTACAATAAATGTTGGGGTGCCAACCCGGCTTTCCCCGTTTACTTATAATCAGCAAATGAAACCACGCTCAATAGTACAAATACAAACGAAAATGTCGCCCTCTGGCATTCTAAAAAATAAATAGGCTGCTTTATAGGAAGTGTTTTCAGCTTGAAAGAACTCCATCCCTTCTGCTGTCTAGTCAATGAGTGAAACCTCCTTCTGGGCAGCTGGGCTTTTATGGTCCTGGAACTGGAAGGGGGGTGGGGGGGGTGGAGGTGTCAATTGCCCTGACTAGTTGGTTTCTCTGCACTTGTGAGGCAAAGAAAAATGGCACAGTTAGCAGCCACATACCCTCTCAGCCCATGGTTATATTACACACCTGGGAGGAACTTGAATGGCGATCCTCTGAAGCGCATGCGTGACTATATATATATACAGTATATATATATATATACTGAAGGTATCATTCAGACTTAAAGTTTAGTTTTGGATGCAAAACATATGGCTACTTAATGAAAACATTTGCATTTGGGAAAGGGATAACAAGCTGTAACTTTTTTGAAGGTGTGACACCCATCTTCTCAGTAAAATGTCAAAAGAATTAGCAGAGATGCCTTCAGAATGTCTGACTAGTTCTTCTTTTTTGCTATCAGCAAGCTAACACGTAGAGTTGAATGTCAGCACTGTCTTGTTGGTTCTGTCTTCTAGTCTGAGTGTCCACCTCTATCCCTCTCTTTGTGATTGTCTCACAGTTTTCTGAGAGGACTTATTTATTCTATGTGCACATCAGTTCTCTGGCTACATCTTTAACTATTGTAACAGATTTGCCAGTAGATCCGCCAAGATAGCCTGCCACGCTTTGTGGGGCATCTGACCTATGAATGGACCTTTTAACAGAAAGCCATGGAAGATGCTCAAGTTGCCAGACCTTGCTGTTTGCTAAGGGGATCCACAAAGTCCAGCGTGACACCTACTTATGGAGACCATGGGCGAGCCACTTCAGGCTAGTGCTTACATGATGATCCTACACTTACTGAAAAGTGCTATAAAAGAATACATTCAGCTGGATTTCGTATTTAACCCCTAAGTGGGGATCAGACTTAGCTCTTCCTTGCCTTCATCTAAGCTGTGAGCACAAAGACAAGGGGAGTGTTTTAAACAGCAACATGTAGCCCTCCATGTGCTTCCCATTAAGGTGATGGTTGGTGTGAGGCTTTCCTGATCTTCCCAGCACACTTCCTCCAGTGTCGTGGTGCTCTCCTGTGCCCTCGTAAATGTCTGCTACTCTGACCTCATGGGCTTTACCTGGGCAGCTGTTATTTTTAAAGCATGCCAAGGCAGAGGAGGTTGAAGATCAAAGCACAAGCCAGAGGGGCTAGATGATGTTTGCCATGCAATCTTGCGTTTCCTGCCAAATTCACCTGCACCTTTTCTCCTCGGCCTGGCCGCCCCCCTGCCAACTTTCCCATGCTGCCTGTTTAGCGTCAGTGTGACAGCCTTGAACACATCTTCACCTTGCATTGTCTCTGGTGAGACGGCGGCCATCCTGACCTGACTTGGAGGAGAGCCTCTTGTGTGTGTATCTGTGTGTGTGTGTTCAAGAGCAATGTGCCAGTGAAGCTGAAATCAAACTCCCAGGCGCCATGGCTCCCTGTCTGATTGCACACAGAATTCTTTTCCCAAGATGTTTGGAATGCTTGTTTTTAATCAGCGAAACAAAAAGGCAAAGTGGAGTGCCTGATGCAAAGCACTAAATCAGCCCCAAGATTATGCCTTTATTCTGGGATTTGGATTCTGCCCCTCCAAAGCCTGTAAGGAGACGGGCTGCTTGAACAGTCTCATACATCACAGCTCAGAGTGGGCTACAAAGAAATTACAAATTGAGAATGGTGTGCACACTAGACATTAAACAGCTGGTCTTAGAGATGTGGGACAGGAGGGTCCACACTCTGTTGAACTGAGTATGGCTTTTTTAATTGTCCCACTGCCTGAGCCTTAGAAATGTGGACGTCCATGCAGTTAAGTATCCATTCAGCCATTTAGCTTCACAACTGCTAGTGTTGGTTTTCTCTGCACTTTTCTGGCCCCTGTACATCAGGCAAAGTTCAGCTTCTGATTCACTTCTCACACCATCCAGTTCATTCTTATCTGGGCCATTGAGGGAAATAACAGTAGATGGGATGGCAGACCACGACATCGCTGTCATTCACAAATCTATGCTCACTCATTTAAACTCAATTTTGAGTTGCCAGTTAATCTGATATGAACTTTAGGATGTGACCAAGCCTGGAATTTGACCCCAGTCTTCAAACGGGGCAGAGTGGAGTCCAGTTGGGCAGTTTTTTGTTTTTTTACGAGTAGTGGAGAAGAGCAAACATCTTCTTTTGAGGATTTAGCAAACGAAAAGACAGAACTGAAGATGGGGTCTACATGGTGTGGTTATAAAAAAAAAGCAGCAGACAGAAAAAGGTTTGGGGATGACCACCCCGTATACTGAAAAATTAGAAAATTAACAAAACACTTCTTCACGAGGTGGAGTTCAAAACCAAACTGACTCACAGGATGTGTCTGGGCTATACATATGGTGGATTAGAGGAACAGGTGGAGTTAGGGAGGCCGGAACAGGAAGTGATGTAGCAGGTAGATGGGTTCTGGGTACTGGAAGTGATGTCATCAGTACATGGAGAGGTGGTGATGTCACTGAGGGGAATGGTGTGCAGGGGAACAAGAGGAGAAAATTACACTATTTGAGCCTGTAAACCGTCTCCCATGCGCACATGTGACAATGGATTATCTTTTTATGGTAACAAAACCAAGCTTTTAATCAAAACGAAGCAAGAATTCAAAATAAAAAAAGTTCTTTACAAAGCATTCAGCCCATTTTTCACATTAAGGGGTCCTTAAGTCCAGATGCTTAGGTCATGGGTCACATGTCATGTGCATCACATGTCTAGTAACTGGGCAGCACCATAGCAACCAGACATACAACATGGCAGCGCTGGGGTATTTTCTTCCACATGCTCTTGGAATGGCTGCTCTCTGGTCTTCTATCTCCTCTTGTGCTGCTGCTATTCTGAGTATTCTCTTGTCGTCAATTATTACTTTTACATTTCTCTGCTTATTTCTTTTGTTTCTTTCATCAGACGATTATCACTCCATATTGAATTACTGTGAACATCTAAGTGGTGTCTAGGAGGAAGGGTTCGGCTAGTACCACTTCTAAAGTGTGATGGTCTTCTTTTTTTAAACTAAACATGCTAGAGTCATTGGCAAGACAAATAAATGGTGTCATACACGTACACATAGGGGAGGCTTCTATAATTGTAATCTTCCCCCGGAAAGACAGAGGGGGCTGTCGTCTAATGCTTTTATTCTTCCTCTCTCTTCAGACTGGACCACCATGACACCTCTGACATTACTTCTGGTTTCCTCCCGCCTCGACCCGTCATCTTCCTGCCGAGAACCTTTATCTCCAGAAGCAATGCCATCTTATTCTGTCTATCTTGGAGGCTTATGTCGTCACAATGTTTCATTTCTTTTTCAATGCACTGTACCTTATGTTTTATTTGAATATACAGAGATAGTTTTCATGGTGCCCTCAAAGATTTATTATCTCCCCTTGCCTCTTTATTACAATGGTTCTTCTGACATTGCAGTGTTAAATTGGGAGTGAATCAGCTCATTGGTCAAGGCCTACAACGTCTTTAAAACATCTGTTCTACAATATTAAATCGTTAATCAGTGTTGCCAGAAACTATCATGGAGGCAGAGTTTGATTAAACTTAGGTTTTGATTTGTAACGTGTTTCAGCAATTCCACATTGGTTCATTAACCAACAATAGGCTGAAATATGGTGTGCTATAAATGAACAAGTTAATAGAGGCTCGATTGTATGTCAGCTAAGATAGCTGTGTCTTTAAAAGAAGTTACAGAGGACACAAAAGACGAAAGGATGATCTGGGGGATGTGAGAAGTGATTCTGAAGTTGAACCTTGTGTGACACGTACACGCTTAAAAAATACTTTAATGGCACTTCATTAGGACGCAGTGACCAACCCTGGAATGGAAGGGAATTACAATCACTAGAGCCCTTATGCTGCCCCCTGTGTGCCAGTGTGTGACAGTACAGTCACGGTAAGAAATGTTTGCAAGTTTATTATATGATGGGGATGGTGGTAATAAGGACTCATTTTACTTTGGCCTTTATAATTGTGTTTGATTAGTTTTCCTACAGTGGGTACTTTAATCAATGGACCCGTGTGCTAGCTGCTTGTTTCATTTCAGGCTCTTTGCTGTGCAAGACACCACCTTTGAATCACAACCCTCATCTCTTTGAGCGATTGGAAGTCTTCCACGTCGGTTTTATTTGATTCAATTTGAGGGGTGGAGTGGCCACACAAGAGGAGCCGAGTCACTCTTCTTCTGCACTGTCCAGGACAGCAGGCTCATTCCTAAACTTTGTTACAACGCTTTGAAGGTAACAGAAATGAAAGAGCTCAATGTGTAACTTGTAGAAAAAAATTAAACAAACATACCACAAACAAATGAATTGTGAAATATCACAATAAAAACAAATTAATATGTGAGCATAAATAATTAAATGCTTTTTTGTTTCTTATTTCTTGATGTGCTTATTTCATTAATTTTAGTGACTCTGCACCCAATATGAAATCCGCTTTTGTCATTCGTCATTTTTACCCGTCAAAGTTCAGAAGGTGAACTCTAGTAAGTACTGCGTTTTGATTGGTGGATCTTCGGTAGAGTGTGCATCAATCATTGGCTGTCAAGTGCCACCTTTACAGGCAGACGCCACACATCAGACATGGACTCCTGATGATGAACTCAAGGCTTCTTGAATTCAGTGGCCAACTTTTTACTGTACTCGTGTTCACCGTCGACACTCACAGCTACAACTTTGAATATGCTGTGGTCACCAGAGGGTTTTGCAGCTCTCCAAATTCCCAACACACAGGCTCGGACACAAGTTTGCTGTTTATTTAGGCTTTTTATTGTGTGAAATGCTTATGAGGAAGAGTTTCCCACAGCTCAACCATATACTGATATAGCAGTAAGCACTCTCAGTCGTCTTTGTCTTCTCCGCTCTTCACAGTAAGCTTTGTCCTCCTTCTCCTCCTCCATCTCTTGGTCCCCATAATAAAATAAATAAATCACCATCTTCAGATAGTGTGAGTCTTCACATCCCTGTGGTCACTAGAACGTGGACCGGTGAAAATGGCAGTTTTCATTTCAAAGTGTATTTCAAGTTGTGTGCAGTGTCACTGAAATAAATAAAAGAGAAAATAATTCAAAACATACACCAGGAAATTTGCAAGAAAAACCTATTTTGTGACACATTTCACTTTTTATGTCCCATATCACTGTGTTCATATTTATTAATAGCTGCATATTGCATAGTTGCATATTTATGTCTGAAATATTCCTCCATACTGATATTCTGCCCAGAGTTGCCTCCAGTACTGGAGATGTGGACACCAACTGCCAAAGACCCCAAACTGGGTTAAACACAACAGGACGCTTGCTACATTTGTCTTTTTTTTGTGAATCTTTAAATATTGCTTGCCTGTGCTTTGATAATTTCTTCTTCTCACTTCTCTCCTTTGGCTAAATGGTTCCTTCCCTTCATCTCTTCTTTCATCTCAGGATAATTCCTGTTTTAGTAGGTGCTGATTGCTCCTCCTGTTGTCTTTTCCGGAGGTTAACTGGCCATAACCTACAGCCATATAAAAAAAAAAACGGAGCTAGCATGCTGCTCGGGTTCAGACACTTGGCGTATTTTACAAGAGTTCCAGCACTCTGGCCCTAACACTTTTTATAGACCCTGCACTCACAATAAAGTACAGAATGAGCTATTAAAACTCTCTAAAATGATGTATTCTTGATTTCATATTGTATCATCACTGTATTGTTTGTAAATCACTTTTTAATAATAATATTTTATTATTATTTAATGTTGGTAATATCTTATTGTGCATAATGTATCAATTAAACTTTTTCCTAGTTATACATTGTGAGTCAAGTCAAGTCAGCCACACTGAAGGGGTTTTCAACGTGCTGTACATGAAAACAGATAATTCAAATCAAAGATGGACAGACATAAATTGATGGAAAGAATTAAATCAAAACAATGAACAATTGACAAGTAACAATTAGCAGCACATAAAAACACTTAAAAGCCAGGGAGAGAAAATGTATTTTCAGTGAGGGTTTAAAAACCGGACAGGGCTGGAGCTGCTCTTATCTGAGCTGAAGTTTAGTGCCTACAAAAGCACAATCCCCCCATTTCTTTTGCCTTGATCGTAGTAAGGCCAGTAGCAACTGGTCAAATGATCTCAGGGATCAAGAAGGGACAAAAGAGACAAGGAAGTCAGAGAGATAAGCCATGGCCTGACCATGTAAACATTTAAAAGTGTGCAATCTACTGACGGCAAGCCAGTGAAGTGAAGCCAAAACAGGAGTGATGTGCTCACGCATTACGTGACCCACTTAAGAGCCGAGCAGCAGAGTTTCGGATGAACTGCAGGCGAGAGAGAAGAGTTTAGGTTATTTTACGCCCTAGGTCAAGCTTATTAGTGCACTACTGTTCAGTAGCTAACCCGTGTGACTGGGTTTTGACCCCTCTTTATGATCTGTGCCTTAATGGTGGTGCCGGCCTTGCTGACACCACTGTACAATGAGCTACAATAGTCAAGATGGGATGAAACAAGAGCATGAATAACTTTCTCCAAATCAGCAAAACAAAGAAAAACAAAGAAAACAGTGGGTCCAGATGGAGTATCACCACAACTGTTGAAGCCCTGTGTGTTGGAACTGGGGAGTCCTCTACAGCATATCTTCAACCTGAGCCTGGAACAGGGGAGAGTCCTTAGGCTTTGGAAAACATCTTGCATCACCCCAGTCTCAAAGGTATCACGTCCTCGTGAGCTGAATGACTTCAGGCCTGTCGCTCTGATATGACATGTGATGAAGACCGTGGAGTGGCTGCTGCTTCACCACCTGAGGCCACAGGTCCGCCACGCCCTCGACCCTCTGCGGTACTCATACCAGGAGAAGGTGGGAGCGGAGGATGCCATCATCTACATGCTACACCAATCCCTCTCCCACTTGGACAGAGGCGGTGGTGCTGTAAGAATTATGTTTCTGGACTTCTCTAGCGCCTTCAATACCATCCAACCTCTGCTCCTTAGGCACAAGCTGACAGAGATGGGAGTAGATTTGTACCTGGTAGCATGGATCGTGGACTATCTCAAAGACAGACCTCAGTATGTGCATCTCGGGAACTGCAGGTCTGACATTGTGGTCAGCAACACAGGAGCGCCGCAGGGGACTGTACTTTCTCCGGTACTGTTCAGCCAACATAAATCAGACTTCCAATACAACTCAGAGTCCTGCTACTTGCAAAGGTTCGCTGACACAATGCTATCGTGAGCTGCATCAGGAGTGGGCAGGAGGAGGAGTATAGGAAGCTAATCAAGGACTTTGTTAAATGGTGCGACTCAAACCACCTACAACTGAACACCAGCAACACCAAGGAGCTGGTGGTGGATTTTAGGAGACCCAGGCCCCTCATATACCCCATGATCATCAGAGGTGACTGTGCAGAGGGTACAGACCTATAAGTACCTGGGAGTGCAGCTGGATGATAAATTGGACTGGACTGCCAATACTGATGCTCTGTACAAGAAAGGTCAGAGCCGACTATACTTCCTTAGAAGGCTGGCGTCCTTCATCATCTGCAATAAGATGCTGCAGATGTTCTATCAGACGGTTGTGGTGAGCGCCCTCTTCTGCGAGGTGGTGTGCTGGAGAGGCAGCATAAAGAAGAGGGACGCCTCACGCCTGGACAAACTGGTGAGGAAGGCAGGCTCTATTGTAGGCACAGAGCAGGACAGCTTGACATCCGTGGCAGAGCGACGGGCACTGAGCAGACTCCTGTCAATCATGGAGAATCCACTGCATCCACTGTACAGGATCATCTCCAGACAGAGGAGCAGCTTCAGCGACAGACTGCTGTCACCATCCTGCTCCACTGACAGACTGAGGAGATCGTTCCTCCCCCACACTGTGTGACTCTTCAGTTCCACCCGGGGGGATAAACGTTAACATTATACAAAGTTATTGTCTGTTATACCTGCCTTGCACTCTCCAGCTTGCATTTTTTAACTTATCTATCTATCTATCTATCTATCTATCTATCTATCTATCTATCTATCTATCTATCTATCTATCTATCTATCTATCTATCTATAAAGGCTTGCTTTTTGAAATGATTCTTAACTGGAAAAAAGCATCTTCTTACAAGAGTTTATCTGCTTATGCAGTTTAAGACTATTGCCAAGGATAACACCCAGACATTTTGCAGCTGTCTTGCAATGTTTCGCTACTGGGCCTAGGCTAGTGACAGTCCTACCAGACGCACTGTATAGACTAAAAAGCGCAAATCTCAGTATGACAAAAAACAAATATAAGCAGCTGGAGAACTGATGGTGATTCCAGAATATTTCAAGTTTTTACGTAAATTTGAATAACAACAGTCATTGTGCAGAGACGTCTTCTCAGACGCAAGTCCTTTCCCAGACGCTCTGCCTTCTTGGTGGTGGCTTATTTAAGTAGGCTCAGGATGCAGAAACCGAAAAATGATCTTCTGGCTGTCATTCTTTGGGTCAGGAAGTAAAAGGAAGGAGAGACATTAGATGACAGTGCCAACCCTTGACTCGGAGTGGAATTACTAAAGGACAAGCTGTGAAGCTTAGTCCCAGATGTGTGTGTGTGGCAGTATGTAAATGAAAAACAACTTACATAATTGGTTCACTGCTGTCGGTAGAAAATCTTGGAACGTATCCCCCATGGATATGGGGGGAACTACTTCACTGTATATGTAGCAGTTTGGAGAACAGTAGAAGTAATATTAGAAGGAAAGTTAATTGAAGACCTAGGGGAAAACAGGGTTTAGAGGATCACATAAAAATAAATTTATCTGACGTATACAACTGAGAAAAATAAGGAAAAGGAGTGTCAATATGAATGGATGATAGTCCAGAAAATAGAGTGGTATTTGCATGTTTGATACTGCACCTAAAAATGATATTTATTAATATATTGCTTACCAAATCTACTTAAGAGTGGTAGCTGAGGAACAAGCACGTCTAACAGGAGCAGCTTCAACTCGTTTTGAACCGATATTCCATAACCACTAAAATAAATTACAAAGACAAACACTTGGGCAACTGTAAAGAAATCCATGTGACAGCTCGGCGCTGCTCACTGTTAACAAGCGTATCTTTTTCTGTTTTTCGTTGAATTCCGAACGTCCATTGAACACTGCTATCGCTGTTCTTTTAATGCTGTGTGCAAAAATAAATAGCTGGGATTGAAAATCAATTAAAAACAGTCAAGGTGTGGGAAATGAACAGATTAGTTTGAACTCTTTCTACCTATTTATTCGTTCGTTTTCCAAACCCACCTTAACCGATACAGGGCTGCTGGTCGAAAGCAACTTTTGAATGTTTTGGACTTACTTTTTTAAAACATCCTGTTTAATGTGTCAATGGGCCATGTGAACCGCATCCTAATGGAAGTCTCATGGCTCACACATGCGTACATACAGTAAACGTATGCGGTGAAAACTTAACAAGAGCCTCGAAAAAGTTTACAAATGAAAGGGGAGCGTTAAGCCCAGTAGCATACTGATACAATTATTTTAATCAGCTGTATTTTGAAATACTGGAGGAAATCTGCTTCAGCAAATCTGGCCAATTTGTTCCAGATTCCAAACCCCCATCTGTGGAACGAAGTGTGTTCTGTTTCGAGTTTTCGAGGTGCCTCCCTTCATTTCCAACCCTGACTTGAGTGAGCTGTTGAATCCAACATCTGAATGCCTTTCAGTGTGTTCAACAATCCCCACTGTGACTGGCCCATTCATACCACAACAGAGTCTATTTTATATAGTGCCTTTCTACCACAGCTGGAATATACCATCAGGGTGGCTTGGGTACACATTCTGCTTGCAAAAAAGTCTTTGCATATGGGGGAATAAAAAGAGGGGAAAAAAATGCTAATAATGTGAAAAGTCCATGTTTTCACTTACAGATCAGCTATCCAGCACACAGCTATCTTATCCCACTTCAATCCTCACAATTATGAAACTGTCCAGTAAGACCTTGTGACGACCAGGAAACGTATGATCTCCCCGAACCCCGACACAAAACTTTTACAGTACCACCTGTGGAAAGACAGTCCCTGGACACGGATAGACACCAGAAAGTCCAAAACACACACGTTTATTAATACACAGCACCACAATGCCTTATCACTAACAGTCTTGTCTCTTTTCTTTCTCTGACCTCCACTCCCCTCCTCACAAGCTCCGGCTCGTCTACTGGAGGGAAGCGGCCCCTTTTATAATGACCCGGATGGGCTCCAGGTGCTCCGTCTGACGACACTTCCTGCTGTGGCAGAAATGTTAGGAGAGCGCCTGGAAGCACTCCAGGTGCCCCTGGGATTTCTTCCGGCAGCACTTCCTGGTGTGGCAGAAGTGCTGCCATCCAGGGTTCCATAACTGTCCGGGTGCCCCCTGGTGGTGGCCACGTCCTCTCATAGGGATGTGCTTCCCGGCTCCATTCCAGTGGCCCCTAAGCAGACCTAGGCGGCTGCTGTCTCTTGGCCCAGGGGAGGTATCATCCCACACGTGGACCTCGTAGGGTCCCCAGCCATCTGGCACACACCTTATGCATTCAAATCATCATTCTAAATAATAAAATACAATTTCAGTCCGACCTTCCACACCTTCCACATAATCTCATCCACCTCTTCTGGTGCAGGAAAACTGGCTTCTTTTATGGAGTACTTCCAGTGTCACTGCCAGAAGCATGTCTGCTCCACAGAAGGTATACTGGTCCCCTGCAGCCCACCCCCTGGCAGAACCCAAGGACAGAGCTGTCATATGGGACTACAAATCCCAGCCTGCCCTGTGGGTATCCATATGGGAGTATCATCAGTGGGATGCTGCCATCGTGTGCACAGGAGGAAGTCATAACTCTGGGAAGTCTCCCCACCCGTCCTTCCTTCCAACCAGGCCTCTCATTCTGTCAATGATGCCAAACCAGCTTTGTTCTTCTGTTATGGCCTCCCACCCTGGGACAGGACCCGCTTCCATCCTGTTCGGGGCACCAGCACATCTCTATCATTCCAATTCGGGGTCCCTCCCTGGCACTTCCATCCTGGTTGGGGTGCCATACCATCCAGTGTGGCACTCACAACCTAAATAAAAACCTTTTGAAAGAAAAAATTGAATCCTGATTGTCTGATAAGAGTGAGCCACGATAAGAGCAGGTGTCCAGTATGTCACTTTTATGAGATTGTACATTTGATGTGCTACTGTGCTGTAGAAAGAAGAAAAAGTCCACATGGATGGACATTTAAAATGAGGGCCCTGTAGTGCTGTGAAAAGAAGAGAATGAACCAAAAGACACTGTTTTGTGGTAAAGTATACCTGTCTTCTCATTTGCTAATCTCTTAAACCAAACCAGGGTTGCCAGAACCTATCCCAGCTTGTAAGGGGCACAAGACTGGAGCAAACCCTGGATAGGGCACCAGTCCTTCACAGGGCGAGCAAACACACACACAAACATGCACTCAGGCCAATTTAGCATCACCAATCCACATAACCTGCATATTTTTGGATGGTGGGAGGAAGCTGGAGCACCCAGAGGAAATCCACACAGACACGGGGACAGCATGCACACACTATGCAGGGAGGACCTGGTGCACAAACCCTGGTCTCCTTACTGCTAGGCAGCAGAGCTACCACTGCACCACCGTGCTGCTCTGTAAACTGTACGGTATACTGCAGAATGACTTGAACAAGCCAGAAATCATGCAGTTCCGACTAATGAAACTGACCTTACAGATAGTCAGGAGAAGCCTAATATCTCCGTTTCTAGAAACTTTAGCTGTAATGTATGGTCCAATTCAGTGGATTCACCAGAATAGACATGAGCAACAATATGGTGGGTAACAGGGCCACTGCAGAAAATATGACCACCTGACAAAACCAAATGTGAACGAGGGATCTCCCTTTCTTATCTGGTCTGGTGTAAACATGCAACCCCAAAATGTGGGACAGTAAGCTCTGAGTCACGATGCATGAAGGAGATCACTGCAGATGAAGTTCATAATTATGGACAACTGCCCAGAACCCAATCACTTTCACGCCCCTGTAAAGACTCCATGCAGAGCTACCATCTATTCAACATCTGTACAGCCACCAGATGTTTGAGACAGATTTAATGGGGGTTAGAAGTTAATTGCCAGAGTTACGTTTCACAGAACAAAGGCGTACAGTGCAACCTGAATGTCTGGTTAACCAAACACTGCAGCGTGAGGAAGGAAATTGAATTACTAGAGGGAGGGTCATTAAGTGCTGCTGCTCAGGTAACAAAAAAATGTCGATTGTCAGTCAGAAGCCGAGTACAGTAGAGATCCGATTGCGGCAGTGTTTGCATGGGAACCCCCAGCACGGGTAACCCAATCTTCAATGGGGCAGACTGGAAGCCTCACCTCTGACCTCTGACCTGCTTTGCTGGCTGCTAACCAGAGCATAAAATTGGCGTGAGGGCCTTGGAGCTGACAGGCAGATGCCTTCCTCATTCAGGAGTCTCTCAGTGAGTCCATAGCCAGAAGCCCCTTCCTTTCAGCTTGGATTATTAATTTTTTAATACAAGATGACCAGAAGCGCTTTTGAATTTGACTTGTTATTTTTACAATTCTCTAGCTACCTTTAATTGAATTGACGAAAGAAAAAATAAACAGTAAATAGCATTGTGTAAAGAATTCACGTTTGCCTCAAATTTCACAATTAAATTTAACTGGCCCACGTTAACAAGCCCTTAAAACATTTTTAACAACTTAGTTGAAGTAGCCATTGAGCTTGGACATAAATGAGACATTCTACTCAGTCTCCTTCTCTGGCACTTATTGATAATGAGCCCTTATGAATCAGGCTTGGTGACAAGCCCCCCTTTGTACCCCATTTTTTAATACCAGTACGCATGCTGTCAGCTGTGTGTTATTTCAACTGGTTCATTTGAAAATTGGACCATTGATATTACATTTTTGACATTGATATTGAAGAGTGGAGACGTTCAGATCCATCTGGCGATCCTCCTGAAGCAGATCTGGGAGTTGAGAAGGTGAGGGTTAAAAATTTGTATTTAATTCTGTGTCATTCACATTAATATTTACAGACAGCTTATGAAGGCACTGACGAGGTACGGGGACTCGAGAGTGGCGTCTCTGCTGATTTAAAATGATTTTATTCCTCAGATCCTCGAAGGCAGGCAGTGAGGTGTAAAGGTTAAGCTTTGGACTTTAAACCCTAAGGCTGTTGGTTCATTTCTTGCTTGTATGACCCCCAAGTGTCATATTCTTTAGTCATTCTAGACTTGTTTTTTGCATTTTTGGATTATTTATAGGTTTATAGGTTCCTTACTGTCACACGTACAGGGTACAGTGAAATTCCTACTTGCATGTAATAATCAATCATGTCGCCACTCTGTGGTACCATAAATAGGGAGGAGAACAACCTCATTTCTCACTCTGTTTTTTTTTTTTCATTTGTCTATTTTTTATTTATTCTTGTGTGTGCCCAGATGCTTTCCTGAATGTGCTTTTCATACCATTGTCACACGCAAATGCCTGGGGAGCACCTAGACGGCCCTATCGAGGTAAGGCAGCAAACCAGAGCACCAGGGCTGAAGTGACTGATAATCACCTCTGCTCTCTTTCCCAGCACAACGGGAGATGAATCCCAGGATGGGTCGTGACATCACTTCAGGTATAACCCCAGAAATCCTGCTTCTTCCATCCGGGAGCTATTTAAGGAGTGAAGGCACTCGAAGTCGCTACTCATTTGGACCCCACTTGCTTAGCGTATGGAACTCTGTGACACAGAAGCTTCTTTTCATACAGAAGGCACTTGCCTGACTGCTTATATTTTAAAACATTTGAGCTAAACCTTCTAAATTGCGACCTGATTAAAATTAAATGTATACTTATAATGTCTGTTCCCTTCTTGTGCTTGATTACTATGTGTGTGCTTAACCTCTCCTTCAATAGATATCCCAAGATGATCAGAGCACGTATGTACATGATGTTACCGGCGGCAGCAGCAGGCAATATCAGTGTGAAATAATGCAATTCTTTTGCAAAATAAAGCAATAACTTTTTTGTTTGAGAGTCAGGCAGAACACAGGAGGAACACAATATAAAATCACATCATTTCAAAGACAAATCAAAACTAAAAGTATGATTAACATAAATGGGCAAATAATATTTGAAAAACGACAAAACCATAAAACAGGCAAAGAATAAACTTGAGTCAGGGCAGCAAGCTGGGTTAAACCGTTTTAATACTCCATCTGGGAGTACTACTGGGCTGAACCCTGGATCAAGCATATCCGCGGCCCTCTCCCTATTCATTGAACCACAATAACTCTATAAACTAATTCTGGCCTCCGCTCTTCCTTGGCACAGGGCAGCATCTGCTCCACCTTGACACTCTGTGCTGCCCTCTGTCAGATTTGGTGACTGTTTCCAGGGCTCCACCTATCTCCCTTTACCACTTTGTGGATTTATGGCCATGCATCCCTGAGAACTTCTTAGTCCCCTGCCATCTTGCATCCAGGAGGAACACAATCGCACAGGCCACAACTCTCTCTTATGTATGCTGGACCTTTGCCCGCTGTCTTTCCAGAACAGCCAGCACACATGGAGGGCATACTGTCTCCTGGCAGTGCCTCCCCTACAATTGCACCTCTATAGGTTCTTCTTTTTCCAGGACAGTATGGAATGGGCTTGGCCAACTCCGTCTACTATCCTCGCTGCCCTTTTTGAACCCCTTTGCCCCTGGCAACCCCTCTCCAGTTTCGTAGACAACTTGTCTGAGAGAGGCAGAATTCATCTAACACTATTTTTGTTCTATGCACCCGATTAGCCAAACAATATCAAGTACCATAATACGACAAACAGCAGGTTCTCTTTCTGCCACATGACCCTCTTCACTTTACTACATTGGCACTATCATGGGAGCACCACCCTCAGGCACTTTATAAAATCAGAGAGCTCTTTCCACATATTCCCAAAGTATTTGTACTGAATCATCGTGGTGTTTAAGGAAATTGAGACACTTGCACTATCCACATATTTTTTTTAATTTGTGGTGGTGCGCACACCCGGCAATGATATTTTCATGACGAAAACGAGAACTACAACTAAAAATGTTGTTTTTCGTTTTACAAGAACATGAGCTGAAATTAAAACAAACGGAGAAACTAAAACTGAATAACACTAAAAAATTAGTGATATGTGAAAGAACTAAAACGAGAACGAAAACTGAGAAAAAAGCAGCAATAACATTTTCGCTCAATCCGGTTCAGTCGTCAGAGGCGTTATTGTAGGTCGCCCTGAGCGCTCAGTTACGTTGCGCTGTTCGCTATGCGGTGATCTTGTGACTTGGGCTTAATAGAGTCACGTGGCGCAACTTCCGTAAAGGACCGCTGTTTCTTTGTTGGGCGCATTTGGCTCGTCGGGTTGAGGCAGTAAGTCAACGTGTGAATTTTGCACAGATGTTTGCAGGTAGAAAGCGGGAAAGTAGCGCGTGGAAATACTTTAATTACAACGCAGATGATAATAAAAGCAAATGTACAGTGCGAGAAGAAGAAAAGAGTCTCGGAGTGTCAGTGCAGTGCCAGCTGGATCAGTACTTAGTGGAAGTCCAGCCCTTCATACAGGGACATGCGGTCTCACCTGTCATCATGAAAAGTAAAACAACTAACAATGATAACATAAAATAAAATTGTCCACTGGCCACTGCTATAAATTTGTTTTCTGTGTTAATTCCAATAATTTTGATCATTTTATAGTCAAAATCACACAGCGCATTCCTGATAAAATATTGGGTAGAAACGCGAGGTGCGGCAGTGATGAGACAGGACGAGCCTCACCTCACCTTGAACTGCGCTACCTGTCACACAGTGGGTTGATGCATGCAATTGGCGCGTGCCTGTGCTGTCTCTCTGTACGTCACCAACATAATTTTTGCACACCCGTTTATTATACACCCTGTCTTTCCACAGTCTGGTTAATATCTTTAATGAATGTGTGTGACATATTTAGTCTTGCTGATCGGACTTAAAACCGCAGTGAAATGTCACAAGCCAAGGCAGACAGTACCGTGCACCCCTTAATGGGGCGCATGTGACCTCAACAGGTGCTTCTTGTTGCTGCTGTTCTACGCAAAGGCTCTGAGCGCCAATAAGTTAGCGATATCAGAAAGTCAAGTGCACGGCCGCGTTACGTTCATTTTAGTTTTTTGTTCCGACTGACTGCCAAAATGGAAGATTAAGACATTTTAAACTAAAGGAAAATAAAGTGGGCTTTCACAAGAAAGCGACAGAGATTTTCGTGGAGAAGGACAGGCACATGGACTTCATTAACAAATAAAGGTAAGACCATAATCGGTTTTCAATTTTATAAAAAATGTGATCAGACTAAGATAAAGATCCAATATTTAAAACTAAATTTTGACCTTAAGTAACATATTCTTTTCTTTTTCTTATTATTTTGTTAAAAAGTTTGCAATAAAATTGAATAAAGCATCAGAATTAAAAGCTTTTAAAAACAACTAAATATTTCAATTAAGATCAAAACTGAAATCCGTTTTTTTGTACACCACTCTACTCTTTAATTTGTATTGAATGAGTATAAATTGTGGAATTGCAACGACAAATTTAGAACACATGGAGGTGAGGAGCAAATGTGCTCTCTCCGCTCTCTCTCTATAAATGTATCGTTCTTTTTTAGTCATATTATGTACCTTACCTGTGTGTGTGTAAAGAATGCTGACGAGATATGAAACATAACCAGTAGTCAATGTGCATGGTGGCTGACAACTGACTAGTGAATAAGCTACTCTTTGGGGTTCATATATTTGTAAATCTGACTCTGAAGGAGTCACCAGCCATGGACCTCACCGCACGTCACCGCTTCAGTCCTGGCAGCAGAAATCGTCACCATACAGTCTGCTGGCGCCGGTGGCCGAGGACCTCGTCTGTGTATCTGCATTACAGGCGCTCGTCACGCGAGTATTTTCACCGTGTGGCTATCTGTGCAATGGACGTCGTTGCAACGTGAACAAATCTCTCGAAATGCGTGCTTGTTTCAAGCTTAACAGTAACGCGCTTGCGCAGACTGCTTTCTTGGGCTGAAACATTTGATCTTGCTGACTGGACTCATTAGGCCACTTCATCTGTTTGGTCATTGATAGTCAAGTTTAGCGGACATTATGAACTGTGAGGGTATTTTGTTGACTGAAATATATATAACTTGCATTGTAATATGTGTAGGCCAGTATTTGTGTTCTTGCAACAAAAAAAAAAATTGAACTAATATCATGTAAAAAAAGCCAGAACTAAATAAAAACAAAAATTTGAAACACAGAAGGAAATAAAAGTAAAAATTGATTTTCCATCCATCCATCCATTATCCAACCCGTTCTATCCTAACCACAGGGTCACGGGGGTCTGCTGGAGCCAATCCCAGCCAACACAGATCGCATGGCAGGAAACAAGCCCCGGGCAGGGCGCCAGCCCACCTCTGATTAATTTATTTTATAAAATAAAAACTAAAACTGCAATTGATATAAGAACTGAAATATCACTGGACTCAGCACTGCTGGGATGCACCTGTGCAATCACATCTGTAATGGAGCCAGACCTACCAGTTTGAATGCGTCATGGAGGCATGGGATATATATATATATATTTTAATCACAGCTGGAATTACTGTCCCGGCAGACACAACACACTTTTACTTGTATGCTAATGAATTCAAAAGAGCTGCGGCACTGTCGTATGACTCTGTGCTGCTAATGAAACAGCTGCAAGGCCCGCTCTTACGATTGCTTCAGATTTATAAGTACAGATTTGACGTCTATCCCTACAGACCCCCTTTTCTTCCTTCCCGGCTATGCTTTGCATCACAGATTTTTGAAAACAACTTGGACGCAAACACACTCTATGCTAAGTGGCTCTTGTTTGCCAATGCTTGTGGGAGAGATGCTGCCCTGATCTACACCACTTGGCGAATGAAGTAATTTCTGGGAACTCTTGAAGGCTTGGACAGACATGCAGGTGTTTGGGACATTTAATAAACCCCAAGGACTCTCCCAGCATTCAGTCCACCCCTTGACACCAATAACAGTAAGCAAGTCCTTGCGATGCACTAATCCAAAAGCAATGCACGATGTGTGAAAGTCTGCACCTCCTGGGATCCACTGGGTGGGTAGCTGCTATTTGAAATTGGATTAATGCACTGGGAGATGTAAACACCCCCCGGGTAAGCTTTCCTGGACAGGTGTCGACATTCAAGGTGGCAATAAACATCTCACGTGGCACATAATGCATGAAGAATGGACCCTAAACTGAAGACGGTCTGCAAAACACCAAGCAACATTAGAAGCCGAATCTGTGATATTTCTGATGGAGTGTCGTGTTTGTGTTACCTTTCGTAAAGAAGCTTATCTACAGTGGCTTTGTGCAAACAGACCTACTCGGGCAACATGAAGGAGAACAATGCCAGCCTGAAGAAAATATTTTGTTTGTGCCACCCAGACTCGGTGGCCCCCTCAAAGCCCGACTTGCACCTCCATATGGCGAGGGATGGAAATGGCCAAGTAAGGGGGTTGCCTGTTGGGGCTATGCCATCAATGATGAAGTTCCTTAGGCAGAGGAACCACAGGAACCTTGAATACAGTCAGCTAACGTGAGCGGCGGGGGAGATGGACCTTCTGTAAATCCGTCTAGGCTCATTTTAGGGAATGGCATCCGGTCAGAAAAACTTGATACAGTTTTAGAATACTGGTTTGCAGGACAAGCTTGGGAGTTCTCCAAAAATGACACAGACAATTGGCCGCGTGGTACGAGAAGTTTGCAAGACACAGCTAGGGCATTCTCTATAAGTGACAATCAAGCAAATGTCAATATAAGGATAGCCACATGGAATTTTACACCTTAACTGGGAGATCTGAAGTAGTAGAAGTTATGGTGAGGAGAAGAATTTATGCATTGTTTTTTACAGGAAGTGAGGTGGACAGGACAAAGTGCAAGGGAGCTGGGAGACGAATATACAGTACATTTGATTATTTATAGTGGTGGTGATAGCAAGCGGAATGATGCTGGTGTGATACTGAAGCCAGAGTGGCGGAAGAGTGCAGTGGTTCATGTAGTCCGACACAGTGATCGACTGATGCTGAAGGGTGAAGACTGTAATGCATGGGGAAGTGTTAAACAGGTGTTGTCTCAGCCCACTCCTCATAGACAGAGCTGGCACAAGACGAGAAAGATAAGTTTATTGAGGAGATTGAGGCTTGGGCGGCACGGTGACGTAATGGTAGCGCTGCTGCCTCGCAGTTAGGAAACCTGGGTTCACTTCCTGGGTCCTCCCTGTGTGGAGTTTGCATGTTCTCCCCATGTCTGTGTGGGTTTCCTCCCACAATCCAAAGACATGCAGGTTAGGTGTATTGCCGATCTTAAATTGTCCCTAGTGTGTGCTTGGTGTGTGGGCGTGTGTGCCCTGCCGGGAGATTTGTTCCTGCCTTGCGTCCTGTGCTCCAGCAGACCCCCGCAACCCTGTGTTAGGATATAGTGGGTTGGATAATAACTGACTGACTGACAGATCGAGGCTTTGGTTAGAGCTACAGAAGGAGTAATAATCAGGGCAGATATGAATGATCACATTGGAGCAAATGCTGATGGGTATGTTGGTGTGAATGGTGGTGTGGACGCTAAGGGTCACTGTTGCCAACCCGAAAGTGCTTCTGCTCCTCTGTTCTGCCAGCATTTCCAGATCAGATGGAGAATTCAAGTTTTTGATCTGCCTGGAAGTACTTTGGGACTTCTTGTCCTTGTGACTTGCTAGTACTTCCGGGCTAAGTGAGAACCTTGTCTCCCAATGTTTTCCCACAGCGCCCCCTGGTGACACCCACGGTACCCAGCAGGGCTGTGATAGTGAACTCCATGTCCCATGATGCCCTGTGAGAATCCGGGGCACCGCTACAGTGCAGGTAACCTGCCATCTAGCGTTTTGGGGGAGGCAGTGTTCCAAAGTAGCTGCTTTCCACCATCCTTCCAGTCGTTGGTCATCCCGGCCAGGTTGAGCTACTGGCTGTCCCTTACAGTGGGCATGGATATGGTGATAGAAATGAGGATGGAAGTACTTTTTTTCGAAATGGCACAAGGGGTGGACATGATTATCTCCAACACTTGATTCAGAAAGAGTCTGGAGCACAGAATTACCCCGGGGAGGCAGCTGTTAGACAACAATGTGTTCTCAAAAAATGGGCAGACCTCATAAAAATAAAGTTCCAGGTCCACCCTGGATCACGTGGGGGTTGCCTTCCGGGTTGTTTTGGGGGCCACGGGTACAGGGCATGGAAGCCCTACCCTGTAGGGGCCTGTCGTCACCTCCAGGAGGCGCCCCAGTGCCTTGGGGACCTGTTACCCCAGCACTTCCGCCACACCAGGAAGTGCTGGGGGGATGATTTATGACGGCGCCTGGAGAGCAGCCGGGAGGACAGCCGGCACTTCCGCCACGCTGGGGCGTGGCTAGAGGAGGAATGCCGGGAACACCTGGGGCTCATCCAGATCCTCTATAAAAGGGGCCGTCTCCATTCATTCGGGGCTAGGAGGACGAGGCAAGAGGAGCTGTGAAGGCGGCCCGAAGACTTGACAAGGCATTGTGGCCAGGACTGTGATTGGTTTGGGGACTGGAATGGGTCTTTGTGACCATTAGATAGATAGATAGATACTTTATTAATCCCAAGGGGAAATTCACATAATCCAGTATTAATTTTAAATACTGTAAAATAAACGTGTGGTGGTTTTAAGACAACATGTCCGCCTGTCTGTGTCAGGGCCAAGTTCACACTATAAAGCACAGTTAAATCCAAGGTGAACAGAGACCCAATGCAGAAATCCCAAAGGAAAGTCAAAAATCGGAGCACAGAAGTCAAAAATCCAGAGATATCAGAAAGCCCAAGCACAGCAAGCAAAAATGCGACAACTCGCCCAAATCTCCCTAGCATATTACAAATGAACCACCAGGAACTGTGGGAGACCCTCCAATTTACAGGGCGGAGAGCTGTTCCTGGAAGTGATTTGGCAGGTGGCCTTGCTTTTTGGAGGACAAAACACATGGAACAAACCCAAATCATTGAAATGCAGACACAGGCGATGCCAAATAAGCACAAATAAGCTTAATATGTACCAAAGAGCCAAAGATGAACAAAGATGACATGAAACTTGAATCTGAACCCCAACCAGGGGAGTAACGCTGGCAGAGCCATGACACCCATCCATTGATCTCATGACTGTAATTCCTACTTTGCTCTGTAATGAAATGTTGTCCTATCATTTGATTGTAACTTGTCTTTTGGTCTTAATTTCTAAAATCCAGCTCATGATACATATTACTATTACCGGCACATGATCATACAGCATGAGTGAAAGCTGTGTTTCTATTTTGCTCTCTTTTAAAAGTCGATTTTTATTTTTTCCAATTGATAGTTTTTAGTAGGGGTTTTGAGAGTAAGTTGTTTGTAAGACTTCAGATATACAAGAAACATCTGATATCAATTTATAACCGTCAAGGAGTGCTCGTCTAATTGGTCTTCTTTTTTAAAGGCTCATGAAGGAATCGGGAAACATGTTAGTCGATATAAATGAATTATCATGGACAGACTACACAAAAACTACAAGGGGGCTTTTCAGTTGTCTGGTTAGAATTGAATCAAAAGGGCACGTTGTTCATTTTATTTTAAAAATCAGTCATTGAATTACCTGATTTTTCATTAAATTAAAATTAGAGTGCATGGACCATGAGTAATATGTCGTAATCAAATATTCATCGATTCGGAGGCTCTTCTTCTGATTAGTTCATAATTCGAGAAATCTTTAAAACTGTTGTTACTTTCAGCCGTTATGTTGACTAGGTTGGCTGTCATTCAGGATAAAGAGCTTTCTAGATCTGTGTATCCAAACTGCTATCAGGCCATGCTGACTATTACGCCTGCTGTTGTTGTCTTCCATCTCCTGCTTTTCCGCGTTCTGTTCAGTAGCTAACGTGGCTGCCTCAATATCTCCAGGAGGGTGGGTTTGATTCCTGGGCCTGGTCACGGTCTGCGTGGAGGTCTACTCTCACAACCCAAAGACTCACAGTTTAGGTTACTTGTTATCTCTGAGGTGGCCCTGTGTGAAGGAGCATGCTTGGGTGGGCCCTTTGATAGACCCTGATACTGCAACCCATGGAGAGCAGGGGCAGAAAATGCTTGGATGGATAAATAGCGTGTCTGAGAACATTAAATAAAAATTAAATATGTGTAACGTTAACAGCCTTTGCTGTGGGAGGAGCTGCTTCTGCTGAAGTACAAGCCTATGGTGTGATGCTACCACCATCATGCTTTATCGCTGAAATGGTATGGTGCAGGTGATAAGTGGTGTCTGCTTTCTTCCACACAAGGTGCTTAGAGTTGAGGCCAAACAGTTGAATGTTGGTTTCATCGGACCAGAGAATCTTATTGTTCATAGTCGAACAGTCCTCTAGATGCCTTTTTGCAACGTTCAAGCAGGCCTCTATGTGTCTTACTGAGGAGAGACTTCCTTCTGGCTGCTCTGCAGTGATCGGTGAAGTGCTGCAGTGATGGTCATTTTTCTGGAAGATTCTCTCATCTACCAACAGGTTCTCTGCAGTTCAGCTACAGTGAATGTTGGGTTCTTGGACATCACTCGTACCAAGACCCCTCTCCGCCGTTTGCTCACGGTGACCAGTTTCAGGAAGAGTCGTGGTGTTTCCAAACTTCTTCCAGGTCAAGACTTAAGGCAGTCATTATGCTCTTGGGAACTTTCAGTGCTGCGGAAAATGACATGATGCCATTCCCAGCAATCCTGTATCTAAGCGCTGCAGACAAGTCCTTCAATCTCATGACTTGTTTATTTTCTATCTCAGCTGTGGGTCCTCATAATGACAAGTGTGTGCCTTTGCTAATCATGTCCAATTGATTAAATTGACCACAGTTGGATTCCCAACAAGGTACAGAAACCCAGCATGCACTTGAGACAGTTTTCAAGTATCCTAGCAAAGGGTTGGAAAACTTAAGCCAATGGGATATTTCAGTTTCGAATTTTTCAAAAATGTGCAAAAACGTCCTAAAATCTTGTGTACACTTTGTCATTCAAGGGTGCTGAGTGTTGCTTAATGAGGGAAGAAATGAATTTAAATGATTTTCACATATGGAGGCAACAGAGCAAAATGTGCAAAAAGTGCAGGGGTCTGAATACTTCCTGAAGGCACTGTGTGTTGGGCATCAATTCGAATCAAACCTCCACACAATTTACAGAGGGTCCTAAAGGCCCAGGAGAGCGTAGACCCTTTATATGTTAGAAGGATTCCAAACAGTATTGTCACCATGTAGTTATGTATAACAAATATTGTGAAACTAATGATAGGTCCTCTTGTTCCCCGTTTTAAGTGAAAATTGTAAAGAATCTTATTTTTATGCCTCATCCAATAACACAAGTTATCCATTATTGATTTTGAGCGAAAATATTTCCGACCATTGAGGGCCACTTTCATTTTTATTTTGCACACCCTCCTAAATTCATTTCTACCAATTTAATTGGTAGCATTGGGATGGCACAGTGGCATGGTAACCTAACCTTGCTTGGACTCTGCCCTGGTCCTAGCTGGGGGGGATTTCTATGTGTTGCTTGTACTGCTTCCTGACGCCTTGTGTGCCTCTGAGGTTGATTGATGGCTCTACAATGGCCCAGTGTGACTGTGGGATTGTAAGGGTCTTGTTCCAAATGTGAATACTGGTTGTTGTTATGTAATTTGTGGTTCATTTAACTCTCTGGGGAAGCAAGAGTAGTAAAACTACATGAAGGGATGCTAAGAAGAACCTGGCATTGCAGAAGAGGAGGACCAGGAGGTTAAATGAAATACTGCAAGTTAATGCTGGTAGACAGTGGAAGGAGGTACTTCATGTTCATTGGAATAGGAGTAGGTAAGCAGGGGCCTGAGGTGTGAAATGTCCAGGAGTTAGTAGTCCTCAGCTTAGAAGCAATCCAGATGGCAGGTGAGTGTTAAGAAGTGTTTAACTGGTTTGGGGAAAAAAGGCTGGGCGACTGAAGAAAGGATAAATAAAGAGAGAAAGTCGAGGGTCAGTAGAGGTGGACAGGTGCACAAGACACTCCACCATATAGACAGACGTGCCAGGACACTTTGCTACTCCTCTTATTTATCCCCTTTCTTGTGTTCTTTACTTGACTCACATTTTTATGACCTTGGAGCCCTCAGTGTTACGATTAAGAGTTTTAAACATACAGTAACAAAAATGTCTGAGGCCTTAGAACAGGCCTGGATCTTCATAAATGTGCAAGAAAGACTCACCGCAAACCAGGTAGCCCCCCGACTACTAGCTGCAGGCACCAATCCAAGCTGGCCCCAAAATAGGGAACCTGGCTTTTAAAGTTCCAAATATATTTTAAAGTTGCAAATTATAACAAATGCTTTCCTCTCCTGAGTCCTGCTTCTGGCTATTTAAGTGAGCTGAGAAGGCTCAGGAGTTGGGATCATTCCTTGATAGTGGAGTTCAGCAAATATTGTATTTCTTTGTTGGGTGTTTCTTGATTTTCGATTATTTCTGACTCATGTTTAAGGATTCTGATTTCTGGACTTTGTATTGTGATGTGGTTGTTTTGGATTGCATTCTAGGCCAATCCTTTTGAACATTTTGGCTTTTTGATCTTTTATTTGTGTGATTGTATTTCTTATTAAATAAATCTTCCATTTATAAAGATTTGCCCGTTTTATACAAGTGTTTATGGTCATCCCTCCTCTTCTGGGGTTTAAGTTATATCCTCTTTAATAAAACCCCTGTGTGCGTCCAGGTGTCCATGTGTGTGTGTGTGTCTTCTGGTGAAGTGCGCATGCATGGGGCCACACTGCATGTGTTCAGTCTCTTCCTGTGCATTCCCTGTGCGGAGAGAGAGAGACAGACACACACACACACAGGCGCCTGTGAGACAGACACACACACACACACACAGGCGAGAGAGACAGACACACACACACACAGGCGCCTGTGAGACAGACACACACACGAGACAGACAGACACACACACACACACACACACACACAGGCGAGAGAGACACACAGACACAGAGGCGCGGGCTTAAGAGAGACACACACACACACACGCAGGCCCGCGTGCATTGTTGCAATGTTACTTTTCTTGGTTGTTTATTAAATTACGGATTTTTCAAATGTTAATTTTATTCCCTGTGCTTAAAACTCATTAAAAAAAAGTGTTTTTAGCGAGCGGTTCGTAGCGCTATAGCGCGAACTCTTGCAGTGTTAGTTTTCTCTGTTGTTCAAGATTTTCTTAGTGTTATTCAATGTTTTTACATTTTGTTTACTATTACACTGTGCATTCAATGGTATAATTGACTATATTTGTACTTAAAAACGTAAAAAAAATATATATTTACATACAGTTCATACGGTCTGGAACGGATTAATTGTATTTACATACAATCCTATGGGGGAAAATTACTTCGGTTCACAACCAAATCGGTTTACGACCAGAGTTTTGGAACGAATTATGGTCGTGAACCGAGGTTCCACTGTATTACTGTCAGACAAAACTACAGGCATTTTATGGAAATACAAACCAGTATTACTGAGAGAGAAAATTAAAGGCACGCAATACAGTGACGCATATTACAGCCACATACAAGGTCCCTTGCCATTTAATATAGACTGTTCCTACTAATGTTTATGCACGACTGTTCTAGCGCCCATTATTGTAACGGGCTTAATGTCTAGTTTCTGAATATTTTGAGTTCTTTAACCAGTTCCCCATTTTTGAGGCCTGCTGTCGTTAAAGCCAGCAGGTAGTAAATGGGGCCTGGCTGGGTTAGGGTGTACCTCTTTTGGATAGGATAGTAAAGACCCCGCCCTGCCTTGTGTGGAGCTTTTGTAGGCCTCATACTCCTTTTGCTTTTGGGGAAAACGCCACATTATGAAAGCCAGAAGGAGGACCACAAGGCTGTGGACCCACCTCTTTGGGCTCCATCCACAAAGTGCATGGGATTGCCGCACATTAAAAGACAATTAAAGTATGTAATATAACAAACAATAGTGATAGACATAACACTAAAATATCCATCCATTGCTTTATACTGATCAGGGTCATGGGGAAGCTGGAGCACCAGTCCATCACCGGGCGAACACACGAATATGGGCCAATTTAGTATCAGCAGTCCATCCAACCAGCACGTCTTTGGATTGTGGGAAGAAAATGCAGAAGCCCCACACAGACATGCAGGGTGGAACCAGGACATGAAACCTGGTCTCCTAACTATGAGGGGGCAGTTCTACCACTGCGCCACTGTGTCGCCCGCACTACAACATGAAGAATAAGAATTTAAAACTGACAAACTAAGCCAGAGAGAAACCCCTGAGTGTAACATAACATCTAGCTTTCATTCTGTTTTTGGCAATGGCTCCGGAGTGTCCCTTATGGTACATAGCTGGAAATTGGGATTTGCTTAGTCACTGAGTTTAGGGTCTGAACAATTATATTTTTGATACTTCAGATCAAATGCAATTTTTTTCATGTTCCCAAACCAAATTTTATTTTTATAGTTTTAATGACACAAAGAGTTAGCTACCTTCACAGAGTCTGTGCTTAAGGCCTGTGACTGGAGCTGGAGATCATTTATTGATGAATGATCCGTCGTCAGTCTCATTCCAAAATAAACCTAGAATAGAGCTCGGGCTCAAGCTAAGAAGATAAAATGCACCGTGCGGTACAAGCCGTGTCCTGATAATAACTCAGAAACACCATTTTTCCAGGCTGATGGTGGGCCCGTGAGTGACTGAGATCTGAGATGAACTGACATCCCATCTGGTGATGGTTTATACTGCGATTCACTCTAACTGCCTGGTAACATGTAGCTGTGAAAGCAGATTAAGGAAATGGGTGGACAAAGGCTTATCCTGCTGTGGTGAAGTAACAACAGTGCTTGGAGAGGTTTAGGTCAAATGAAGAATATGTTGGAATTGCAACAAGAATTTTCCTTTGATTTTCAAACTGTCCATAATTTAAAAAGTAAAACAAGGCCTGTTTTTGGTTCTTCCCGATAAGATCAGTTAATGATGGAACTGTTTGCTTATTTAGAGTGACATTTCACAGTTTGTGCTAATCAAGTCAAATACCTCATTGCTGTTTGCCCAGAGCCATTAGTTTATCGTGAAACATTTCTGCTGCCTGCTTCTAGACCAGCGAAGGGAGTTGAGAAACAAATGAAGTAATGGCCAGCCTCAAGTATCAATTAACACAAAAACTTGTGAAAAGTGAAGGTGCTGTGTTATACAGAGGGGCCTTTGCCTATCACTGTTCTTCTTATCGTTTGCGCCCACTTCATTCCAGATGGTATTTAAATGAAAACCTGATTTGCCAGCTTGTCATAAGCACTTATGAAAGTGGGGGTCCTCCTTCTCGTGAGGGGCGAGGAGAATGTAAACAACAGAGGAAAGTGAAGTCGTAGACAGGGAAGCAAAACAGTTCAACTCTGGCTGGGGGCCGTGTCCTGTTTGTTTTCACTCCGTGCTGCCCGTCTTGAACAGCTGAAACGGCAGAATCTTGGTGGCCTGTAAATGCGATTTTTGAGGAGTTGACAGCAGACTTCGTCATTCCCTGGAATGTCACTGCCATTGGGGCGCCACATCAGTGCGGAGTTTGTTAATGACTGGGCGCCTCCCTTGTTTGTCATAAACTAACAGAGCAAGCAATAAATCAAAACATGTGATAAAGTAGTGGAAGTGAGCAGCTCAGGAAATGTGACTTCTTTAGCCAGTACCATATGATAAAACAAATGGAGAAGGAGACCATCACGTGAAGTCAGGTGTACGCTAAAAGTCTCCGGTTCAACCTGACATTCTGACTCAGCTCTGTGTGACCCAAAAAAATCTGAAATGAGAACAGTATCAGCAAAATAAATACATGCACATAGTAAATGAAGAAAATGACAAGAAAACCTTACTAATGGTACGTAGTCTGTGTCTTCATACGAAATGTCAAGAGGACCTACTATACTTATAAAAATATTCAACTCTTGGAGAGTTTCACATTTTATTGTTTTACATTTTGAATGACAATGGATGTAATTTGGCTTTGTTGACGCTGGCCCTTAACTCTTTTAGGGCGGGTGTCGACTTTTGTCGACAGGAGGGGCTGAGGGCGGATGTCGACAAAAGTCGACATCCAGGGATAGAGGCGACAATCAGCTGTTAATGGCGACAAAACCCATTGTCACGTCACAGGCATTCCCTCTCTGCTTGGAGGACTGTTAATCTCGTTGGCTCAGCAACTAATCCTTGCGTCAGCGCGAGTTGCGATATGTAAACAAATAGAAACAAAGGCAAGATGGCATCAACATCTCATGCGGGAGCGAAGCGATCTCAAAAAGAAAATACTCGGCGAAGAAACTTTGCGATTATCGAGTCGGACTCTGATTTGTCAGATTCCGATTTCTTTGATAGTGATCAGGAGATCGAGGAAGAAATTGCGGAGCAGGCATCAGCCGATCGGAGACCAGCCGATGCCACGCAGCTGCTCGGCTGGCAGCTGAGCGCTTTCGCTGTCGGTGCACCTACGGCAAGGTTCGCTTGGGAGGAATACCCAGACATTGATCCTTGGGAGCCGAACTGGCTACCGGACTTTACAAAAAGGCACGGCTTGCTGCTGGACACCACCGATCACACGCCGCTGGACTATTTCAGGCTGTTTTTTCCTGAGGCAGTTTTTCAACTGATAGCGGATGAGACGAACAGGTACGCACAGCAATTTTTTGAATCGCGGGAGGCGCTTGCTCCGCATTCTCGTTTTTCGAAGTGGAAACCCACAACCAAAGACGAGATCAAGGGCTTTGTGGCATTGCAGATAGAGATGGGACTGGACTGGCGATATAATTTCAGGGAGCACTGGTCCAAACGTACTTTGTCACCTGGTGGCTTTGGACAGGTTATGCCCGTGATCGATGCGTGCTGCTGCAAAGCTTCATTCACTTTTGTGATAACAAGAAGCAAATCCCGAGGGGTGAGCAGGGCTATAACCCGATGTATAAAGTTCAGCCCCTGCTTGACATAGTGGAGCCAACTTATAAACAATTTTATCAGCCTGGCCGTGATTTGTCTGTGGATGAGTCAATGATAAAATATAAGGGACGGCTTTGTCCAAGTGAAAACAGGTCTCCACAAAGTGGTCTAAGTTACTTACAAAAGTAAAAAATAATCGATCACATTGGTATTCACCCTCTTTAACTCATCAGTCTCATCATCATCATTATTATCTGGAAAGTCCAGCTTGTGTTGAGTGAGCATGGTAGCCTAACTTACACCATGAAGACAAACAAATACTCCAAGCAATGATTGAAAAGCACCAATCAAGGCGTTGACACAAGAAAATCTCAGAGTCACTGAATATCCCATGGAGACCAGTAAATCAGTCACAAAGACATAGAAAGAGTATGGTGGAGCTGAAAATCTGCTAGAGCAGGCCGTCCACCTAAACTGATCGTTCATGCAAGAAGACAAGAGATGGAGGCCACCAAGAGAACTCTGTAAAGAGTTACTAGCTACTTTAGATGTGATTGGATAGACTGTGCAAACAACAGCTGCTGCCTGGGTGCTTCACCAGTCAGGGCATTATGGGAGAGTGGCAGAGACTCTGTTAAAAAAAATACATGTGATGTCTCTTGCTAGAAGGCAAATGGGAGACTCTGACATCAGCTGGAAGAACGGTCTATGGTCTGTTGAGACAAAAGTTGAGCTTTTTGGCCATACACCTAACAATACCATGTTTCAACACTGCTCATTATCAAAAACACACCACCTCTACTGAGAAGCATGATGGTGGCAGCATCATGTTGTTGAGATGCTTCTCTGCAGCAGGCCCTGGAAGGCTTGCAGGAGTAAAGAAACAGTGAAATCCTGGAGGAAAACCTGGTGTATTGTACAAGAAGCCTGCACCTTGGAAGAAGGTTTGCTTGCCAGCATGTCAACGACCTCAACCATAAAGCCAGAGTCTCACAGGAATGGCTTGAAAACAACAACATCAATGTTGTGGAGTGGCCGAGTCAGAGTCTGGATCTCAATCCAAATGAGAATTTGTGGCTGGAACTGAAAAGGCTCTTCAACACACAATCTCTGTGCAACCTGACAGAGCTTAAGCAGTTTTACAAAGCAGAATGGGGGGGAAAATGAAAGGGTGTGGAGGTACAAAGCTGATAGAAACCTGAGCATACACACTCAAATCTGTCATGGCTGCCAAAGCTGTATCTACTAGACTTGAAGGGGGCCAATACTTATATGATCAGTTTCTTTTGTGTTTGTAATTACTTAAGTTCACTTTGCAGACATCTGTTTTCACTTTGACATAAAAGAGTCTTTTTGTGTTGATCAGCATCCAAAAAGCCAAGTTAAATCCACTGTGATTAATGATATTCAACACTTTTTGAACACTTAGTCGCGTTTTCACCAGAAGACTGTCAGAAGGAAAGGCAAGACTATTTGGTGATCTGAATCCGCTCTTCAGATTTTTTTATTAACACAGTAGATAGATAGATAGATACTTTATTAATCCCAAAGGGAAATTCACAAGTAGTAAAAAGTGTCCAGGGAACGAGTCCACATAAAAGAAAGTGGTAGGAGTGATCAGTGAAATAGAGAAAAATAGAGAAAATGGTAGAGAGATAAAGTCATACACAGAGTTGCTGGAAAGGCTGCCACTCGCGGCGGCGCCTGAGTTATCAGTCTACAATCAAGTATCTAATCAGTACACAATCAAGCAGTAGATTGTATACAACAAACTACTTTAAAATCGATCTAGAAAGAGCAACAATCATGACTAATGGGTTTGGAGTGATTGTGGCTGTCTGATAAATATTGAAAGATTTTTGTCCAGAATGCTGTTAATTTGGTACCCTCCCTAAACATATGGCCTAGTGAGGCTGGAGCTTGATTGCAACAGTCGCTGGATGGATCTTGCCCTGGGTACATTTTAGGCAATTTTAAATGAGATAAGTGCGACTGATGAAAGATTTTAAGTTGAATTATTGAGTGCTTGGCACATATAGAAGTCGAGTGTATTCTATATTATGGCTAACTCACACTCACGCTCCTCTTCCGAGACATTCATTTTCCCATCGCTCCCTAGGATCGCTGAAGAATAGATACTTTGAGATACTGTCTGACTTTTCAAGGTGCACCAGTATTGGTCAGGTTGTGGAAAGTTCAGTAGGTTTCTTCTAACAAAATTTTGAATTTGAAAATAGTGGCAAAATGGTGTCGCTGGAAAGTTAAGTGCATAAAATGTAAATAATGGTACCTATATACAGTTCTCGAAATGTCTCAGTCCCATAGGTTAAATACTGGGTAGGTTTGAGGAAGGCTGAAAAAGGAAATTATTGTATAGAGGAGCAACAGATAAGAGATCCTCTGAGTTGAAGCGCGTCCTGCACACTGGTTCTATATTCTAAGTGATTGGTGGGCAACTTGATTATTAGTATATTGATTAAAATTAGTATTTACTGGAGCACAAAGCAGAGCAGATAAAGAAGAGATACAGCAAAACTGGATTTCCATTGCTGACTAAATTCATTAATTGCTCTTCACAATTTTTGAGGGCATTTAATAAAGTGTATCAACTTAAATACTAAAACATGAACTCAAGGACACAGAGTGGGGAATCGGAAGAATGATTGTCATGGAGTCCTCAGAAAGTGCTTACAGCAGAAGAGGCTCTCATCACCGCAAACAATGGTGTTGAGCCAGAATCTTAGGCTGCATCCCCACTACTGCGTTTTCAGTTAAATGAAAACCATCTCACTCCATACTTGGGTTTCCTCAGAATTTACACTAGTATCTCTGTCCATACTGAAATGACTTAAAACGCATGTGATGTAGACGTTCACTGGGCATTCGCGCATCAGAGGAAAATCCCTAAAGGTGCCAGCCAGGGGATTAATCATAAAACTGTATTGACCGGTATGTTATTTGCCTTTGGCGCATGTATGCCGCATTCAAAATGTAGAAATTTAGATGCATACAGGTGAGCAATGCAACAAACGCCATGCAAGCCAACTCCTCTATGTCTCCTCGGTTGTAGAGTATGGTTTACTTCCATGAAAGATGACCAGTCGGG
The DNA here is from genome assembly GCF_016835505.1 of Polypterus senegalus. Taxonomy (NCBI): domain Eukaryota; kingdom Metazoa; phylum Chordata; class Cladistia; order Polypteriformes; family Polypteridae; genus Polypterus; species Polypterus senegalus. The sequence continues at coordinate 52,184,313 of NC_053165.1, read as the reverse complement.
GAATGGGACATTGTAATGAGTAGTGTCTAATCAGTGCCCAAGGGTCAACAGCATGAACCAATCAGAATATGATTAAAGTCTGCATTTTTAAAAGTCTCCATTTTTAGAAGTATATGGCTCTGGAGAACATTTTCAAAAGTCTCTGTTTTTGGAGGTGAAAAATGCTGTGGTAATGTGGAGGAAAGTGGAGACTAATGTCTGTGTTTTTAAATGAAAAGGCAGTAGTGTGGACGTGACCTAAGCAAATGTGAAGTGATCTGAAAAACAATATTAATTTCAGGTAAACATTCATTTGCAGATTTAGTGTCAGTGTATGAGGATTTGTGAGTAGGCCTGGTGATGGACTAGCGCTTTGTCCACGGTTAGCTCCTTCCTCACCAGGGTCATCAGTGATCTCCCCACATGTCCCTGAAATGGATTAAGCAGGTCTGAGAATGTAATTGACTCATAATGCCAACTTATCAGGATGTCAAAGATGGACGAGCAGATGCACATTTATGATTGTCTCTGACCCTTTCCATGCATTGTGCCATAATTATAACGGTGATAGTTGTGCAGTAGTTACCCCCTCTAGCCCACAGTTTCAGGATGCTCGGTTTATCTGTCAGTCTTGCACATTCTCCAAGTCTCTCAAGTCCCCTGCCACATCTCAAAGTACTGTGTGTTTGATTAACTTGCCCAGTTTGAATAATTGTATGTGTGTACGTTTGTGTGTTTGTGTTTGAATGCCCCCAGAAATAACTGGCACCCCTGATGCTGCCAGGGTAGGCTTCTCGACCTCATGACCTTAAATTGAATTAACTCAATGGAGAATATTATGTTGTGTAGATTATACATAGGTACATAGGAGGTGGTGATCAAAAATCTACGACGTCAAGCAATATCAGTGTAAAGAAGATGGCGAAAGAAAACTCACATTGAAGGACTTTCTGAGGCTGTTGACTGGCAGAGGAATAACTCACTAATAATGGCAGGTTCTGTCTGTAATTCTAATCGACAAACTGGTTGAGCCATTGCCATGAGAACCCACGGATGAACCTGAGCACCAGTGGTCTTCTGAGTTGGACTAGAGTGCCGCTTTGGGTGGAGATAACAGTCCAGCTCCTTGGTTGGGTATCCAATATCGAGGAGACCCAAATAATAGCTACAAGCACTAACCGTTCTGAAAGTAACCCACCCCATGTGATTTAACTCTACTGCCAATGAAATCCGGTGCCTCAGGGAATTTTCTAACTGTCTGCTCGGTTTTTATTTTTGGAGGAAGACTTCCTTAAGTAGCAGCCGGACGCATCTGTCAGTCTTCCTTGACTTTTATTTCAATCTTTCTGATTAGGTTAATGCATACCAGCAGTTTTGCTCTTTTTATAATTTCATGTGTATGCCTTCTAATCTGGTGGTGTACCAAGCCAGACAGATTTGTCTTCCCTGCTGTGTTGCTGATTATAAGATGTTGTATTTGGATGGAAGCCATCAGTAAAAACGAACTTGTCCATCTTGGAGATTGATTCTAAAAAGTAAAACTGGTATGGAATTAATGTGCCTGAAGGTGAATAGAAGAATGAGTGAAGGTCAACGGATGAAGGGAAAGGGACAGCAGGCATGGAAAAGGTGCTGTTCTCCTACCTATGGGGAAGACACCAGGAAATACTTGGGAGCCTCTGAATCCAAATATGTCCAATGATAAAATGATTTTGCTAAACTGCACAACCTTACATGATACGGTAGAATGACGGCTAGCTGAGGTCTCCAGGACTGTCACTGTGGTGGACTTTGTCTTCTGACTTTGTGTTGTAACTGACCATGAGGTTTATTTTCTCCCAGCATGCTAGTGACTTTCTCAAAGAAATAGTAATGGACATGTATTGTTAGGATCCGTTTATGTTAATCAGTTTAAAAAAGCTTTGTTTCTAACAAAATCTGTATTTGATGTAGTCTCTAAAATTTGCAATTCGTCTTTCTTCTGTAAACTTGTTACAGCGCCAGTACTCACTCCAGAGCACTGGATAAGTGGCGAGTAAACAGAAGTTGTTGAGAGGCTTTACCAATGGTACAGTGGTGTCAGCTGATGTCAAGCACATCCTCAACTATGTGTGATGAACGATGCTGATGGGACAAAGTGCAAAGTTAGGTACTGACTAGCGAGATGGTGCAGAGGACATTGAGAAGTTCTACTGTTTGGAGCAGGTGGCCTGCTGACCGGTGAAGGACTGGCAGTGATAATGTGATGGGCTCTAGAGTGCAAGAAAACAAGCCATTGGAACTCAATAGAGCTCCTTTCATCCAAGGGACCATTATGAGAAGTGACATCTCGCATACACTTGGACACTTGTTAAACGTTAACCTGAGTGCTTCAACACTCTACCTTCCAGCAATCATCTGTTGATTCCAGGCCATGACAACATTATGGAGGACTTCACCACTTTAAGTTCACTACCCTCTGGGTGTTATGCTCTGACAAGGGTAATGAGCAAGTAAGGTAGGGAATAATTAGACTGGGGAATGTGACGGTCTAGTTCAGCTCCTCGTTATTTGGGCAGCTTGAACACGGAACCATTGATAACCTACCTGAGGATGAGCCGGGCAAATGAGGACACACATAGTCAGCAAGAGGTGGTGTAAATTTTTATAGTGCTTTTAATTACAAAAATAAGCAAGTAAAGTGTCCAATGTGCAGCTGAGATATCTTGAATAAATGAATAATCCATAAAAATTTGCCAGCTGGAGGTTAAAATGTTTATAAATAATCCATTAAAAGGAGGTTACAACATATGGCAGAAAACAATTCTAAAAACTCATGATCCCAGGTGCATCTTCCTAAAAATCGACTTGGCTTATCCAAGATGGCTGCAGGCAGAGGAAACGCACCACGGACTGGCACAGTCACCGTGTAAAATCCAAGCTTGGGCCTTCAACTCCTTCAAAATGGTTCAACTGTAAAGACAACAGTCAGTTATATCCTGATGTTAAATTAAGTGATGTACCATTTGGTTGTGATAATCCACGTCAAATTCTTTTTGGTGCAGTGATGGGTGAGGTGATTCCCTTGTGAGAGCTTGATGTAGGTCTCCTAGAGAGCTGGTCAGAGACCACTGCACTCTTTCCAAGCTCACTTGCTCTCTCACGGTGTATTTTTTCCAAAATGACTGACTGATATATTGCAACCAGCTCCAGTGGCAGCTGTGACACGCTTTTTGACGGGTAAACATTCTTGAAATCACACGTCTCTTCTTCTCAGCAGCCAGAAAGCTTGCAGTCTTTTGCAGATGTAAAAAGATGTGAGGCAACGCATGTGGAGATCTGGCACCAGTAGCGGTCACTGAGCATTTTATCTCACCAGTCTTGATTCAGATCACACATCCAGACTGACCGCAACACACTTGTGGCTTTGGCTACAGCAGCCACGTCTGCAGCATTATACAGTGGCCTCTGCCTCTCATGTCATCTCTTAATAATATGCTACAAACCACTTCTTCCATGGGGCCTTCACTATCTGTAAAAATGCCTGGTGTACAAGTCATGCCTGCCATGTTGAACCCCACAGCAGAGGAGATAGTCTTTTACAAGGAAAATTGGAATTGGACTTGTATCTTTCCTGTAAAGAAGGATTTAAAGTTTCTAGTGCCAGGGTTCTCAACCTTTTCAACCTCAAGGCCCACCTATATGGGATTTCAAGGTGTCTGGGCCCATCTGAAAAAAAGCTCACATAGTTGTCTCTTCTTATTATTTATTAAAGTGTTGATATATTTCAGAGAAAATAAGTACTGAGTACAATACAAGTGAAATGTAGCTATGTGTCTCTGACTCCACCTGGAGGCAACCCCTACTGCTTTGTGGGCACTCAAGTCAAGCTGGGAAAGAAAAGAAAGAGTCCCGGGAGAGACGCGATGTGTCCATTTCCTTCCTGCTCCTTCTCAGCTGCACTTCGGAGGCTCAATCATTTAAATCTTTCCATTCAACGCAAACCATCACACCAAAATGTTTTTTTCCAGTCAAGGGTATCCTTAGTGAAGTGATTATTATAGCATTGAAAACATTCCAGTGTAGTTGTTCTGTTTGGAAGCACACCACTAAATAGTCTTAATGAAACTACTGCACCCGCAGAACCACACAAAAACAAGCAGAAAGGATACATTGGTGATTGCAATGGACTCGTCCAATTGTAGAGAAATCTTTGGGCTAACTTTACTTCTTTGCATAATTTGGCTGTGTATGTCTGAGCCCATCTCAGAAATTCACGTACTTGCGGTGTCATTTGAGAGTGCTTTTGTCAGTAGCTTCTTTGTAGATGCCCCTCTGATCATCACCACACACCAATGGCTACTCACAGCACTAATGGTATGTTTGAAGGAAAACAATCCCTGTCCACTCTGAAATGCCTGAAAACACGTGAGGCGTAGACCTTCACCTCTATAGGCTTTCGTGCATTGGTAGAAAAAATCCTTGAATGGACTGCGTGTAGTGAAAATTTGACAACCCAGTGAAAATTCAATTCTCTTGCACTTTTTCAAAAGTATCGGCATGTCATGTAGGTCTATGATAATGTGTTCACAGCACAGAAAAGAAAGCCATTTTTTAAGGAACCACAACGACTAGTTAAATGGTGTAGTCTTCAGAACTGTCATCGGTAGTCTTGTCTTTAAGGAAAACCCCTCAGATGTTAAAGTGACACTTAAAATAAAAAGGTGATCAGCTTGATATTCATTCATGACAGGATAAGCCGTGCAAAGTGATCAGAGTGCATCTTGTGCCAAACAACATTTGCAAAACTAACTCAATATGGAAGATAAATACATAAATGAATGCCCCCGTGTGTTTACATCTTTGTTTTATTGCATTGTGCTTTTGTGTCTCTCAGTTCTGTAATTTTGTGGGATCGTCTGCATTTTACACCCGTCCGCTTTGTTAAGTGTCTTGTTATTAATTTTGCTGCAGAAAGCTCTGTTCCTTATAGAATGGCAACAGGATTTATCACAGACCCGTTGCAATTGGTAAATCAATTGCTTTTTATGCATGTGCGCAGAATTCAAACTGTACAAAAAGCTATTTAGTTGTATGCAGGTAAGCAACTCCTCTCTGTCTGCTGTGCCAGAGTATGTTTTTCTTCCTTGAAGGCTGACCAATCAGGGAATGCGACCTTGAAATAACCAGTATCCAATCAGAGAAGGGCCATCTAACAGGCACGAACCAACTAGAGTATGATACAGTAGGTCGGTGTTTTCAGAAATCTTTGTTTTTGCCCATCCAGTTTGAACTGCTGCAAAGTCATTTTCAGAAATCTCCGGCTATGGAGAGCGTTTTCAGAAGTGTTTGTTTTGGTCCATTGAAAACATAGAGGCGGCGTGGACAAAAGGTGGAAACCAAGACAAGTGTCTCCATTTTTTAAATGCAAGCATAGCAGTGTGCATATAGATTTAGACTGTGCTGTTGTCCGTTTCTGAAGTTGTAGTTCTTATTTTTTGCTTTGTAAGTACTCTTCTGGCTTTCCAGCAACTTTGTTTTGAGATGTTGCTTCAGTTTTGAGGATTGTAGTGCTTCGTTAAAAAGTGCCAGTCCTCACTCTGAACACACCGGCCCTTTGGATCAGTGTCGTCACCTCGCCTGACAAATCTGTATTTAATGAACTCTGGATTATATTTTCAGGAGAATGTAGACTATTTTTGAAAATCGACAGTTATTTCCTTACACCTCAAAAACTTCTCCCTGTCTGAGCCAACCTCACAAGATACCTGTTGTCACAAGAACGAGACATGGACAGATAAAGAGTTGGGGCAGCCACCCGTATAATGTGGTATCCTGGCTGCAAAAGGTCGTTTTATCAAATAATCAGCACTGAAGTGCATTCAACTGAGTCCAGAACAAGACTGAGGAAACAAAGGAAAAGGGGCAGGTTTTAAAGGGGGAGACAGGAAGTGAGGTCATATGGATCTGGCACGTGGTCTTCCACCATTGGTTCATAGCCAGACGTGACATCAGAGGGACTGGAGCTGGTGTGGCCGACTTCCATTGGCTCAGTCCCGGAAGTGATGTCAGGAGAGCCAGGTGAAATCCCCCGGGGATGGTCTACAGGCAAGGGAGAAAAAGAGTCAGTGCACTCTGCCACACCCCGGCATGCCTCCGAACTGCCTTCACTCAAGCCCTTTAGCTGCCTCCCATGCGCACGTGTGTGACACTGTAAATCTCATTAACGTATTACAAAACATTGTCTCAAATTGGTAATGTTTAGCACAGTAATAATTATGAAAACAGCAGAGGGGAGAGAATTTAGAATTTTTACATTTCGTATGATTATATTTCTTTAGTAAATATATCTTTCATATGCATTTTTTTTACATTGGGGTCTCAATGCAGACCACTAGAGGGCGTTTACGGCCGACATATGGGATGTGGACCAGGGGTTGAGAAACGTTGTAGTGCAAGCGCAAGACATATACATGTATACCATTGGGATATTAGTGCCTGGTGTAAGCAGGGTATTTACGACGTGTTTAATCATGTGGTGTAAATCATCATCAAAGGAACGTAACCAAGAAGTCAGTTGCTTATTATCGATCGTATCGCTTGTTGGCACAAGCCTATCGTTTGCCGAGTTTCGTTTAATTTTCATTAGCATTTTAAAAAAATGACAGCAAGCTTTTAAATATTTTTGTATGAACTGAGTGACCGATCGATAGTGTTCTGGCAGCCGGAATAGCACATCAACAGAATGAAGTGGAACGGTGTGACGTCACAGGCTCTGAAAGCTTCCATTGCATATAAACACAGGAATCCACTTCCTTTATTTGTACTTCAGTACATCCAAGTACCTCCAAGGCTAAGACGCGTTGATGAGGCCAGGGCCTGTCCACGGCCATCATGTTTGTCTATATGTTAAAGTGACATTGCAAAGAAACCACCCAGGGTGCTGAGAGACCTTTGGTGTGTGGTCAGGACTGCAAGAGCTGCAGAGGTCAGAGGTTACTGGCAGCCATACATGTGTCTGTCAGGTCATCTTGATGCAAAGATTTACTTGGACACTAACTTACATGTTGTCTCTTTATCTGCCGCTTCACATTTTGTTTTGTTACTTCCCAGGCTGTAGCCACACAACTGAATCCACTAATTCTGTGTAGATGTGCGAGATTAGAGACTCGTCTCATTTTCTTTCCTGTCTGGCTGATGGTGCTGCACTGCAAAGCAGTAGCTCTCTTTTATTAGCATGCCATTATTTCTATATTTTATTTGAACTATATTCATTTGCTAATTTTGGATACTTATTACTACGTTTATGCTCTGCTTTTTCATATTTCTATTTCATGTTTAAATCTATATGGATGTTTATCGTCAAATAATGATGTCAGAATGATCTGATACTAATTGAGACAGACCAGGCCCCAACATCATGCTGTATCATTCATTTTTTTGTAATACAAATGGTGGGTGAACTTCCATGTTTCACAAATTAATAGCAGCATGGGACCTGACATTATTAGGTAGGTAAATTAATGTTAATGTTACAGAAGTCTGCTCACATGTAGAAAAAATTCTGGTACGGCCCCACCACAATTGTTCATGTCAGAAACGCCATTGGCTTCTTTGTCTTATACAGGAGTATATCAGGTTGGCTGATTTGTATTTGTTTATTAAATAAAATGGAGTTATGGGTATTACAACATGCTTGTTTCTCATGTTGGTTAGATATTCACGTTAGAATTTCACGACCATGGAGATGCTAAGATGATTCACACAGCCTGAAGACAGCCTTGACCCGGCATGCACACAATCAGACATAGAGACGCTGATAAATAATAATAAACTAGTGGGCTCTGTCCCCTGCTCGCTTCGCTCACCAACCCCTGTGCGGGCACTACACGCTAGCTACTTTGCAGCTCTGCCGCTCACTATTGGGGAAGTGGATGTTTAATTACGCAATAACATTACAATACATCCTTCTTTCAACAGTAGTTTGGTCGGTGTAATTCAGATGGTTGTAGATATTTTATGGGATATTGTAAATTGATATTTTCATTTTCCACACTATCACCACCAACTGATTCAGCATAATCTATTGATACACATTTAACCAATTTGACATTTAACCGATCAACAATTGTCACGGTAATTCGTTTGACTTCATCATTTCTAGGTACTAGGATTGCCCATGTACTCATTTCTTCTGTTGATAATCCTTCGGGATGAAATTCTTCATTAAGATTTGGACATAATAAGTCTTCTTTTATTGGGAACTTAAAGTGAGGAAAATGTAAAAATTTCTAAGAACTGATAGCGCAGGAAGTGTGTCTGACAAAAGCATTCACACGAATGAGGGGTGAGAGGACCGTGGGTGTGGTTGAAAATGGTTGATAGGAGGGCAGGACTTACAAACATCTCTTGGCAATAGTCTCGTCTCATTTCAGGATTTTCTTTTATAACAGAGAGATATATTTATCACATAATGAAAAAAGAATACACCATATAACCAAAGCAACATATGCAAAGGCCTTCCTCAGCTCCCTGACAATGATAATAAATTATAACACAAACAGTAAACAACAAACGCTAACAGCAATGTCCAAAACAGTTCAGTATAGCAGATGTGGAAAATGATGGACGTGTGGATGGAAAGCCCTGTAAACAGCTTTCTGAAAAGCAATGTAAAGTTTGGTCCTGCCAGGATTTTGATGAGGTGTGAGATCTCCAGAGACGAAGGCATATTCAGCCCATTTAAATTCACATGGTCAAGCAGGGACAGGACAACACATACATCTGGCCAGAAACTGTAATCCAAGATGGTCAAGAAGTAATCCAATAGTGTGATGAGATGTATTAAGAAATAGAAGGATGATTGTGCCGCTGCTTATTTGGGTTCGGGCTAACTAGATGTTTCAGAGTGGATGAAGGAAAACGATGGCCTGATGAAGCAACAGCAGACTCTTTGCCAAGGAGAGCTTGTAAGAGGACCCTGATGTTGCCAAATGGTATGAAAGTGGCAAAAATGGAAGAGGTGAAACCTCCTGAGAATAAACTGATCATAGCCAGGAAGGATATACTGAAAACATCTGCATATCAGCAAGACTGTGGTGGAGGGGTTGTGGTGGGAGTCCTTCTGCAGAAGATGACTCAAATTCTCTGCTTGGAAGATCTCAGGGACATGAGGAGATTGTTAGAACGAGTCTCTGAGGAGAGAGGTGTAGTGTCAAGGCTCCCCAGTCTGCTTATTGGACGATGCTTTCACAAGACATCCCCTGGAAGATGACCAGGGGTACTGGTTGCTAGTTTGGTTTGGCAGTCTTAGCTTAAGGCAGCTGCCTTGACCACCCTGGATTGTTAAAACAGGTTTGGTTTTAAGATTTTCTTTTTTTTTTTATCATAATCAAATACAACCTAAACAAGCAAAGGAATATGACATGGCAAGCACAATATTATGTGCCAAAGACAACCCATGCAACTTAGCACTCGGTGGTAGAGAAAGAAGCCTACAGTGGGTGCCAGTCTATCATAGGGCACACACACTCACAACTAGGGCTAATTCATCTATCCTGCACATCTTTTGGGATACAAACAGGAATCCTGGAGTCCAAGAAAGCAAACCCTGGCAGACACAGGAGCATCATGAAAACAACAACGTGCAGGATTTGAGCCCAGAATGCTGGATCCATGAAGCAGAACCTCCATGCCAGCCTACAGTGACGTTTAGGGTTTATGGCTTTTAAAATCTTGTTTTAGCTGATTTCCCTTTCCATGTTCTGTAATGAGAGTAAAGGTCCTTTATAGCGTGTTGGGTACTGTCCAGTCACAAAATATGTTTGTGGGGCTGGGATGGGTCTCAGGGGCCACCAAATGGACTGTGTGACTGAGCCCCCTGCTCTCCTTGGCATCCCATGCTGCAGGCTTCAGTTTAAAGGCAGTCAGGAATCCATGGAGTTCAGCTTTGGCAGGTTATCTAAAATCAACACTTTGACCCGCTCATCAGAGCTGGGCAGTCCTGCAGGGAGATGTGGAGTTGCATTCAAGCAGTTTTGCAGTTTCCATCCATCTATTCTCACACCAACCTTTTTTTTCCCTTAGTATTTAAAATAATTATGGTTTATAGAGCTGTCCATTGCACAGCCATCTGTTTTGTAAAAGTGCTTTCTTATCTACTGATGACATAAAAATCCCAGTTTGCCAAATCTAAGGTTCTGCCACAGTGCTGATTCATGGATGAAAGGTTACCGGCCAAAAACCGATTGTTAAAGGCATAAATCTTTTTATTCCTGAAGGCAGAGTTCAGAGAAGGGAAAATGTTAAAAAATAGGCACACAACATTTGAGTGCAGTAGGCCGAATCCACTGATGGTCCTGCTTTCTTTATGCTTCAAGGAGCCCTCAGGCTACCCCGGCCAGTGTTTGTATGAACACACATTAGGGCCACAAAAATGTGAGGGGCAGGGCTGGCGTAGAAAATGTAAGCTTTCTAAAGTGCAAAACACAAAACATTCATTCACCACCCTGCAAGTGCTAATTAGACAGATTGAATAAAGGGTCACCCTGGAGAGGCAGCAGTTAGAGTGCATGTAAAGTGGACCCCCTACTTGGAGCTAAGAGTCTGCATGTAAAGCGTCTGGTCGGCATTTAAGGGGAAAAACATAAATAAATGTGTACACATGTATGATTGCTTATTGTCAAGAATTTCATCTGATACTGTATGTGGTTTGTGTTATCACCTCGCAGTTCTTAGCATCTCATTTAATTATGAATTATGGTGCTTTCCCTAACATGGTTAGATGCTCTACCCACATTATTTCACAGTCTTCCCAGTCTAAAGGCATGCTGTTACATGGAGCACGTAACACGTGCACAGGGTTTATACTTTGTTTTTGCTTTTTTTTTTAATGAGTGGTCTCCAACCATTTTTGCAGCACAATTTTCCACGGACCAGCCATCGCACGGGTATAATAAAACATAATAATAAGTGGCTTGTCTTTTAATGCAGGGATCTTGGTCTCTATGAAGCAGTTTGGAGGTCTCATCAGACAGCCGGCCGCCTCGTATCGTACAGCATGTGAATGACCCGTCGCTTTAAACCCGTAGTTTAAGTAGAACTCTTGGTATTTTCTTTTAATGCAGCTTTCTTTCTGTTGCCAGTGTTAGAGTCTTCTTCTGTCTCATCATTGGGTCTTTCCACTTTTTCATAGAAGCTCGTTTGTTTTTTACTCATTTTCTGTAGGGTTAGCATGTGGGCTTAATTTATCGGGCATCAAAATTTGACAGAGACAAGTGTGGGAAAGAGGCCCATATGGGAGTGATGGGGAGATTGCTGAATGTGTTTGAATCTGTAAGTTACTGCAGTCTTCTTATAAATGTGGTGTCAGGGATGCCGGGGCAATGACCCGGCTGGGACGCCGTGAGGGACCGGAAGAGGGTCAAAGCCCACCCTGGATCATGTGGGGGCCGCCTTCCTGGTTGCTCTGGGGGCCACGGGTACACAGCATGGAAGCTCCACCCTGTAGTGGTCACCGCCAGGAGGCGCCCCAATGCCTTGGGGACCTGTTACCCCAGAACTTCCACCACACCAGGGAGTGCTAGGGGGAAGATTTAGGACGGCACCCGGAGAGCTGCCGGCACTTCCGCCACGCTGGGGCGTGGCCAAGGGAGGAATGCCGGGAACACCTGGGGCTCATCCGGGAACTGGATAAAAGGGGCCGTCTCCATTCATTCAGAGCTAGAGTCGGGAGGAGGAAGGACGAAGAAAGGCATTGAGTGGCCAGGACTGTATTGGGGTTTGTGCACTTTGAACTGGGTCTGAGTGACCGTATTATTGTAAATATTTGTAAAATAAACGTGTGGTGGTTTGAAAACAACATGTCTGCCTGTCTGTGTCCGGGTCGGCTCCACAGTGGATATCACCTGACAGCCTTAAAGAAAGCTTACAGTGACAGTGACAGTGACAGCAAACATGTCATGTTACCAAAATAATAGGATAAACTATAAACAGAGATTTAAAAATTAAATGGAGGGTCTGAAAATCAAATGTACCCATTATGAGAAAGAGTTAGGAGTCGTAGTGGACTCTGTGCTATGAAATGCCAGACAGTGTCCAGAGTCCATTAAGAAGGCTAACAGAATGTCAGGTTATATAGCGCCTTGATGTGTGGAGTACAAGTCCAAGGAGGTTCTGCTCAACCTTTATAACACACTGGTGAGGCCTCATCTGGAGTACTGGGTGCAGTTTTGGTCTCCAGGCTACAAAAAGGACATAACAGCACAAGAAAAGGTCCAGAGAAGAGCGACTAGGCTGATTCCAGGTCTACAGGGGATGAGTTATGAGGAAAGATTTAAAGAGCTGAGCCTTTATAGTTTAAGAAAAAGAAGATTAAGAGGTGACATGATTGAAGTGTTTAAAATTCTGAAGGGAATTAGTACAGTGGATCAAGATGGTGACTTTAAAATGAGTTCATCAAGAGCGCTGGGACACAATTGGAAACCTGTTAAGGTTAAATTTTGCACAAACATTAGGAACATTTTCTTTACACAAAGAACCACAGACACCTGGAATAAGCAGCCGAGCAGTGCTGTAGACAGTAGGACCTCAGGGACTTTCAGAACTCGATTTTTTTTTTAGAAGAATTAAATGGATAGGACTGGCGAACTATGTTGGGCTGAATGGCCTGTTGTTGTCTGGATTGTTCTAATGTTCTAATTTAGCATGAAGTCCATAAAATACAGGGACTGCCAAATAGGAAAACTGACAAGAGAGCAGATGTTGATTCACATTCTGTTCAATGGATGCCTTCAGTTAAAGCCTTCAAATGAGAAACTATACAAAATATTTGAGCAAGCCAGATGCGAATGTGCTAGTGAACAATGCAGGGTAATATCTGACAAGTTTTAAGACATCTTTTAATGTAAATCCATTTTTGAGACCTTGTAGTAATTGTCATATGAATAATTCATTTCGTTGGTTATCTGTTTGTTAAAATGTGCAAATGTCTGGCTGCTCGATTGTGTCTTGGCATTAAAGATCAAATGTTATATTACCTTCGATCGGAATAATAATGGGAAAAGGACCAACGGGAAGCAGTAAAGGGAGGAGTCTATGCAATAATGGAAGTTTTATGTACAGACGGGTTAAGGAAGTAAAAAGGATGAAGTGAAAAGAGCAAAACAAGCATCAAATGGATCTAGAAAGGGAAACAAACAGCCTTCATCATTCCAGCGAAAATGGAGACCTCCAGGATTTTTGATTTCTTTAGAAGAGCCTTGTAAAGCTGGGTAAGTCCTTACTGGAGGAGAAAAGTTTATTTCCATTCTTTATTATCTCAACATACCATTTATCTCTATATATATCTTCTCTCCAATTTTAATATCATTATATTATCAAAACCTCTGACATATTCATTGAACTTTTTACAGAATCTTTGTTTCATTTCATAAGGACTGTTTGTCCGTGACTGAGTATTGTGCATTGTTGTCTATTTGTATACTGTATGTGGCATTTGTTAGTGTGTTGGGAGGGGACTGCATGAGGGGTGCATGTTAGAATATCCATCCATTATCCAACTCGCTATATCACAGGTCACGGGGGTCTGCTGGAGCCAATCCCAGCCAACACAGGGCGCAAGGCAGGAAACAAACCCTGAGCAGGGTGCCAGCCCACCGCAGGGCACACACGCACACACATACACACACACACACCAAGCACACACTAGGGACAATTTAGAATCGCCAATGCACCTAACCTGCATGTCTTTGGACTGTGAGAGGAAGCCAACGCAGACACGGGGAGAACATGCAAACTCCACGCAGGGAGGGCCCAGGAAGCAAACCCGGGTCTCCTAACTGCGAAGCAGCAGCGCTACCACTGCCACCGTGCCGCCATGTTATAATATTTGTTATTTAATTTTCTCTATTTCAATTTAAATACACAAATCCAGCTTTTCCCTACTTAAAGTGTGTATGGTATACTTTGGAATATTGTGGAGTTGGTAGGGAAGTAGTGCTGGTCGCCAGTTCTATTTATTTTTTTTTGTTTTATTATAATCATATTTTTCAGTGAACGGTATAACTTTTACTGCATATTTTGATTTGAATGACATCAGCCATTAGCATAGCATTCAAAACCTTAGTAGTGTTACAGCCATGATGTCGAGAGGTTTTACTTTTCTGTGTCAGTGCCTGCTGTGAGACTCCAGTACTTGTGACAGTCATAGCAATATTACTAGCATTTCATACAAATTTAGAAATATGTGTACTATTTGTACTAATCCTGTCTGGAAGTGTTTTCTTGTTCTTTATTTTTACATCCATCTTCCTGTCATTAAGTGTTTCAATAAAGCTATTCAGTGAAACAAAGAAAAAACACCAGACTTATACCCTGTCACATACAGACATTTTGTTAAGCAGTGAGATGTCTGCTGTGGTTTTTCGGGTAATTTGATGTTCTTTGGCATCTGTAGTGTGGACATTTCTGATGTTCATTTCTCATCAGAGTTTGCAGATAACTCAGTCTTTGCTTGTGACTCCTTAAAAAAAATGTTCTGGTAACTGAACTTTAAACCCTGAATTTTCAACTGGGATTTCTTGTCTCGTGTTTTGGTTTTGTTGATGCTGTTTCTGACAGGTCAGTTTTAACTCCAGCTTTGTTTTGACTATGTTTCTTCTTCTTCTTCTGGCCCTCTTCTACTTTGTGCTATTTTCTCATCTCAAACCACAACATCTGCCATGCAAACGCAGGGTAAGATGTTTTTTTCATCTTATCCTCTCACTTTTTTAAATCTCAAGCTTTAGTCATATCGTAAGTGACAAGAAATAGAAAAGATGAAGGTATGGGTTCACCACAAGTGAGCCTCATATAAGTGAAGATGCTGAAATAATGTTTTCAGCAAATGAATCAGCCATTGGCGCTGTTGTAATACGCCAACTAGATGCAAGTCCATGCTGATGGCCTTTTAAAGATGGCCTCTTGCAGGAAGAGTTGAGTTTAGGCCATGCTACCGCTCCACATGCTATTGTCCGTTCTGAAGGTAAAAGGAGAGGCAAGGCATCAGGTGACAGCGCCAACCGTTGATCCCTGGGTGTAAATTACCATCAGATGAGCCTTGAGATTGTCTCCAAGTGGCACACGTGTCACCGTATATACACTGTCAAACCCTTTTAATCCATTGCAAAATCATGGAGGGCCGGACGCACTCACCAGTCAGACTGAACCTCACATCCAACCGGGTAACACACTATAAGAGGTGGGCTCACTTATTAGACACAGTTCACATACACCAAACAACGCCTTTAAGACACTAATACACTGACACAAAATCATCTTTTTAGATGCAAGGATTGGCACTTTTTCCAGCAGAATACTCGTCATTAGTAAACATGTTTATTCTTTTTTCAGTAATTTTAACTAAACAAATGTAGAGTAAAGATCTTTTGGAAATGCGACAGGGATGTCAGTGTTTTAGGAAGTGTTGATAGGGAGGTCAGGCTATCTTGTGTGGTGGACTTGAACCTCCACAAATATTGATTACAGATAAAATCAAAATATGGATGGCAAAAAATGAGCTTCTCATTAAGGTCTCGTTAATCCAGTTATGGACACACCAAGGATTTCCACGTGTTTTTTCTGCATGGAGAAAAAAGGAGGCAGGTAAGATGAAAACACAGAGAGAAAAAAGTCATTTATAAGGCCATCAGACAGAAACTGTACACTATTGCAAACGGAAACTCTAAGATTCACTGTAAACTCAGTTTCAAACAATTATTATTATTTTTATGAAGAACTTAAGAAATGTGACTAATGAGCCTGTTTGTTTAGCTAATAGCTAAGCTGTCCCAATTTCTCATCCAGATACTTTTAAAAGTTGTCCAAGTTTCTGCTTCGACTACATGTTTAAGGGGTGAGTGAGAAGGCAGAGTGAGTCCCAAAGTACTTGGTGTGCCAACTGGGCAAGCCCCATTTGATAAACAAAAAGTAAAAATAATTAACTCAACTGGTGCTATTAAAACACAGGCAATGGCCTCTTATTGTCTTCTAGCAGCGTTCTCTATTTACTACGGGTCTGCAGTTGTTCCTGAAGACGTGGGGGCCTCTCTGGCTCCATTGCCTTTAAAGGGCAGGTTCTCAGTGCTGTGAGGGAAAAAAGGAGGTAAGAATGTTAGCAACAGCGCCCTCCCTTGTCCTGGGGTGGTACCACATACCTTAGGTGGGTATGGAAGGTGACCCTCTGTGGCGCATGTTTGACAATGTCTTGGTAGTTTGTTCAAGATTCTAGATTCCCACGACTCTCTGTGTAAAGAAGGGCTTCCTAGCTTTAGTCTTAAATGCACTTCTTAATTTGCATCATCGTCATCATTATTCTTATTGTTGAGCTTATTTTGTTTTATGAAAAATCAAGCATGACAAATACAGGTTTCAAGCCAAGAATTTACATCGATTCTGTTATTAATCTAAATGTTATGTCAGCACACTGACAAAAGTTGAGAAATGACCAGGAGAACAGTTGAGTAAACAGAAAAAGGGTCAAAGCTCCGAAATCCAAAAAATGTGAGTATCAAAGAATCACGGTGAAAAATTCAGAGCAGAAGTCCTAACCAGGAATGCTAGGACTGAAAAATATTTAGAAAGAATGATTCGAAAAGGGGTTTGAACTTGGATAAGGAAGTGGATTCCTGGATGACCCGATGAAACGGTCTAACAAAGCTGATCTCTGTGAGCGATTTGATTTTCCAGAAATTCGGGAGCCTCAAAATCCCCCTAAAACAAATGTTTGATCTCAGAAATCCATGGGAGAAAAAAAGGCATAAAAAATTAAAACAGAAACCAAACCTTAACACCAAAGAGCATGAATATTTGCTATAAATCAAAAAATGAAAAATACTCCCAAGTAGCTTGCAGTGCCTTTGAACAAGTTATTTCAAACCTGCCTCTCCATAGCCTATCAAAGCCCCGACTCCTCAAATGTGCTTCTTTTAAATAAAAACATCACTACGAACCTCTGATGCTGAACCTTTGGACACCAATCATGAATCTCTATTGAATCTGATCAAAGGACGCAAAGAAAATGGTTTTATTAAATAAAGAGATTTAATGGCAGGATTTTATCATGTTATCAGCTCAAAGGTGGGTGCGTTCAGACTGAATTATTGTTATTGACATTGCAACCTAAAATTCTTTGTTCCCCATTGTTAGTGACAGGTCAGCTCCCACAGATGGGTGGGAGATCGAGAAGGTTTGCACATCCAAGGCCGGGGCTAGGCATGGTCTTCCTCAGAGGGTCTATGGCAAGTGCTGACAACCAGATGGTTTAAAACTGTAGAGGCGCATTGAATAATCCCTGGCATGTGCACTTGCAGTTTCTTTGTACAATTTCCAATATTAGAGCCAGGCATTGCCTGGATTTGACGAATACAGCGGAATGGAAGGATTAAAACAACAAGGTAGCTGTTATTTGGGCTGAGCCGAGGGAGTAGGAAGTCGACGTGCCAGAAGATTGGAGCAAATCTCCTTGAAGACGAGCAGCTTTTGCCGAGACCATTGCTGGCCTCTTTGTCTAACTGTATGCTGTTGGGCATGGGAGACATCCTGAGGTGTGTCAACTCTCTGTCTCATTCGGCAGGACGGAGATGTTTGCACCTGACAAGAAGATAAATGCGTCTTCATTTGGTTTCTTTGCACAGGTGGAAGTTTGTGTTTGGCTGCACTTCTCTTTAGTTAACCCTTTGGAGAAGTTGTCTTCATAATTTAAGACATACCAGACATACTTCGTTATTGTTTCCATTATCACTATCAAATCCTTCTCAAATACAACGAGAAACATATTGAAGCCATAAAAAGGTTGTGTTTGTGACTTTATCTTAAACGGGGAACACAAGGCCTTAATTTGGAAATTTGAAATGCTGCAGAGAGGCAGCAGGAGAATGTTTCCCATCTTTCCAGTTGTGCATTACCCTTACTCACTTAATTAATAAGTGACACTTTGATTTCTAGATGCAAATAATGTGTCAGACTTGAAGACAGCTTCCTGGATGGAAAGCAGCCTGCCTTATGTGCTCTGGCCCTGTCTTCATGTAAACCACATTAGAGTGCAGAGCCACCCAAGTGAGCAGTTTTACAGAGTGTTATGGTCAGGCAGCCACCAATCAGGACAATAAAACAGAGCGGCTCAGTGGTTATTACTGCTGCCTCACCACTTCAGGGATTTGATTTTGATTCACAGTCTGCCTGTTTTTATCACTTGATAGCAGCCTGGTCTGGCAGTTCAAACATCTGCATGTTCATTTAAAGCACTCCATTCTAGAGGCACTCCTCTCTAGTGGGAAAAGCAGTGGAGTTAATACACGAGCCTGCTGGTTTAGCTCCTGTTTCGACTCGGGCGCATCACTTATGATGTCTGTGCTACAAAATGGCATGTTGGCAATTACAGCTCCTCCTGATCTCGTAAGACACCGTGGGCAACAACTGAAGTACAAAAAGAATAATAAACTGGCACAATGCGCATGAACCTGTATGTGGATGTGAAGTGGGCACAACATTTGCTGCTCTGTACTTCATGCAATGATAAAATTGTTTTATTAAATGAAGAGGTTTAATGGCAACATTTTATTCTATTATCAGATCACCTCTAACAGGCACCCAACATGAAAGGTACCATCTAACCTCTTAGAAAAAAAATATCAAAGCCAGATATGGAACTGTTTCCTGTAACCTTTTACCCGTCTCATTTTCTGTAGGGACCTCTACTGGCAGGCTGCTTGCTGAGTGGGACTGTCTTTATTTTCAAACCTTTACTTCAACCAGGGACAGATCTACAATTAGGGCGTTGTTCTTGGTGCACACTCGTGGGGCTTTTAATTCCATTTGATGAAAGGATGGAGTATCCACGCACTGAAGTGCCAGAGGGGAATGCCGGGGGTTCAAAAAACCCATCAAGTCTCTAGTCAAAATCAAAAGTGAGAATTAAATGATCCAGTGAATGCTTGTGTTGTGGAAAAAAAAAAACAAAAACCAAACCTTTCCTGTATCTTCAAGGAACTCCCATGCAAATGCAGAACAATTCTTTTATTTGCACAGAATATGTGGAAATGTCTCATATCCCAGTATGGAACACTACCTGGACTAGAAGCTGATGCTCATCACCAGCTTGCTTGTTATCTTAGACAATATGTCTCCCTTTACTTTAAATTCAATGTAAAATAACTAAAAGCACAGCCTTTTCTCAGAGTATTGCCATTACACCCTAACCCTAAGCCTAACCCTAATCGTATCATTTTCAATTTGAATTCAGGGCTCTTTTCATTTAAACACCATGTATGTTCTCAATTATGTGTACAGTCTTATCAATCATTTCATTCCTTCAAACAACACCACATATTTTTACACATGGTCTTTAACCGATTATTTTCTGATGGAGCCTGTCTTAGTCTGTTTTGATCTAATTTCTAAAAATAATCGGGAATTTACTGACTGTGGATTTCTTCCTTGACTTCTATGCTGACTGATAGATGTTCTCTGGAGGACACTGATGTTGTATTGCCATCCACTACTCTATGAAAGTGCCTGCCCAGATTTCACTTTTAAAATTTCCAAATTTTCTTAATCTCTACGGGACCCTTTATGGAACATGACTTTTTAACTAATAACCTTTGCATCATTCTGCCTTCACACTTCTTTTGTTGTTGTTTCCCATCCCTGGACATATTTGTGCTTTCCGTTAAAGAGTTGTTATATTAACAGGATCGATTTCGGTATTCTTACTGATCGATGCCCTCTGGCTCCACATTTCCTCTAAAAATAAAATAATGGTGATATTGACACAGGTGTCAATGAGGGGGGATTTTGATTTGTGTTACAGTAAATTAATTTTAGTTGATAATTCATAACAGCAAAGACTATGTGCCAATAATTTGAATATTGTGAGGCAAATTGAATGTCTTTTCTCTGAGGTCAAAATGACTACATTCTTTAGTAAAGATAGAGATATTATTTAAACTTGCATGTTGATGGTAAAACAGGACAAATAATTAATATTTTGGCTTATTGGTTTGGACATGTGCAAAGGAAAGATGCTGGGTATATTGGGAGAAGGATGCTAAGGATAGAGCTGCCAGGGAAGAGGAAAAGAGGAAGGCCTAAGCAAAGTTTTATGGATGTGGTGATAGAGGACATGCAGGTGATGGGTGTAACAGAACAAGATTCAGAGGACAGAAAGATATGGAAGAAGATGATCTGCTGTGGCAACCCATAATGGGAGCAGCTGAAAGAAAAAGAAGTTTGGGCCTCAGTAACAAGTAAATTAGGCACAACAGAGATGCAGTGGCCTATGCACAGAGTTGGTGAGTGTGCGGTTATTGAATTGGACAGCCCAGATACAAGCCAAAGATCTCAGCCGGTGGCGAAAGATTAGAACCTCAAGAAGAAGCTTGGCTACAACCCTTGTAATCTAAAATATGACCTTGGAAAAGAGCCAGTGGCTTGCCTTAATGGGAGTAATGCAGACATCTTCCAAAAGGGAGGACTGACACCTACTGTCAGCAAGGTCACTGCTTGCTTTAATGCACCAAATGTGATAACCTATTTCAAGAACACAGCTGGATGTAAATTGGATCAACTCTGCAGATGAGAACATGAGGATGCGAGCATGGTTGTCTGTATAAGAACTTTGTATCTGGTCATTGTTGTACACATTATTGACAACATAAACTAGAAAATTGTGAAGGTTTTGAAGTAAATACGTGTGCTGTCTGTGTCACCACCAACACCCTCTCTTAAACAAATTGTAGATAAAATACAAGACTAGGTACATTTTTATGAACTAACATAGCTAATGTTTATTGGATAAGAAGGAAATCAAATAGTTACTTAACACACAGGGAACATATTATATCATCATACTTAGATATTATGAAGTTAACCCAGAGTAATGAGTGGTACAAATGGGTTGCTTAAATAGCCAAATACATAAGGGATATTATTTTGGCATACTGTAGTTGATGACTCATTCTTTCTAATGTGAATGCAATATGTTACATATTATTGTGCAGAGCACAGTAAAATTCTTAACTTGCATGTACTAAACAACATGCAACATGTAACAACTATAATTAAACTATTAAATACATTTATGCATTTTATTAAAATGACGTATCCCCTGTGAAAAAATATATTGTTTCACCGTAATGTTTGCGATTGTGTAACTCAGCTTGTGTGGTATGGTAAACTTCTGTTATAGAAAAAAAAGTTTGAGTGAGACTGCACTGAAAATGAAAGAAGTTAAAAGCCATGTCACATTACGTTACTTTTCCAGCGCGTTTGAGTCATAGCCTTCACATAGTTGGAGGCAGTCAGTGCCACACTCCTGTGAAACCGGTCACTCCCTCTGACTAAATCAAAGAGGTTTTATTTTGTGTTTAGTTGTAGAGGAAGGCTCCGTGAGCATGAGAGTTAGCAATCAATAAATCCTCATCTGAAAGTACAATGCATGTAATGTAGTGACAAGGAATAAGAAAGGTCTGAACCTCACAAACTGAAGAGGAGGTCATCTCTCTGATGTCTTTTATGTACCACTAAAGAATGGAAAAAAGAAACATTAAGGGCTGAGATTGTGGCCCAACTTGACATACCTGTCAACTCTTCGTACAACAATGGCTCATTCTGGCAGCATGATATTGGTTGGCACAAAAAGCGTTAAGTGGGACTGTGCTGTAGGGTTTGTATGCAGTCGCTGACTTGCTCAGTCATTTAAGTTGACATTGTCTGGCGGCGAGAATAGCAACTGATGCCTATAAGTCTGACATGGCCAACGACTAGGCACGTAATGTGACATTGGTTTTAAAGGCACAATGTGTTGATGACGCACCTGAGGGTATAACCTTTAACTTTTTTTTTTTCCTTTGCTGATGCACACAGACATGGCCCTTCTCTAACTTTGTTGTTTCACTTGACAAAAAATAAAATAAAAACCTACATGCATAAATGTGCTGTTCTGCTTGGCTGGATTCCCTCTCCGTTTGACTGTCATGGTGCCCAGTTTCACAGCCTGCTGGTAATTACGTATGCTTTCTCCCATTTTATCAGCGTCCCTTGAGGAAGGTGGTGTGCTTTATAAAAATGGGCATCAGGCTAGTTAGGATGACTTCAGTTTTTGTTGGCAAGCTTTTTTGGAAATTGTGAAATAGAATGAATTGCTTTTTTGTCTGTGCTGTTTCTTAGATATTCCAACTGCCCATTCCAATTAGAAAGTCACAATTATGAATGAATGGGCTGGCAGGAATCTGGAATCTGATTAACTGGAGTATAAGAGTGGACTCTTCACAGACTGCCATTTAATGATTCTCAGTCTCTGGACAGCATCATCCATAAAGGGAAGCATTTTTGCTAACTCTACACTACAGGCGATTTATTGGAAAAAAATCACAAAAATATTTCAAAGTAATATACTACCTAAAGTATGAGTCAACATTTTAATAACACATTTAATTCCCAAAAAGCTTGTTTAAAGCTGGAGCAGAAAAAATAAATGATTGCTTGATGGGACTAGAATATTTTTATCAACTGATGGCTGTTATTCGCATTCATTGGGTAAACATTTGGCATAAAATATATGCTTTAAGATCCCCTGCTCCTCTGCAACCCTCTCCTATCTAATAAAAAAGTAGGAAACATATCTGTAATGATAACACAGAATACATTTAATGAGCAATTGTTTTTTAACGTATTGTATCTCGACCATATAAACACTATAACTGCTCTGTTGGGCCCTTGAGCAAGGCCCTTAACCTGCAATTGCTGAGCACTTTGAGTAGTGAGAAAAGCAAAATATAAATGCAAAGAATTATTATTATTTTCAAAATTTCGTAGTATTATTCCATTCAACTCTACACCAACATTAGCCTAAAAAAACTATTTTTTCATATGTATGAAAAATAACAATCCTGCCAACTACACTAAAACAAATGTGACGCTTGTTGTGAACAGAAAGGCTTGCTAAAAAGACCTACAAAAGAAGCCAGGACCTGTCCAAATATGGCCTTACCCCCAGGCAGTTAACCCCCAACCACCACCAACAGGCTTCAGCCTGCAAAGGCCTAAAATGAGACCCTGACTCTTAAAGTTCAAAATATGCTTTTAAAAGCCCTACTGTACACCAAAAATGGCACACATGGGAGAGGAGCCATAACACTGCTGGTTTTGAGACAAATTCAACACAAAATCTCTATAAATGAGGAACTGTATTTAAAATTCCAAAAAGGAGGACAAGAAATGTCACAAGGCAAAACAAAGGCAAAAAGGGTTTACCTAAAAAGGCACCTCAGATCAAACAAGTCCCAATATGCAATCAGTGGCAATCTAAGGTTGTGGGTTCAAATCCCACTACTGACACTGTGTGATCACGAGCGAGTCACTTGACCTGCCTGTGCTCCAATTGGAAAACCAAAAAAGAAATGTAACCAATTGTACCATAAATGTTGTAAGCCGCCTTAGATAAAGGCGTCAGCTAAATAAGTTAATGTACAAATGCCTTCATATGTACAAAATGTACAATCAAGAATTGAAAAAACGAAAAAACAAACCGCTCTGCCTCAGAATGACACTGCTAATTTTTAATGGAAGGGGTCAGGAAATGAAACGTAGTCAGCAAGTCAAGCTGGGGTCAGAATCAAAAATCAAACCGATCTGTAGGCAAGATTAGAACATCAAACAAAAATCAAAGACATTTATGCCAAAAGGAAGTTTGTTAGCCAGAAGGAGTTTAAATTACAAATATCACACACCAAATGCTATTGCTTTTATCCAATACTTGGATGAGCTGGGAATGCATGTGCCAACATTTATTTGGGACTCCTTCGTGTTCTTGTTAGGACAGCTGATTTATGGGTAATTTAACGTCAAATAACAAAATAACACTTCCAATAATACTACACTGAAACAATGAATACTGTATGTCTAAATCCTGACTGGTATGATAATTGTCCAGACCAAAGAAGCAGTGGACTCTAAACCAGTCGGTCACCTGGTCAGATTCCACCACTGACTCCTTGTGTGTTTGTGAGTGAAGAGGAAAGGGTAAGCAGCCAATGTGAGGACACCAGCACAGCCGAAATGGCTTAACGTGACTGTCAGATAGAGGCAGATGAACTGAAAATATGAGGAGTGGCCAAGAAAAAACAGCAAGTAGCAGATGGGGCCAAAATTGAACAGTACATGGAAGTGTGACAAAAAGGTGTGGTGTGTGTTGGGGTTTGGGTAAGGGTGTGGCAGGACTTTGGCCAAAAACCAGGATTAAGTGTTCCAAAACGATTGTAATTTTTAGATTAAGGCTGGAAATAAATTAGAGCAAAGTGCTGTTAAAGCTTTTTAAGAGCCTGAAAAAAGAACCATTGAAAGAACAATGATGGCCTACAAAGATGCATTCATTATATCCAGTAAGCGCTCTGCTGATATTGCGGGCTGGGATTTCAACAGTCATGTT
Source organism: Polypterus senegalus (assembly GCF_016835505.1). NCBI lineage: Eukaryota > Metazoa > Chordata > Cladistia > Polypteriformes > Polypteridae > Polypterus > Polypterus senegalus. The sequence continues at coordinate 52,159,892 of NC_053165.1, read as the reverse complement.
ACAAATGAGTTTAAGGACTGATTGTTGGCCCATTTTAAAAATCAATCATTTAATTTAATAAACTTTAAATTAGTAGCAGAAGTATGCAGGGGTGACATGGTGAAATCCAGCCTTAATGAATAGGGATGCTGGTGGGGTAGTTTCAATGTATACATTTGCACTATTTTTTTTTATTCTTGTAGAAAATTTGAAAATCATTGTTAATGAAATTGCACCAGACAATGCTGAATTTTTTAAAAAATGTATCTTTTATTTTACGATATATAGAACATGAGGATTGTTTATAATTTCATCAATTTATCAGAATAGAGAAAGATAGAGAGGTTGGGAGCATGTACCACACACCACCGAACCACCTGGATTGGCACCCCAGCACCACACTGGAACAGTGGAAGGTTTTTTACGGTGCCTGGAGTGCCAATCCTGCCACCACCCCCTCTGGTTTTCCCTGTAAATTGGAGGACCTGCTTGGAGGACTGGATGAAGATTAACGTCATACCCAGGAGGGAGTAATTGCAGGTTAAGGGCCTTAGAGTAGAATCACTTCTGGCGTTTACGGGATTCAAACCGACAGCCTTCTGATTGCTGGCACAGATCCCCAGCCTCAGAGCCACCACTCCACCAATCAGAATGGTATTTAACATAATTTGGAGGGGACTCACATTGGGTTGCCAGCCCAAACACCCCTGCGCACCTTATAACATGTAACATAGGACAAAACATGTAACATTAGAGAGAAAAAAATGACTTAAGGACTATTTAGATGAAATAAGCTTTGAGAACATACGTGTCTAAAGTCACTGTTACCACAGAATGCTGGATTTGCAGGGGATAGGATGTGTCTGGAAAAATGACAGAGATGGACATGCCTTCTGCAGTTATGCAATGTCTTCTTCTTGAAACAGCTGCATGTGTTGTAACTACTGTAATGAAACAAATGAAACAAAGAAGAAGGTTTTGCAGATCGACCATGTATATTATCAAGAACAACAAAACAAATAAAGTAGTCATAAAAGACTGAGTCAAAAACCGTGACTGGGGAGGAGAGTGGAGCGCTCAGAACTTATAGGCAGAGGGCAGGAAGAGTGAGGTCTGCAGGAGGGCATGGTTTGACAGTGGAAGTTCTATTTGGGCTTACCTTCTGATGGTCTGTGGAAGAGGGAGAAAAGGCATTAGTACCTTTCATCATCCCCTGACTCCGCGTCATACCCTCAGTTAAGTCATTAAACTGCCACCCGTGCACGTGTGTGTATGACACTACGTAAAGCAGAGAATCATGGCGGCAGCCACGGTAAGGAAGGGCCACAACCTGAGCAACGCTGAAACTGTGTTTCTTGTCTCGGTTTGGGGTGACTGGCATTACCAAACCCAGTTTGAGCAAATGATGCATAACCGTTGGGTTTGGAAAGACATATTTAAAGAACTGAAGAAAGAAATGTCCTTCTGTCAAGGAGTCTTTTACAACCTGGAGAAAAAATATTTATAGTACAATCCATGAAAGCCCGAGAATGGTGATCTCTATTGAATTAATTATGCAACTTCTAAAGCTAATGAGCCACACCAGGGATGATTTAGGTGTGTCATATTAAAGCGGGCAAATACTTAATGTGATAAATTATTTTCCGTTTTATATTTGTAATTAATTTAGACCACTTTGCTGATATCTGCTTCAACTTTGACATTAAGGAGTCTTTTTCTGTTGATCAATGTCAAAAAGCAAAATTAAATCCATTTTGATTCATTGTTGTACAACAAAAGATTTTGGAAACTTCCAAGGGATTGAATACTTTTTATGGGCGCCATGGAGATGCTTTTTAAATGAGCTGGTCTGAAAATGTTGCATTTTAGGATTTGATGAAATTGAACAGGAAGGAATGAAGGAAAGAAGCACTCAGTTTGTGGAAATGTGGGATGTTAAAGAGCGTTGTAGCGTCTGAGTAGGGCAGGTGCACTAGGGAAAGCAACAGATGGAAAGATGAAGAGAGAAAGAAAGAAAGAGAGCAGACAACAAAAGATGGCAGAAAACCTGAGGGGAAAGCATACCGGACATATCCAAGGTGCTGGTCTCCCACTTTAGACAGGTGACGGCTGATCAGGCTGTGCTGTGCTGTTCTTTTACAACTGACTCTGAGATTTGTGTGGATGAATGAGGCAAATTAAAGCAGATAGGCAGACCCTGCTGTGTGTGCGTGTGTGTGTGATCCAGAGGGGTTGGTGTATTCATGCATGGCACTGTCGCGGACAAACCGAGAAGAGGACACTAACAGTAAAATGTAGTCAGAAGTGCTTCTGTGACTGTTAATGAAAGGTGCCAACATGGGCTGGCAAAATCAAAGCATAGCAACTGACAGGCCACAGTCCATCAGGTACTAATGAATTACAGCAGAGGGGCATACAATGGACTCAGAATGAATCTAGACCGCTTTAACTTTCTGCAAATGTTTCATTCTGATTTTGGGAAGAGATCTATCTATCTATCTATCTATCTATCTATCTATCTATCTATCTATCTATCTATCTATCTATCTATCTATCTATCTATCTATCTATCTATCTATCTATCTATCTAATCTAATCTAATTCTATCTATCTAATTCTAAATTGCCTTCTCTGTAGGAGTGTGCCCAGTGATGGTGTGGTGCCCGATCTCCATGGCTGTCTATCTATCTATCTATCTATCACAGTATTTTTCAACCAGATTGACATGGCACCATGCTGTGCCTTAAGAATGACCCAAGTGTGTTGTGGAAATAAGAGTGCAGTGCACCTGGGACAATTCCCTCAGGTGATCGAGATCCGTCAGAGGAGGACAGAACTACCTGTAGAAGCTGGCTTAACAGCAGCCCCGCGATCGCTATGAAGCAGACACAGCACTTAGAGAACTTTGGACGTGTCTCCTGGAATGCTAGAGTCCATCTGGTTGAGAATATGGTCGACAGCGAGTCTCAACGGGCTGGTAGATAGTAAGCATACGAGTTGCCTCTGAGACAGAGAGGGGCAGGCAAATTGATGAAGGTGCTGGGAGTTTCACCCAATGTGCTTACTAAGTGCTGTAATCTGTGAACGTTACACTCTGAACTGCTTTTTTACCGGCTTCTCTAGCAGCCCTGCCCCTTTGGAGAGACGAGGACGTGTATGAGATATACTGTATAAGTGTTTGTGGTTAGGAGTGGTGGTGTCACTTGGGGGGTGTTTCTGGTTAACAAAAGTGTGCCATCATAAAAAAAAGGTTAAGAAACACGGATCTAAGAGGAGGCAAAAATATCTTGGATCGACAATTGGTTTATGCGCCACACTTTCTCACCTGGGACCAAACACTTACAGAGAAGCCAGATAAACAGAGCTTAGCATATCTGAGCTGTAATCCTAGTTTCAGTGCCACTACTTGTAGGTCACCACAGATATCCCAGTTGTAAACAGTGTACTGTATATTATGCTTATTAGAGTTTATTACAAAAATTAGGTGGTTGAAAAAATATGGTCCATGATAGGAAAATGTTAAGGTGAGTGTTGTGAAATTTCAAAAAGTAAAACAAGTTCTCAATCCTAATATAAAAAGCAGATTCCAGCTTGGAACTGAACTGGGGTCCAAGATCCAGGCGATCTGTAGGATACCCAGTGTGGCACTCTGACACTCCTTTGTTATCACCAAAGACGTTAAATAAATAAATGAAATGATATATGCTACATAAATGAAGTTTCCAAAATTCTCCCAAATCTGGAAGATATTGGAGCATAAACATGCTCCCTGACATCAATTCAAAGTAACTGTGCAGTGAGAGCCATCTGCCTGGCATTCTTAGCCCACTCGGTCGCCAGTACATCCGTTCTCGAGTCCTGTAGCCGAGCTTATTGTCCAGTTCTTATCTGACAAGGCCACACTCAGATATTGATTGCTGCTCTTAGTCCCTACTTTCAACAGCTATGCTTTTGTTATTGCGTTTATACAAAAGACAATAGCTGTATCTAGTAGATCTCATTTTACATACAAGGTGGAGCTGTGCGGGGGTCTTATCAGCGCCTAAAAGCAGCTCTGCAAACAGCTGCCTAAGAAAAAAACAACATTCCAGGAGACCCCTAATGCTGCCCGCTCCACACACTCCTCTCTAAATAGAACAGAACAGAATTGAAACTGAAGAAAGTCTTTCCTTGACTTGGCTTCACTAAGCCCTACTGCTCATTTACACACACACACACACGCACACACACACTTACCTCTGTCACCTGAAGAATACAAGGAACTGAGCACAGATGCCAGCAGCGTTTGTTGAATGACAGGCTGGAAAATGCATTCTGTTGTCCCCTGGGCCACACTTGCTCAGATTTTCTGGACCGGCTGAGCAGATTCTGAAGGCCTAGCATCATTTGCACTTCCTCTCCCAGCTGCCCTCGACAGCATCAGGAGCCAGCGGAGTCCCCTCGGCATAGCTTTTTATGTCTTCAGCAAGCCTCACAAACGCTGAAACATTTGTACGAGTCCGTCCTGTCAAGGAACTGCTGGAGTGGCCCGCTCAGGGATTATTAGGCTTGTCTTGAATCATTTCCAGCCTTTTCTGCATAATGAAAACACAGCCTGTCTTAAAGTGCCTTTCCTTCCCAAAGGGAGCATTAGCGCTGAAACCGTTGTGCGGATAGATTTTGTTAAGCTTGAATCTCATTGTCATGGCTCATCCATCACTGGAGGTGACTTGTCTCTGAGTCACTTGGGGAATCCACTTCTGAACCAGTATCCTCTGAGACTCAGTCCGTTAAGCACTGAAACTCACAGGCTAATCAAATGGGCTGACCTCTCGGACATAACCCATCACTATGGGTGCCTATCTACTGTAACACTCCTCCATTTCTATACAAGTCAGCATACTTGCTTGCTACTGGCTATAATATACATATTTAAGATGAAGGCACCTTTGTTAATTCTCCATCATGGTGTCACAAGATGATGTGAACAAAGTCCTGTGGTTGAGAATCATTGTTAGCCATCAGTTTTTATCTTTTCTGTGTGTCTGACGTTGGTTGCATCCTGTCTGAAACTGCTTTGAAATCTTGCATATTGTAATCTTTTTAAGTTAGCCAATGAAAGGTGCCATTTTGCTTGACTTCTCATGACATTGGTTGTAAAAAATAACCAATAAGATGCAATGAAAAGCAGCAGCAAAGCCACATCTAATGATGGCTGGTTGGAGTTTCACTTTAACGAGTCTTCGTGAGGTCTTGTTTGAGAGACAACTCCCTTTCCTCACTCAGTCTGCTTGGTGTTGGTCCCAAGTAGAAAGGCGCCAATTAGCGTTCAAGAATCTTCTCTGGAGTTGATGGTCTCGGAGATAAGGAGGAAACATGCAGATACATGAGGGTACATCAAAAAATTTGAAAATTACATGGTAACCGCAAGGGATAGACGCTGACGCAATCCAGCACGTTCGTGATGGCTCCATGGGTAGTTTTAACACACACAGCACAGCGCTCGGCTGTTAGTCTAGTTGAAGCCAAGGTCAAATTAACATTGAGTTTCGTTGCGGGATTACGCCATTGTCGGACAATGGTTTGACGAGGTGTATGTGGAGCTCTTCTCTTACAGGTTCGTCAGAAGTGATGTCAAACTGTTCATAAGTAACTCTTATGAACACAATAGTTGGCAAAATTTGAATAATTGGTTGCTGGTCTTCAGGCCTCAATGAAATGTCTTTGTTTCTATGAGCTGTGATGTTTCTAATTCTGGTATTACCACATTCATCCTTACTCGATGTCCTTCAAATCTTCTCCTTCCTATTTTTTGGTCCAAGTGCTAACTAACTTTAGCAGCTGGAACTGGCAAAGCCAACAATGCATTGTGTGTGAGAGATGAATAGACTTGTCTCTCTGCATGTTCCGGTCATTTCTCTGACTCTTTTATAATCCTTTAGGACTGCTGTCCCTCTGTCAGGCATTTCTAACACACAGCATAGAGGTTGGTTTTACATGTTTAGGCCAACATTAGAAATGTGCCCTGTGACCTGCGAAGGGCTGACAATGGCCGTATCTAGCAGTCCTGCAGTAGTGCGGATTCATGATTGTAGAGCTGAAGAGTGTCACTTGGTTACTTGTTGCGTATGTGACAAGAAGGTTTAATGTGAACTATGAAATGACTTCAGTTAAGTGGTTATGATTATGAAATACAAATCCGTCATCCAGTTTCATAAAGAGATGCCCCCACTTTCATATAAAAACGCTGAGCTTTGAGAATGTGGCCTGAAAACTGAACAAAGATGTTCTGATAGTAAGACAGTTTAACATGCCAATAGACATGGCGTCCCCTAGGGATGCATGCGTTTTACATTATGTGTCGTGCTATATTTGAAACCATGGACTAAGAAAGAAAGAATGAACATCCCAGAGATTTTTGTATTCCTTAACGGCAGCTATTAAATTGACTGCATAAAATTGTGAAACGTGTGGGTGCAAATGTGATTCCAAAAGGAAAGCAGCCTCACTTGCTTAGCCTCTGTTGTATGCATACAGCCCAGTTTAAAATTTGTGCCATTTACATTTTACTGTTAAACCATTGTTGGTTTGACTTCTATTAAATTTGGTGAATATCACCTTGACAAACTCAAATTAGATTGCGTACTGTACCCTGGGTGGCACACCATTGTGAGGGAGCGAACGACTTGAAAAGTAACAGAGTGTTTAACACAGAGATGCACCACTGCTTAGGCATGCGCAGATTAAAGTAACACTTCCCAATGCCCACCGTGAACATCCCCCTTCACATGCCAACAATTTAACTGCTTATAAGGCTACAGATTAAATGGATGACTGAGATACGTGGTTACGGATAAAAACAAAGAATTGATACATTGCCAATAGGTTGCCATGCATATTCTTGGCATGAAACCCAAATTAATGATATGGCGGCTCCTGTATTTAGCTTCTACCAGGGTGGTCATCACCTAGTAACCTTGTATTGTTAAAACCCTACGTAGTCACTTTGCATTAGATGCGGTGCCGCTCTCTTTTTGTTCTCTTACATATTTGAGCCTTAGGTCAGTAGCCTGGACTCTCACTGCAGTGCCAAGCTGATTCTAATGGCTCTGCCCTCTGCTTGAATTTCTCAACTACATAAATTATCATGGAAAATGACTCATCGTTATATTCACAATTTTGAACATATTGAGCCATGGTCGCACCATTCCTCAGGTTTGGCTTGCTCTAAGATGATTAACGAGTTTGAAAAAGAATGTCTCTCTGTAGTAAAACAAGGTCTGGTTATGATTTGGACCATTGTTTCTCAGGTTACACGCAACTCCTTAATTGGGTAAATGTTTTCAACTGCAGCCCCCTCAGAAATGTTGCATTATTCTTATCACATATCATTAGCCACTGTTACAAGGGAAGCACCACCTAGAGTTTCTGCATACCTATAATACAATAAAGCATCTAACATGCAAAAAATATTTTTGAAATGGTGCATTTATTCTTGAAAACCCATATAAGTAAAGGAGAAACGCATAACCAAAGGGTATGAAAATTAACGGACTGCACACAAAAACTTGAGGCCCGCATATCAATCACTTGGGTGGCTTCCACACTTTCCCACCTTTCACCTCCTTTCCTCTCTGCCAGTATGGTTTTTCCCAACTCGCTTTCGGACTTCTGGTAAGCAGTGGTCTTCTAACCCCACACATTATTTTCTCTTACAATTTTATGAGAAAAGACATATAAGCCGCATTTTTGCTAATTTGTATTCATTCACCATGTGAGGCTGGAGCATCCTCTTCTCCTACAAAACAACGGCTGTATTATGGTCAGGTCAAAGTTCCTACCCGGGCTAATTTTTTAAGTGCTTCTTTTTATTGATTATTTTCCTTTGTTTTTTTTTATAATATTGTTCTGTTCATTCATTATTAGTTTAATTGTGCATTATCTATTAATTTTGCTTTATTTGGTTATTATTTAGTATCTTTCCGTGCTTTTGCAATTCTCTCCAGTTCTTTGTATTTTGTGGGTGGATCCCGAAGAGGCGGGGCCAGCCCTTCATCACAGTTAAGGGACCGCCCCCCACCCTATAAGGGCAAGCTAGGAATTAAAGTCTAATGCAGTTCATCTGAATGCACTATGGTGGACTTTGCTGTTTTTTGGTGAGGATTGTGATTTTCTTTGATTTTTGCTTTGGTTTTCGACTTTTAGCTACTGTTTCTTGGATTATTCTTGTTGGTTTTAATGTTGAACACATCTGCCTTTTTGATTTTTTTTTGTTTTGAACCATTTTTTGCATTAAATAAATACTTATTTAGAAAGAACTCTTGTTTTCCTTGCTCTACACAAGCCAGGGGTTGCGAGTGATCGTCTCCCTTGTGATGAGTTTGTTTATAGACATTACAGAATATACTAAGATTGGGTTGGGCCTCCTTTTGCTCTCAAATGAGCCTCAGTTCTTTGTGGCATGGAAACATTCTTTTGAGACTGAGGTCCATGCTCACATGATGGCATGACACAATATCTGCGGATATGTCAGCTACACATTCATGCAGCAAATCTCCCATTCTGCCACATCCAAAAGATGTTCTGCTGGATTAAAAAAACATTAGATGGGTAATTTATGACCATGAAGGGACATTCAAGCAAGGACTGATTGGTATCTACAGGCCCAAAGTGTGTAATGATAACCTGCCCCGCACCTTTACAATACCACCATCAGCCTGGACAGTTGACAGAAGGCAGGATGGGTGCATGGATTCCTGTTGCAGGTGCCAAATCCCAACCCTACCATCTGTGTGCCTCAGCAGAGATGGAGATTCACCAGCCAAGGCTGTATTTGTCCAGTATTCAGCTGTCCAGTTTAGGTGAGCCTGTGCGCACTGTAGCCTCATCTTTCTGTTCTTGGCTAACAGGAGTGGTAGCCAACGTGGTCTTCTCCTCAGGGTTCAACGTATTGTCACCACGATTGTACAGTGTGGTTATCTGTGTTACCTTAGGCTTTCGGTCCTCTTAAAGAAAGTCCAATCTGGTCATTCTCATCTGACCTCTCTCATCAATAAGGAGTTTTTGTCATTAGAACTGTCACTCTTTGGATGTTTTTCGCTTTTTGTACCATTCTCAGAGAAGTCCCAAGAGATCCGAAGTTAAAGAAATACTCAAACCAGCTCATCTGTGATTGACAATCATGTCGTGATCAAAATCACTGAGATTAGATTTTTTCTCCATTCTGGTGTTTGACCTGTATCTCCATGATTTTTTGCATTGCTATTCTGCCACATGATTTGCTGATTAGATAACTGTATGAATAAGCTGGAGTACAGGTGTTCTTAATAATCTGTATTTATGAACTTTGAGAGTGGAGTGCATTCTCACCCAGCTCAGGCCGAAGCCAGCCAATTAAGTGAAAGCTAAGCGGCGTTTTGGTGCACCTCCTCTGGAAGGCTGGTATAATTCCGGCTTGCTTCCTTGTGTGTGTTACTGTAAATGGCCTCATGCCATTTGTGAGATAAATTACAATAGAGAGCAGCAAAATACTAACTGTAGGTGGTGTTCAGGGCCAATAGAGCCCCCCACAGGTTCAATTCAGGTATGTTAACTGATTTATCTTGCACATTAGAAGATCCATAAAGATGTAGTCAGGATGTAGGATTTGACCCAGGTCTCTGCAATTATTAAGTACATCATAGAACCCTACTTTCTTTTATTTTATCTTTGCGTAAGTGTTTTACAGAGCATTTATGAAAACAAATTTAATAAAGATTCTTTGTGGCCTGGGTTTTTGATGGGTGCTTCCCCCTGCTTTTCTGTACCATCTGAGACTTGCGCACTTCAAAACTCTCAAGTTCATAACATCACCCATTTCATAGCAGTGTTCAGTTCACAGCATTTTGGAGAAATCTTTAAAGCATATTTCAGTGGGCACCAAAGATCTACTATCCTTCTAAAATGAGATTTGACCAACCCAAACCGCTAAAAGGGACTGGCTGGGTGACCAGCATGTCCTCAGGCATATGAGGCCCCAGTGACCACTGCCGCTATAGTGGAGAAATGCCTTTAAAGTCATCATAGGAGATAACTGTTTCTTTTTTCTCAGTGGTTTGACCCATTTCAAGCCAGTAGTCCTGAAATGGTTCAAGAGCAATTTGAAGTGAAATCAACAAAGAAGAAAGCCAGAGGTCAGAGTTTAATGATCTGAGCCAATATAACATGCACATGTTAACAATGCGCCTTTGACATAGAGAACCTCTGAGAACGGCCCCATGTTGAATACATGCAGAATTTATCATCCACAGGGGTTGTTACTTCATGATCTGAACAAAGCATAACACAAGGAGCATCAGGCAGCAGCACCTTCTCTGTGATTCTGTTATTGCTCTTGTAAGAGTAATAATTTAATGTGGCGAGCATATGAATGGGCTGAAGAGGGACAGAGGAGTACAAACCTATTCTGAAATGCACACTTTTCATTGAGAGAAAAGACAACAAAGAAATATAAAAAGCAGGGAGTGGACGATGCAGAAAAGTAGTGCGGAACAACAGTGTCTTGAAAGGTTGCCACCAAAAAGAACAACTGCATTGGCATCTTTTTTTTCCAATGAAGTCAGCTCTTCTCTTTAGGTAATTCAAAACCATTTTTTTTTTTTCTTCATAAGATAATGTTTTTGGGCAAGTGTCACGGTACTCATAAGTCAAGCAAATTCACTTCTGGGGATGTAAACGGCAATAAAATTTGTGGCAATCTTTGATTAATTGCACAGATGGTGCTTTTAAAATGTGTATAATGTCAGAGGGGTGGAACGGAGACATTCTGCGATGTCAGTGAGGCCCCAAATGAGAAAAGAGAGATATAATAGAAAGGGTGTAGGCCTTCTTCGCATTATGAAACACATATGGTAAGGAGATAGGATTTTAGGGGTGGGTGGGGATAGTCAAATGTTGGCAATGTCACTCTTATGTCTGATTGGGTGCTTAGTTTCTAAAGAAAAAAAAAAAGAAAGAAGATACTTCACATCCGTGACAATTGGACTGAGTTACTATTGAAATCAATCAATCAATCAATCAATCAACATTTATTTATATAGCACATATTCATACAAAAAAATGTAGCTCAAAGTGCTTTTCAAAATGAATAGAAAAATAGAAGACACAATAAAAAATAAACATAAGTCAACATTAATTAACATAGAATAAGTAAGGTGTGGAAGTCCTTCTGGCTCATGTTTGATTGATGCTTATCTACTGTACATATATGGCTGACTCCCTTCAATAAGGAGACTTACAATTGGTGTCATTTCTTTTGCTGTGTCACTTTGGAGCACAGGCAGGTGAATTGGTTGCCTCATCACCGCATAGTGTCAGTAGCTTGACTGGAACTCCTGACCTCAGGGTTTGAAGTCAAAAGCCTTAACCACTACGCCACAGCTGACCATGCCTCCTTATAACACTTTTAGAAACAAGAGAGTACAACATCTGAAGGTGGGATCTAACGTACCGGAAATGTGTTTCGAGTAGGGCAGCAGCACATTTCAAAGACATTTGAAGACAGATTTTAGCACATCTGAGGAATAGTTCAAGCTAGGACTAAGTAGCTTAGAAAATGACTGAGTGTAGCACATTGAAAGACATTTTAATCCCACCATCTGCAGTGTACCAGAAGCACACTTAAAGCTTGACATGTAAATCGTTTCAAGCAGATTTGTAGCATATTTGAAGCACGGCATATGAAATTCTTGAAGGACATTTTAGTAAACCGATAGATACTCGTATGTCGAGAGGCCATTTCAAGCCAATCAATAGCTCCTTTGAAGCCCATTTCCATCACTACAGGGTAATAATATATGTGGAATGGGAGAATCATGCTTTTGAAACAGATTTACAGCTTATCTGATGACAATCTGCCACACATTTGAATTAAGGAAATGCTTCAAGGTAGCTTCACAATGTGCAAAATTTCCTGACACGGCTTCAGTTTTCCTATTGTTAGTAATATTACATGTGAGCATACAGTGCTTCTTCGTATCCGTGTTTTCTTGACATCACACTCGTTTCCTGTGACTGTTGAAGGCTTCATTTCACACGTATGTGCTGGCTAAAACGTAGCATACATTTGAGTTTACCGTAAAGAGAAGCTTCTTATTCTTATGACTTAGGTCAAAGTCTGGGGCAAGCCACAGAGTGGTTGGATTGAATTGCCGACATGACTAATAATCACAAGAGTGCGCCGCGTCCGCATTCGACTTATTAGGATTATGTGACTAAAACTGCTGGAAGAGTCATGTGATGTGCGAAGGCCTTAAGGATGCCTTGGTGCTGCTATGGAGCAATATTATGTTTTTAAAACTTTCTTAATTAGAAGCCAATGAATGCTGTCAATAGCTCATTCCATTGAATTTAATGAGTTACTCTGTCAGAACAGAAAATGTTTAAATAGAAGACCATTCAGTCCATCACACTTGTTTGTTTGGACCCCTGTGGCTGCAGGTTTTTACTCCAGCCAGTTTCTTTTTATAATTGGACTTCTAGCCTAATGAAGTGAGCTTCCATGTTTTGGGGTCAATGTAGAGATGACAAAACTATGAGTTCTAAATTTTTATTGGAATGTATCAAGAATTCATGTACTGTATGGTACACGGGAATACATTCATGTTTTTTCAGCTTGGTTTTTAAGATTTTCGTCATCATCATGATTTCATTCTGCTTTTCCAGGTAATCTGATTATTTAAGCCGTTATTTACTAATGAGCACATTATTGGGTCCGACACTAAAGTAGTCATTGCCTTTCAACAATTAGCGTCATTTGCCGGATGTCTGCTTTGCTTATTGCTGTCATTATAAAGATAATATTAAGGGGGCAAACTAAATGGAAAAATCCAAATTCATGGGAGAGTTAAGCATAGCTATGTAAAAAATAGAAATAATTCTAAATGTCTTATTAATGCAAACAACCACAGTTGTGCTATTTTGAAAGCGGAATAAGAGAAGAGCAAAAACAGGCATTTATATGCACACGCAAAACTGGTATAAGGTGAACAACCTGGCTAAGGCAGAAATCTGCCTTCTTAGAACCTCCATTAACATGCACAAGTACACGTACGCAGTTATCCTTTGGCAAAACGCTCTGACGTCATAAAACTGCTCAGAAAAAGAGATAAATGCCAATCATTGGCTGCTGTGTATCCAAAAACTAAAATGAAGGCTTTGTTAATATTTTTGTGTTTATCAAATATTTTTAGCCAAACTAACACTTTATTAATATGTTTTGTGACAGATATCAGTTGGATGCCACTGAGCTCCAAAACCTGGACACAACTAACGCAAATATAGTCGCAGGTTCAAAAGAGATGTTTTTATTATACAAATACCTCATAATAGTTACTTGAAAAGGTTGCACAAATCAAATTATTCTTCTCTTCTCCATTCACCTTTCTCCAGTGAGTGTTGCTTTCCTTCCTCCCGACTCTGACTCTGCTGGAGGAGACTGGGTGGCTTCCTTTTATATCAGACCCAAGAGTATTTCTGCTGCCAGGGCATGGCCCGATGGAACCACTTCCAGGTTAAGTCCTGAAAAACAGGGATTGTGAATCCCCGCAGCACCCCATGGTGGCACCCATGGGACCCAGCTGGGCTGACTCTTTGCACTACAACTCCCTTTACTTTCTGCAGGATTCCACATGTTTCCTGAGGTCCTAGGATGCTTCCATTTAGCAGTTGTGGGAATGCGCATGCAGTGGATGAGGCAGCCGTGAATGCACTTTCAGCAGTGGAAGAATCTTAAAAACCAACTGCTGTTAGCATTTTCTTGTTAAAGACATGCTGAAGTTTATGAGAATTATTGTGAACAATGAACTACCAGAAAATGATAAATGAAAACTGAGATGTAGTTTGAGACAGGTCAAAACCACCAAGTGAAACTAAAAGAGGTATCTAGGCACCAAGAGGAAAGACATCACTTGAAGCCAAATCCAAAATAACTGTGCCACTAGAGCTGACTTGAGAGAAAGACTAACAATCACATAATGAAGCTGTTTAACCCAAGAAGAAAGAAGAAAAATGAGTATGCTCTCCTATTTTTATATCAGCAGCTTCGACTGTCATGGTCATATGATCAAAGACAAAAAAGACTTGAATTAAAATTAACTTTCTTAATATTTACTCTGTTTAATAAAAAATGACAGGAACTGATCCTTAGTGATTCAAAACCCAAAATAAACTAGAACAAATAAAGTATATTATGCCATGTTTTTGTTTTAGATTCAAATCTCCTCTGCCCTTTCCCTGTCCCCTCACTGTGTCGTTTAAAAATAATGACTTGTGTCCCTGACTGTTCTATGCCTCTGCCCTTCATGAAAGATCTCCAAAATCTCTAAATCAAACAAAACCACACTTGAGACCACAGCTTGTCTTGATGAACATGACAGAGTGTAGCACTATAAACATTTTTATAGCGTGAAATTACATTTTCCAAGTATTTTAATTCTGCTATGTGACAACTTTTATTGGCTAACTAAAGAGATTACAATATGCAAGCTTCCAAGGCAGCTCTGGCCCCTTCTTCAGGCAAGATGTAATGATGCAGTTAGCCAATCAAAGGTTTCATTTTCCTTAACTTCTCACTACATCCATAATGGCTAAAATGGTTCATCATTCTGCTATGTTTGATGCTCCTGCTAGCGAGAATTTTAATTTGCGGAAATATCAACCAAATATTCTGAGGACCAAAGCAGATTAATTATAACGAGATAAGACGGACATCTCATCAGGAATGTTTTTGAAAAAGTGTTTTTTGTGTATAAAAAAATAACTATTTTTCTTAAATTCTTAAAAAGTAAAACCCCTAGGCTGATCCTGTAGATTGTAACCAGAAAGACACTCCACCTAGACATCGCTCAAATGGAGAGACAATACAGTGGAAAGTGAAACGAGTCCATGTTAGCAGACATCCACTGTGAAACACCATCAGAGGATACTTACCAAGTGACTATTTTTTGTAATTAATAATTATATTGAAAACAATTATATGTTTAAGTCTGAATAATTAATTTTAAAATACATTTATTACTTTTATATAGTGGTTTTCATTTTCAACCTTTTTTTTCTTTTAAAAATGATGAGCACTTCTGTTACCAGATTTGGATTCAGCACCATCACATCTGTAATGAACATCTAAAATATATACTGTGTGTATTATTTGCAGACCAATGTTCGTTGGTAATTTTCACACATAATTTAAAATAAGAAAGTTTTGCTACGTCACAAATCCCACATGCTAGTCCGAATCCTGGCCTGCTCGGCCTCTGTTTAGAGTTCTCTGGTGACTTTTCCCTCCAAGTTCTCCGATTAACCACTCGTATCCCGAAGATGTGCGTGTGAGGTCAACTGGCAACTGAAAACGGGACCCCCCCCCTCGTCTGTATGAAGGTGGATATGTGCTTGAATGAGCCCCCCGCCCCACCCTAGGTAGGCTCCTGCTTTGTGCCTGATGCTGCCACGTCGGCACTGCCCTGAACTGGATTAGGTGGGTTTCAGAATGTTGTGCATCGAGGACTTCAAGGTTGGGCTGCCATTAATGCACACCACTAGATCAGACTTGATGTTCAAACATCCTTTTCTTGTGACGACTTTATGTGCCTGAACAGCACCGGCGCGGTCGCGTACAGCGCAAGATACGCTGAGCATGTCGGAACACGCAAGATTTTTCAGTTCATTTCATTTCCTACAAAGTACATTAAAAATGTCCGCACCATTGAACTTTTGCTTTTGACTGTGCTTATTGCGTGCGATGGTTCTATTACTATCTGTATTGGTTCATCTTATTTTTGGAGAACTTGTTTTCACATTGGACTGAAATGTTTTTCTCATTACTATAGCAGGGAATAGAACAGTATTAAGGATTTAAAGTGTCTCTGTTTAGCATCAAATGCTGCTTACAGTCCACATGAATGTCTGTGCTGACAATTCTTTATGCCAGCTCCTTCTGAACAATGCATGCTTGGGTCCTGCGTGTGTCTCAATGCCCATCAGCACAGCATTTCATGCTCTCTGACTTATTGATAGTCTGGCCGTGGAGGTGAGGAAGCGATGTTCTGCTTCTCCGTAAATTACAGCCCCCTAATTCCTTAGTTGTTTGGCCGCTCGTTGTTGCTCTTTACTTTGGCCCCCTTTTCACTGATTGCAGAGAGTGCCTGTAAAAAGCCCTGCTTTTGTAATTTCCTTCCTCAATTTATAATGTTTTCATTCCTCTGCATCCCATTTTAAAGCAGTTATAAGGAAGGAGATGGCATAATTTCCCTTTGTTGTTGAGTGGTATCAGATGGCTGCAGTCTCAAACAATGACTTTTCACATTAATTATCTCTCAAGTTTAATTATTTGTTGGGATACAAGGGTCTGTCTCAGCACCTTTTTGTGAGTCTAGTTTTATCAGAGTGTATCCCAGCTAGGGCCGGTGGGACGCTAGCCCATTACCAGGCTCTCCACGAGACAGCTAATAGTCGTCAGTTTGTCTGACCTGTGTGTCTTTGGGATGTGGGAGGAAAACAGAATACTTGGAGAAAATCCAGGTAAACATGAGGAGCAAATACAAAGTCCACAGACAGGGAGAATTCAGGGAATTTGGGAACCCAGATGTTAAGAGCTGTGAAGCTCATTAAAAAGCAAATTTCCCCAAAAGTATTTCTTATTATTTGCTTTAACAATTCATTCATTTCTTTAAAAATACTTCATCCAAAAGGCTGTGGACTGACAGGCATCCCGGGTGGATGAGAGAAAGACTTGTTGTCCAGCTGGGAGAAAATAAAGAATGGACCAGCAGAATCCTTAGGCCAGGAGCAGTTACATGCCCCATACAGCAGGTGGCAGTGGTCCTCTTGAGGCATCCCAATTTGGACACCCACAGGGGTGAATGGGAGTTGGAGTCTGCAAGTGCCGCCCTGTTAGGTTCCCTGGGTGCTGTTAGACAGTGTTTTCATGGGTTCCCAAGAGACCTGGAAGTGTTTTCAATAGGGCACAGCATGGCACTTAAACCACCTCACCTCGGAGAGTCAGAGTCGGGAGGCAACGGGCGACACTCAGCAGGTGGGCTGAAGGAGAGAAAAGACTCTTTATCGTGTAACTGTGTGATTGTGGCTATGTGCACTTTGAAAAGTACTGGTGATCAATAAAGATCCCTTATTTGAACTGTGTTGGGCATTACTGTTTTGGGGGTTTGGGGGTCTAAGGGGTGCCTCCTACTGGTTACAACTGTTAAAGGAAAACAGATAACTTAATATTCTGAAATCCACTTAAACCAATTCAGGGCCATTAGAGCTGAAGCCTGTCCCAGCAGGATTGGCACAAAATACAAACCAGGTCTGGACGGGGTACCAGTCCATCACAGAAGTAGCCAACTCCTACAGGTATGCCAGCACCCTGAATCAGGCACTGACAATAATCCTGTGGGGTCTGGGGGTCTGAATCACAGTCAGGTTTAGATGGATATGAATGAAACACCATTATCTAAAACCTTGCTGTAAAAATAAGCAAAAGATATTCGTAAGAAGAGTTACAAAAAGAGCAACAAAAATAATGCAAAACAGGAATGTTTCTTGACTATTTGTCAATTAGAATGGCTTCTAGGATGGAACCCATGGAGTGAATGCCAACTCCCAGTCTTCAAGTTGCTTAAATCTGCTTAAACCCCGAAAGGGATGGGACTTCTGGCCAAGGGACAGAAGTGACTATCATTCCACGTATTGCTTACCTCCACAGTGGCAGTGGCAGGGAGATGCCCCCAAGGGATTGCCTGGATGACACATCCCAAAACTACTGGAAATAAAGACAGTGTCTAAAGAGGGACGATCCTGTGAAACTGATTCATACAGGTTATTTCCAGCAGGTCTCCAGAACTCTGACTGTGCTGACTTTGTCTGCATTACCTGACTGTGGACCCCCTCAGGTTTATTTCCTCCAGAGATGTTGCAGACTGGAATTTTGGTTTTCCTCACCATGATTGCCAACTGGCCATAGCTGAGAGATAATGTTAATGAGGACATTAGGATAATCAGGACGAGAACAGGCCATTCAGCCCAGCAAAGCTTGCCAGTCCATTCCACTTACTTCTTCCATAATAACATCAAGTCGGGTTTTGGAGGGTCTTTGGACTTGGGTGGTACTGTTGGGGTTAGGGTTAATACATTGGAACTGCTTTATTTTATGCTGTGTTGAAACACATCCATATCTTTATGGGTATATTGCATTACAGAATGAGTTATTTGTAGTGTTTCTAATTGTATGCCACTGTGAACTTGTTATTGTATTCTGCACACATAAAAATAAACAAACTGAACTGACCTGGAATTCTTCAGGTGGCACGGTGGTAGCTCTGCTCCTTTGCAGTAAGGAGGTCCGGGTTTGTGTCCTGGGACCCCACACTGTCCAAAGACATGAAGGTTAGGTGAACTGGTGACATCACACTGGCCCTAGTGTTTGTGGTTAGTGTGTGTGTGTTCACCCTGCGATGGACTGGCACCCTGCCCACGGTTTGATCCTGCCTTGTGCCCTTTGCTAGCTGGGATAGTTACCAGCACCTGTTGACTCTGGCTTGGATTTGGTGGGTTAGACGATGGCATGAAATGAATTCTTCATATAGATGGCATCCAGGTCATGCTTGAACCCAAAACTCCAAAGCTGTGAAACAGCTCTTCTGTCTGGCAGCTCTTGCTACCTTATAGCTCTGTCAACCAGGGTTCAAATCCTAGCCAGTTCACTCTGTACAAATTTTACTTTTGGAAATTTCTTTTTGTTTTTTTGTTCCTTACCAGGAAAAGTTAGTTTTTCCTAACATGCCTTTGGTGTGGCAGCTGTAAGTTAAGTGAGTTGAATGAAGGAGTGTGCCCTGTGATGGACTGGCACCCTGCTTGATGTCAGGTCCTGCCTTGCACTTGTTGCCCGGATAAGCCTCAGCTCCATATAATTAAAAAACAAATAAGACACATTTTAGAAGTGCATGAATGAATGAATAAACACACACCAATGTTTATGGAAACGACACCCTTTTAGTACGCCACATCTTTCTGAAAGAGAAACAGACACACTCACATTTTTCATAAACTGTCAAGCCTTTTATTGGAAGTTTCTCTTTTAAAGAGATTAATAAATGATTAATGGTTGGTTTTCCACAAAAAAAGCACACTTAATAAAAGCATTGCTTACTCCAAATGCAAATGCGTCCCTTTTATCAGTACCTCGTGGGAAATCACACAGTTCCTGAAGGAGCCTAATATATTCCAGTTTTCATGCAGCCGAGATGTAATTTAATTTCATACATGTGGGACCCAAACACAGTCCAGCTCTTAGCAGGCACCATATGCGTTATTACACTGGAGAGATGCCTTTATTCATGGGAATTTTAAATGTACACCGCAGCATTATAAATTGAGCAAGCCTATACCTGTGTGAAATATCATTGAGTATTGTTCAAATGAAAACTGTGCCACCATAAGGGCAATGAGATCTAAAGCCAGGGAAGAAGAGTGCTCGGGGACTGGGCCGTCCCATACCTGGCACCCTGTGCTAGTGCTAGATTATTTTGAGCCCTAGGCCAAGTTTATTAGCGTGCCCAACCAACTGCTTGGTAACTAACTTGTGTGGCTGGACTGACCCTTATGATCTGCTCCCTAGATAAATACCTAATTCACCTTAATAGTGGCAGCGGCTTCCCATTGGCTCATCTCTGAAAAACCTGATTTCTTCATAGATCTGAGTTTCCTCGAACGCTTGCACATTGTAATCTTTTTAGTTAGCCAATAAAAGGTGTCATTTTGCTCGACTTCTCACTACATCCATAATGGCTAACGTGGTACAACACGCTACTACTTTCATAGATCTGAAAAACGTAGTGCCTTGGCTGAAACATGACACTTTAAAATCAATGGCAACTGATGGAAATCTTAACAGATTTGCTTTTTAAAAATAGTTGGCCTCAAAACTTAGGGTGGCATAGTGGGGAGTACTTCTCAAAATTCCAGGACCCTAAGTTGAAAGCCTGTTTCCATATGTTGACAGAATGGAGTTTTCACGTTCTTCTTCTCATCCCACTGACGGACTGATTAGATCGTTCCTCCTCCACACTATGCGACTCTTCAATTCCACCCATCGGGGGTAAACGTTAACATTATACAAAGTTATTGTCTGTTATGCCTGCATTTCTAGCACTCTTTAATTTAATACTGTTTTTTATCAGTATGCTGCTGCTGGATTATTTGAATTTCCCCTTGGGGTTAATCAAGTATCTATCTATCTAATTCTAAATTGCCTTCTCTGTAGGAGTGTGCCCAGTGATGGTGTGGTGCCCGATCTCCATGGCTGCTTTCTGCCCAGTTCACAGGCTCCACACAACCCTTCTGTACATTGAGTAATGTTAAGGGTGCACTTGCCAGTGTTGTTCTTTAGTGGAACAAAACAAGGCGTGGTAGCAGAGATTAACATGTGTAAGATAAAAACCAGTCAGAAGCACCCATAATTATTCTGTTGCGACTTTTTTCTCCTTAGGAGGGCACACGAACTGGAAGCCTAACCACCCGGCACCTGGGACAGCATCCTCTTTAGTGACGCCAAATCGCGAACCGCTCCCTCTTCCCTTTTTGCCTGGATAGCTCGGATTGGAGGCGGTCTCCAAGTTTCCACTCTTGGCAGCTAAAGGCGTGGTGCGTTATTTCTCAGACCCCTAAAGCTACAAGCAACCACAACGGTCCTTGCCTCCAAGTGCCGAGCGCCTAGCCTGGACTGGACTGACACCGCGCGGAGGCGGCAGCAGCAGCAGCTCGGCGGGCGAATTCAGCGCGTCACGGTGAGCGCCTTGCGCTCAAAGCCCATCGCCGGGCCACCAGATCAACTCGAAATACGCTCGCCGCTCTCTGGGAAGAAGGCGTGATTCGTTCAAGGGCAACATTTTCGTCTTCCTGAAGTTCCGAGATATTTCTGAAGAAAATGAAGCATCGGATCCCGGATCGATCACTGATCGCGACACTCCTGATCATCCAGGGGCTGTGGACAAGCGCGACTAAAGTAAACGTGCCGCGGCTGCGCCTGACCTATAAAGGTAAATGAAAATATTTTCACAAATTAATGAGTCGACTGTAAGGTTTTGACCTGTTAATTCTTACTGAATTCTTGACTTTTGATTTGTTTTAGATTAGGAACCTGTTTGCAATTGTGTGACATAGTGAAAGGTTGTGTATTGTGTAATCTCAGGATAGTCGTTTTAATTATGATAGCATCATTAGAATGATTTATTATATTTATGGAGAACATTTCCAGATGAGCATATGTTACAAATCCTAATTCATCTTTTTACGAAGACTTTCATGTCGGAACTAAAACGTTTTCGCTTTAAATCTTTACTGAACTCTTAAACAGATGTGCATTGACTTACTGAGGAAGCTTGTTGTCGTCCTGAAGATGCACAGTCTAAACTTGAGCTTACCGTATTGAGTCCCAACGCCCGGCTAATGCTGATAACACACACACACACTCATATATATATATATATATATATATATATATATATATATATATATATATATATATATATATATATATATATCTTCCTGTCCAAGCGCAGAAAATAATTGAGCGAACTGAAACGCCTCTGGCGTCTGGGCGATAATCTTTAATTACTATACGCGCAACGCACCGTCATTAATGGGCTTAGCAATGGGACACTTCCAGATAAGGTCCTCCAGGGTGAGATAAGGAAAATGCTCTGCCCCCACTTTAATGTGGAAGTTTATTTATACGATGAAATAATTCTTTATTAAATTCCCGTTAACTCTACTGTTTCGGTAGTATTGCACTGCAATAAACTACTCAAGAAAGGACACCTTGACACTTATCGTGCAGTCCCTCCGTATAAGTGAATGCTTTAAACTTTGTTTTCCACTGCACTAAAACAAATTCATATAAAATAATAATTAAGACATGGTGTCGTCGGTACAGTAAGGACCAGGATAAGCAGGTTGTGCGGTAAATGGACCCTCAGGAGAAGTTTCACGCGTACATAGACGTACAGGAGCTGCACGGCGTGGCAGTGGGTAGCAATACAGCGGCCGGAGTTCAAACCAGCGGTGTTGTCCGTATGCAGTTTGTATGTTGTACCCATGTGGATATGACCCCCTCGCCCCTTGTTCTTACTATTATGTTGGCGATTTCAAATTGTCCATTTTTGTGTGGCAGGGGGTCATGCGCTGGCTTGACGTCTTGTTCAAGGCTGTTTTCTGCTTTGTGCCCAGTGCTGTCGGCAGTGGCTCCGGCCATCGCAACAATGACTTTGGTAAACGTCGTGTCAAAACACCTGATCGCGAACTGGCAAGGCCGGCTCTGCCATTAAGACGAATCAGGCGGTCGCTTAGGTTGGCAAAGTTTATTTGGGGGTGGCATTTTGTCAGCCAACACAGACATAGATATGCAAACACTCGGATTTAATATAGGAGGAAGCACCTAACCCCCCCCCCCCTTTGGGATTTATCGTGTTCGAATATATTTTGCAGTTGCCATCATAGCTGCAACATTATCGCTTTCGCCCAGGGCAGAAAAAAGTTGCAAGTTGACTATCATTAAAAAGCGTGCATCTAACGGCCAAGTAGACCATATACTCAGATCGCAATGAATGACGTCTGTTTATCTTCCGTCTAAAAGAAGTGCTAAATGCTGAAAGAAACTATTAACAAAAACTAATCTTTGAAAGAAAGTGCAGCCTGTTCAACAGTTTGAGATCTCATTTCGGTGCTGTTTGTGTGCCGTTTACTTATTCTGTTGTACCTGTTATTGTATAGTATTTGAAAAGAAATGGCGGTGTAAAGCATTCACGTTCTCCCCGTGTTCGTTTTCTTCGTTTCCTCTCTACACTTGCTTTACACTCTTAAAAACAACGGTTCTTTAATGGCACATTGTGGGTTTCTGGTAGAGCCATTGCTTGACAACGAACCGTTTCATCACGGGAACGGTTCTCGGCATATGAAATTAGCTCTTTGCGCTTTGAAAATGTACCTAAAATGTGGACAAAACAGAAAGCTTTAATGTATGCTAGTGGCAAATAAAAAAAAAAACCAGTATTTCACAAATCTGTTATTCTCTATTCATGATTATTTTAAACCCGCTATACATAAAAGGTTACTTCTGGAACCGTGGTGTGGACCATTTGGTTCATTTGGAAACCACTGACGACAAAGGTGGTTCCGCTGTGGCACTGAGAATACACTTTGGACCCTTTATCCTTAAAGAGTGCGTAAACCCCCCCTTCCCCCCCAATATGTCCCTATACGAGCGGAAAATGTAACACTTTTCATTTGGCACGCTGCACGATGCTGAAAGGTCTTGGATGTAAATAGCGGGCATACCAACTGTGTGGGCTTTGCATGTTCTCTCCATGTACATGCAGATGTGCCTTGCGCTGGAGACCAAGGTTGGCTTTGTTTTACTGCCTTAATATGATGCCAGCAGCCAAAATATGAGTTAAGTAAATAGCTGTAGGGTTAAAATAAAAAAGTGAAATTTTATTATCCTATGAAACACAGGAAGTAAATACATAACAGTGAGAAAAAAATAACACAGCAGCGGTAAAACCTAACGATGCACTTGATATTAGCATAGCATTCCAAATGGTAATACGTACTGACTGGAATCTGTTAATTTGAATTGCTAAATCAGGAGTCCTGACGGACGGACCCATCTACCCATGATAACTTCAAGGATATCATTCCGGTGAGCCGATTCCATCCAGCCGACTTTGCTCTTTTTTGGATGTCAGTAACGCTAAAGGTGGCCTGATGTCAGCTGATTCCTGCTGGTCAGAAGAGTCCTGGTGGTGGTGGTGGGTGTGAAAGAAGCGCCCAACTCTAAAGATAGTTTCCGAGTTCTCTTATTACACCCGATGGTCTGTCCAGAGTATCACTTTTCGGAACGTGTTCAGAAATAACTCTTCACGGCAACAGGAATTAAAGCTCTTAATTGCTCTCAAATTCATCTTCAAGATGACCAGTTCTCGAGTCGAAGTTTAACGTAACAAGCTGATACAAAGCAAGGCGCCGATTTCCTCCACACTCGACACCGTTTAACTTAATGCAGATTCGCCGTGTCTTAATTTTGTTTTTAATTACATTTCACGCGGCCAGCCTGAATTCTCGTCTTCTGAGCAGATGCGCTAATTCTGCTCTCGTCTTGCCGGTGACCTTACGTAATTTGCCGTCAGAGCCAGATGTCCAGCTACTCCCGAGGCTGTAGGAAGTGT
This sequence comes from Polypterus senegalus, assembly GCF_016835505.1. Lineage (NCBI taxonomy): Eukaryota > Metazoa > Chordata > Cladistia > Polypteriformes > Polypteridae > Polypterus > Polypterus senegalus. The sequence goes on along the minus strand of NC_053165.1, from coordinate 52,135,677 downwards.
AAATCATTTAAAGCCACTGCTAATTAAAAACAGTGGGAGGAATGATTTACAATCCCCTGGCTTCATCAGCGTTTTCGGTTTGTCTCCAAACTTCAAAACTGAAAACCAAACGCTCCTCCGTTCGGCTCGGCGCTGTGCCGCTCATCCCGTTCACTTCTCACGGTGTCACTGAGACGCATTTCCTCGCCGCCTTGTTTTCTCATTGTCCCTTTGAACGGGTGTTGCGAGCCTGTCTACTGTTCCCTCCCATTCGACAAAGAACATTGCCAATTGTTTGCACTTCCCGAACTGCATAATAACACGATCGCAGTTTGGCCAGAAAGAAAAAATATCAATAAAAAATTAAAAGCCTGTTTTGTTACGTGAAGGGCAGGCTGCTCTACTGGTGTGTGCAATTAGGGGAATTAGTCCACGATGAATACTCCAATTTTTTAAATTAGTATTTATATTGTCACACTGACATTTCTACTGAAAGAAATACAATCTGCCCCGTGCTTCTTTTCATTCCCAGTAGTATCACCTTTACTTGCACTATAAAATTCCCTCAGTGATCCAGATAATTGGCACCATGACCTTTCCTGCACATGACACCATTTCATAGAACTACTGTAGAACCTCAAATTCAATGGCTACAACATTTTCTTTTCTTTTATTCCTTCTGTTTGTTTTTTTTTTTAAGTTTTATTACTGGTTGGCATGCTGTTGCATGCTGAAAGGTCCTGGATTCAAATAATGAGCCAACCACAGCGTTGGCTTTGCAGGCTCTCACCATGTCCATGCAGATGTTCTCCAGGTTCTTATCAAAGATGTCCAGATTACATGGACTTGCCCGGGTGAGTGTGCCTATCGCTCTTAAAAATAAAGATGCTAGAGCGATTCTTCAGAGGGGTGCCATGGGGGAACCATTTTTGGTTCCTAACCACATGAGTTTTCCAGAAAGAACCTGTTATTTATTTAGATCTTGAACAGTAAATGACCATGAACAGATGCTAACAGATTTGTGAACTATGAATTTGTTCCTAATTCTGAAAGGACTCTTGTTGATAGGCTAAGTTGAGGGTTTCTTAATTTGATAATGTCCTGCTAGGTAGCTTATCATACATTCAAGATTTCAGCTTTTTACTCCATATTCAGAAGTAAATAACCAGCCTCATTTGCAAAGAACCCTTCACAGAATGAAACCGTGCTTTGTCAAGCAATGGTTCGATGAGGAACCACACAACTCAGTAAAAGAAAAACATCAAGTGCCATTAAAGAACCATTAATTTTAAGAGTGTAGTGATGGACTGGCACTTTGTCTGGTATTAATTCCTCCTGTAACACTTTCTCAACTTACTAATTTTGACTTTTCCAGTTTTACCCATCGGTAGCTTCCTTTCAAACGATCTTTGTCCTTTGTGTCACTGTAGATTTGACAGATTCTACGGTTCCCACCTCATTCAGGCTCCTGTGAAATGAAACGTTTGCAACATTCTGTCACTGCTTGTTTCCCCAAAGTCCAGCTGATGTGACAGTTCATTGACATCGTGGGATGTGTCAGGGGTGGACAGGATGAGGAGTAGTACTGAGGGTCTGGTGAATGACTTTGTGATATGGTGGTGGTCACACCAACTGCTGCTGAACACTTCCAAAACAAAGGTATTGGTCGTGGACTACTGTAAGTCTAGACCCCCATTGAGACCTGTCTATGAAGGGGTTCATGTGGAGTGGGTCAAGGCCTATAAATACCTGGGAGTGCAGTTGGATGACAAGTCAGAGAACACAAAAGCTCTGTTCAGGAAGGGGCAAAGCCAGCTCTGTTTCCATAGGAGGCTCTTCTCCTTTAGTATATTCAAGAAATTCCTGCAGATGTTCTATCAGTTGGTGCTTGCCAGTACTTACAGCTTGAAGAATACTGATTGTATTGACAAACTGATCAGGCGAGCAGGATCTGTGATTGGATTGGAAATGGACTCTCTGGTGACAGTGACAGAGAGAAGGTCACGTTGCAAGCTTCTATCTATTATGGACAATAAACATCACCCTCTTTGCATTACCATAATTAAGCAGAGGAGTTTCTCTAGAGGCAGGCTGTTATCAAAGAACTGCAGTACAGACAGATACAAGAGATCTTTTGTCCCCAGAGCCATTAGACTCTTCAACTCATTATAACAGTGGTTAGTTTTGGGGGTGGTTGATCTCTGAACCTGATGCTACCTCTCTGCTCATAGCTTACCGTATATTAGATGTATTAGCTTTACCCTCCAAATTCTTTTTTTGTTCATCATTACCCTATAAGCATAAGCCATTTCACTTTTTTATTTTACTTTGACAATAAGTCACTTTAGTAATCTATCACTTTTGATGTTATGTGCCACCTGTTAATTTGGTAGTAGTTTTTTTGCACAATTCTCTCAGCACTGGCATTTTTGTATGAACCATCTAGAGTACTGTGATTGCATTATTGGTACAGTATCCGGTATTTGTATAGTAAGTATCTATCTATCTATCTATCTATCTATCTATCTATCTATCTATCTATCTATCTATCTATCTATCTATCTGTCTGTCTGTCTGTCTGTCTGTCTGTCTGTCTGTCTGTCTGTCTGTCTGTCTGTCTGTCTAACTAGCTAGCTAGCTAACTATCAATAAGAAGGGAGATGGAAAGGACACCCTTACTGTGTAGGTTGTGCTGAAAACACCATAATCGGATGTTCTTCTTTGATTTGTGCACATTCATTAGCCTTACATGACAAATCTAATTGTAAGTCCCCTCTGGCCTGGCTGAGTTTTTATACCAAGGCAGCACTTTGCCCAAGGCGGCTCAGAACATTTTTCGAGAGGTACAACTGGTTACATTTCTTTTGCTCATGGTCACAGAGTGTCATTAGTGGGATTTGATCCCACAATCCCAGGGTCTGAAGTCCAAAGCCTGCCCACACTTAGTTACATTATGTTTGATTTTTTTTTTTCCAACTGGAGCACAAGCAGGTGAAGTGACTTGTTCGTGATCACACACTGTTAGTAAAGGGATTTGAACCCATAACCTTAGTGCTTGAAGTCTTAAGCCTTAACCACTATGCCATACTGCCTGAAGTTCAAAGCATTCTGGGTATGTTATAAGAAAAGAATCTCTTAGGTAGACTCGTGCTGTGGAATCCTAAAATTAAATAATCACACTAAAAGATTTTGCTGTAAATTGTGCTGTGAGAAGTGAAAGTGCCTTCCTAATTAGTTCAGCTTTTAAGTTGTAGCATTTCTGAAATGGCTTCTTCTTCTTAGTGCATGACGTGTTCACCTCTTCACTTCCATTCTGCTTACCTGGGTGAGGGTCGTGGTGGCAACATACTAAGGCCTGTTTCTGATTATTTCCATCAGCAGGTCCTGGGGAATTATCAAATATTACCAGGCCCACCTGGAGATACAGGATCCCTCCAGGGTCTACTGGGTCTTCCTCTGGTATGGGTGGGTGTTGGTGTGGACTGAACTCGGGAAGTTAGTTTAGCATTTTGTAGTCATTTTCCTGAGAAGCCTGTGTTAATGATGGATTACAGGCGGACCTGTCGTGTCTAAGGTAGGAGCAAACCCTGAATTGGATGCCAGTTCAACACCAGGCACAATCAAGCATTACATTTACAGTCAGAGAAATTTAGAGTGACTGATTTATTATTATTTACTTATCAGAAGCTTTTATCCAAGGTGACTTACAAAACAACTTATAATTCATTCAAGAATGAAAGCGTAGGTCTTAAAGTAACAGAGAACAAAATAAAAAGTGAGCACAAAGGTGCAGAACTGCTACATTTTTATACCCGCGGCTAGACTAAGTCTGAAAGGCGGTGTCTTAAGTTCTTTGCCTTTGTCTATCCTGCAAGAGAGAAACTAAACAGATCTAAAATATTTAATAAAAAGAGTGCATTTTCAAAAGATGCCTAAACACAAGAAATAATGGGTGCCATTCGAGTGGATAAAGGGAGATCATTCCACAACTTTGGAGAAAAAACAGAGAAGCATTATCCAATCTTGGCACGTCCAGCAAAATGACAGTCAGCAGACGGACAGAAGCAGAACAGAGACTTCTGGAAGGGACATGAGAAGTAACCAAGGACTGAGACATTGAGGAGCAAATCTGATCAGAGAACTGTACATCAACACAAAGGCTTGAACCGGAACCTAATGGCAACAGGAAGTCAGTGAAGAGAAGGAAGCAGGGGAATAGTAGAAGTGAAATGAGGAACAGAGAACACCAGACGAGCAGCTGCATTCTGGAGGAGCTGGAGAGGTCGGATAGCAGCTGAAGGAAGCCCCGGCCTGGAGAGAGATACAATAGTCAGGCTGAGATAGAACAGGAGTTGGGAGGAATAATCAATGAGAAAGGGGAGAATCCTCTGAATATCATGAAGAAAGAAACCTCAGGATTGGGTCAATGAAGATATATATGAACGAAAGTGATGAGTTCAGAATAAATCACACCAAGACTCCTGACAGTGACTGATGGTGAAGGGGCGACTTCTTCAAGGGTGATGATTAGAGACAAATCTGAGGAAGGAGAATCAGAGGACACCAGGGGTTTAAAATGCTCCTAGACTCAGGGAGATGTACAAACTCAACACGGCAAGTGACCCGGAACTGACAGGCAGCCACAATAAGTGCTACGCTATTGTTCCTCACCTGGTATTTATACAGCAAATCCTCCAAAAGTGGACTGAAAAGGGTGGTGATGATGTATAGGTAAGAAACGATGGTATACACAAATCTCTTTGACAATGCCAAGAATGCAGAAAATGCTGATGTAGAATTTGTGTGGTTGTGCAGCTGCATTTGAACTGAAGTACCTTCATATGTCACACATGGGAGACTCCATGAATACCACCATTCATTCATTCATTTGTGTTGCTTTTTACAAAATATTGTCGTGTGACTCTGGGCACAACGCAGGCACCAACAGTGAATGCCAGTCAGCCATAGGACGCATCCACGTAGGCTGTCATGTTCACTAATGTCAGACTAATTTTTTGCAATCGTTTAACTAAAATCAAAGCATCCGCTTAGACAGAAGGAAAGCTCACAAACTCCACAGAGACAGAACTGGAAATTGGGCTGTGAAGCACCATCACGTCAACTCTAAGAAAGGCAGTGTCACAGAATCCTTCTGATTTCAGAGTGTAGGGTGTAGGGTGTAGTTTTGGGTTAATCAAAGATTATCAATGCATCTGGTGATTTATTTTATTACTACCTTATCATAACTGGTTCACAATATAACAAAGGTGCAACCTCTAGGCAACAGAAGGTTTCAATCTCTCTTATTTAATAAAGATGTCTTGAATTACAAGAACAAACACATAAGCATGTAAGGCGATGATGCTTTCCAGCTTTCTGTTTTGGGAAAATGCAAAAAAGGGGAGAGAGACAGAGAGAGTCATCCAAATAAACTGAAACTTAAAGCTAAGATAATCTCATATTATAAATAATCAGCACTGGACACTATTTACGCTTGAGTTCAATAGACCTCACATAGTAGAGGAGCACCATTGGATTAGGTGTAGATCTGCTACAACTAACTGCAACATTGAACACACTGCTTCACCAATGGCCATGTCAAGCTGGGAAAAGACAGTGAAACTTGGTAATCATGGTGTCGGCGAGTGGTGACCGGGTGCATGTTGATTAGCACACTGTCGTCTGCATATGTTATAATAATGACCATGTAAACTGATAATGGAGCTTCCACATTTGATGTCCTACCCACCACTTGTTGCTTTGGTGGATACCCCTGAATTTTTACAGCATTTTCAGCTTGTGTATTTTTTTGCAGTATGTTAATAAAGACAACAAATAGCGAGGTTTATAGTGATGGATCTGGCCTATAAATTACTAGTATGCAACAACATGTCTAATTTTAAGTAACAGCACTCTTTCACCAGTCTGTCTGCCCTTTTTATTTCTGTCTCCTTGGCTCTGTCTTCCCCTATAGTGTTCATGAATTGAATATATGGAATGATGCCATATAATTCATATAACACGGGCAATGCTTTTCTGTTGTCTTTCAGAGAAAATTGCCATTAATTAATTGCAAATCTTCAAAAAATTCAAACAATTCCAGCCCGTCAGCATTTTCTGCTTTTTCAGATTCCATTCATTACACAAGTAAAATCCATCTTATTAATGCTCTGCTGTTTCAAATTACAATGAGTTGTTGGTATGTTATTTGAGCTTCTGTGCTTTAAAGCATCAGTTCATTGCCTCTTGATGGTCCTTGAGATTCTGGCCCATTGATCTTGTTGGTGTGTCCTTTAAGATTTTGGCACATTGATGCTGTCTTCTCTATGGGCTTTCTGACTGGCCTCTGAGATTGTGGTCCATTAACTCATTTTGTCTGTTCAGACTATCTCATGCACGATGAATGCTCTTTGGGATTTTGATTCATTGTTCCTTCCTGTCCAGTCCATTGCCTTGTTCTTTCTTTTGAGATTTTCATCCATTGGTGCTGTCTGACTGGCCTCAATGATTCTGACTCTGTTTATTCCATTCACACTGTCCACATTTGGAGATTCAATTTCATTGTAGTACACTATCCATAAATATTTTTGCCCATTAGTGGTGTCTGACCTTTTTGTTTCTGTCTCAGTGATGATGTCTTGCCCTTTAGTGCTTTCTGATCTCTGAGAATGTGAAGTAATGGCTGTCTTGGCCTTTGGTTTGCTTCCCATTGGTGTTGTCTGCCCTTTGAGATTACAGACCCTTTGAACTCTCAACCTATTGACTTTCTTTCCCATTGGTGTTGTCTGCCCTTTTAGTTTCTGCCTCATGGGTGCTGTCCTGTCTTTTAATACTATCTGATCTCTGAGATTTCAAACCACTGTCCCTTTTGGCTTTTCTGATTGCTCCATATTGACAATGGCTGTCCTCTGAGATTTAAGTGCCTTTAGCTCTTTTTTCTTTTTAGGAATTCTCCATATTGACAATCTCTGCTCATTGATATTGTTTCCCCATGGGTGCTGATCTTGTCTGTTAGTGTTTTCTAATCTCTGAGGTTTCAAGGCACTGGATCTCCCTGTAGTTTTTTGGATTCTTTCCATTTGGGGTTGTCTTCCCTTTTAGATTTCATTCCTTTGCACTCTCGACCCATTGACTTCCTTACTTAATGGTGCTGTCTGCCATTTTAGTTTTTGTCTCATTGGCGTTGTCTTGTCATTTAATGCTTTCTAATCTCTGAGATTCCAAACCATTAGCTCTCTTTTTGATTTGTTGGATTCTTTCCTATTAGTATTGTCTGCCCTTTGAGATTTCAGCCCTTTGCACTCTGTCAATTGACATTTTTTGCTCATTTGAGCTGTCTTGACCTTTAGTGCTTTCTGATTTCCTAAATTCTAAATGATTGGTTCTGTTTGCCATTTAGGATTCTTTCCTGTTGGTGTTGTCTGCCCTTTAATATTTCAGTCCCTTTGCACTTTCTAGCCATTGACTTTCTTGCCTATTGGTGCTGTCTGCCCTTTCAGAGTTCAGCCCGGTGCACTCTCTGTGCATTGATGTTCTTACCTACTGGCACCTTCTGCCCATTTGTTGTTTCTGTCTAATTAATGCTGTTTTTACCTTTAGTGTATTCTGCGCTCTGAGGTTCCAGACCACTGATTCTTTTTTTTCTTTTTTAGATTGTTTCCCATTGGCTTTGTCTACCATTTGAGATTTCAGTCCCTTTGCACTCTGTCAATTGACATTTTGTTTTGCTCATTTGTGCTGTCTTGACTTTTAGTGCTTTCTGATTTCCAAAACTGTAAATGACTGAGTGTCTTTGCCATTTGGGATTCCTTCCTGTTGGTGTTGTCTGCCCTTTAATATTTCAGTCCCTTTGTACTTTCTGGCCATTGACTTTCTTGCCTATTAGCACTGTCTGCCCTTTTTGTTACTGTATTCTGGTCTCTGTGATTCCAAACCACTGGCTCTCTTTTTGTATTTTGTTTGTTTTCCCATTGGTGTTGTCTGTCCTTTGAGGTTTCAGCCCTTTGCACTCTCTTCGCATTGACATTTTTGCCCATTAATGTTGACTGCCTTTAAAGTTTCTGTCTAATTGATGCTGTCTTTGCTTTTGCGTATTCTTCTCTCTGTGATTCCAAACCACTGGCTCTCTTTTTGATTTTTTATAATGTTTCCATTTGGTGTTGTCTGCCCTTTGAGATTTCCGTACCTTTGCAGTCTCTTGTCATTGACTGTCTTGCCTATTGGTGCTGTCTGTCCTTTTCAGTTTGGTCTCATTAATGCTGTCTTCTCCTTTTGCGTATTCTGTTCTCTGAGATTTCTGACCACTGTCCCCCTTTGCTTTTTTGGATCGTTTCACAGTGGAGATTTCGGCCCTTTTTCTATTTATTGACTTTGTCTGATTGTTGCCATTCTGCCCAACTGATGGTCATTATCTGGTCTTTGGTACAAACATCTTTTGGCATTTTGAGCCCAGCTTATGAGATTCTGGTCCACAGACTTTCTTTTTTGTTTGGCCTTTGGGGTTCCAAGCCACTGACCATTTAATTTTCAGATCTACTTCTGGCACTGAAGTACCCTAAAACAGAATCTGTGTTTGTTGATCTTTCTTAATGCTTTATTTAATCTTTACACCTTTATACTGCATGCCAAATAAAAATAGCCCTTCCTTACAGGATGTCCTCTTGTGTTTTTTGGAAGTGAAAAGCCGCTTGTGAGCAGGTCTCCTGGGCAGTAAATAGTGCTGGCTGGACTTGCAAGCTGTTGAGAACCTGAGCTGTACCGGCTGGCGTTAACTTTGACCCAGCAAAATCCTAATTCTGGAGCGTAAAGGGTCTGGAACCATGAGTCATACGGGGGGACATATTTCTCCTCTGTTTTGAAAGCAGCTTTTAAATATGATCCACAAAGGAATCTTCATGGTTAGATGGCATGTTAGCAGAATCTTTTCTGAAAGAAGGCCATTCATTAAGAAGCTGGATCTGAGTTCTTGTTGTTTCTCTCTTTTTACAGCAGCATTGTAATCTTGAATGATTTGGTTCATTTCACTTTATTTTATGGAGTATCACTTTTGTACAAATATGCAGTCAGATGGCCGAACAGATTCACGACAGCCCAGAAAATGATGAAACATCCGGGAGGTAAAGGCTGCTACAGGCCACCGGGTGACTTCATTCTTTGCTCGGCTCATTTAGAATAGGGGATGTTTTGTGTTTGGAGGATCTTTTCCAGTCTATCATTTTTTTTCCTTTATGTCGTCTCCTCTGTTAAGTGGCCCTGTCCTGTGCGGGACCTGATAGATGTTATCTACAGTATTCATTTGACTTTCAGAGGCTGTGACCTCTTGCCATTAAGTAAAGTGTACTTGCACGGGTAACCCAGCCTTCCGATGAGGCTGATGGGGTATTAAGTGCCAGCATTTATGAAATAGGATGGAAATGATGGGCGCCATCTTGATACAGATTTGTTGCCAGTCAGCCTTTGGCATGAGTGTTACAATTGTGTTAATTTTTTACAATGCTAAATGAGCTAAATAAAATATCAGTCATTCATCACTGTTTATTTCTAAAAAGCTGAATATATAATGTGCCAATTCACGGGTGAGACGATTCAGCTTTACTTCTGACTTATCATTATTTGTTTTTATGTGTTTTTTTTCCGTAACTGTAACAATTCCATCTTTTAGATATTGCAGGCTCAATGTTTTTTTTTTATTTTTTTGTTATTGCATGCCATGTAGCCTGCCATATTTGGTAGATTTCATTCAATGAGCACAATGACATATTTAGAAAATAGCCAAGCGCTTTGAAATCCCCTGACCTCTGCCACCTGCTGAAAGCCGTCCCTTGATTACAGCTCCGTGAAGACAGAACGTTTAAACAAGTCCTAACAAGTAGGCGAGCTCTCATGGCCGGGCCTGGACGTGGTGGCAGATGGACCAACAGACCGGCTGCACTGGACTCCTTGGAGATCCACAATCAGCCCTCAGTCTTGGCCTGGAGATTTCACTGCAAGCACTTTGGAATTTTTCAGCAAATGGTCAGCAGACAATCTTAACCCTTTCAGCCCTGACATCTTATTGCTAGTACATATATGCAGCCATTTTTGTAAAACACAGGTACGTTTGCAGCCTTTGGAACTGGGCGTGCTACTATTAGCGCAGACTGGAGAGAGGTGGCAGTTGCTTTTGGTGCCACCTGGTGGCATACAGTCTGCGAAACATGGAAGTGAAAATGTGCACCACATAGTAAGTAGCTCCACTTTCAATTTTGTTTCCTGAAGATGATGGAAGTATTTGGCAGCTATTGTATAATAATAGAGATAATGGTTTTGTTTTTTTCATTTTTGAGCTTCCTAGACACCCCAAAGGTAGAAAATCTCACAAAATAATTTTTCCCATAAAAACAGAAAATCCAGGGTCGAAAGGATTAATTGGCCTATTACATATTTGTCTGGCTGGTCTTAAACATTTCCAGTGCCAGTGTTGGGCCCTGCAGTAAGCTGTCCAGCTTGCTTGTAATCTACGACTGCAAGAAAATTGAAAATCTCACCATTGCATTGTTCAAAAATGGTCAACTAACCACATCAATATGCTATTAAGAATATAATTGAAGTACAAACACCCATATTCATAATTTACAAATGATGTACAGTATAATGTTTTGCCTGATCCTTGGTAACATTAGCATATCAGAGTCGTAAGGTGAGTCCATGTTAATTTTAACTGTATATTTAGCTGTCCACCTCCTTGGTAGTCTCTTAAGTAGTCTGTTCTAACTTGAATGACCCTGTGGCCTGTAAAGGCATTTTTGAGCAAACCCTGAACCCAGCTAGAGCCAAGTGTCAAAGTGTCAGGGCTCCAGCTATGCCTCAACCTCTTTTTTCCTTTGTATTGCTCATTTTCTTCCTAACTTATGTTACATTTTGTTTTGTATTTATAATTTTAACTCCTGTCCCACCATGTGGGATATGTGCTGCGACCTTCGAGGACGATAAAAGAGTGCATTAGCCACAGCCTTGTTGCTGTGGCATTAGCAAGCTTGGACTGTTGTGTTCTTCTGCCCCTCTTTCATAATTGAAATGTCTGATTAGTTAGCTTCTTTGTTGTCTTTGCGTTGTGTGTCTCTTTCTAAACGGTTTGCTTTAGATTTCTGGCTTTTGAATTTTTGCATACAAGAAACATAACAAACTTTATAAACGAGAGGAGACCTTCAAGTTCATTTGGTTAGCTGGTAGTTTAACAAACTCTTTGGATTATCCTTTGCACTGTTTCTCTGTGATTAAAGGCTTTAGTAGATTTCTTTTTTCCTCAGTTATTCATCCATCTATTATCCAACCCGCTATATCCTAACTACAGGGTCACGGGGTTCTGCTGGAGCCAATCCCAGCTAACACAGGACGCAAGGCAGGAAACAAACCCTGGGCAGGGTGCACACACATACCCACACACCAAGCACACACTAGGGACAATATAGGATCGCCAGTCCACCTAACCTGCATGTGTTTGGACTGTGGGAGGAAACCCACGCAGACACGGGGAGAACATGCAAACTCCACGCAGGGAGGACCTAGGAAGCGAACTGCGCCACTTTGCCACCCCTCTTTTAGGGATTATTAATCTTTTTTATTCTTTGTCAGCTCGTTTTCTTCTTTTGCATTATTACTTATTGTTTAGGGATTTTCTGCTTCTTATTATTTGAGAAAATGATTGAACTTTCTTTATGTGATTTATATATCAAAAATGTATGTTTGTGAGCCTCTTGAGTGCAGGAAGTTTTTTTTTTCAATTTTGGGCCTCATGTCAGGGTAAACTCAGAACACAGAGGAAGCCAAAGTATATAAAAGCAAAGGTCTGTATTACAAAAGTAATAAAAAAATAATAACTAAATGATATAGGGTAAAGGAGACTGTATTTCAAAAATAATACAGAATACAGTAAATGTAAAGCTTTACTGAGTCTTCGTAAACAACAGTCCAATTCCTTAAAAAAATCTGACTTAGCGTAAGTTGCCTTAATACGGGACACTCATAAAAAATGTGATGATTTACTTCATAAAGTATAAGTACATAATAAACAAGTATAGTAACTTCAAATAGTAGAAATATTAAAATGTGTGCTTCAATTTAAATATTTAAAGTCTAAATATTATTAATGTTAATAAAAAGTTGTCATTTTCCATTCTCTGACAGAGGTCCTCAGGTGGCTAGATCCTTAGTAGAGGATCAAAAATTAAAAGTAACATCACATTTGTAATCACCGACCTTGAAATACAGTCAGCTGAAATGATACCCCACAAGCCTGTTTGAAATTTGTCGCTTTTAACCTTCTGGGTGTGGCCCTTAAAGGACTCGAACCATCAGTAAAGAAGCAAATATCCAAAATATCACCATATTTGTGATCCGCAATCTTACAATAGCATAACACGACACTCCACATGCCTATGTTTTATGAAGACGAGTAATTTGGACCCCTTGAATCCTATTTGGGGGTGAACCCCTGGGGTCATGTGATGGGTCATGCACCACTTCTGGTCATTTTTGCTGAAGACCCCTATCGGTTTACTCTTTATCATAAGGGTATAATTTCCTTCACAAAATACGGGATAAAAACCTCCTACAATTGTGTGTTTTTGCGGGTCTAGAGCACCAAACATATGGAGGAACCCCAAGATGCATTGAACTGGATGTCATATGTGGGAGTTTTTTTCATCCTGGTGAGTTGACGGACAACAATAAAAGAAAAAAACTGAAGTGATTGCAAAGCATTCATAAGAACACAAATGTTTTTCTTTCTGTTTTCATACTGACCAGAGTGGAGGGTTTTACACCCAGAAGTGGCCACTACTGTACCCTGAAGGCATATTGCAACAGGGGTACACATCAAGATGGCGCAGTAATCCAGCTACAAAAAGACACCAGAGAAGCCAAACACAATGGACATTTCGTCTGAGCCAATGGCCAAAGTGTAGCAAAGGTTTCAAGTGTAGCCTCCATCACAGACATGGAAACTGAAATGAAAGAGGTGCTAAGGCAGTAGAAACAACTAAAAGCACTTACAGTAATCTTCTGCCTGCTAGGTGATCTTTATCCTATCTCACACCCTCAAAGCCTCATGAAGCTGATGGCCATTGTGTTGTCATTGTGTGGTAAGCTGGGTAGGAATCTATAGTGACTCGGCCATGGCAGCTGCATTCCCTAAATGAAGGTAACCTGAAAGCAATGAAAGATTCTTCTAAAGTGAGGTTGTAGTGGGCGACATGATCCAAGTGTTTAAGTTTTCACAGAGTGATTCTCGGGCAAGTGCAGAAGAATACAGAGCGCCATGTCAGAATCAGGAAGGGTCAGGCTGCTGTAGTGGTTGTGGACGAGGTTGTCCTGTTCCTACTTCCTACATGTCAATTGTCGGACCATTTTTGAACATCTCAGTTCTTTTGAAAACACTCCAAAGTGGTAAATAATTGTCTCCTGACGGTACAGAAAGTTCATTCTGGGAAGTGTTCTTTGTATATGAAATGGGTTCTTTGGGCTTTGAAATTGTTCTTAATATGTGAACAAACCAGAAATCTTTACTGTACAGTAGGCGGGATAATAGCAGGTCAAGAAGACGTTAACTTAGCTTGAGTTATTGTGTGCAGCAAGAGTCCTTTAAAATCAGGAACCCATTGGTATTTCACAGATCTGTTGTCATCTATTCATAGTGTAACCACCAGGGTGCATCTCTGAGCCCCAAACCTAAGACACAGTAATACCCAACACAATACTTGGGATTAAATAAAAGAAATTTATTCACCCAAAGCACCCTCACAATAACCACCCTTTCAAAGATCAGTCACAACATAAACAGATCAACCAGTTTCGTCCCGCTTCCTTTGTCCAAGAGTGCAGCCCGCTGCCACTTGATTCTGACTCCATGATGTGAGGCAGCAGGCTCCTTTCCCCGGGATGCTTCCGGTGCCACAGCGTGTTCACATTTCTGAGTCGCACAGAAAGTAGGGAGGTTTTCCTCACAACAGCGCCCTCTACTGGCACCCAGGGACTCCATCAGCGTCACACTTTCGGACTCCAACTCCCATGCACTCCTGCAGGTGCCCCCTCAAGAGGTCCACTGCCACCTACTGTATGGGGAATGGAACTGCACCCAACTTCCGACTTCCGCTAGTCTAAACATTATACAGTATTATTCCATGCGGGCATATAGTTGTTTCTTCACCCAGCCGGTCAACCCGGCCTTCATTTGGGTAAGACACTCTCCTAAGACACTATGCCTGTTCTCCTTGTTGACATCCACAGTAGTTATTCATGGAGCCTCCTGTGGATCTAAATAAATTGGAATCTTTACTAGATGGTTTTAGGCTCCCCGAGGCATTGTTCCTAAGAAGCACTCTGACATCTTCATTTTTAAGAATGTACGGTGATTTCCATGTTCTTCTCTTATAAACTTTCATTATCTAGACTGTAGACTGGATTTATTTTCTTCACTTAGCCATGTGCGAGGCTTCTGCAGTGTGTGCGGTGTTTTCTTTTTAAAAGCTTATGTTTTACAAGGTGGAGCAGCCCCCCCAGTACTCCTGTGCTGCTGGGAGGTGCAAATGATTTATTTTCATTGCTGACCTGGGAGACATGAGCACATCCTCAAAGAAAGACACTGCCAGAACTGGAGACTTTTAAAGAGCTAATTGAAAGTGCAGGCTCAACTGAGAGACGTGCGTTGGGCCTCTGCAAATAACCTAATTTAAAGAGAATCATGAAAGCTTGGAAAGTCAGCGACATGCCGAGGTCCAGCACTGTCTTCCAGAGCCGGACGGATGGGGCCATAGGAAGCGAGAACAACAGCATGCTGTTTGTCATCAGCTGTCTGCTGTCTGTGTCGGCAGCGCCTCAAGTGACAGGAAGCCTCTGTTTACTTCCGCGAGGGTCTACGCATTCAGGCAGATTTATTTTAAGATGAATAACAACGGATCAGGGTGGGGGGCCATGTCTTCGGCTGGTGTACAACCCTGACACTATAATGGACAGCCACCTTCTGCTTTTTCGCAGGCAGTGTGGCTTGTTGATGAACTTTAAATCATACTGTTTATTTTTAAATGTCTGTTTCTGACCCCCAAAAAAGACACTTTGCCTTCATATGCTAACATTCAATTAAGTTGAGCAAACATTCATTTAAAATGACTCTCGCTATAGAAAGGCACTATATAATAAAGGTGCCTGTTTCTTTAGGTTGTGTTGTTCTGTTGTCTTCAAACCGCTAGGCTACCAGTTCCCTTCCTGTCATCAATCTGCTGGGTGACCCTGAATGAACTGTCTGCGCACAAGTTGTCCCTCTCTCTGTCTCTCTCTCTCTATATATATATCAGTCCATCCATTATCCAACCCTAACTACAGGGTCATCAGGGTCTGCTGGAGCCAATCCCAGCCAACACAGGGAGCAAGGCAGGAAACAAACCCCCGGGCAGGGCGCCAACTCACCATAGGGCGTACACACACACACACACACACACCAAGCACACACTAGGGACAACCTAGAATTGCCAATGCACCTAACCTGCATGTCTTTGGACTGTGGGAGGAAACCCATACAGACAAGGGGAGAACATGCAAACTCCACGCAGGGAGGACCCAGGAAGCGAACCCAGGTCTCCTAACTGCGAGGCCCACTGCGCCACCGTGCTGCCCTATATATATATATATATATACACAGTGGAACCTCGGTTTGCGAGTAACTTGGTTTACGAGTATTTTGCAAGACCAGCTAAAATTTTTAATAAATTTTGACTTGATAAACGAGTGATGTCTTGCAATACAAGCAGAATGGATACACTTTGTCTGCTGAGCGTCATGTGATCACAACTGAGCTGATGGTTCTTCTCTCTTGTGCGCGTGCTCGTGTGTGTGTGTGTGTGTGTGTGTGTCTCTCTCTCTCTCATTGGCAATCGTCTCTGTCTGAGTCGGCGTGCCTCACTCATATAGTCAACAGCCATACGAGCATATACTGTTTACTACAGCATTGTGACTGTGTGTGTTTGTGTGTGTATGCATGCGTGTGTGCTGTGACGTGCGAGTCCTCGTGTTGTGCCCCAAAACACGAAGCTAAGTCTCAGTACTTTAACAACACCAGCTTTATTCAGCATGAAACAGCAACAGCGTGGTTATTTATTGTAGCGGGATCTGCCACTCTCCTATACACAGACACAGTAGTCAGGCAGGGTCGGGGAAAGTAATACTGTGCCCTGCGCATTTATAATGTGTTATATTGAATTGTTTTGGGTTGTGGAATGAATCATCTGAGTTTCCATTATTTCTTATGGGGAAATTCACTTTGATATACGAGTGCTTTGGACTGCGAGCACGTTTCCGGAGTGAATTATGCTCGCAAACCGAAATTTCCACTGTGTGTGTGTGTTTATATATATATATACAGGTATATATATATATATATATATATATATATATACAGTGGTGTGAAAACTATTTGCCCCCTTCCTGATTTCTTATTCTTTTGCATGTTTGTCACACAAAATGTTTCTGATCATCAAACACATTTAACCATTAGTCAAATATAACACAAGTAAACACAAAATGCAGTTTTTAAATGATGGTTTTTATTATTTAGGGAGAAAAAAATCCAAACCTACATGGCTCTGTGTGAAAAGTAATTGCCCCTTGTTAAAAAATAACCTAACTGTGGTGTATCACACCTGAGTTCAATTTCCGTAGCCACCCTCAGGCCTGATTACTGCCACACCTGTTTCAATCAAGAAATCACTTAAATAAGAGCTGTCTGACACAGAGAAGTAGACCAAAAGCACTTATTATGGTGTTATTGATCTTTTGTAGCAAGGAAGAGAAGTGTCACAACTCAGAGGAGTTTTGTTTCATATCAATTTAAATTTTTTATATATATATATTGTAAAAGATGCAACAATAGGCAGCATAAAGGTTTGGGGTTTTCCGGCCCCGTATATTGTAAACAATCCACAATTCAAAACAAAAACTCTGGTCAAACACAAACTCAAATAGTTCATATGCGCGACGCCATTAGAGGCGTCGGCGGCCATTTTATAAGGGAGGAGCCGGAAGTGGAAGAATGCTGGGAAAGAACTGTGAGGGAGGATGGGACTGATGATGTCAGGAAAGATGGCGGAGGAAGGGCGGAAGTAAACGTACTGCGGGAAGGCTTATGATGGTGGAGCGTCTTTTTTCCTGGAAGAAATCAAAGGAGAAAGGTTAGTACCCCGCCACTCCCTGCCGGCGAACGTCTTCCGAAGCGGTTTAAGGTCCGTCCACGGTCTCCTAATCGTGCGTGCATCACAATATAAAATCCTAAGCCTAAATGTGTAACTTTTTATGTCACATTTTAAATCGAGCTTATTTTAAAACCTACATATATATGTTTGATACCATTCTTTTCAGAGTTTATCGAACTTTAATGTGATGTTGTTAGATTTTCAGATTCTTATTCTGTTTTTAAATTTTAAACTAAAAAATATCAAAAACTCACGTTGTGTGAGATGAGACTTTGAAGAGATTTAACCACGCCCGGGGCTGGAAATAAAAGACAAAGAGTAGATGACAAAGGCAGCTGCTGTACAGGCTTTTAAATGTTCAAAACGCCGCTCGAGATGCAGATCACAAAGCTGATCGAGCAAAGAGGAGGTAATAAAAAAAACAAAAAACTGTATTTGTTTCCCATTGTATCACCGTTTAAAAGGGGGTTTTGGAGGAGCGACCAAGTCTCCTTGGGGTGCGTTCAGCCCCCCTCTTCACAACGTGAGCAGTAGAGATATGCAGTGGCTGGCACTTAGGTCAGGCCAAGGGGGTTGGCGAGCGAAACGAGCAGGGTGCAAGCCCCCTAGTTATAATATAATTGTAGGGCCATTTATTATTGCATTTATTATAACTAAGTTATTGTGTTTCCATTTTTGTATTTTTTGAACTATTTCATTAAATGTGCTGCATATTGTTCCACTTTCAAGTTAAAACCTTGTTCTCACCTTTGGGGATGGTGGTCCGAGATTTAAAAAGTATTTCCTTCCAGGGGTGGGGGATATGGGGTGCCTGGACAAGATCTTGCTTAGGGCACCAAATGTGCCAGGACCACCACGGGTGCCAGCTACTTGCATTTGAAAGATTGGAATTGCCGGAGGTTCCACCCAGCTGGCGAATTCCCTCAGTGCCACACACGCATGGGAAAAGCTGGCATCAATTACTGGAGAGTTACGCAGATTTGGGCCAAAATAAGCAGTGACTGTAAGTCAGGGTGAAACTGCTTAGTAATGAATGGACGGCGGGTGCAACTGGAATGTCTTAAATATGTGATCTGAACAGCTGAAAATGCAGCGTGCCAGTGCCCAGTGGCTCCAGCTCCATAAAACGTACGTGCTTTCTGAAATTGAATACTTTTCTTCATCCCAAGAAAAATAAAAGCAAGCGGATTCCGGTATGCTACTCTGAAATGAATACGCGAGGTTTTCAAATTGAGGGTTTCGTTAAATCTGAACTTGGCGATAACCCATGTGTACAATTCGATGATTATTAGGGGGAAGGCGAGCGTAACGATCCATTAGCCACAGCATTTCTGGAATCGCTCAGATATTGAGTTACCAAGTCACCACAGACAAGCTGCGGCCTAGGCTTTCGTGCCAAGACAAGCTCAGGTCCGTTTGTCTTTTTGATAAGCTCTTCAAGACGAGATCTCTCCGGCAGCGGCTGCTTCTTTGAGTGGCTCAGTTTCTCATTAAGTCTGGCAGGATGCTTGAGGATTAAACCTTCAGTCCCACTTCTTTCACAGAACCCTTGGTGAGCCGCTCTGTTGTGGCATCAAAGCCTTGACCTTGGACTGCGGCGGCAATTGATGCGATTTGCTGGAGCTCAGCTGGCTAATTACGGCCATTGTTTAAGGTGGCAGTTAGCGAGGTTCAGAATATCACGTGAGGGAGAAAGATGAAAAATAGATGGCAGTCCGCAGATGCGTCTCTCCACATTCTTCACAGGAGGCAGGCAGTGTGGCGCAGTGGCTAAGGCTTTCAGCTTCAAGCCTTGAGTTTGTGGGATCAAATCCCACTACTGACACTTTGTGACCTTGAGCAAGTCACTTCACCTGCCTCTATTCCAGTTAGGAAAAACAAAAAAGTGTATCCAATTGTATCTTGGATGTTAGAAGTTGCCTTGGATGAAGGCATCAGTCAAATAATAAGTAATAAAAGTGTCCTGGTCTTGAAAGTAGCATTGGGGCAGAACAGAAATCTTTGAACGCCAAGTCCTCAGTAAGTGTGAGCTGCTGGGGTCAATTAATGTCGTGTCTTTCTCTGCATTGAGACTCCTTCATTTATGGCAGCTGAGAAAGAGTCCTTTTCTTAAATAAAAGGTTGGCGTCGCATGATCTCAGGTGTCTGCCAGATTGATGCAGAGAGGCTGTGGTGTGGGAAATGTGGGGTTTTATAGATCAATGGCATGGGAAGTTGAACTGTGCTCAGTGGCATTCTGGCTCTGCTGCTATCTATGAGCTTGAAGAGGAATGACCATATGAATAAATAATATAATTACTGTTGTGAAATATTCAACTAACCAGTCCATACATGAATCACTGAATGGCCCCTGGGAACCCAAAGGTCTGAAGGCCTTCAACTAATTGAATCTCAGAACTTGAACCCTGGTGTGTTTTGACAAAGATTTTTGACTCCAAAAAATCAGTTTTTGGGTAATATTGCCATCCCAGGAGTCTTTCAAGCCTTTGTGAACTTTGGGCACCCTGCTCCCTACTGGGCTTTCCAGTCTTTATAATAGTGATCTCTTGATCTGCCCCTCCTATTTTGAATTACCCGCCATTTTTTTTGCCTTCTGTGTCAAGGCACTGCAGAAAAATTGCAGAACTCCTGAGGCATCATAAACCACCCATCCATTCATTTTCAAACCCACTTATCCTCTGCAGGGTTGGACGCAAGGCAGGAATAATCCTTGGACAGGGTGCCAGTCCATCGCAGGCTGATGCCATTGCCAGTTTACCCATGGAGTATAGGAGGAAAACGGAGCACCCTGGCAAAACCCGCAAACGGGGAACTTGAACACCCCACACAGGAGGGAACACCCAGTATATGAACCCCAGTCCCCTAGCAGTGCTACCACCGTGCCACCCACATCATGATAAACTGATTTCTTGACAGCACGCAAGTTATGAGGAGGCTAAGGCCATTTATTTAAAACACAGTGTTAGGCATCTGGTAATTGTCAGGGGGCAACAGCCATCTCCTCCTTAAACATTCAGACTCATCGCAAACATCTTCTGGCTTTAGTGAATAAAGTCACAAAAACATCAAACTAAAATAAAAGAAAATAGGAAAATTAAAGAACAGGTGCGGGTAGCATGTTGAAGTGAAGTGGGCAGAGGATGGAGAAGGGCATCTGATGTCTTGCCAGACCCTGAATTAATCAAATAAGTGCATCTCATTATTCATTTCAGGTTCAAAGTGTCCTAAAACCTATTCAATTTTGGGCACAGGGTAGGGTCCAGGCCTGGAGGGGATTCCTGTGTATTGCAGGGTCACGTTTGCTGAATTATGAATGTCCAATCCTGTTCGCATGTTACTTTTGCCATTGTGGACACAAAGAGAAAGTACAGACTTCCCAAGGACAGTTGCTTGGCTGGCGATTGAAGATGGGCACCTGGAACTGGGATGCAGCAGAACTAAGCACTGTGTGTTAGAAATTCACCATCCATTCTTATGGACCCATCCCTCCATCCAGGCTCAGGCACGTTACAAAAATTTTGTAAAAGAACTCCGAACAAAGATGTTATTTGGATAGCCACATATCAATCGATCCATCCATCCATCCTGCTGTCCTTCTATCCATATATCCATCCATCTGTCTTTTAAAGCTTCTTTAGGAACAAAGCAGGAACCAACCATGAATGCAATGCTAGTCTATCGATAGGCATGTCCATGTACACGTCCAAATACCAGACTAGTTTATGAATTCTTGTGTTCTGCACAAGTAAGGAGGGAAACAGGTTTATTTAATAAAAATGCATCTAAACCTGAAAAAATAGCACAGACTCCACACAAAAAGCAACCTCAGACTGAGTTCCCTGGATTTGTGAGGCAGCAGTGCTAAGCATTGTGCCGCCATGCCACTCTTGTCTCTGAATGCTTAATTGAATACTTCAATGTGAAATGTCCATATGGCTTTTGATTTACACAAAGCAGCACATCAGGACACGGGTTAGTACTTCTGTTTCCCAAATGCAGAGTCCATGGCGTAGTGTCTCTCACCATTGGCAGAGCCGCCCTGTAGGTGTCCTGACTACCTTCTGTGTGTTCAGTTCAATGACAACGCTGACTTGGTCTGCATACACTAGTGTTGGAGTGTGCCCACCCAGGGCTGCTTGGAGAGGCTCTGGCACTTTGTAACATTTTCACAGCTATAGAGATGAATGAAATGAAAGACTGAGTGAGAGGATATCTGCACATGTGCTTTTAATGCCAGTCATTCATGGCTGATCTTGCACCCAGTGCTCCAGTATTTGTTTGTTGTTAGCAAACTTCCTTGTGACCTTAAACCGGATAAATTAGGATCAAAAATGAATTGATGGATGAAAAGATGAATTAATAGACCCATATATCGTGGGTGACAAATAATTTAATGCCCCCACTACATTCCCACCATGTAGAGCTACATGCTGTAGTAGTTTTGGCATGAAGCCTGAGCGGGTGCCCTCCAAGATTTGTAGGCTTTATTCTGTGTCGCCAGGGCAGCACTTGGCATGAGATACATTCT
Source organism: Polypterus senegalus (assembly GCF_016835505.1). Taxonomy (NCBI): domain Eukaryota; kingdom Metazoa; phylum Chordata; class Cladistia; order Polypteriformes; family Polypteridae; genus Polypterus; species Polypterus senegalus. The sequence continues at coordinate 52,113,951 of NC_053165.1, read as the reverse complement.
GACCGTGCAGCCCCACGGGGTTTTGACAGAGACGTTTGTCCTCACTTGTGATGTGTCCAGTTGAGGTACGCACCTCTATTTAGAAAGTACAGAGCTCTTCTAATTATCTGAGCATGTAGACGTGACTGATGCTGACAGAATCTCGTTGTCAGACAATAAAATGGCCAGACGAACATCCACTTTGTTTTCTGTTGCTATAGAAAGTGCCATGCATTACGTTAAATGCACTCTACTGGAACAGACATGTGTGTTATAACAGCACTTCTTATGGATAAGCTCAGCTGTCTGGACAAATCTGCATTACATTTATAATGTGCTTCACGTTTGGATAAGGTCCAGTGTATCCAAATGGGGCTTTTCTGCTTTTCTTCTGTTTTACAGAAATCCATGTCAGTGCACTCTACAGCTCGTGGGTTACCTCTCTGTATTTTATCAATAGGCCATTTTTTTCCCACATGTGCTGTAAATGCAACCTGCAAGGGTCTGCCAGAACTGGGGAGCAGAAATCTTCTCCATCATCAAAGCTGTGGTTTCTCTGGCCTCCTTTGGGATCTCGTCTCTAAGCCTCCGGCTTTAATCACCATTTCGTTAAGCAGGGGAGAACTGCAGACCTCATACGGGCACAGAAGTGCTGAAATAATATTATCACTCAGCTCTGGTTTCACGTGGGAGGCTGCAGGAAGCTCAGAGCGGATTAGGGAGCTCAGGGATGAGGTGAGAAGGAGAACTTCATTATTTTTCTAGTGGTCAGTCAGGCAAACTTACAAATGGAGGAGCATTGTGGGGAGGCGAATATGACATGTAGGTCTCAGTATGTGCTGGGGAAGAAAGAGCAGTGCACCATATGGAAGGACTCTGTATGACCCAAAATGTTATTGTTCATTCTGTATTGCCAGATTTGAGTCCTGCCAACCACCTAATGCAAGGCTGCAGCTACCTTGACATTGAATTTGAATAAGAAAGATAGGAAATTGGCAAATTTTACAGTTATTTGAGCTACCGCCTTCATTATATTGTTAATACTCCTTGTTTTCCACCCTTGCACCACCAAAAATAAAGCCTGTAAAATTGCAAAAAAACTCTTTAGTGTGTAGCGGTCGTGAGGATGCTAAGATTTAGACCACCCAAAAACAGTGAATGATTTATTTTATCATGGGGTCTCTGGAAACACACCCTGCTTTTACCCAGCATGCACACATTCACACACAGAAACATGGGCAGGCGGCTCAATGAATCAATAAATATTAAAGAAATAATAAACATAATACTGCGATGGGTTGGCACCCTGCCCAGGATTGGTTCCTGCCTTGTGCCCTGTGTTGGCTGGGATTGGCTCCAGCAGACCCCCGTGACCCTGTATTCGGATTCAGCGGGTTAGAAAATGGATGGATGGATGGATAAACATAATGAAGTATTGTGACGACTTGCAGACAAAGGATACGCGCCAAACCGTTTAACCGGTAAGCCGAACACCTTTATTGCTAAAGGTTTCTTTACTAAACCCAACCAATTTCCAATGTTTGGGTTTCAGAAAACACCACCAAAAATAATAAATGTCCACCTTTCTGCAAAAATACCCTCTTACCCCGCTCTAATTAGTGCACCTTGTGATGTGCTCCCATGTTACGCTTCCCTTTTCGGTGGAAAGCACCCCAATTTTTTTAAGGTACTTCTCCCACTTTTTTTTAAGCAGTGCGCCAGCATGTCACAATATATATTTAACAAATAAAGAAGGAAAAAAATTATTAAACAATGTGGACACAAAAGCCCTCCCCAATTCCCTGCCAGCTTACATATACTATATATGTGAAACCAAACGAAACAATAGACAGTAGTCAGAAAACACATTAATGATAAAAGTCCCAGCACAGTCAAAGACAGCTGGTGCAGATGACGACGGTGTGTGGAATGAAAGTCCTGGGAACATCCCTGTAAAAGAAATGTAAAGTTTTGTCCTACCAGGTTCCAGTTGCAGCATGAACATTTGGCGTGAATGGGAGTGCCTTCCACACAAAGACGTGTTCAACCAAGACAAAATCACACGGACAAGCAGACACAGGACAGCACATACATCCAGATAGAAACTGTAGTCCATGGTGGTTGTAGTTGTAATCTAATAGTGTGTGTGATGCACAGAAACAGATGCAGACAGATGGCCACAATCCCATTGTTGTCTTTTTGGCTCCTTTTTAAACTCATCACTTAATTATCTTTCCCCGCAGCAACTCCTTCACCCTCTGGATCTGCCCAATGGTGTAATACTGCCGGGGCTTCTGGGAGTTGTAGGCAATTTAAGCAGCGCTGCTACAATTGAGTTTTGCAGTTTGCATTTGCCTGGGAAAAGATTTTTTAGTGTCAGGAGTACAAAACTGCTTGCTTAATCGAAATGGGCCTATTTCACTTATCACTACATTCTGTTCATTGAGTTAGTTTGAGTAGCAGATAGCCAACTTATTCTAACATCTCACCCAAATACTTTTTAAGTTCTTTAAGGTTTCTCACAGTTGAAGGAGTTCTGCTGGATTAACTTTATCGATGTCTTTGAGGACTGTAGAGAGCTGCATGAGATCCTCATGTAGTCATCCCTACTTGGACTCAACAGGTTTAATTCCCCGAGCCTGCCAGAGTGTGACATGTCCCTAAGTTCTGGGATGCACCTGCTTGCTCTCATCTGCCCAACTTCAAGTGCTGCTGTTTTTGTAAGGTGGTGACCAGAACTGCACACTGGACCTTAGTGTGGTTTCAGTAGCACAGTCGGAACATAACACCACTTGATTTATATGCTACAGTTTTCACATTTCATTTGCCTTTTCAATTGTCTTCCTATAGTAAATATCATCCCAAAACCTTAAACTTGCAGATTTAAAGTATAATTATTAGCATAATGTATATTCTTTTTGTTTTTAATTGGAGAATTTGCAGGGCTGGAGATGAACGTTGAATTTGCTGGTTGGCAGTTTAAAGTGCAGCTGCTTCATCACCAGATGACCAAACCATTGTCGACACTCTTTTCCTTCTCAGATGTCCACCTCGTGCCCCCAATTTACATCTCTGTCCCTATCATCACCTTTTTAGGTTGTCCACCCTTCTGTCACCAGTACATCTTCTCCGCTTATTCCACTCATGTCAAGGCAGTTATTTAATTGGTCTAAATGACCAGTTCTTCTTTGGTCCAGAGAATTAAATGTTCCTTGAGCACTGTTATTGTACAACACCTTCCTTGTTTTACTCATTCCTATTCTGTCAGTTCTGGAATTGGCCTGCTAAACTCTTCTCTGGCCAATTTATCAATGTTAAGAAAGAAAAAAAAAAGATATTGGAGCAATTAGATGAAAACAGGCCATTCAGCAGAACAAAGATTGCCAATTGTATTCACCTAATTTCTCTAAAATAACTTCAAGTTGAGTTTTGAAGGTCCCCAAAGTTCTATTGTTTTCCACGCTATTTAGTATGACCATAGGTTATTCAGCAGCAAGATATCACATATTTCTCTACCAATAATTAAATATATAGTGTGAAAACAAGAGACCAGAACAGCAAAAAGATTTGGGGCAGCAGTGGAGCAAAAGTTTTAAAAATAAGTGCTTCAAAGGAAAATATGTCCATGCTGATGTTATGAGGCTCTTCCTTAGCCAGCATAGATTCTTCATGGATTTCAACACTGGTCATTGAATGACAATGACAGTGACAGTCAGTATCACGTGGTTTAAGTAAGAGAGGATGCGGAAGGGGCGGGGCTTTGATAATTCAGTAAGGAAGTGATGTCAGTAGTCCTCTCCTCCACTCTAAAACAAATAGTAATCGATTTCATGGTGGTATCATATCAAAATCTATTCCCGTATTTGAAGACTTTCTCGAGGCTCGCTTGAGTAACATTAAATTAGACAGAGTAACATTACATAAACAAACGGCCATGTCTCACATCTAAATTAATCTAAATCTAATCTATTAGGCAGCATAAAGAAGAGGGCCACCTCACTCCTGGACAAACTGGTGAGGAAGGCAGGCTCTATTGTAGGCAAGGATCTGGACAGTTTGACATCTGTGGTAGAGCGACGGGTGCTGAGCAGGCTCCTGTCAATCAATGAGAATCCACTGCATCCACTAAACAGTATCATCTCCAGACAGAAGAGCAGCTGCAGCGACAGACTGCTGTCACCATCCTGCTCCACTGACAGACAGAGGAGATCGTTCCTCCCCCACACTATGTGACTCTTCAGTTCCACCCGGGGGGATAAACGTTAACATTATACAAAGTTATTGTCTGTTATACCTGCATTTTTATCACTGTTTAATTTAATATTGTCCTTTATCAGTATGCTGCTGCTAGAGTATGTGAATTTCCCCTTGGGATTAATAAAGTATCTATCTATCTATCTATCTATCTATCTATCTATCTATCTATCTATCTATCTATCTATCTATCTATCTATCTATCTATCTATCTAAAATATAAACCTTAACCACTTCCAAAAGGCTTTGGGATGAAATATTGGGTAATCAAAAGTCTCCTGTAATTTATTATAAAAGTTTCTGACAGAACATAGATTTTGTTGTTTTTTTTTTTCTTTTTTGCAACTGAAAAATACTTAATTGACCCCTGTATTTAAAAAACATACTATAAAGTTTAGTGACACAAGGTTGCAATTTGAGGGTTTCCTTTCAGGAGCCTTCAGGGAAGTGGTGTCCATTTCTACTCTTGCTTTTTCCCTACTGTTTCTGCATATTTAATCATATTTTATTTTACAAAGCACCTTTCTCCTGTGTAAATTGGCAGCAAAGAGTTCAAGGGAGGCGTTTACCTCAGTGGGACGCCAGTCCATTACAGTTTGTACAGGCAGTCACACACACACACACACATAGGGGGGAAATTATTTTCACAGCATGCCTTTGGAGAAGTCTGGGGTGACCATAAAACTACCTTGGGTTTCTGTGCTATCCAATATGGGCTCCACTAAGCTGCAGTGTTATTTATTATGGGCTCCACTAAGCTGCAGTGCTCTCCACTATGGGCTCGGGTAAGCTGCAGCGCTATTCATTATGAACTCCATAAGGATGTAGTGCTATCCACTATTGGCTCAAATGAGCTGCAGTGCTATTAATTATGGGCTTCACTAAGATATAGTACCATCCACTATGGGCGCTTCCAAGCTGCAGTGTTATTCATTATGGGCTCCATGAGTATTGAGTATGTAGTGCTATTCACTATTAGCTAAGTTAAACTACAATACCTTCCACTATGGGCTCTGCTAAGCTGCAGTGCTATTCATTATGGGCTCCACGAGGATGTAGTGCTATCTGCTCTGTAATTTTACAAACTATGGTACTATGCTGCTGTTTTTGCTGCCTGCTTCTGAGGTTTATTTAAAAACAGGTATGTTAACTATTTCTGTTCAGCAATTAGTTAATTGTTACAAGGCACTCAAGTTTCTAAGGGTATAACAATGGTGGGCGTGTAGTCTGCAGAAACATGCATCAGATTAGGAGCACCCTTTCTTGGCAAATGAAGGCCTCCTGACACTGTTGTTAAAGGTGTAACTACTCTCAAGGCGCCCATAATGAAGCAGAAGAAGAGGGACCAGAATGTCCTGCCTTCAGAGAGATGCCAATGTGTCCGTCTAACTTTGGAGTTGGCAATAAGCAGAGAGATTTGGGACTTTATGGTGTTTAAGAGTGAATGAAAAATAATCATGTGCTCTACTGGAATAGAAACCTGATGAATGTTTAGCAATGCAATGCCTAAAAACAACAGTAGAGCTCTCTGCATGATTGTGGTTTAAAAAATGCAGAAGAGGAAGCATGAAACAGAAAGGCAGTCATTTAATTTAGAGGTAGTGTGGTGCCTTCAGGAGGCAGAATGTACTGTCTAAGAATGAAACAAAAACAGCAGAAAGGGGCACTTGTTGAGTTTTAGTAGATTAATTAAGAAAAAAAAACATATATATATATAATGAATTAATAAATCAATAATGAATGGGGAATAGCATATTGCTCAGTTTTGGTTTTGGGATAAGAATAATGGTAGAGTCTCATACATTATCTATGATTGCTTTCAAAAGATAAAAAAGCAGAAAGGGAAGCCTGTAACCTCATGCATTTCACATTTACATTTATGGTTTTTCTGCTTATCAGATGCTTTTAACCAAAGCAACTTACAAAAAAGGTCAACACAAGTGAGTAAAAATCAGCCTGGGGGACTGTTTGGGAAGAAGTGTTACATGACTTCTTGTTCTTCTTCTTTCGGCTGCTCCTGTTACGGGTCGCCACAGCAGATCATCTTCTTCCATATCATTCTGTCCTCTGCATCTTGCTCTGTTACACCCATCACCTGCATGTCCTCTCTCACCACATCCATAAACCTTCTCTTAGGCCTTCCTCTTCCCTGGCAGCTCTATCCTTAGCATTCTTCTCCCAATATATCCAGCATCTCTCCTCTGCACATGTCCAAACCAACGCAATCTCGCCTCTCTGACTTTGTCTTCCAACTGTCCAACCTAAGCAGACCCTCTAATGTACTCGTTCCTAATCCTGTCCATCCTCGTCACACCCAATGCAAATCCGACCATCTTTAACTCTGCCACGTCCAGCTGTGTTACACAGAAGTATTACACAACAAGGGAGTACAATTGATCACCACAAGTGAAGAGCTCAGAAAACCTTGTTGGACACAAACATCTGTTAGACATTCATTCACCAAACAAGGGGGTCTCCAAATCCTCCAAATGTGTGTCTAGAATGTTATAAATGCGAGAGTTTGACCACACTTCTGACAGAGTCTTCATTGACGGAGGTCTCGTCTGCTTTCTTTCTGTAGCTCTTGAAGTAATGGTTTAGAGCAGGAGACTTTGAAACATTCAAAGGAGACATCAGACTTGCAGGTCCTGTTGAACCATCGGTCAGCAAATGTGTAAAAGTGAAACACAGTCTGGTGCATTGAGGGACAGAAGAGGGCGACTTGGATAAGTCATCTTAAACTTGTGACTGATTTTGAAATGCTTGCTTAAGTCGTAAACTAGAAATGAACGGCCAAACTGTCTTGCTGCTAAGCTCAGTACACCACAGAATGAGAGCCTAACACACATTGGTGCTTGGATTAATTGAAAGACGCTCCTGTGTCTTCTAATGAATAATTTTTGTGAAATAATTCCATGTAGAAGTGGCAGCATTTTGGATTGTAATTAAAACATGAAGAAATCAACGTTCCCCATTTTACTGGATGCTATTGAGAAGAAGAATGAAAGGTGTTTTTCTATCTAATTATGGTTTGAGTGACAAATGTTGATAACAAACTATTAGCCTTATTGAAACACAATGTGAAAAATGTGGAAAGGGGGAACTTGGCACTTTTAGTGAGATGTGAATGCTCATTAATGGAGCAAGAGCTGGAGGCCCTCTGTTAACTTAATTTAGGGTTAGCGCACCCTGGAAATATGAGGATGAAAAAAATAATTTGATCCTGGCAAGTATGCCGAGAGCAGGATAAAGATCGCCTTGTGTTTTATGGACCCTAGTCTTGGTTTGACAGCTTCCCCCCACCCAGCCTTAATTTTCATCCAGATACCATCCGCGTTAAAACGTAGGGTGGAAGCTGCCGAAAGCCAAAGCTGGAACAAGTGTGACAATTGTGTTTGGGCCTGATAAGCGTTAACATTAAGCACTTCCAGATGCTCTGTGCTCCCACGTTCCTGCATTGACCATTTGCTTACTTGGCTAGTGGCGTGAGGGGCTTTACAGGGGCGAAACTTCACTTGCTGTAATTGTGGGCTGCCTGAGCCTAACCTGATCTATCTGATTTCACTTCAGTGTTTGAAGATTAGCATGATGTAAAGACAGTGCCATTGGGTTAATCTCTGTTTACTGAAAGAAGCAAAACTTTGACCAATCTGGAGAAGCAATCTCACTTTAACTTGGCCTTTGATCACCATGTTTTCAGCTGGGAGAAGCTCCTGATCCTCATGGATCTAAGCCAGGAAAACTTGTCACTTATATTCCTATCCAAATCACTGGACCACTATTTTTAATGTCAGCCAGTTCTGATGAGGTTCCTCGCACCTTCACCCTCTTCTCCCTGTGTCTGAGCCAATTCTGTGTCCATTCACACACAACACCCTGAATTTCCAATTTGTTTAGTCTGATGCCCTACCTCTCGTGTGGCATCTTATCAAATGCTTTCCGAAAGTCGAAATAAATAATATCATATACACCACAAAGGAGAATCACATTCGAGAATATCCTGAATTTGGTGGAGTAAGTATATTGAAATAATGGATTTATCGTGACTGTTTTAAGCTTATTTTATAAATGTATTATTACAATTTTGTTTATATGGTATTAAATGGGCAGCAAAGTGGTGCAGTGGTTGGCACTGCTACCACACAGCTTCACAGCCTTGTGTTTAGATTTAAACTTTTAGTCACCATCTGTGTGAAGTCAGAACGTTCTTCTGGAGCTGGTGAGGGTTTGTTTTTCTGTGGGCACTTGAGTGTGCACAGTTCTGATTACTTGGCGATGTTAAATTGGCACTTTAAGAGTGGTTCTGAGTGCCTGAGTGAGTCCTTGCTCCCTGTTCAGGATTGTTAACTCCTTGCTCCCAGTTCCTTGACCCTAAACTGAATTTGAGATTCACAAATGCATGAATTGATGTTCCATGTTAACTTATACAAGGAGGCTTATTGTCATGTCATGTCATCTTCCAACCCACTATATATTAACACCGGGTCATGGGGGTCCACTGGAGCCAATCCCAGCCAACACAGGGTGCAAGGCAGAAACAAATTCCTGGGCAGGGTGCCAGCCCACCGCAGGGCAATTCTTACTGTTTTCATATTTAATTCAATATCACTATACCATTATTGTGCCACCCTATTGGCTTGGGATTTGTTTTTTGAATTGTTCTTTCACAACTTACACACAGGTCATAGAGTAGAAAGCTCTCAAGGAGAGCTGCTGTTTGTCTACCTGTTTTATTTTACTAATAAAGTCCACGCAGATAGAAATCTCTTGTGAACTGGTGTTTGCTTACGGCACAGAGCCTGTGCTCAATGAGCGCCGTGCCAGAATGCAGGTCGCAAGTGCACTTTGTCTAGACGATGGAAATGCACGCCAGTCCTATCTATGTTTTTCCCAAAGTTTTGGGAAAAAAAAGATTTTTTATTTTTTTATTTTATAATAATTAACTTTTCTAATCTGCACTGCAGCATTACAGCCCCTTTTGAGGTGGTTGTGATGACTAAAAGCACCCTAGTTGTCATTTACATCTGTTTACAGCAGGTTGTTCACTTGACGCTGGTCATATAGTATCCTGCTATTTTATGGTGTGTTAAGCCAATGTCACATTACGCAACTTCTAGTTGTGGAGGATTGTAGATTTGCTGAACACAGTTGCTGGACCAGGTTAATTTAAACAACAGAAAATGGCTGCCCATGACTGAGAAGGAGGAAACCGGACCACCTGGAGGAAACCCAAGCAGACGCATAAGAGGAAACTACACGTAGGGATGACCTGGGATACAAACCCTGCTCTCCCATGCCGCCCATCCTCTAGTCAACTTATTCAAGTTAGGTTGTCAAGAGCCAGGGGCTTGAAGGCTCCAGTTTGAAGAGGTGTCTATCATAGTCAAACCCCTATGACCACGTGGAGAATGTGCCTCTCAACTCTGTGATGCCCGAACTCAAGTGATTGCACATCACCGCATGGATGGGAGCAAGCAGAGGTGCACTTCAAAACTTTACACCATCTGCTGGGCCTTATTATCCAATGGGCAACATATCCCCCCTGCTGGGAGATGATCCTCTTAGGCTCCTGTGGAAACCCAGAAGTTTGGGAAAAGAATGCAGCGGAACGAGATGCTTTTCACGCTTAGCGCCTCTGTGTGTTTGAGCCCCGCACAACTTCACCCTTTGAAGCTCTGTCTAAAGGATTTAGTTTTTTGGCTAAGCACACCATTTTTTTGTTTCACACTCCCTGGGTAGAATTAAACAATTTAAGGGCAGCATTGTGCTGCCTCCCCACTCCAGGGACCAGAGTTGATTTCCTGGACTCCACACTGCTTAGGTAGAGTTTGCATTTTCTCCCAGCATTCCTGTGGATTTCCTCTGAGTGCTCCACATTTGCAAATGTGTAAAGCGTAGGCTGCTGCTGGACTGTAAATTGCCCGTTGTCAATGGTGGACTGGTATCCCATTCCGGCTTTGTCCGTCCATTGTGCTTTGTGCTTTCCTGATATTCTTCTGACAAATAATAATAAGTGAGTTCATAAAAAAGAATGAATTATGATCAGCCTGCATGATACAGAATCCACGATGGTTGTGCATGTTAGTGCTACCCACTATCAGGGCTGAGCTGAATGCCAGTCTCGCTCCATGTATTCATGCATTTTACAGACCTTCATTATGCATGAAAACATGGAAAACAATGCAGTAAGAAACAGAGGAGAGTGCAGAGATCACATCTCCACATACTAACTAAACGTGGACCACCCCGAAGCTGCTGTGCTCGATGACAGGATTTACACTTTTAAATTTGGGGTTTTCCCTGTCAAACCTGCCTGAGTTGGAATCCTTGAGGAGCGATCGCCTGTCAACATCCCCCGTACTGTGAGACTGTGTGGGGGGCGACCTACATGGCATGGCAGCTTGTCTGTCACCGGGCCGAGGGCTTGCTGCCTCTCCGCTGTGCCGCATGGATTTCCGCCTGGAGGGCAAATCAAGTCGTAACAGCAGAAAAGAAATCAGACTGGCTGAGATGGCGGCATTTTGGAGGATGTGTGCTCTTAAGGGTGACATGTTAAAGTGGCAGGGATGCAGAAAGTAGTAGTAGTAGTAGTAGTACAAAAGTCAGCTCCTAGGGGACATCAAAACCTGGGACAGGTGCCACTGCCTTTTAGGATATGAAATGTTTCACATATTTAGCAAAGGATTTGAGGGTATGTCCTTCTGCCTTTTGCCTCAAAGCTCTTCTTGTCATTTCTTATTCTGGGAACAGGTTCACTTCGAAATTCTCCTCTGAGAACAGAAGACCTTTCTCGGTTTCTTCACTTTTGATTAAATTGAGTTTATAGATCATGCGGTCATTACTTTCACATGTGTACAGAGCACAGTGAAATTCTTACTTGCAGGTGCTAATCAACTTATAACATGTTGTTGCTCACCGGCACCATGATTAATGAGCCTTACCTTAAGACTTCTGCCTTCCTCACCTGAAAATTCTCCAAACATATATATATTTAATGTGATATATAGTTGGTCGCAGTTGCTTTTTGAGCGATCAGATGACTTCTCTCAGGTCTGTTGGTTCCATCATTATTTCCCAGAGTCCTGCCGACTACGCCAATTGAATAAATCAAGAGAGACGTTTAATTGATGGGTTAAAGTTTCACCTTGGTAACCCTGTTTAATGGTAGTGAAATGAAATAGGACAAAGAAAAGAGCAAATGTGGGTGATAAAAAAGGCTTCTACCGAGAATAAACAAAAGGAGAATGAAGTCACATCTGACTTGGAGCTCCATTGTCCTACATCACAGGTCTTTAAGGAACACCAATTTCTGGTTGCCATTGTAGCAGACTCCCAGAAGTGGTGAGTCTTCCATGGTCAATACAAAAGTGATATCTGTTGTCCTCCAGTCGACGTCCTTCTGAACTGTAGGCATGATAGGAGGGGTTACTAGCAACAGCGTCCCCTCTTGACTTGGAGTGGTATTGCTTACCTTCCCTTGCTGGAGCCCTAAGGATACCGTCTAAGCACTCATGAATGATATTATACACACAACCTATATAAATGTGCAGATTTAAGTAAAAAGTATTCATTGCACAAGAAAAAACAAAATGGCTTTCAGAATTCAAGTCTTTATTATTACTGTTACTCTTATAAGGTTCTAGTTTCATGATGTGAGTCATAGGTTTCTACTTCATGGCTGTGCTTGATTGGTTGCATTTGCTTTATTTTAATCAACACAGAGCTGGACATAAATTGATATCTGGAATTTAGCAACATTCTGTTTTGTAACTTTATTAAATATGTAAAAAAAAAGAAAATATCTTTTCCAGATTATAATACTATTGTTTTCTTGTAGTAGAGTCACCATGAGAATGACTTCTGAGAGCACATGGCTTCGGGCTCATCTGCCATATTGACTCACAAGCTGGGAAGTCCAATAAATGAAATTGCCTTCCATTATTAGAGAGTCATAAGGAGCTGGAGTGTATGGGGTGCCAGTCCTCACCCACACACAGCTGGTCTTACTCATGCCAGGGCAATATGGAGTCCGTATTTCATTTAATGTGCATGCCTATCAGATGGGGATGGAAGCTGGTGAACCCAAAGAAATCCGGAGTAGACACGATGGGAACAGAAAGTGACTGGGCTAGAAATTGAAAACAAAAGTACCTGAAATCCGGCACTTTGGGGAGCTGCTCATGTCTTATCTACAAGGTAGACACCACTCTTTTTAAGTAAAGGCCATGAGCTCAGATTTGGGGATGCTAATTGTCATGTTTGCTACATTAAAGTCGGCAGTGAACAGCTCCTCATGGTGCACCAGAGATCTGATCAAAAGGACAATGTCAGCTGGCAGAGGTTAAAAACTCGAGCCTCTAAACTAGAAGAGCCCTGCTGTGCCTGGATATCATAAAGAGGAAATGAGACACCATTGTCGGACTTCAGTGCTTTCTTTACAAACTTCACGCCAAGTATCCAAACACAGGTCTAACTTTAAAAGTACAGAAACCTCAAAACGTATAACCTTGTAGCACATTCTTCTCATGTCTCCACAGGGTTTTGTTAGGATACCCAAGCTTTCACCCCACATCTCAAAGGTCGGATTAAGTAGTGACTCGAAATTCCCCTAATGTCAGAGTTCTGTCAGTGAGTTCTGAATGCTGTTTTGTTAGGTTTTGCCTTTTTTTGTTCCTGCTTTCCTTTTTAACTTGTTTCTTTTCTAGTTTGACTATTAAATCATTTGTTGTATAAGTTTGGCTTGATTTCATGGAATGTTATTTTCTTGAAATAATATTTATAAATAGGAGAGAGAGAGAGAGAGAGAGAGAGAGAGTATGTGTGCTAATACATTTCAGTGGCTCACCTCTTTTGCGTTGCACCCTTCTTCCACCATCTAATGATCCCGGCAGAGCCATCAAGTAAGTTCTTTGTGTAGACATCAAAAATGTTACATAAAGATACAAGACATGAGCCACTGAGGCTACGACCACACTACCACATCTGCTCGCACTTGTATTTCTGCATCGTTTACAAAAATACCTCTGCCTAAACGGAAACGGCCGAAAACGTCTATGACGGCGCGCTCCGTAGACACTGAGCATGCGCGCACCAGCGGCAAACTCCGTGAATCGACTGTGTAGTGAAAAATTACCAGAGCCCCGTGAAAACATCCGATTCCCTGCGTTTCCAAAACTGTCAGCACAGGCAGGACTTCGATAGCGCCTTTACAGCATAGAAAAAAGAAAGCCATTCTTTATGGAGTCTCCTGTCACGTTAATGCGCTGATTACAGTTGAAAGTAGTTGTCCAAAGAACTGGCGATGGACAGTCCATGGCAATCGGAGCGCAACTTGTACCAAACAACATTTGTAAAACTAACTCAATGGAGGCAATAAATAAATACATTTGTATGTCTATTTTTTCGGCTAACTGCATTGTGCTCTATTGTCGCTCCCTGTCCTGTAATATTGTTAATAACGGCTGCATTCTACTTAACACCATGTTATTGATTTCACAGCAGAACGCGGTCGTCTTTGCTGAACAGACAGTTTCAGTAATAAATGATGATTAAAGGCTTTTAACCGGTTATTTACAATCTGATTTTCACAGGGTTCTGAATTTTCACTACAACGGTAACGTCGCCGACTATGGGATTTATCGCAAAACAGTAGCGACTGGTAAATAATTTGCATTCTCGCAGCAATGTAAGCAGCATTCATATTTTACAAAATGTAGATGCATACTGGTAGGCAGCAGAAGCGCCATGGAAAGCAAATCTTTTATGCCCAATATAAGGAAAACGTTTTCTTCTGTGAAGGGTGATCAGTCGGGGAATGAGCCATTGTAATGAGCAAGATCCAATTGAGACAAACAGGAACCAATCAGAGCGTGATTTCGGAAAACCGCGTTTACCTGCATCCACAACGAACCGCTCATACAGCTCTGAAGAGGCTTTTAAAAAAAAGCTTTGTTCTCAGTAGTGTGGACAAAATGCGAAAATGTAGTCCTGCTCCTAAAATGAGTACTTCTAGTTAACAGTAACTTAACAAAATAGATAGGCCAAATGCTTTTTTTTTTTTTTTTGCTGACATTTTAATTATGATGATACATAGCATGCAGTTTATCGTTCAAGCCACGAAAGTTCAGCAACATCGGCTGGAGAAAGTCCCCATGAAGATATCACAGACATTTTTTGACAATCTTCTTTTATTCTTTTGCAGATCTTCAGTCTACAAACCGATCCTCGATTTTTACGGGACAGCGAGGTATCATCAACTTGAGTTCCATGTTTCTCGATGAGTACCACGACCGTCTCTTTTTAGGTGGTAAAGATGTTCTGTATTCTCTGCGGCTGGACCACAACAACCTTGATGCCAGAGAGGTAACTGTGCCCGTTTTTTTTCTTTTCAAAAATAGCAGGGCTCTTGCCAACATATGACCTTCTTGTAGTCCCACGTTTGGCATTTCCCCAGTCAGTCTACAATTGGAATTTCTAATGAGAAATTAGTGCTTCAGAAATTCAAAGCAGTCATTGCTCCAATTTTCCGATACTTGTTTTGTAAAAAAAGTAGATGTTTATCATCATAACATGACCCTGTTATATACTGTCTGTTTATAAATGGGTTAAATTTCAGCCTTCCTTTAATTTTATTTTAGCCCGTGTAGCAGTCCAGTCATGGCCTCCCTAAGGCACTATACAGATTCAAAACAACTTTTTGGGCTTATATTGTAGGCTTTTGGCTCTGGACCCAGTGGACTGTTGGCTCCCCTCACTGCCTTCCAGCTAGGCCAACCCTTTATTGAGCAGCTGTGCATTATTATGGTTCAACATGACAGAAATTAGCGCCAGGGTACAATGTCAAAACAGAAGGAAATTGTTAGGAGTGAAGGCAATGTGTCTGTCCTAATTTAACGTTTGTCAGGATAAGAATTAGGCGAGGGAGTCACTTTTAGACAGGCTTTGGCAGCCTCGTGAAAATAGAGTTCTCACTGCGGTTCTCTCTGATTAGCTCACAGTATAAGCATTCATGTTTGTAAATGTCACCAGAAAAGAGCAGGTCAACTTGAGACCACTGTGACCATTTAGCACCACAGTTTGCTTGTTGTATAAGCATTCATTCATAGGAGGACATCACCTTGTATCTACTGAGACCATCAACACTACAGTTAGCTCACTGCGCTAAAGGTCATTCTGGAGGGAACAAGTCGATTCAGACCATCAGCACCAAGAGTTAGCTGGCAGTATGAGTGTTTATTCTGAAAGTGTGTCCTGCAAGGAACTAGTCAAAATGACACTGTTGTGCCAGACTGGGTCACCATACGTGAGTTCATTCTACAAGTGTCATAGAGCATAGAAGAAGTCAACGAAAGACCACAGTTAGCTGAGAGTAGGAGTGTCACCTAACACTATTGAGACCATCATCACCAGCATGAAGATTCATTCTGGGATTGTCATACGGGAAGAAGGAGGCAACCCAGGCCTGTTGAATTCACCACCATCACAAATAGATCACTAGACTGATGTCCAGTACGATCTGGAAAGAACAAGTCAACCTGACACCCATCATCACCACAGTTAGCTGACAGTATGACCGTTCATTCTGGAAGTGTCCACTGGAAAGAGCACGCTAACCCAACACCATTGAGGTTATTATCACCACTGTTCACAGTTCACTGCATGAGGATTCATTCTATGATTGTCATACAGGAAGAAGGAGACAACCCAAACCTGCTGAGTCAATCACCATCATGGATAGCTCACTGTATTGATGCTTATTTCATAAGCATTATCTGGAAAGAACAGGTCAACCTGAAAATGTTAAGACTATCACTGCCATAGTCAGCTGACAGTGTGACTGTTTATTCTGAAAGTGTCATCTGGAAAGGACAAGGTAACCTGACGCCATTGAGGCCATCATCCCCACAGCTCAGTTCATGAAGATTCTCACACAGGAGGAAGAGGGAGGCAACCCAAAAGTGGTGAGCTCATCACCATCATGAATAGATCATCACTACATTGATGTTTATTTTGTAAGTGTTGTCTGGAAAGAGCAAATCAACCTGACACCCATCATCACTATAGTTATACAGTCATCACTGACAGTAGGATCATTCATTCTGAAAATGTCAGAAAAAGTCAACCTGGCACTGTTGAGGCTGTTAACACCACAGTTCACAGTTCAGTGCAGGAAGACTGCGACACAGGAAGGAGGAGGAGTTAGCAAAAGACCATTGAGCCCCTCAACACCGTGGACAGTTCATATATGAGTAATCATTCAGAAAGGATAACCTGACAAGAATAAGTCAATTTGAAACCATTGAGCCCATCACCACTGTCGATGACTCACTGTACATATGTTCATTCATTAAGTATCACTCACAAAGACCAAGTGAACTTGAGACCATTGTGCCAATCAGCAATTTTTACTCACTATATTCAGGTTTGCTCTTCAACTGGTCAAGTCTGTGTAAGACAATTGAGCCCATCATAGCTACAATTAGATCTCTGCATGAACATTCAGTCGGTGACTATAACTCAGCAAGAAGGAGTCAACACAAGACTGTTGAACCTATCAGCACCCCAGTTGACTCACAATATGAGCATTTGTTCTGCAAGGGTCATTTGTGAAGAGCAAGTCAATTTGAAATGGTTGATCCCGATATCACTCAAGGACAGGTCGTAGTATAATCTTTTTTTTCCTCCAAGTGCCTTACAGAAGGAACGAGTCAACTGAAGACTACTGAGTCAAAAAGTACCATGGTTAGACCACTGCACCAAAGTTCATTCTTTAAGTGTCACCCAGAACGAACAAGTCAACTAGTGCTCATCAACACCTTGGGCAGCCTACTATATCTATATGAGAGTTCACTCTGCAAGTGTTGCCTAGAAAGAACAAGTCAACCTGAGAAGGCTGCTCCCATCTTTAGCACAGTTACCTCCCCACAACTGTCACGCAGAAAGGAGAAGTCAACCCAAGACTGTTGAACCAAGCAGGACCCCATTCCTTCAGCATTGGATCGTCTGGCTGAACTGCTCATAGGACTTTTGAATATGGTCTTCTGTAAGATTAGGCCTTCAGCAGAGACGTCCATGTGGCTAAGCAGCAGATCTTACCTTCAGCCAGACTGTGTTTTCACTTTGGCTTTTAGCCTCAGTTTTTGGTTTAGAGATGTTAGATTGAGTCTTTAGTTTGGCCAAGGTTAAATGTGTCCTTCTGCAAAGGTTTCTGGCCTTTAAAATTGTCATTCTTTAAGAAATGTTGCAGGCCTGTCATTTGAAAGGATTTGATTCGGTCCTTCAGTATGAACTGAATCCTAGTTTATAAGACTATGATTTGAGTCTACACTTTAGGAGGAATCTTTTCTTGGATCAGGGTTGAGTTTGGCCATCATAATAACACTTTGATGTAGAAGGTCCTGCTATAGCCCAGATTTTGCTTCTGTCTTTCAGAAGGACCTTATGTATGACTGCCCCTCAGTGGAACCTTTACTGGACAGAGTTTTGTGTGTGTCCATTTGACAGATATTTAAAGGGCAGGATTTTGATTTTCAACTTTAGTTTGATGTTTTGTAGGTTTGGATTATAATTTTGTCCTTCAGTATGGACTTTTGTGGGTCTTTCGGTGAGACCTTAAGTTGCACTGGGCTTTGATTTTGTCCATCAAAAGGACATCTTTCAGGACAAGGTTTTGACTCTTCAGATGGACCTTTTTTCAGACTCAGTCTTTTTACTTTCTCATATATATATAGTGTAGAGAAAGTATAGGAATCATGAAAAAATTCGACTTCAACATTTTAATGAATCTTGACGTTTTACACTTTCCTGAGTCCGAGAATATCATTTTTGAAATTATCTCTGTCTCTGTAGCTCGAAAACGCTTTGCCCTGGTGAATTTTGTACACCTGCTTTATATCAAAAATAAGGAACCCTATCAACTTTTGGGCCACTTCTGGCAAATGGAAGTGGTACTTTAACTGAATACTTTTGCGAATTTTCAAGTAAATTATGGTTATAATTACAGATGGATGATTCAAATTTTGTTTAGATATTTATGATGATAAAAAGCAAACAGATATGAAATTTGAGAAGAATTTCTCAACTGGAAATAGTATTTGATTTAAACATCCATCCAAATTTTTTGTATCATGGAAATATAAATGTGTACACGATATTTAAAACTGAATTCAATATAACACATTTTTCAATTACTATTATTAATTTGTACATAATTAGTTTAACAATAATGTGTAAACATTGAACATACCCTGTAAATATAAAGATGTAATGGGAACAATAAGCTGCTACGTCCCCATCGTGTTCCTGGTAATACATTTAATTTTATGATTTTATTTTTATTTCCGCCATCATTATCATAATTAAATGTAGCTAAATGCAGTTTTACATATAGCAATTTATTGCAACAAATATTATTTAATACTAACACTTTTTCTATGTTTTTAGGCGACTATAACTCTTTTTACTTTGCACATAATCTAGGTAATGCATATGTAATCATGAAAAAATTCCACCACCGTTTTCAACCTCCCTAAGTGCGAAAATATCATTTTAATATGAAATTTGATTACAAATAGAGATAAAAGATTGTGTATCAATATTATCAATTAGTTGAGAAACAAAGAGATATGATATTTGAGAAATATTGTGCAACTGGAAGTCATTCTGATGGCCTTTTCCTCTATCTCAGTATACGAGAAAGTCGAGGGGAGCCCACTCACGATGTATTTCTTTTTTTTTTTTGGACAGAGTTTTGAATGTGTCCTTTAGTTGTCTCTTTTGTGGACCGAAGAACTGACTCTGTCTTTCAGTGAGACGACGTCCCTGGATTTTAGCCTTCTGTAGGACCTTTGATAGGACTAGCTTTCTTTCTGTCTTTTAGGAAGACCTTGATTATGCTCTTGGACTTAATTCTCACTATGTTGTAAAGCAGGACATTTGTTTGAATAGGATTTCATTCAGCCCTTTAATGGAACCTGTTGCAGATGGCTTGTCCTTCAATGGGATCTTTACTGTCCTTCAGTAGAATATTTTGTGGGACAGAGTTTCAGATGGGTCCTTTTGTAGAAACTTTTGTTATTCTGGGCTTTGTTAGGAGCTGTAGGAGGACTGACCATTACATGCAACCTTCATCAGAATATTATTGAGTATTTTTTAAAATAGCCGGACAGCCCTAGACACTTTCTAGGTCTTTAAGATCAACGTAGGCACACCAGCGACAGAAGTACCTTGTCTGTTCAATCTTTAGATCCTCAGGCCATAGCGTGTATTGTGAAAGCGGTTTGTGACTTTAGGAAACTGAGAGGAAGGAAGGGGACTGTAATAGAAGCCTTTCTGCTATATTAGTAATGAGTCGAACAATGCCGGGAAGGCCGACGCAGAACAAAGGGTCTGAGTCACCTCCAGAATTGGGCTGGCTTTCATCTGATTTGATCCCAAAATGAGGTGCATGATGGAGGTGAAGCATAACTGAAGAATGTCCATCTGTGCGTCTGCACTGCGTTCCCATGTTCTGAGGAAACTGATGGCACGACCAGATGAGTGGATATAAATTGACCTTAGTAATGTAAGAAGCACAAATACAAAAATGACAAAGTTGCTCACTTGTTTGTCAAGGATAAAAACTTCCTGTAAACTTTATACAGGATGGTCTGTGTCATTTAAAAAAAAATTTTGCTCCTCCTCATGGATGTTTTTTGTTTTTTGGCACCATTCTGAGTAAGCTGTAGAGGTTATTGTTGCGTAAAAATCCCAGGAGATCCAGAAATATGTAAACCTGCCTGTCTGGCACCAACAATCACGCCACGGTTGAAATCACCAAGATCAAGTTTCTTCCCCATTCTGGTGTTTGATGTGAACATTAACTGAAGCTCCAGACCTGTCTCTGCATGATTGTATGTCTTGTGTGCTGCCAAATGATTGGCTGATTGGATAATTGTATAGCTAAGCGAGGGTACAGGTGTCCCTAATAATGTGATCAGTGAGTGAACACATCAATACGTGTGCTGATCCCCACTTTGGAAAAAGGCTCATCCGCTGAATGCGTAACATTAATGAGTGACCAGCGAGGGCCTGGTAGGATGTGCACCTCCCACAGACTGAGAAGGCTTTGTGAAACTAAAGAGGAAACTGGCACTTAAAGGAAATTGGAGTCTCCCCAGGAGGTCTGAGGCCTGAGAATGACAATCCAAATGATGCCATAAAGTAATTCATGGCCCATGTCTCTATGGTCTCACATGTGTCTCCTCCTTGTCATTTATATATTAAGGCATTCAGTGTGCAGCATCATGTACGTAGCTCTGCATTGCATATGGTGATGTGATGTGGTGGGAGAGGCCATTTCAGAGTGCTGGTCACTTGCAGATTTTTCCTTTTGGAGAAGAATGGCTCCTATGTTAATCAGCAGTGTGCAAAATGGCTTTTTTGTTTATAGTTGGATTTTCAGTCTTTGCTTTAGATTTCATATTTTCATATCAGACATCTTCATAGGATCATGAAATGTCTGTTTCCTTTGTGCTAAACTCCTTGTCACACTGTGATAGAGTTTTAAAACAAAATGCCCCTTTCTTCAGTGGAGATTCCTTTAAGAAGTACTAATATGTAAACCTAAGATTATATTAAACAATGCACTGTAATTCACCCATACCCTCATTTCCTATCTCAATTCAGTTCCAGAAATCGATTTGGAGGGCTTTAGTTTGAATACAGAGATGGGAATTCCCATTATTTCTCAGTAACTGCACTATCTGTTGTGACAGATAGGGGGCAAAATCGCTCCCTTGAACCCCAGTCCACGAATCCAGACACCAGGTAAAAGTCCAATAATCGACTTTATTAAATTGCCACAGTGCACAATGCACCCTCTCCTCCTCTATACTCATAAACAATCACAATAATCAATCACAGATACAATCCTCCGACTCCCAGATGCATTGCCACCCTTCCACCCAGCTCAGCTCGCCGTCTGGGAGCTCCCACAATCCTTTTATATTCGCTGACCCGGACAATCCCCAGTCCATGTGACCTTGTATCACTTCCGGGTCAGGTAAAAAGTCCTTTTCTTCACCCCGGCAGCACGTCATTCCCCTTGTCCACGTACTTCCAGGGCGTAGTGTAAATAACCGTTGTTCCCCCATGCAGCATCCCCTAGTGGCCCCCATGGCATGCAGCAGGGCTGCGTATAAAAACTGCAATGTCCATGATGCCCTGCTGGTCTTCAGGGGACCTCCATACTGCAGGGAGGGCTCCACCTGGCGGCTTGGAGGTATTGACGGGATAAACGGCCAGCCATACACCACACTGTCTAAGATGGGTTGAAATCTAGGTAATCAACGCAGACCTCAGCATTAACAATTGCAGTGCACTATCTATTGGAATATACTTTGTAAGAATGTTTGAATAAGATACATTGTGTTTGTCATTCCCACAGATTGTGCCTCACAAATATTTGTTGTAATAAAATACATTGCTACAAATATTTGTATTACTAACTAGCTGTGCTACCTATCTAAGATGGGTTGAAATCTAAAAAATCAACATAAACCTCAGCGTTAACATTTGCAATGCACCGTATGATACATATGTCTCTCTGGTGTGGGATTTGTAAAAGCATGTTTGTGACACACTGTTTATTGGAGTGACAAAGGCAATGCATTTTATTGCTTTGTGATGCTCCATCATTCGGAATGATATAGACATATCAACTGGAAAGATGCACAGACACTATCCTATTATTAAGGTGGATATTTATATTGTGCTATCTGTTGGAATGACAAATGGAATGGAATGCATATGTCTGTTATAAGCCATTTGGTATAGGGTTTGTAAAAGAAGTGCTAATGTTTGTGATGCACCATCTGATGGAATGACAAATGGTATACATATATCTGTTATGAGCCATTTGGTATGGGGCTTGTAAAAACTGTTAATTGTTGTGATCTGCCATCTGTTGGAATGACAAATGGAAGGCATATGTCTGTCATATGCCGTTTAACCTGGGATTAGTAAAAGAAGTGCTAATGTTTATAATGTGCCATCTGTTGCAATGTAAAATGCAATCCATTTTATTACTACAAATGTTTGTGATGCGCAATCTGTTCAAACGACAGAGACAGAGCAACTAGACAGACACCTTTTTATTAAGGCAAATAGAGGCAATTCTATTCATATTCAAAATGAAGCTAACTTGCAAATCACCCAGACCCTAAGTGTACTTTCAAATTTTATAAATGAACACAAATCTCATCAAATAAACCAGCAATCACTGTAAAATCCATCCATCCATTATCCAACCCACTATATCCTAACTACAGGGTCACGGGGGTCTGCTGGAGCCAATCCCAGCCAACACAAGGCGCAAGGCAGGAAACAAACCCCGGGCAGGGCGCCAGCCCACCGCAGATCACTGTAAAATAATTATGTAAATTGCAAAGAAATGTTTTTCTCATTATACTGTCAATAATGGTAAGGGTGCCATGTTAGACTGATGTGCATTAAAGTGTTTCCAATCAAATAAAACAGGATATGGAGTAAAAGAAATAAATGAAACAATGAAACTACGCACCTACTGTTAAAGAGGATGTTTGGCTCAAACAGAAGACAAACTGAGAGGAAGGGAGTTGGCAGTTCGCTGGTAGAAGGGGAACCGTAACAATCAGAGTGAAGTAAAGGTGTGAATTGCAGTCATCTTTATTCATTTCTTCTATGTATTTCACCATAATAACTGGATATAACATAAACTGAAGTTAAAAGTGAAAAATAATTAGTGCTAGCATATTTGCCTGGAGGCAAAACATGAAGTATAATGCTGTTCTTTATTATCGAACTAAGTGACTTCTGTCTGAAAGAAATCATCAGAGGAAAGCTGAAGAGTCTGGATACTGTTATGCACTTCAATAACTGAATATAAATTCATGCTCAGATAAATTAATGTTCTGACTCCCAAGAATTTGAAAATCTGCATAAGAGTGTGGTTTCATTACTATGCCCTGCTTAATATTTCCAAATTTAAATGTGCCTAGTGAGTAACAATAAAAATTTACCAATGTCTATTTAGTCATCCCAAATCCCATCTAGCGGCACGGGAACAGTAAGCGACTTTGTGCCGTTTCCACCGCATCTGGCTGTTGTGGTAGCCGCCACGTCGGCTCCTGAGGACTTGTGTCCTTTAATGCTAGTGACAGGTTCTGTGGGTACAGACAGAAGAATGCTTTGGTTTGGCTGTATTATTCACAGAACTAGTAGGATGCCACTGTTTTCACCAGTCGCTGCAGATGGCAATGGTGCCCCAGAAAGTAGCGTGTGGCCAGCGTTCAGAAGGGGGTATGGGGATTATTTTCTCTAACTTGACTGGAATGTCACCAACATCCCAAGCTTTCTCTGGCAAGAAGTGGTAATTGATATGAAAAACTAAGACAACACCTCACTGACACCTACTGTCTCATCTGGAGTTCTAGGACATGAGCGTGTTTCTTAATAGATATGTAGATTGGGGGCACACAGCAGGGCAGTACACTGAGGAATAGCAAGGATATTCTAAGGAAATACCTAGACAACACAAAGGGGGTCTGCAGACAGCATGAGTTAATGTGACGGACTTCTTTTGCCTTTCAGATTTCTTGGCCCCCGCTGCCTGGAAATAAAGAAGACTGTGTTCTCAAGGGCAAGGATCCCCTGGTAAGTGTTTATGTGAAATGGCACCCGAGGCCTTCATTACATTTATAGAGGAAAATGTTTTTGGTAACCGTCAGACTTAATAAATGACAGTCCATGTTGGCTCTGGGCGGCTCATTTGTATTTATGGAAGGGGCAGGTGGACTGCAGACTTGGGACTTATCTGAATCCTTTAGTTTAAGGAAAAATGCTTTATTAGCGTATTTAAAGGAATAATTTGTAGGTACTTATTATTCATAGATACATTTGTCATACTTGTAGCTTCCATGCCAATCATTAGCAGGGGTTGTCACCTTCATGATCAGGAACAGTAATGAGTGCCACCTGCGCTACACTCTGTGCGTCATTCAAAGGGATCCGTGCTGCTCACAGTTGTGTCCAAATGAACTAAGTGGAAATTTAAATCTTGAAGTAAGTAGAGTGCCTTCAGAAAGCATTTTTATGCACTTTGTTACGTTGCAGCCTTATTTTAAAAAGGTTTCAGTGATTTCCAACACCACTCAATTCCCCAAAATGACAAAGTGAAAACAGGATTTTAGGAACTTTTGCAAAATGGATTAAAAATGCAAAACTGAACTATCACATGAGGTTTAAGGAGTTGCGTGCAGAGTGTAGAGACTGAATCATGACAAAGCACAAATTTGCGGAAGGCCTCAAAAAATATCTACAGCATTGAAGGTTCTCGAGCGCAGTGGCCTCAATAATTCCTAAATGGAAGACGTTTGGAACAACTACGAGTCTTCTTAGAGTGGAGTACCTGGCCAAACTGAGAAACTGGTGAAGAAGAGCCACAGTGACTGAGCTCCAGAGGACCTGTGCGGAGATGGGAGGAATTTCCACAAAGACAACCAGTACTGCAGCACCCCACTAATGTAGGTGTTTTGGCAAAGTGGGCAGATGACCCATGAAGACCTGCATGGAGTTTACAAAGAGGCAGCTAAAGGACTATCAGACAGTGAGAAAGAATATTTTCTGTTCTGATGACCCCAGGATTGAACTGTTTGGCATCAGTTTTGAGTCGTGTTTGGAGGAAGCCAGGCACCACTCGTCACCTGCAGAATACCATTCCAGAGGTGAAGCCTGGTGGTGGCAGTTTCATGCTATGGGGTTCTTTTTCAACAACAGGAACTGGGAGATGAGACAGAATTGAGGGAAAGATGAGCACAGCAAAGTCCAGAGGTACCTTTAATGAACACTTTCCCAAGAGCGCTTTGGACCAAAGACTGGGCCGAAAGTTGACCTACCAACAAGACAATGACTTTTTGACTGCAAGAAACAAGCAGGCTAAGCACAAAGCAAAGGCAACACAGGAGTGACTTAGGGACAACTCTATGAATGTCCTCAAGTGGACTAGAAAGAGCCCAGACTTTGAACCCATATGATCATCTCAGGAGTGACCTGAAAACAGCAGTCCATCCAACCTGTCAGAGGTTGAGAGGAGCTGCAGAGAAAAATGGCATCAAATCAACAAAAACAGGCGTGTGAAGCTTGTCACATCAGACCCAAGGAGAGTCCCGACTGTAACCACTGCCAAAGGGGCTTCAGCTAAGCACTGGACCTGAACACTTCTTTCAATGCAAGTTATCACTTTCTTATTTTTGAAAAAAAGTGTAAAATTTTGAAAGTCCATTCAAACAGGCACCCATTTCAAATCTCCAATTACCCCCACGCCATTGGGTACTTGGAGGGAAAAGACAAGCGTAAAGAAGAAGGAAACACCAGACGGGCACAGGGAGGCTGTGCCAACACCAAACAGACTGTGACCGGGTCTGGAAATTCAAACTTGTTCATGAATCTGAAGCGCTAACCACTACGCTGCTGAGATGCCCCCTTATTTTATTGTATTGAAATATTCTTCATTGGAATTTTACTCCACTGACCTACATAAAAACTCTCCATATTTGAAAGCAAAATTATACACATCCTCAGGATGGAAAACAGCCTTATTTACTCCCACTGAAACCAAAGGTGCAGACCTTCTGGCCATTAACTTTTGAAGATTTGTCTATGGCAACCTTTCCAATCTGGACTCAACAGTTTTTAACTATTTGTCTTTTACAGATTGCTTAGGCTGGGTGTAGACCACCAGTATAGTATACCTCTGTATTCTTTGATTAGGCCTCTTCTTAATATTGACCATTTTTTTCCAAACCAGACCTGTGTAGCTTTAGCTCTTTAGCTGTCGCATGGCAGGTGACGTTTCACCTGAACCCCAGAGCTGCCGTAGACTACAACAGGTTTTCTTTAGCCAGTTCCTTTTACCCTTGGAGGTTCATCTATAATCTGATGAAGTGCAGGATCCCCATAACATGATGTTGACCCTCTCATCCTTCATATTAGGGAAGACGTTCTCAAGATGTTGTGATATGTTTCTATTTTACTGTTGGTGCCTACGCCAACATGGCCACTATTGGTCTTTTCAGAGTGTAGAATCTTTTTCCAGTTGTACTCCTGCTTGAGATCTGTTGACAGCTTTTTATCAATGGTTTCCAATTTTTCCACTCCTCCTTGAAGCCAAGAATTGTGAAGTGCCAGTGTTATGGTATGTGAAGTGTTTCCATTCTTGGCTTTGACCCTCTTGACAGCCTCCCCGACTAGTGCCCTTCTCAATTGTGCAGGGCACCCTATTCTAAGCAGATTTCTAGTTGTTATCTTCACTTCTTTATCATGAATTTTACTTGGGCATTGGTGGGTGGGGGGATCTTTCCGTACCTCTTGTTCTTATCCCAAAGTGCTTTGAATGCTACTTTATCTTCTTGAGGTGGTTTTTGTTCTCAGCATCTGTGGAATTTCCCAGCAATGAGTGAACTCATTTTAAATTCATGGGACACAGCATTCCGTTAATTATGTCATTTGTGAGGACAATTGATTAGCCTGATGTGAATGTGAGGGGGTGCGAGTGAATGAATGGACTCTGCAGTGCACTAGCCCCCCATCCGGGGTTGGTTCCTAACTTGTGCCGAGTGCTGCTGGGATAGCCTCTGAATTTGACTGAGACGGTCAATAATGTTCTGTGACATTATGCTAAATTTAATGGAGTGCTCAGGGTCTATTAGTTATAAGAGCCGATCCTAGAAAGTTAACGTTAAATCCTCATAAATATTTACTTAATTAGAATAGAAGTTACCTTTATATTGCTACATAGTTACTGGAAGATTCTGTTTTATCCCCTATAAGCTAACATGCTAATGGAACATTCTTAATATTCAGTTTATCCTTCATGAAGCAACACTCAATACCCCTAAATGATAAAGTGACGACAGGGTTTATTTTTTTTTTTTTTAGATTCATTAAAATATAAAAAAAAAAGTCTCAGTAACACAAGCATTCAGATCCTTTACTCAATACTTGGCTGAAGCCCTCTTGGCATCATTTCCAGCCTGGAGTCTTCTTGAGTCACAAACTTCACACACCTGAATGTGGGGATTTTCCGCCATTCTTCTTCTCCGTTTTCAGGTCTCACAGAAACATTCACTTGGCTCTGGCTGAGCCACTCAAGGATATTCCCAGAGTTGTCCCTAAGTCACTCCTGTATTGCCTTTGCTTTGTACTTAGCGTCATTGTCCTGTTGGACAGTCAACGTTCAGCCCATTCTGAGGTGCAGGGTGCTCTAGGTTTCATTAAGGATATCTATGTACATTTCTCCATTTAACCTTTCTTCTACCCTGCCTAATCTCTACTGCTGACAAACCAAGCCTACAGTATGAAGTTGTCACCCCCATACTTCACTGTTGGAATGGTATTGCACAGTGGATGAGAGGTGCCCGGTTTCTCCAGACATGATGCTCAGAATTGAGGTCAGACAGTTCAATTTTGGTGTCATCGGACCAGAGATTCATGTTCCCTGTAGTTTGAGAGTCCTTTAGGTGCCATCTTGCATGCTCCAAGCAGTCTTTCATGTGGCATCTGGCCATTTGACAGTAAAGCCTGGATTAGTAGGGCATTATAGTGGTGGTTGTCCTTCTGGAAGTTTCTCCCATCCCCACACAGTTTCTCTGGAGTATGGCCCGAGTGACTATTGAGTTCTTGGTTACCTTGCTTATCAAGGCCCTTTACACTGCTTAGTTTAGCCCAGTGGGCAGCTCTAGGAAGAATCATGGTTGTTCCAAAGTTCTTCCATTTCAGAATTATGAAGATCACTGCACTCTTGGGAAACTTCAATGCTGCAGAATTGTTTTATGGCGTTCCTTTGATCATTAAGTTGACATATTGTGAATCCTCCCTATGAGCACCACAAACAACTCTTTCAGCCACAGGGCTTGGTAATTGTGGGACCCTCTATAGACAGGTGTGCATCATTCCTAATCATGTCCAATCAATCGAATTGACCACTGGTGGACTTCAGACAAGGTGTAGAAACATCTCTAAGCAATTGTCAAGTGTTATAGCAAATTTGTGCCAATGGGATATTTCCATTTTTTATCTTTACTAAATTGGCAAAAATTTCTAAAATCCTGTTTTCACTTTGTCATTCTGGACAGAAGGCGGCAACAGAACAAAATGTGAAAAAGTCTGATGGCACTGTAACTAAGATGGAAGCTTGAAAACGAATCTTTATAAGAAAAATTCTTATTCTTTATGCATTTGATAAATTGTTCTGTTCATTTTGTGTGGACTATTTTTATTTTAAATTTTGCTGCAGTTCAGATCCTTGAGCAATGGATTTTTTTGTGTACAAGTCTTGATCTTCAGACCTTAAGATGTCTGACATTTTTAGATTAAAAAAAAATCATAATTTTTAAATGATCTGTAGAGATTAATTCTTCCATTCAAGTTGGAGTTTTAGAATTAGCAAGAAGTATCTCTTAAATAGGATTCCAACTATAATACTCAGTAAAGATCTAGCCCTGTCTATTAGCACCCTTTGTGGTGAAGGTTTATTCCTCTAACATTAGGGAACCCCCCTCGTGTTAAAACCCTTGAGGGCTTGTGTTGTCATCCATTTAAGAAGAAAGGCAAGAAGAAACTGGGAGAAGGTTCCAACGGGAGGGCCTAAGCTGTGTGCTGATTGCTAAGTCCGTCCGTTTGTGGATCGGCTTAGCGAGCTTTTGAAGTTTCTTTTTCCTCTTTCAAGGAGACTGCTCAGCAGAGATGTGAAATTATAGAAATGGAAACCAGAAGAGTGCAGCTGGAGAGCCTCAATTACCTTTGAAAAAGAAAATATATTAGATGTCAATCATAAATGCTGAAACGTGTAATGGCAATGTTTAAAATGCAACAGTTTAATAGCTATAGTAGCACGATAGTTTAATAACCCAATTGCGTGTAATAGCATGGCAGCTCCAGTACGCCGACTCCTGTCAAGTCTGTTTTTCCTGCAGCCTTATCCTCGGGGGCTGATCCTGTCAGGTCATATTATCCTACGTCTTAACCTCTAATTCTGTCGGATTTCGGTATGCTGTAGTTTTCTCTCTCTCACACCTTTGATCCTGAGATCTTTGTCTCGGGCAGGTTTGCCCTTCAGGGTTGGTTTGTGTCAGATCTGAGTATCCTGCAGCTTTACATCCGGGCGACTAATGCCATCAGAAAAACAATCTCTGGCAGCTTAACCCGAAGGATGACTCCTGATTCTGTCAGACATGATGAGGAAGCACTTTTCCTCTCTAGGAGCTAATTATTTCTGATTTCTGTCTGAAGATTTTATTTATTTTTTTGCCCCAGTTTAGCCCGATTGTGGCTGCGTATAAAAGCCAGGCCATTTTATTTTCTTCTGATAGGAACTGGGCCTAATTTCCACACAAGACCAAGAAAAGCTGAGTATACAGACAGGAAGACAATTTGGGAAAAATGTATTCCTCAGACGCATTCCTTGAGATAAATTTCGGGCGGCAGTCATGCAATTACAAGAACTGGACCTTTCAATACAAATGAAAAGCAGCAGCACAAATTCAAAGTTTTATCTGAATCTTTGAAATTCTGAAGACGTTCTCCCGCAAATCAGTCTGACTATCCGGAGAGTAATGCAGTTGCTGGCAGGCAGCTCCAGTCTCTGTGTGGCCTCGCTTTGGGCCCGCGTTCAAAGGCTGCCTGCTTTATCACTCTCCTAACGAAGGGGAACGGGCAGCTAATGACCATTGTGCATGGGACTGCTGAACCCCCAGTGTGTTTGTTTGGTGATCTTTAACCCTGCGGGTTGCGACCTTTCCTTCAATGTTTAATTAACCCTGTGGCCTCCATCGCTCTTTGTCCTTTGAAGCAGCATTGCTGTGTGTTGAGTCTATAGCGGGATTGAACCCCTTAGCCCAAATTCCCCACCGCCCACCCCCCTAAGGATATTTGGCTTTAACGGAAAGCCTGTGAATTGGGATCATCATGGGAGCTGACAGGTAGCGTGGGCTTGACAGCATTAGTACATTTGGAATGGTCTTCTGATTTTCTTGTATTTTTTTGCAGTAATTGGTTTGAGTCATTCAACATTCATTTTTAAAAAGTTTTCTGACACCAGGAGTTGGTGGCAGATGTAGGACTTTAGGTTAGTAACTCTAAGATTCACATTGATTTAGGCATTTTGGACAACTTCTCAATGCTGTTCCGCAGTTTGCTCCTAACCCTTTTTACATTTTTTGTAATCATCCAAAAATTTGATGGTGAGATTTTGATGAATCTCGATGTTTTAGACCTGACTTTCTCGTATACGAAGTACAGGTAAAGTATTGGAATCCTCCCAAAATTTCATTTCGAGATTTTGATGAATCTCAACATTTTAGGACCTCCCTGAGTCTGAAAATACCATTTTTGGAATTATGTCTGTCTCTGTGTGTGTGCGTGTGTGTGTGTGTGTCACGTAGGTCAACCAAATTTTGCATACAAATATTAGGTACAAAACATAGATTTCTATCAACTTTTAACAGAAGTTGTACTTTACCTTTTTATTCATGCAGCTGGAGAGTCTAGCTTATTCAACTTTACTTTTATAATAATTGTTCGATATATTATAAATTTGATTTGTTGTTGATTATTCTTTAATGTACATAATATAAAAATATAATCATTGTCTTGCGGTTTACTCCTCAAATACCCATTCCCATATCAGAGCATATTAAAAAGTCTAGGGGAGACCACTCCCGATTTGTTTTATTAAAAAAATAGAAGTGTGTCTCGCCTATAATTTCAGCACAACTCATGAAGTATCGAAAGTATAGGTGAAGTATAAGAAATCCCGGAGTTCATTTTGTCCATACAGGATTTTTGAACACCAGTACAGTATCTGGTGGCTGTGAAACATTTTCTGCTCAGGTCTACTAAACCTCACAGAATAAGCCATGCCCTTTGACTTCATTAATGCACTAGCTACCATAAATCTCCCCACATGATCTAATCAATAGTTATACGCAGTACAGTATGTAGCGAAATGCTTACCTGCTAAACTCCAAGACTGTGCATGAGAAAGAAGAATTTTGGGGCACCTTGCGTCCAACCCCGTATAATTAAACAATTGAACAATGAAAAATAAGCAAGTGGTGAAAGTGAAAAATGGGTCATTCTGACTGGTGAATCAGGCAGTCTGTTCAATATGGTGGCTCTTCCTTTAATAAGGAATTCTGGGAGGATGAGGCGGGTCCATCATAGATGGCATGGTGTCAATCTTCTTTTCGGCAGAGGAAGGAGAATATACACATGTGTATGACAATATAAAGAAGACAATTAAAATTTAAAAGGAAACCATATAAATATTAATAAATGTCAATATATGCAATAGCAATATCTACTTAAGAATACTGAGCAAACTGCACTCAGTGTTTTAAATGAGGTTTTATTACAAATTAGAAGTGTAATGACAGCAAAAACAACGATAAAGAGTTGGGGACACTACCTGGTGACCCTGTGTAAATATTAATAAAAAATAATGAATAATTAAAAGCAATAATGAAAAGATGCCTTACACATATACATTCAGAACAGAACTAATTCAGAGAAGGTGGTCTTTAATGATCCTGGCAGGAAGGAGTTGGTCCAGGAGGGCCAACAACTGAAGTGACATTAGAGGTGGATTGGCTGTCAGTCTTCTGTTCTGTGGAAGAAGAAAGGCAAGGCATTAGACAACAGCACCACCCCCTGATCCAGCAGGTTATTACCATCACCAGGGCCCTTAGGGTGCCTTCAATGGGCAGCCACGTGACAACATCCATGTGGGTGTCCTCCCAGTACTCCAGTTTCCTCCTACAGTCAAAAGACATGCAAGTTCAATGGATTTGTGGTGCTAAATTGGCCCGTGGGTGAGTGTGTGAGATAGATTGGTGCCCTATCCAGGGATTGTTCCTGCCTGGCACCCTATGCATATTAGGATGGGCTGCAGCTTCCTTGCGACCCTGCTCTGGTTTGGAAGATGGATGGGTGGAAAGCAGAGATGACTTAGATATCAGTATTTACGTTTCTCATTTCTTTTGTAAGCTTGAAAAAGTTTACCCCATCAGAAATGCCTCTTTTTATAAAAGCAAATTAAGCAATACTGCAATAAATAAATACTGAGTACTTTGAGCCAACGAATTATTAAGCTGAAGAACCAAGAAAAGCTATAGGAGCTCTTTGCTTAATATGTCTGCATAAAGCCTCACTGGGACTGTGACAGACAAGTCCGAAGTTTTTTCTTTTTAGATATTCTTCATTTTTATTCTTTCTGGTTTGTGTACAGACCATTGTGCCTGTATATATTTAGTTATCTATGTATTTATGTATTTATTAATTTTAAAAGCTTCTGTAAAAAGCCAGATTACCCTCTGGGGGAAAACAAAGATCTATCTACCTCTTTACCTACCTAACTACAATTACAGATTCTCTAGACTTCCAATTGTTCCTTATTATCAAAGAGGCTTTTCTTCTAGATCCAGATAACTACTAAAGATAAATGCAGAATAGGAGAAATAGTGGTCCTTGTGCCAGCTCCAGAAGGCCCTGTTAATGAGCCCCACCCAAGTCTTTCCCTTTCTTTGTATCGGTGCTTTCTGTTTCTTGCCACCTGCATGTGGATGATCTGCCACAAGTCTGAAGGAGACTCTGAGCAGTGGCATTGTACTTTTCTTATACCCCTTTTTGACATTCAACACTACCAGATGTTGCATGCTTTTACCTGCTCAAGCACTGGGATTACAAGAATGAAGCACCTGTCTTATGAGCTGTGCCTTAACTTGCTGACAAAGACCTGGAAAGCGGCACATGCAGCATGCAGGCTTCCTTCTGCCTCATTACATCAGAGGGGCAATTCCCTCACACATGAATACTGTTTGCTAAATGGAGACAATAAGGCTTCTCCATTCTGGAGGCTCAACTGCCATTGCACCTCATTGTTGAAGTGAAAGCCTAACGTCAGCGCTTGGAATTCTTGAACATGAGATCCAAGTGTTGAATACATTTTCATTTTTGTTTTTTGATGTATTAAAAACTCCAGCATCAATCAACATTTTCTTTATGTACTATTGTTGTTAGAATTTCCTTTGAAGACATTGATAGATGTTAAAAAGGTGAAAGCAGGTTTGTTTTGGAGGTGCAGTCTATTTGTGTCCAAGCAGAGCACTGAAAGATGAGATTATTCATTTTTTAACATGTCAGATAAAAATGTAAAATGAGAAAATGAGACAAAGAAAGGGAAGTAACGACAGACAGTGTTGGAATTAAACAGTGGGACTCATCTATCTATCTATCTATCTATCTATCTATCTATCTATCTATCTATCTATCTATCTAATCCTACCAACTATGGTAAGTTGTCTGTCATTCTGTCTGTCTAACTGACCATGGAGGTTTTTTTTCTCTAAGGACACTGCTGACAGGAAGTTTTTGATTTCCTCTCCTCTGTTGCCAGCTAGCCATATTGGTGGTAATATTGATGGGCAGATATGTTAATCAGTTTAAATCTAAACAAATCTGAATATATATATATATATATATATATATATATATATATATATATATATATATATATATATATATATATATATATATATATAGTGAAAAAACGAATCTCAATACACTGAAAAAGGTTTGGGGCAGTCACCCGTATGTTGTTCCTGGCTGCAAAAGGTGTAAATTGAATACAACGATGTTGCTAGTTTGAGTTCCCTGAATGAACTGAAGTAGTTTGGCAAGATGGAGATTTTATAGTCTGTAACCCAGAAGTGACCTCAGTCTGGGTGCCAGTACCAGAAGTGATGTCAGTCTGGGAGCCGGAACAGGAAGTGACAGCAGTCTAGGCACCAGGAACAGGAAGATTTTCCCATATCTGATCTGCAGAAATAAGTTTAGAGCACCCCGCCACCCCCTGGCCCGGCGGGTAATCATCTCCACTTGGTCCATTCAGCTCGCTCCTAGTCGCACATGTGTGACAATATATATATTTATTGTTAAAGGATAAGGCAGTTGACATAAACATGTTTGGGGATGGCCACCCCAAATTTTCTAATTCTCGAAAACTATTTTGGGAAATGGAGAACAGTAGCTGGTGCTTGTGAGTTTGCCTGGATGGTCTGATATGACAAGCAAGCCAGTGAGTTTGAGACGGTTACCACAAACTGTCCAGAAGAAGGAACAGCCTCTTATGTATTTCTAGATAAACAGGAAACACAATCGGCTAATCTTCTTGGGTGTCTGCTGGGCACTCGTCTTGTGAGCAGCTGTAGCCACCTGTCCCAGAGCCACCTGCTGAAGGAGGATACTGTAAATCTTAATCTGTGTCTTCCTCCACAATTCCAGGAAGCAATAGCTGTGCATCAAGCCATGGTAGCCGAGCCATCTCTTCCTGCGACCGCCCCGACGAGCTTGACTTCTCGGCCTTCGGCTGTCTTCCTGTACTGCTGACCTGCCACAGAGGAAGCCATCTGCCTCTCCTCATCCTGTTATATTCTCTCTTGGCCCCTTTCCTGATTTGCCGTCCTCGGCCAGAATGGTCTCTTGTATCAAGTGGTAGCAATTCATCCAAAATGTGCCCAGCCTTAAAATTCATTTGATTTGAAGCAGACGGATACATCTACAGCTTTTGTGTCTTATGTCTCTCTTGATGTTTCTCGTGTTCTTTTAGGTTTT
Organism: Polypterus senegalus; assembly: GCF_016835505.1. Classification (NCBI taxonomy): domain Eukaryota; kingdom Metazoa; phylum Chordata; class Cladistia; order Polypteriformes; family Polypteridae; genus Polypterus; species Polypterus senegalus. The sequence continues at coordinate 52,079,034 of NC_053165.1, read as the reverse complement.
ATAAAATTTAGAGGGCTGCCCTGTTGCAGCCTATAAGATCAATTCCTAGCTGTGGTCCCCTTCTTTGGGGATAACTTATGTTCTCCCTGTGGTTCTGTATGTTATCTCCCACAGTCTACAAACATGGTGTCAGATTAACTGGTGTCTGTAAGCTGACCCATTGTGACTGTAGATGGGACTGAGGTTAAGTGGCTATTGCTGCCAGGAATGGCTCTGGCTCCCCCATCCCCCTGAATCAATTGGAAGGATTCAGAAAATAGATGGATTTAGAAGATAATTTGAGGGAGAGGAATTTCCATTTAAACAGAGGCACCAGTAAAATATAGAGGGAAGAAGAATGGGGTCAGCGGCAACTCATCCTCTGCTGTTGCACAGAGCGTAGATCTATATGTTAACAATAACGAACAATTAGTAAAAGCCATACAGTGCCTAGCAAAAGTCTTCACCCCTTGGAAGTATTCACCTTTTATTGTCATACACCATTGAATCAAAGTGGATTTCATTTGGCTTTTTTAAGACTGGTCAACAGGAAGAGACTCTTCGGTGTTAAATTAATTACGAATGTAAAAGGCAAAATAATGAATTGTGTAAGCATTCACTCCCTTCAAGTCAGTATATAGTGGAATGCCCTTTGGCAGCCATGACAGTCTGTGTATTTAAGTCTTTCTGTGTCAGCTTTGCCCATCTGAACGCTGCCATTTCTCCCCATTCTTCTTTGCTAAAACTGTTGAACCTCTGGCAGCTTGCCTGGGGCTTGTGAGTGATCAGCCTCTGTCAAGTCCAGCCACAAATTCTCACCTTGATTGAGATCTGCACTCGAATCGGCCACTCCAGGACAGTCAGAGTGTTGCTTTGAAGCCATTCTTGTGTAGCTTTGGCTTTATGGTTGGGGTCATTGTTTAGATGGAAAACCAATATTCTCCCAAGGTTCTTTCAGACCACATCAGGTTTTTCCTTCAGGATTTTCCTTATTTTTCTTCATTCATTTTACCTTCATCCCTCACAAGCCTTCTAGGGCCTGCTGCAGTGATGCATTCCCACATCATGACAATGCCACCATCCTTACTTCATGGTGGAGATAATGTGCAGTGTGTGGCTTACACCAAACATGGTGTTTAGTCTGATGACCAAAATGTTCGTATCTTCAGAGTCTCCCTTGTGCCTTCTGGTAAACTCTCACCGAGTCCTGTGTGTTTGCTCTCTTTGCCACCCTCCCATAAAGCTGAGGCTGGTGAAGCACTCGGGCACAGTTGTTGTCTGCTCAGTCTCTCCAGTCTGTAGCTTGTCGCTCCTTGTCAGTTTTCCTAAGTCTCATGGTGGGCTCATTCATCATCTTCTTGCACAGTCACACACTTTATTTTGAATGGTTAGCTCTAGGAGATTTCCAGCCATACTTTTTCCCTTTTTTATTGATTGATTGAAGTGGATATTGAGTAACTTGGATATTTTCATGTCTCCATTCCTTGATTTTGTGCTTTTCAATTACCTTTTTCACAGAGTTACTTGGAGTGCTCCTTTGTCCTTTTTGTGTAGGTTTGCCCACCATACTGACTCACCACATTTTGTCTCTTCCAGATCAAGTGAAGCCCCATGCAGGCGACCTCCATTGAGCTAATTCTAAAACCCCTGATGTTTTAGGGGGATCATATTAAAGGGGGTGAATACTTATGGGATCAATTATTTTGTATTTTATATTTGTAATTAATTTGGACTACTTTGTAGAGATCATTTTTACTTTATTTACTGTTGTCAAAAATGTCAAAACAAATCCCCTGTGATTTAATGTTGTATGACAATAAGTGTGAAAACTGTACATACTGTATGTGCCACCTGCACCATCTGGTTCTTAGTAGAAAATAACTAAAAATGAACTTGTGCAGTGCCATCCTCACTAACGTCCTGTATTCTGTCTGGATGCAGGTGATGACATATTTAAAAGCTGTTGAATATTTTTTTGTTGAATCATGGCAGGATCAAACTTTCCAGTTTTTTTTTTGCCTTTTTTAATGCCTCAGATGATTTCCTGGCAATTTGATGCCCTGTGGCCAAGGGGCCTAGTGCATTTTAATAATAGCTTACAGGCGTCTTGTGTAATGCTGCCCCATAACAAACAATCCACCCTTTGTACTTCCAGGCTGAGCATTCACTCCTAAGTGCTGAAAAGTCATCCAGCGGATGTGCCCCCTTGTGGCATAGTTTTGGATGGGGGGGGTTGGGGTGATTGGTTGGACAGCCATTAATGTCATTCTCTCTTTTTGTGTTGTTTTGTTTTGCAGAGCGACTGTGCAAACTATGTGCGTCTCCTTCACCCATACAACCGTACCCACTTGCTGGCCTGTGGCACAGGAGCCTTTCAGCCCTTGTGTGCTTTTATCTACGTGGGGCACAGAGGAGAGGTAAGCACTTTATCTGATTCTCTGAGTTAAAAGAGGCATGTCGAGGAGGAGGATGAGAACTCCCGCTTATCACGATACTTTAATGGCGTGTCAAGGCTGTCCATATTTTAAATGAATAAATCAATAATTATTTCATATAACGCTTTTCTTAAAGAGCAGTGTTGCTAAGCACTGTTCTTTGTGTGAGGAAACATAACATTATATAGAGCCTTTCACTTTGATCCTTATCACACAGCTTTAATTGAAATTCTCTATATTTTGTATCGCACCTTTCATATTGACATTTGTCACCCAGCACTATTCTTGCTGAACTATACTGTGCATCAGTCACTCTTGGGTTCATAAAGCAAATTTTATACTGACCACCACTACAAGGCACTTTAATAAACAATTTATGTGATGGTATTAGATATATCGTCCCACCCCCTTTATATATTATTTCCTCTGTTTTTAACACTTTACAAATGCAGCTCCTTATTTTACAAAGTGTCTTTTATGCAGAGCTCTGCCACTAAGTAGTAATATATAAAATCCACTCATCCATGTTACAGACCTGCTCTCAATATTTCAGGGTCCAGGGCATCTGAAGCCCATTCTGATCATTTCAGGTGCAAAGCAGAACCCGTCTTCAGATGAGATACCAGCTCATCTCAGTGTCCCTGTATTCTTACATGGGCCAGTTTGAAATTAACAATTAATCTAACAAGCATGTCTTTGAGGGAAATTAATGGATTAGCTGGAGAAAAGGAGAGAACATATCAAATAAATACTAGCTAGGCCAATAACTGGGCCCAGGAACCACAGCATAACTGATGTTAGTGCTAACATATTCATTTTGCAAAATGTAACACATTTTTCAAGTAAAGATGAATGTCTCCCATGGTGCATATTCATAATTTGAATATATATCATACTTCATATTCACTGATGCCAGTGCCCATGATCTAAAAGACAACACACTACTGGGGTGTAGTGCTGGACTGGCTGCATGCTGGGAGGCAGCTGAGTGGAATGACAGGGTCAGGTCCCTACACTAGCACTTCCATGGCCATATGTGCCTCTCATCATGCTTGTACACATTGTGTCTGTGAAGTCCTTTGGAGGCTGTGTTCTCCCTATCACTCATTTAAGCATTTCCCCTCAACCGTCTGGGGCTTGGAGGACCCTGCAACCCGAGCACACACAAGACAAGAGCAGAGGATAAGCCCACCTGTCAAAATGAAAACCCATGGCCGTACAGTTCTGAGATATCTCTTGCTTAAACTCTAAATGGACAAAAGCAGTGGGCTACTGGGTGTCCGAAGGGAGCCCATCCCACCTCTGTGAGACCTTCTTTATTGCGTCCACTCAAAGGAGCAATACTAGCATGTAACTGACACGAGAGACATGGCAGGCTCACGTCATGGGTGTCTCTAGTCCAGTTATTGGCCTGTATAACCACTACAACAACAACAACAACAACAACATTTATTTATATAGCACATTTTCATACAAACAGTAGCTCAAAGTGCTTTACATATTAAAGAATAGAAAAATGAAAGACATAATTATAAAAAATAAATCAACATTAACATCGAATAAGAGTAAGGTTCAATGGCCAGGGGACAGAAAAAACAAAAAAACTCCAGACGGCTGGAGAAAAAATAAAATCTGTAGGGATTCCAGACCATGAGACCACCCAGTCCGCCACTGAACATGTGCTGCTCCACAGGAGATAGTTGTTATGATTTGAAATAGTTTGTTACATTTTTTTTTCTTCTTATCCTTTTTTCTTTTGACCTATTGTTGTTTTTCCTAAAGAGTTATGCTTCAAGGATTCTTACTACATGGATATTTTTGGTTAATAAATTACCAGCAAGTGAAAATAATTTTATTACCATTAATTTCTGAGTGTATCATGTCTCTGTTTTATTCACTCTGATATGTTGTTACTGCATTGTCAGACATGGTGCACCATTGCTAAGAAACTTCTCCCAGAAAGCATTATAAGCCATGTCACCAATGTCATGCAACAACAACAAAGGCAGTTTATTTTTATATACAGTAATCCCTCCTCGATCACGGGGGTTGCGTTCCAGAACCCCCCGCGATAGATGAAAATCCGCAAAGTAGAAACCATATGTTTATATTGTTATTTTTATATATTTTAAGCCCTTAGAAACTCAATGAAATGGCATGAAATAACACCCTTTAGTCAAAAGTTTAAACTGTGCTCCATGACAAGACAGAGATGACAGTTCTTTCTCAAAATTAAAAGAATGCAAATATATCTTCTCTTCAAAGGAGTGTCTGCATCAGGAGTAGAGAATTTCAGAGAGAGAGAGCGAGCGCTCGCAAAGAAAAGCAAACAATCAAAAAATCAATGTGTGCTTTTAAGTATGCAGAAGCACCGCGATAAAGCGGCATTTCTTAGAGGAGCGTCCGTATCTACTAGGCAAACAGCCTCTGTGCAAACAGCACCTCTGCTCACACCCCCTCCGTCAGGCGCAGAGAATGTCAGAGAGGGTGAGATAGAGGCAGAGACAAGCAAACAATCAAGCACCGCGCGGCAAGCATATTTTATAGCACTGAGGAGTTTTAGTTAATATGTAATACATGCTCTGTTGGGCAGCTTCTAAGCCATCCGCCAATAGCGTCCCTTGTATGAAATCAACTGGGCAAACAAACTGAGGAAGCATGTACCATAAATTAAAAGACCCATTGTCCGCAGAAATCGGCAAACCAGCGAAAAATCCGTGATATATATTTAGATATGCTTACATTTAAAATCCGCGATACAGTGAAGCCGCGAAAGTCGAAGCGCGATATAGCGAAGGATTACTGTAGTCCAAAATCACATAAAAAATGTCTCAGTTGCCTTATAACTCCTGCCAAATTTGGTCAAGCATCCAAGATTTCGGATCCAGTTGTTAAACAAATTCAGTGGGAGCTCTTGGGAGGAACATCTTTTGAGTGTTCATTCAGAGCGATTCTTTGTTTGTCTTTAACAGTCTTATGTCTGGAATTTGGAGACAGTACATCTTATGATTATTCATTGAGTTAATTCTCGTTCTGACTACGCTAATGGTTTTGAGTTTAAGTTTTGGTGCCAGTTCGACTCTTGACTATTTTATGGTTTTGTGTCTATATTGTGGAGGCTTACTTCTTGATTCATAGTAATTCACCTGCCAGATTCATTGCTAGTTTTGCATGTAGGTTTTGGATGGTAATCAGCGTCTTGGTGTTCACCTGTATCCGAGTAATTTTCATAATCAATTCACGCTGCAATTTCCTGAACAAACGTACATCTCGTAGTCTGGCCACCCTTCCCCAAACGGTGGCCACTTTTTCTCTTACCATAGGGAAGTTTGATGGGGGTGTCAGCTGGATGTAAAAAAGAAGGTGGGTGCTACCTGTGTAGCAATCCAGCAGCTTACCTAGGATAAAGAGACTGGAGCAACACCAGCAGTAGGCAGTCAATCACTGTCTCTACTGCTGGACATGATGACAGAATCCCTTCTCAGTAAGAACTCCAAGGAAATGTGCTAGTCGGGGGCTGTCATTCTAAAGCAGCACACAGAGAGTGCCCAGAGTGGGCAAGACAAGTGGCAAGGTGGTCATTCTGTACTTAATCTGTCTAGTCTCTAAAGGTTAGCCGGGCTCTACCATGGGTCCTTTCAGCCGTTCCCTTGCATTGTTTATCTTTTTGCATTACCACCCCATTATGTTGAGATAAGAGACCTCTTTGGTTTCCTTCCTTCCAATTAAAGGTGAAAGAAAAGAACGCACTTTGTCCAGCAAGTGAAAGAAAATCGCTTGTTTTTGTGAAGGCCTGCTCATCAGCACTTGTCAGCGCTTTGCTGGGCCGGAGCACAGAGGCTGCATTCCTGACCTCTGAAGGGTGGCCAGCAGTCGTTGTGAAATCCTTCAGAACAACAGAGTTCTGTGTTCCCGGCTGATGGGACCCTTTGTCCTGCACTTGTCAGATTGTCCTGTGCT